>NW_028275162.1:28176505-28849983 GCF_013281855.1 Momordica charantia | reverse complement strand
CCCCCGGTGGAGAAGTACGAACACTTGAAACAGTATTTACTATGCTGCAGACTTCCCGTTGACAAAAAATATTTTGTATTTATTATGGCAACGACATGGATCGATGTGTTTTGGGGGTGCCTCGTGGCTGCCTTTTGTGTTATGGGGGTTCTTTTCAACTTTCGTTTGTCTCTTTTCTCAATAGCTTTTATTCCCAAGTGCTTAGAATGAATGTTTATCTCTCTCTAGCTTCCACACTGTCATATGAGTGCATCTTTCATTGCTAAGATACATGTACATGCATGCGTACAAGCGATTATAGATTCTTTAGTTGCCTACATAATTCATATCTGATGTTCTCGTCTTCTTTAACGAGTCAAAGCTATTTCATTGTCATTGTCTACAGAAAGCGGAAATTACCTCAACATCACAATGAAGGCACTTATTCTTGTTGGAGGATTTGGAACACGTTTGAGGCCATTGACCCTCAGTGTCCCCAAGCCACTTGTCGACTTTGCTAATAAACCCATGATCCTGCATCAGGTTCATTTTATTTTATTTTATCCTTTTTATCCCTACATTGGGTAACAAATCAATGATCCTATGTTCAAAATGTTCTTTCGGTACCCTGTGCTATTGTTTGGATCTATTATTATAATCTATTTTGCCGTTCAATTGAAAGAAATATCGAGATCATATTAATGACTATCCTCTAGTTGTAATATAAAGTAAAGAATGTTGCAAACTGAACTGCTTTTAAGGAGATGGTTTAGTTTAATCATACTGCTATTCCTGAAAAGCCGTTTTCTCTCTCACTACTCAGATAGAAGCTCTCCAGGCTATTGGAGTGGAAGAAGTAGTTTTGGCAATCAATTATCAGCCAGAAGTATGGAAATAAAACTCTTTCATTCTCATACTTTACTTGAGGTTTGCAGTGATGGCAGCGGTAGATCTTTATCTCTGCAGGTAATGTTGAATTTCTTGAAAGATTTTGAGAAAAAGCTCGGGATCAAGATCACATGCTCTCAGGAAACAGAACCACTTGGAACAGCTGGCCCTCTGGCCCTTGCAAGGGACAAACTAGTTGACGCTTCAGGTGAGCCATTTTTTGTCCTCAATAGCGATGTTATCAGTGAGTACCCACTTAAGGAAATGATTGAATTTCACAAGAGTCATGGAGGAGAGGCTTCAATCATGGTAACCAAGGTAATACTTGAGTTCAGTATATCTTCTTCGAAAGGCACTTAGTTCAGATATTATTCATTATCTGACAGTTTACTCCTTCAAGTAAGTAGTTGACCATTTTTCTTCTTCTAGGTGGATGAGCCGTCCAAATATGGCGTGGTGGTCATGGAAGAATCTACAGGGAAAGTTGAGAAATTTGTGGAGAAACCTAAACTATTTGTTGGCAACAAGATCAATGCTGGAATTTACCTGTTAAACCCCTCTGTCCTGGATCGAATTGAACTGAGGCCAACATCAATTGAGAAGGAAGTGTTCCCTAAAATTGCAGCAGAGCAAAAGCTTTATGCAATGGTACTGCCAGGGTTTTGGATGGACATTGGGCAGCCAAAGGATTATATTACAGGACTAAGACTCTATCTAAACTCCTTGAGGAAAAATTCTTCATCGAAGTTAGCGGTTGGGTCTCACATTGTAGGGAATGTTCTGGTGGACGAGACTGCTAAAATTGGTGAAGGATGCCTGATTGGGCCGGATGTTGCCATTGGTCCTGGTTGTGTTGTTGAGTCAGGAGTTAGGCTATCTCGATGTACCGTAATGCGGGGCGTGCGCATCAAGAAGCACGCTTGCATATCCAGTAGCATCATAGGCTGGCATTCTACTGTCGGCCAATGGGCACGCGTAGAGAATATGACAATATTAGGAGAAGACGTTCATGTGGGTGATGAAGTCTACAGTAATGGTGGAGTTGTGCTGCCGCACAAGGAAATCAAAGCTAGCATTTTGAAGCCTGAAATAGTTATGTAAAGGAGTGTATTTGCAAATTAGTCTGAATCCTTTTTTGAGAGCAAAAATCGTTGGTCGTGAGTGGATTTTACTAGTTTCTTTCTTCGTCTTCATGGGCGCAGCATATTGTTAGTGTCTGCTAGTTTAAGTTCTGTGAGTGAAGGGTTAATCTCATTTATCAAGGGCGTTTCTTGTCATGTTTATGATCTGTAATATTTTTGTGTATATAGGGAAAATAAGTTATCAATTTCTTTTCCTAAAGATTCTTTCCTTCATCTTCTTGATGATCAGACTCCTTTCGGTAATTATTTTTTTTGCCATTATAGACGTTAAAAGCGTGGTGTATAGCATCAGAATTGATATTTAGTGAAAAACTTGGAGACTAAATTTGTTATATACATAGAAAACATTACATCTGGATCCTACAGAATCAGTATTGAATTTTTTGTCTATACGATTGTTATGTGGATAAATGTAATATAGGTACGTACGAACACATAAGAAGCATAAAGTGTTGGAAAAAATGAGGAACATAACAGGTGGTCTGCTCCATTTAAAATATGCAAACCTGATAGCCTTCGAAAAGGGAGAAGAGGAAACGAGTCGTTGCAAACATATCGTTAATTTACAAAAGAGAAGGTAGAGAGATTTGTAGACTCATTTACGTTCAAGGAGAAAGCCTCAGAGAAAATGGGGACGTGATTTTATTAAACTGTACCCAAGAGCCAAAATGTTACTAGAGATGATATAGCCAGTAGGAACCACGAGATAAAAGCAAAAGCCACAGATATTTCGATCTTCGTACATTGAATATGAGGCGGTAATCTGCAGTAGTCCAAGTCCCTTGAATACAGAATGACCACCCCAGCGGACGATGATGCGGCGGCGAGTGCAAGCGTAGCTACAACCTGCATTTCATATAGATGAATTAATGTAGCTATGCTAAATGAAATTAGTATTGCATCTGGAATTCATTTCCGTAACTTGGTTGCAAGAATAGTTACTATACATAAACCGCTATTTTGTGCATGCGTAGAATTCTTCTTACTGGTGGAGTGGAAGAAAATTCTCAATTTCCAAAATATTGGTTGATCATACCTATTCTTTTATAACTAGGAGTCAGAGCTATGCTTCCCTATATTTAGGGGCGTCCGTTCCAAGGTCTAGACTCGAAAGACATAAGGGTTTTTTATATTAAGCTCACTGAAAGGTTCAAACTTGAGACATTAAGCCAATATGACCAAGAGACCCAAAGCCCTTGCCAACCGGGTTGTCCTTGGGGTGCTTGATCATACCTATTACCTCCAGTGTATCAATGGTACCAGCACCTCTATTGTTTTGTGACTCTGCAAACTCTTCAATGGCAAGATTTTCTAGTGTTAAATGAGAAATGGTATTAACCCCCTGAAATATCTGATGGAATCGATTCATCAATAAAGCAGCCTCCCATAAGGTTGGATCCTTCAAAATATTCTTGATTGGTCTTTGTTATTTGGATCCTTCCAAATCTGGATTCTACTATATCCATTTGTAAATAAAGAAGCCGATGGTGGAAGGTTATAGGGTCTCCAAATGCCATTCCAGGATATGCTTCCATCTATTGGCTAGACGTCCTATAACAGCTACATACTAAAAGTCATAGTATATTGGATCATTTGGGCCAAGTGGTTCATGCTAATATTTATTGGAATGTCCATAGTGGCTTTCTAAACGCACTGAGCTCCATTATTTGTTCAGAATATTAGTTACCAAAAGAGATTGTGAAAGTTCATACAATTTCTAGGATGTAATCAGCACACAAGAAATGTGATGTCAAAAGATAGGCAATAGCAGCCTGACATACCCTCTTGATGCAAATGCTCCATTGCTAGAGAGCCCTAAATGGTTTGCTTGGCTTAAATTTAGAAGGTCGGATCATCTGGGATTGAGATGGAAACTGGCTCTAATTAGTCACATAACTTTTATGGAACCATACCAACTGAAAGAAATTTAAACTTGAGCAGGTATAAGACATAGGAAGCCTCCACCATTGCAAACTTTAGACTTCTTAATATAATTACTCTTTAAATTTTCACACCGAAAATAAATGCACTTATGTTTTTGTGTCAATCTCCTCGATCAAAGTTGGTTTCTTCCATTTAAAAAAAAAGTCTCGATGCAAGCAAGGTACTTAAAATCTACCTACGCTTTCCCACAGCAGCAAATGCATAATCAAGGCAACTAGCAAGGACTTTATGAAATTAAAAACATAAAATTATATTACCAAGATCCGCTAGTTCTAATACAGTATATAGTGATATTCATGTAAATTGCAAGTCAAAGGACAGAGATACTCACCCAGTCTCCAATAGCAAATAGACACAATAGAACTGAATTCCGCAGGCTTTTCTTCATACGCAAGGCATGCACATCAAGACATGCTAGTCCAAAACTCCAAAGAATTTGAAGCCCCATGGAAGCAATTAAGTAACTGATCCAAATAAACAGCGCCAAAATTAGACGAGCCACAACTTTACAATAAAACTATAGACATACTGGTCAAAAAGCTGAAACATAAAACCATGAAAATATAATGTACAATGAGATGAAGTATTTGAAGTGGAGAGTTAAAAACTGCATTAGCAAATCTCAGCACCACAAAAGTTCCACAAAGTCACATACATGGCAGGAATTTCAGGTTCCCCCAACTACGCTAAGCTGAAAATTACCACACATCCAACGTGAACGGAAATGAAATTCCAAAAAGTTAGTTCATAAGGAGAAGAATATTTTGGGGGGAAAAAAGAATCCAAGTCACAGAACAAAGGGCCCAAATTGTTAGTTCTTTGAAGGACCATTGTCACACAGAAAACAGTAACATTATGATACAACAAATGGGCAACCTAGACGCAAACAATTTGTAGCCCAACGAAATAAAAACGGTGGCCAGGATGGGCTCTAGGACAAGACCAGTGACATTGCTCGTATGACAGGTCTCGCCCATGCAGTGCATGTGTTAACTTAATCATCTTTTAGTCGAAAGGCCATAAAGAATGAAGTAATTAACATGCAAGAAAAAATAAGTGTTACAGCATGATGCATCGGTAGGATTAGAAAGAAAAGAAAAACGAACAAAATGAACCTTTAAGAACAATACCATCATTAATTTCCTATGTCACTTAATGTAGTCCAGAATTCTTGTTATTCTAAGCACGATAAACTTCATGTAGTTTGCAAAAAATTTGTCCACCATTATTTCTAACATTTGGTGCATCTTATCAGAAACTTGCTTCATATGGAAAAATATAAGTCAGGAAAATTTCCCGATGTATATGAAAATTGAAACGATCAGCTGAAAGAACTGAAAAACAATAATTCGAACTCACAATTGTAACAGAACCGGGATAACTTTAAGTAAATACCAAAATCTTTTACCAAACAACAATACTCCCAGAAAAAGGAAATGGAGCAGGCAAACCATAGAATATTTTCGTTTCTTTCGGCAATTGAATTTTCAATTTAAAAAACACCCACAATACAACGGCTCCAGCCAAAAAAGACCACCCGCTCGGCTCCACATTTCTGAGTCAAACAAAATGATGATAAGAAAAGAGGGGAAATAGGCTTGCATTACCAGAAGGCAGTGGAGTTGAAGAAGCCAGGAGCAGTAATCATAACCCCAATCGACGCAGCAGCGAAAAGCCATTGCGCGCACCTCAATACCAGCCCGCTCATTCTTCCGGGACTCCCCAACATCTCTGCCGGCGTCGAATTTTACCACTAATCCGGAGCTTGTACGGTCGCAAAAGAGAAGATTAAGAACAATGCGTTGGCTTGAGAGCTGAAGCCAAAAAGAAAAAGAAAAAAGAATGGGATTGTTAGAAAAGAAAAATTCGAATGCGAGGAGAAGGAGATGTTTGACTCCCAATGGGGAATGTTCTTTTTCCATTGACTGTACGCTGTGTCACTGTCACCCACCTTTTTCCTTCAAAACGGTGCGTTGCGGATGTTAGTGACGTGGCGCAGCCGCATTGGGCGGTGATATTGCGAGCGGTGACTATCTCCACTCACAGTCACGGGTCTGAGCAAAACTTCCTGAACAGTGAACGCAACCCCTCTTCTATGAATCTATAATCTATAGGGTTTTCGGCTCATCCCTCTTTTCTAAAATAAAATAGCATATTGGTACTTTTTCAATTTTGCGTTTATTTCTGGGAGTGAAATTACGTGTATACCCCCCATCTCTCTCAAAAGCAGAATCGGGTTTCAGTACGCGAGGAGAACGAACGAGGACCTGAAAGCTGCGGCGAGAACAAACCTGATTTTTTAGAGAATAAATAATTTTAAACATTTACGATGGGCAACCGGCGTAATTTATTCGAGGGTGGGGGGTCAATTTCCCATTTTGCCCCTTATGTTAGTCTCCTCTTTCAAAACTCGAAAACCCTTTCTTAAACCCTAAAACTAAAACCTCTGTTCTCTGCTACCCACCGCACCTTTGCACAGAAACATGGCGCTTACGTCCATTATCAGAAGATCGTCCTCCTCTCTTCGCCCACTAGCGGCTCGTCTCTTTCCGGTCCAACGAATTCACCGTCCTTCCATCTTCAATGCCCTAAACAATCACTCCAATTTCTCTTCCCGTCCGCTTTTGGGTCCTTCAGTCACCTCTTTTCGACATTTTTCAGCGTCGAAGCGCCCGAGTTCCGACGAGTCTCTTATTCGGGTGATTGAATCTGAGATCAAATGCGCCTCGGAAACTGATGACCATGATCGGGTGAGTTTTACTTTCTTCATCCCCTTGCAAGTGGCCACTTTGTTGGGTAGAGAAAGAAGTACTCGGTTTACTTGTAGATTCAGTCATAATATCTACTTTGAGTTCCATAAGATTGACCTAATAACTCAAGCTGTTTCTTTGTGTTATTTTTGCTGTCAAGTCAAACTACATGTATGAATCTCTTGTTTCAGTAATGATGGTTATGGTGATCATAAATCCTCTGATCTGATAGGTTGAGGATGTACCTCAAGGGTTCCCTTTTGAGATCCAAGATAATCCTGGTTTGCAAACTATAACTTTGAAGAGAACATATCAAGATGAAGTCATTAGTGTTGAAGTTCACATGCCTGATCTAGTTACTGGTCAAAATATTAACGACGATGATGACGATGACAACGACGACGGTGGTAGCAAAGCGAATCAGTCTAGCATCCCGTTGGTTGTTAGTGTCTCTAAGAAGAATGGACCTTCCCTAGAGTTCAGTTGCAGTGCTTACCCTGATGAGATTTCCTTAGAGAGCTTGATTGTTAAACATCCCGAGCATTCTGAGGATCAAATTTCATACGAAGGCCCCGACTTCCAGTAAGTATTTACGTCGAAGTTCTTGCACTCAGAGTAGAGGGTTCTTCTAGTTTCATTTTTCATCTGTATATGATGATCATATCTGGTGTACCATTTTTCCTTTCAGTGATCTGGATGAGAACCTTCAGAAGGCCTTCCACAAGTATTTGGAGATTAGGGGTATTAAACCCAGCACAACAAATTTCTTGCATGAGTACATGATCAACAAAGACAGCAAAGAGTACTTGATATGGTTGACCAAACTCAAGAACTTTGTTGAAGCATAAACTTCGAGCCGATGGAGCAGTTTTCCCCTCTTGATTCTAGCGTGTTGCACCTTTCAACTTCAATTTCCTTTTCTGCAAAAATGAACATTTGTGCTGTATCTTATCTACGTGTCATAGGAAATTAGATTATTTATTCTGTTACAATAAAACAGTTTTGCTGAATAGGGAGTAGCATTTGTCATTGGCAAGGAATTTCCTTACCAGAAGAATTTATTAATCTAACTTAAATATTTCATATTAAAATAATGTTTGTATTAACTTTTTTTGTATAACCCAGAATCAAATATTTTAGCTTTTTACCCTTTACCCGTTTAAGAGACATCAATGATTCTTGACCTCGGATAGGTGATAGATACTACAAGGCCTCATGCTCTAGTCAATAGGACCACTTTTTGAATGTATAATTTTAAAATTTTAGACTGTGTTCTTTTTCGGCACTCATCCGAGAAATTAGTAATTTCTTTATGTTTTCCAACACCAAATGTGGTAAAGTCTAGCCAAGGTACGCGTTGCTAGTCCGGACATTAACGGATATAAAAAAAAAGATTTAGACTTGCCAATTGGATGGGAGTTCATTGCAGCTCGTTGGTCAGGAATTCCCAACTCATTTTCTATAAACTCTTTAAAGAAAAACCACAAAACATTGATTAGTTGATAAATGAATTACCATATTAATCAAAGTAATTGATCACCAATGACATTACAACCTGTTATTCGTTTAAAAACATTGTTGACTATCATATACTTTTAATTCCCTGTTTTAAACATGACTACATTTTAGTTATTTTCAGATGCCAACGTCAACCATGACGCACCAATTCAAGGTCTGATTAGGCATCTCTACCTTAAATTGTAAGTTCGAATTTCCATGCCGTATTTGTGTAATATTCTAAAGAGGGGAAAAAAAAGAACTTCAACTGTCAAAACCTAGTAACAAAACAATTCCAAGTATGATGCATCTGATTTATTCAAATTGTCATACAACAAGATTTAAGACCTATAAGCTAGAACTAAATAGAATAAAGGTCTAAGCTTCTAACTCGAAACGGCCAATATGATAAGAAAATTAGCCACATTCCGAAACCTAATTAAGTCACATTGTCGCTCCAAGTATAACACTCAAAGGGAGAAGATTAAAACACTTATTTATACCTTTTCCACCAAACTCATGAATGCCAGCGCGAATTCTTGGGCTGAAATCAATTGACGAGTTGAGACTCAATCTTGATGTCCTTGTGCGTGTAAACGACACCTTTATCACCATCCACAACTTGCCCAGTCCCCCTTAGAATCCTAAATATAACGAAGGCAAATTTAGGCACAATGCTGAGATTGGACTAGCACATATTGACATAGATGTCACAGATACCTGATGTGTGTTCGTATTTGTAAAATATATGTATACATGCATGTATGTATGTACAACATGGAATATTACTCAGAAGACTACGATTTGTTCATACCATCTGGTTGTTAATAATCCTTCAACTCCTACTGGACCTCGTGCATGAATCCGACTTGTGCTAATCCCAACCTGTTGCAAACATTGGATTTGTAAAAAGCAAGCAACAAACTTAAGACTTAACCATATGGATGTTGGGAAGTTATGGATCATATCATACCTCGGCACCTAGGCCAAATCGAGCCCCATCGCAAAACCTTGTACTCGCATTATGGAAAACAGCAGCACTGCCACTCGAACATAGCAAACGGCATTAATAAGCTATTCAGGTGAAAAGAATCATTATTCCACACAATCTCTCTTAAACGAACAAGTGCTAGAGCAAAAAGATCATAAAAGAATGGGGGAACCTGGAAGATTGTGGTCATAATAGGTATCCTTTACCTGTCAACTTGACGTAGGAAAACTTTAGCAACTTCATGGTCTTCTGTAACGATACAATCAGTATGTGCACTGCCAATATACAGAAAGATCCTTTTATGAGCAACATAGTAAATATTTGTAATTATACACAAAATGCATGCTCGTCTTCAGCCATTTATACATGCACAAAAATAGCAATTTCAAATCATCTTTCATCAAAAAATATTATCATGCCTTCCATGTTGATATATATGATCGATGGCAGCAAAAACGTCATCCACAATTTCAATAGTGCAAGTCAATGAATTGTATTCATGATGAAATGTCTGTGCCTCAGGAATATTCAATAGAGAGCTCGCCCTTGGTCCACCATACAAAGTAACACCTGGAAAAGAGACAAATGACTACTCTTTTAATTTATTGATGGCATGTATTCCTGGAGTTGCCCGTATGTTAAGAGAAAATGATTTGTATATGTTGAACTTATGCCAACTATTTTCATCATTAACACTCTTTTTAGCTCTTCTTGTTCTTCAAATAATAAAGAAGGGATTATTTAGCATTGTCAGATTGTGCTCTAATAACTTTAACTCCCTCCTTATGATTGGAATTGGTGACCCAAAGATTAATAGTCTGCACTGCAGAAATTGCAGCAAGGCTAGACAATTATCCCCTAATTGTGATAATTCATGCATTCTGAGGAAGAAGGGGGCAAGGATTTAATCTTCTATATGGAGAATGTAACTAGATTTAATTTTCACAGAAGTCAGACCTTCAATACGAAGATTTACAATAAGTTCATTTAGCCCACCAGTAGGGACCAAATCCTTGTGAACAAGAAGAGTTTCCTGCAATTGAGAAGTCAGATTACAATAAGAATTCAAATGATGAATAAGAAGGAAACATGCTTCAACTAGGTTAAGGTAATCGCCCAATGAAGGGGAGAACAAAATAATGAAAGTTGATGAATATAATGAGTGATATACCATTGCATTACAGGCTGCTGGATAATCTATTTTTGCATCCAGTACAATTCTCTTCGCCATTTCCAAATCAGCAGACTTGTCAACATAGACATGGCATATTCCATCTACATTGCAAAGATCACGTTTTTACGGCCATTATGGTTTGGTTCATGAAAAGAACAAAGAATGTAGGACATAATATATAGAAATAATGGTCGATTCAATCCATCTTACCAGCATGACCAAGAACAGGAATTTTGGTGGAACTCTTAATTTGAGAGACCAGTTTGTTGCTGCCTCTTGGGATCACCAAATCGATAACGTCATCCAGCTGCCATTATTGACAATTAATTACTCCAACTGGATTGAAGTATATTATTATCACTATCATGATTATTACTATATCGAATGGTAAGGTGTGGAAGAAACATTTCTGGCAATTACGTCACCTTAACTTTTAGGATTTTTAATTCACAAAAATACAATCTTTTTTTCTAATTCCTTTTCATGGAATAGATTTTACATACATGTTTATATGTTTAGGACTAATAATATTTACATAGTTCTTAAAATCTAAAACTTGCTTAAAAAGCTAAAAGTAAATTTATAATATTGAACATACACAGTATCTATGAATAAATCAACCGAAAAGTAAATTTATACATTCTTTTTAATATTTGTGAATGTTTGGACTTATCTTACACATTCGACTACTGTCACAAGACAATCGCGTGACCCTCCTAGATAGGTGGCTTCATGGTTTGAATCCAATCCCTCTAAGTCCCTTTACATTTTTACTTGCCCCAATGACCTCTAGGCAACCTACAGAGTTTACATTTATAAGAATGTAGTATGATTTGCTAAACCAACAAGTACTCAACTTTATTTTTAGTTATTGGATAAATTATCGTTGATGTCTTAAAATTCATTCATCTGAACCCTGCAATTCATCTTAATCCTTTCACTATATTCTTACTTTTATAATTTTCTTTCTATAATGATACACGAAAAATCTATGCTTTAACTTAATAAGGTATAAGGATTATATGAATTTAAAAAAGAAATTATTGCGACTAAACTACATACAATAAAAAATAATTACATTTAAATAATACTTTTTTTTTCTGATATCCGTGAAAAGAAACATGCACCTCAACTAATCTCACGAGGTAGCCACCTAACCCTACAACATTTGATGCCGAGAAACATATAACAATTAATTCCTAAGGTAGGTGGCCATCATAGGTTTGAACTCATTCTCTCTCACTTAACCTTAGTCCCTTTTGAACAATGAGCCACCCATGTAGTTATTTAATAATACTTTTTCATTTTAGTTTTCCCAAGTCAACCATCAAAATAAATTTCAAACTATTTTAAAATATATAAATAATGATAAACTATCATCAGTTCATAAATTAGTGTTCTAAATCAAGAGCAACAGACAGTGCTAACCATCTAGTTGTCCTTAAAAATCAGGAAAAGAAGAATTCAAGTATGGTTTCAACCCAACGAACCTTTAGCAAATCAGGTATTTCCTCCCTTGAAGTTACAAGTCCGATCAGTCCCCCACCTACAGTATCTGGAATGGCCGCCGTGATAACCTATATTGCACAAAGAGGTGTCAACCGATGAGCCAATCTCTTTATAATGTGACCATGAAGAGGTATAGCGCATATGCATACCTTGTGCAATATTGCATTTGATCGCCTTGCTTCCTTTCCCCCTTTTAAGAGAAGACCATTACCACTACGGACTGCTAATGAAGCTATCTATGTAAATCACAAATCCAGGGGCTATTATTGGAGGGAAAAGACAGAATTGTGGTTGTGTACACAACCAACTAGAAAGACTTTGTCCAAAGCATCCATAAACTATCAAAAATCAAATTGATACTCCACAACTAACTTCTACTAACCTGTACCAGAGCATCTGGACGAGACTCAAACACAATCAAAAGAACGCCCAATGGAGATGATGTTTTCTCAAGAATTAGTCCATCTGAAACCTGAGTGCAAAAACCATCGTCTCTAGTTGAGGAAAAAATAGAACGCCGGTAAGAAACCAAGGCATTATAGTTATTGAAAGGGAAACATCAGCCATTTCAATACAAATTATAGTCAAAAGAATATTTTACAGTAATTTGAATAGCGAATACAATGGGACCCATTTAGTTTCACCAGAGAAAAAAAGTTATGTCGTAGCATTGTGTATTGTTTTTTTATAATAAACAGAGAATTTCATTGGGTATTATTAACTTAAAGTCCGTAATTTGTTACCTCAGTCCTCTTCAAAACATGACCAATTGGATCTTCCATGTTTGCAAGTGTACGGATGGAGTTAGCAAGGCTTGATATCTGTTCACGTATAATTAATAATTAGTCACTATTCGCCTGGAAAAGACAGGCATGGAGACTTTGTAAGGCAATACTTAATGTTATATATTTGAATGGATATGTAATGTATGCTGAAGGATAAAAGCAGTAAGGACATTTGTTATAAACCAAAATCATGCAGTCAGAAGAATTGAAGAGCCATAGAGACTTGCCTTTCCTGGTTTCAGTGCCAATCGTGATACTAGGGCCTTTTCATATCCAGCCTGTTGAGCTTCGGTAACATCAGCTTCGTTTTGAGTACTGATAAGTTTTTCATTCGCTTCAAGGGCATCAGCTATATCCAGCAAAATTTTTCTCCTCCCTTGAGAAGAAATTGCCTATGGAATATAAACTATGCATAAAAAATCATGCTAAACTTTGCATGCAAAGCACTGAGCAATTACCTGCAGCCTTCTCGAACTTTCCCTTGCTGCAACAGCCATATCACGAGCACCAACTTCCTTTTGCGGGGCCCACAAATGAGCATCTTGATGGAAGAGGGTACCAATACGATCTCCTTTGAGGACCTTAATGATATTCTCAGGAGCGTATCCACTTCATATGAATATGAAAAAACCATTTTTAAATTGAATCAACATTCATATTGAATAAAAAATGAGATTTGAATAGAGAATCCATTCATTCTAGGCTACGTCCAGTTTCAAAGAAGCATGTCTTTGTAAATAGGAAGCATTTCAGCCTTCCACAAGTGCATGTGATGTGATATAACGTCTTTTAAATAACCTTCGATTTTCTTGCATATATGAGATGAAAAACATGGGGTGCATTAACTCCTTCACTTCCCCCTCAGTTAGTGGTATAGTGAATGATTATTATTAGATATAGAGAAAAGGGAAAGGGAATTCCCCAGGCACTCAAGAGTGAAGAATACCTGGTAATAACAACAGGAATGCCAGCATATGCAGCACCAGTAGCAGCTTTAACTTTAGCAGTCATACCACCTCTTCCCACCCTAGACTTGTCCCCGAAGGTAATTTCACCTTGATGCTGTTCCTTAATGTACGTATGGATTAACTTTGAGTGAGGGTCACTTGGTGGCCCACTGTATAAACCAGCTACATCGCTTAACAAAACAAGGAGATCAGCTTTTAACTCCAAAGCTAATAGAGCTGCCAAACTGTCATTATCCCAAAATATACCGGAAGAATCCTGAGAAGAGTTGTCAAAAACAAAGAGTGAGCTAAGTGAAAAAGAGATTAGAAAGCAAAGTAATAAATCCATTTTGTTTGAAGACCCTCCATCCCCCAACCAAAAAAAAGAAGAAGAATAAGCAGTCAATTATACTTCACAATTACAAAGGAAGTCTTATTCAAAAACTGCCAATCCCAAAACAGACAAAAAATATGATTATAAAGCAAGCATCACACCTCATAGGGAGCTTTCCTGGTGCTGACTGCATCATTCTCATTGAATATAGGAATAACTTTAAGAGAGAGTAATGATTTCACTGTATCATTAAGTTGCCTTCTAAAATCTTTATCCCTAAAATCGTTGTCTGTAACAAGAAGCTGAGCAGATGTAACATCCAGCTGCCAAAAAGAATAAGAACATGTCATCCAGAAGTCTATATACTGAGTATTGGCTAGGAGCGGGCAGAAAAGGAAAAAGTGTTGAGATAGTGAAGTAGTTAGTAAAATACAAGTCAATGATATGGAAGCAATTACAAATATTAAAATAGTTCAGAAAAAGTACACGTTGTACCAGAGTTCATAATATTGAATGGTAAGGGGTGAAAATAGGAAAAGGAAAAAAAAAGGTGCAACTTGGGTAACATTATAGCAACCCAACAGCTATCTAGCCAGACCTAAGCAAATAAATTAATGATCTAGAAGCGATTATTAAGTAATAAAATGGAAACGCAACTAAATTAAGAGTGCTCATCACCTGACTAAATAATGTGTCATAGAGAGCCATAAGACTATTTTGACCAACAGCTGCGCATGCCTTCCCATCAAGATCAATTTGTGGTTTTTGAAGGTCAGCAAAACTGCATCATTCATAGTACAATCTTAGAACATCTTTTTCCTTTTTTTTAAGCAAAAAAGTTTCAAATAGGTAGATCAAACCTTGAATTGATTTAAGGACTCCATCGAATTTCATTGTCCTCTTAATCAATTTAATTGCAACTTATCTGGCACATAAGTACCTGCTATTAACTAGCTTCCTATATCGGAGCCTTTGACGACCAATGCCAACGGCACCAGATGAAACCAAAATAATCTCGTATCCTTGAGAGTTCAATTCCTTGATCTGCATTTCAGATAGAAATCTTAATATTAAACAAATAAATGAATCATCTCAAACCAGAAGCTCGTCAGGAAAGGAAAGAGAAGCAGTCTCCAATCATTATAAACTTGTAGAAGACTTGAATTTTAATGCAAGGTAAATACCTGCTCACATAGTGCTCCTAGTCTGCCTAAAGCTAATCTTCCATCAGTTCGTGTTACCACCGCCGTCCCAACCTTAATAATAAAAGCACGACATCGAAGGACGGGCAAGTCAATTAAATTATCAATGGTTTCATGATCCAAAATTGAGATGTATTCTGCATGTACTTTTCCGGTAGGAATATTTGAGGAGAAGTTCTACTACACCTAGTCAATCGAATCGGCAAACATGCATAAATATGAAGTATTCAGATTTCAAACATCTAATGCTCCATCCATCCATCCAAATCGAAGCAAAAATGCACGGAATGAGAGATATCAGAATCAAAAACTTCGGCATTGACTTTCTCCATCCAACAAACACAATTACAAATCTCAAATAGAATAAAGACAAATCTGGCACTAAAAATCGGAAGAAAAATAATAACATCCAACAAGCAAAGAAACCATTCATAAAAATTTTCCAGTTCCAAACAAAAAAAAAAAAATCACCTTTCGGTAAATTAAACCAAGAAAAAGAAAAGTATATGAAAATGTGAGTATAGGAGCATATCATTTGGAGTTCTAAAATTGAGATACCTTGATAACCAGGCGCTTGACATCCCTGACGAAAGCTCGAGAGCGATCCATGGAGTCCATGTCGAACACTGTGGCGAGTCAACTCGGCCGAGACAAAAGACAACTCAGCTAAGCTAATCAGTAATGAGGGTTTTGGTTGTCAAGAATTTTCAGTGCGGGAGCAGTTGATATACAGCAAAATGGAAAATGTTAGGCGGAACCTCGGTTCCTTTTTATTTTCTTTATTATTATTATTTTATTTTCTATAAACTTAATTTTAATTATTTATTTAAAATTCATTCTGGAACTCAAATGCCATCCATTTTCGTCGACCCAGTGTGCCGTTCTCCACAGTCATCATTCATTATTGGCTGCATGCCTCTTCTTGGATATGAGTAGGCCCGCCTTACGAATTGCCCGTGTCCAATCTTTTTATTGGTTCACAATTTAGTTTATATATTTTGAAATTTTTTCACATCCATTTTACTCTTTTGTCCAACAAAAATTAAATGTGACAACATTTTTATGATGTTTAAATGGAAGGTACAATAATCTAACCGATGGTTTGAGATATGAGTCTCAATGTCATAGGTATTTAACAACTAGCGCCAAATACATTGATTGAACGACGGGATGGATGTTCCATCTTATGACTTTAATGAGAGGCTTCTTAACAGAGAGCTTTTGTTTAAAATGAATGTCGCACTCATAGATCGCAACGAGCGAGAAAAATAAAAAACCATTTTAATAAAATATAATTATTTATAGGTATGTAACGTATATTCGACGAGCACAATTCTAAAATTAAATAGTATTCATCCTTAATTAAAAAGTTACAGTAATATGATTGTAAGTAATTATTAATTTTCAAAATTTGAAAGAATAATTTTAATTTTTAATTGAAACAATTCAGACCACAGGAAAAAGTAGAGCTTTATTTAAGGGTGGCGGACACTTGGCGTCATCATATTGACTTGTAAGATGGCTGCCAGGGAGGCTCGACAGTAGAGGGTTTCACGTTTCTCGGAAAATGACGATTTGGAGTGGCGGAAGGACAAGTCCAAAGGCAAATTTAATAAACAAAGGAAAAAAATGGGTTGTTGAAGAAATTCGATGGATGGTCAGTGATCAGAGTCAGTGGAGAGCTGCTGAAACCTGCAACTGCAGCTCATGAGATTAAGAACAAAGGATTAGGCCATGGGGATGGTCCCTTCTCTCAAAACGTGGCACAAGTTTTTAGATCCATTTGATTATTTTGAAGTTGTTTTTGAAAACTGGTTTCTGGTGGTTTTTGAATCATAGTTTCGTTGGAATTTGTTGTCTGTAAGTTCGTGAACAGAAATGAGGAAATCCAGTGCTATTACGCACCTGCTTACGCTTGCTAACAGGAATTTCGCACAGTAGTTAGCCATCTGCCATCAGTAAAATGGCTATTAATAGATTGGCATTGGATACTCACCAAATCCATAAATTTGAGCTGCCGAGTCACGCGCCAAAGAAATTCAGTCTTCCCAAGGGGTTCTCAATCTCTTCAAAAGTTCTATGTACATTACATTCATCTGTACCATTTCATCCTTTTCAGTTTCATCATATCCTGTAGTTTTCCTTCAGATCAGGTAAAAATCTTAAGAAAGAGGCCTGTTTTGAAGGTTATATTCAGTTCAATTACAACAAAGTACATGCTTCAACATCTATTTACATTGACATCTAGTGTTTGAGTGGAATATCATGGATGAAAATTCAAAATTAAAGAAAACCAACAGATTCCGCTCTCCTCAAACAAAATCCATAAAGAGGAAAGGCCATCAGAGAACTCTGCAAACAGTACACTGAGCAAGTTAGAGATCCTTGGTACGACAAAACCATCACTACCAATTATAAAAATTATGACTGTCGACGTTCTTTTCTGTCGATGCCTTCATTCACCACACAAATACAGGGACCCAGAACTTCCAACACCAACCAAGAGGAAATCATTCTTTAGTTAAGAGGTCAGCACTCAAAGACATCGAACATAGATGGTCTGAAGGCAGCAAAAGCCCGAGTGAGCTTGCTCAAGGAAAGAACCACATTTTGATGAAGATTGCCAAAGCCATTTGCAAGACAAATGCAGCAACTACCAGAACCGAAAGATCATTTCCCTCAATATAGGACCTCAGGTTCAAAGTAACAAAACTTGATGAGGCAGCACCACAAACGAGTATAATGAACCAGCGCAGAATTTCAACCGGGATGAGCAACAAAAACTAGAAAAGAAAAAGAGGTGTAAAAATCGTGCAGTCATATTGCCATCAAAATAGATATTTGCTGAATAAAACTCATGCAAGTTCGCAGGATATGAAAATTTATAGTTTAGGTAACAGTATTCTCTAGTAGCTGTCTCTTTCTTCTTGTATACTTACTGCAATATCCACTAAGCTACGAAATCCAGAAATTCAATATATATGAAAGTTTGAAATACAGTTATTTGGAAATTCATAGAAACTGAACATTATCAAATACTGAAAACTGAAAAGTCATTAGTCATGTCTGGAGTCACGTGTAATAGATAAAAGAAGAGTTTTATATTTGTTTGCTTGTAACAAAAAGGATTAAAGAATTGAATAAAACTGCAGTAGAGATTCCAGAAGCTTACCGATGCCAGAATAAAAATGAACAGAGAGTATCCCCACAAGCACCAAAATCTTATGAGGCTAGAATTTGACCCCAAGTACTGGAGCAAAAAGTAAAATGCCATAGGCACCACGATCGCGTAACCATAAACAGACCCAGCTGCCACATTCACATAGCTGACATCAAAGCTCCATGCAGTACCGTTATCACTATGCTTTTGCATGAGGAAGGTCGCACAGTTTCCAAGTGAGGCAAGGGAAAAGACTAATGTAGTGGTGATCCACACAAGCCCATATCTAAAATATGACAAAATCCAATAAAGGAGTCTTAGAATCCATTCAGTTTCAAGAACAAGATTAACATCATACAAATGACTAAATGATCAGGTAGAGACATAAAAAGTTGAAAGGAAAAAGACATTAAAAGGCAGGCGTTCAAAAGCTCATAAATAATTCCATAGCCATCAGAGAAACAGAGAGAAAAATTATTAAGGTTAAGGGAGGAAACGGAAACTCACAGATCAGGGTTTGCATCAATCTTGCTAGTAAAGTCTCCACCAATGGGATACAAGGAACTAATCAATCTATTCAAAACAATGTCTGTATCAACATTGAAATATTGGGTGTAAGATGAAATACTAAAAAATCCCTTCCAGTCATTTGATGGTTGCGGCTGAGAATCTGTGCATAAGTAAACAGAGTCAAATGTATAGCTCACTATAAGGAAAAAAATTAACTGGTCAAATGAATCTCTGAAATAAAAATACATGCCTGACAGAAATCAGATCTTCAGGAGATTTATGATGTAGTAGTCTAATTTATGAGAACCAAGTTTTTCTTTTATATCCTTGAGTTTTTAGACTAGCTTTCGTACACCTTTAACTAATCTCACGGGACAACTTCCTAAGCCTACCACATTTGGTTGCTAAGAAAACTCGTAGGATATAAAATATTAGGTAGCGAGCTACTTTGGTTTGAACTCATTCCCTCTAGATCAGAACAAGATTTACTTTATAATATCAAAAAATTTTCTATCTTTTCTGTGTTTAGGGGTTTGAAGCTAGATAGGTGGCTTCAGCCCCGAAGATCCAAGTATTTTATAAACATATATGACCTCTTGCATTAGATTCAAGAGCCTTGGGCCACTATAATAAATCAACGGCAAAATATCTAGTAGTCATGGTACACGAGTTTCAACCTTCATAGTCCAAAGATAACAGGAAAGGAATTTTCAGATACAAAGCGATAATTAATAAGTTGAAACAAAGAACACATCTCAATTTATGTGCGATGAGGAATCAAACTTTCAACCTTAGAAAAAGATGGTTACTTTCAACCTTAGAAAAATATGGTGCCTTAACCACTGAGCTAAACTCAGATTGGCTAGTAGAAGAAATAAATTAATTTGTATCTAGTAAAAGAAATAAATTCATTAGTTTATAAAAAAAACCACTTCTACTATGGGAAAGAATGTCACATCAAATAATTATAGTTTTACAAAAGCATATATAAAACCCCTAGTTGAGAGAAACAAAGGAAAAAAGAAAATTAAAGGAATGATCTCTAATCATTCTTTTCACCAATTTCACAACTAGTACATAGGATAACGGAGGGGAATTGATAATGATTAGAGATACTATATGGGAGATACTAATTTTTACATGAACAGCATACCACTTGGACTTTCAAGAGTTTGATAACCTCTCCCTCTGTCCCCCCCATTATTTGGAGGGAATGTCTGCATACTTGCTTCCGGCACTACATAAAATAAATAAGCCATTCCTCAGAGAAATGATATACATTTGTTCATGTGAAAATTTAATAGTAAAAATGGAATAACTTTGATTGTGACTTATAATTGAACATAAAGTAAAATAAAGTTACTAAGAAGAAGATACTGGAATTTGTTCATACTTTCTTGCTCCACGAAATTCTTCTCTTCACTGATTACAGCCTATGGAACCAAAAGGAGAGAAAATATGTATATGAAAATATGAAGACAGAGGAGCTTTGAAAATGGAAACAGGGAGAAAGAAGACCATAAATTAAAAATCTAAACCAAACAGAACACGTATAGCATTAAAGCACACATGGATTCAAGGTGCAACCAAGAAATACTTACAAACTTAAAAATCATACAACAAAACAGCAGCAGCACGTTAGCAAACTGCAGTTAGAACTTGTATGTATCTCTTGTATTAGAGGAGTGCCATTCTTGATTATAAAGCATAACACAAGGGTGACATTCAATTGATACGAGCTAAAACACCAGATCCCCGCCATGACATTATAACATTGAATCTTCCTTCTCACCAAAATGCATTTTAATCTTCTAAATCCAGGAGGGACAAAATCTAGCCAGCTCTATATTTGTTCAAGCTCTTCACAAATCCAGCCCAGTAGACTTGTATACCTAATCTAACTGTTCGCAGTAAAACTAGATGAGGGCAGAACCTAGACTTTGAGTAAAACCCAAAAACAACTACGATCAAACACACCAACTGCCGGATATATTGCACACGCATTATCAAGAGGACGCAACTGAAAGTAGAACTTAATTTCCCTATCAAATGACACATCTATTGCACTCATACTCAACAATTATTACTGAATGCTCGTTTTTACTTTTCAGAAATCACCAAAGAAAAAAACCGAGAAGAGAGGCGGTTGGGGGGAACTCAAAATCAACAACAGTTTCCTAATTTGACTCCTAACTGATTAGCAAAGAAAAACCGTCGGTGGACTCAAAAGAAAAGTCTTCCATTCTCCTTTTACTCCGGATGAATTCTCAAAAACAGCACAACGTACGAGAAGCTACCAAACTATGCACCTTCCTCTATATCCAATGTCTTAAGCAAGCATGAACAAACACACAGAAAAAAAAAGCGGTGACGAAATCGCAACCGATGACATTACGAAGCAAACCAATCATCGCGAAGAGTGATGCAGATATTCCAAACTTACAGACATAAATAATACCAATCAAAGGTTAATTAAAGAAGTAGATAACAGAAGAGAAGTCTGAAAGTGCGTACAGGGACTGAGCCAAGCAAATGGCTAGTAGGAAGATTCGTGTAGGTCTCATCCATGGAGAAAGCAATCAAGCACCAAAATAGAATAAACAAGAGGAAGAGGGGAAACAAATTGTTTGCTGGTCTCAGAAATTCATCAGAGCAGAGGTAAGAATCGATGAGAGACTGACTGAGACGGAATCCTGCTTTGAGCCCTAATCTTCTTCGGCATTTCTTCGCTGGAAGGACAACTCATAGAGACACGGTCACGGACGACAGTGACGGTACCGCGCAACGTTGAAGCAGAGTTGCACAGTGCTGGCCTGATTCATCGTCCACGTGCCTTACTTTGTCGATTGGACGCACGTTTGACTACCTTTACACGTGCAGGAATAAATGGGCTGGAGGAGTGGGCCAACGTTATCACGACTAGCCCATTAATAAAGCCCAGATTATACATTAAAAAGGTAAAAAAAATGTCTGAGCCCGGGTTCGAACCGGGGACCTCTAGTGTGTGAGACTAGCGTGATAACCGACTACACCACCCAGACCAATTGATACTAGAATTGTCTGTTTTATATTTATTTTGTAAAACAAACCTTGAAATTTTTTGAATCGATAACTTTTATAGAATGTTACATTTAAGATAAATTCTGTTAATCTCGAACAGCTATTTTCACAGCTAAAACTAAAGGGAAAAAAATACAAAATCTGTGATCATCGCTCTACTTCGAAATTAAATTATGATGTTATCATATGAATTCAAATCTAAAATTATTTGGAAGAATCGTCAATAAAGATTCTAAAGCATATGTGCTAATTTCCATATTGAAACATTCTCAATGTAATAGAAAAAAAAAGTTTAAATAATATTTTAGTCCTACCAATTCATCATAGTCATTATACTTTTTAAAGGTTGATTTTCAAAGTGTTTGGATTTTCAACATTTTTCATTTCAATCTCATGTTCACTCTCGAAACGTCTACTTTTAATCCCTACTTCAAAAAAAGTAACTATTTTTAATCTCTATTCACAAAATTTTAACAAAATTTCTATATCCAACTAAACCTTTTAAGTATAGTATCATATTGAAATTATATATAATATTAAAAAACTGAATAAAAAATAAATTAATTAACCAAAAGAGTCACTTTTTAGAGTAGGAAAATATAGGGATTAAGATAGACAAAATTTAAAAAAATAGAGACAAGCGTAATGTATAAACTGGAACCGGAAAGAGAGAAAGAATGTTAGGAAATCACCTTTAAGCCCAGTGTATTCTTTCAACTAGTGTTTAGGTAAATAAATTAGTATCAAAAGAAGCCGACGACTTGGTCGTCAATATGATATCTTCATGATATGATAGCTCCATGTTCAGATGTATTTCACAAATATTAGTAAATTTCCACATTTCAGTGGACGAGGATACTAAAAAAGAAACCTTCAACTAAGCTCACAGGTATGCATCCACTACCTCTGTTAAATGAATACACTTGCTGTTAAAAATAGGCTAAGAAATACACTATTCCTTTGATGAACTGCAAATCATATTCTGTACACATTCAAAAAAATAGAAACAAATAAAACCATTCACCTGAGCGGGGAGCAACAAAACGACCAAGTGCACGCTGAAAGAAAGACAGATCCCAAATTGTGCCTCAAGTAAAGGATAAACAGAATTTGACCTATTGAACTCCTACGATCCAAGCAAATCTCGAAGCTGCTGGTTTTCTTTCCTCAGAGACTTAACCTCTTTTATCAGCTCAGCTTGATTTTCCAAAATGGAGCTCATCACACTTGACATTTCCATCTGTGCAAGGATTTCAGAATATAAATGAGACAAAACACGAGCAAAGGAAGTGTAAATGACGAAACTCGGTTTTAGTTTCTAGGTATCTGAAATGAAGTACCTCCTGCATATGGAACTGTCTCAGAATTTCTAAATGAAGGTTCCTCATATCATCATGTATGGATCTCTGAAAGGAATCAAGAGTTTCTTCCAATGTGCGTTGAAAAAGCTGAAGTGTAAACGAGTTTCCTTGTTGGGCATCTGTCTGCAATGGCTTTTGTGGTTGCAAGGATCCTCCCTGCCACAAATAGTAAAGATCAGAGACCCACATTTTTCATTTCAAAGAGACAGCAGTTCATGGAAGTAACCCCCATAAAAATGTACATAATTAAAAAGCACTAGAATGTACACAACGAAGTTCAAAGAAAATTGGTAACGCCTACAATCAGAAGTCTAAGTCACGCACAACATATAAAGCATTTAATTAGGTGTTGAATAAAGTATTCATACGTTCATTGCAGGAAGAACCCCTGATTCCACGACAGAAAAAGCATCAAACTTCGACAAGTTATTCAAAACCTCTTCCCTAGTCTCAGAACCCATTTTCTTTGTTTTCGGTGAGCCCACTGAAAGTCCATCACTGAAGGATGAAGTGGTGCTTAACCTCTCTGCATATGTAGAAAATCTACGAGGCAGGGTCATAGATGTGGTCCTAGGTGAATCTGGGTTGCTCAGTCCAATGGAGGCTCTGGTACCAAGAGACAGAGATGCAGTAGTAGTAGAAAAGTGTTCTGGAATTGACAATGAAACATCCTGTGAGGATACATCTTTCGTTCGTAAATTTGGATAGTTGAGATTCAAATTTGTCAAGGAAGGGATGCTGCTTTGACTGACTGATGACGTCGGATCTTGTAATCCAGATATTATTGAACTTGATGTCTGACTAGTAGAAGCCAACATCCCAAAACGTGATGGTAAATTAATTGGCTGCCTCAGTTGAGCAAACTTATCAGATAATTTCTCACCACCCCACGCTTCCGGAGGAGTAATAGAGGAGTTTTCATTCTTAGAATTTAGGGCTGGAGCAGGAGTAGAAACCATTTGTCCTGAAGAAGATCGAGAATCATCCTGCCAAAAAATCAAGTAATAGTGATTCAAATCACCATTTTTCATGCTGTGCAACCCCAGAGGAAAGCTCTCACGAGAATTTACCAGTCCAATCAAAAGGGCCTGAAAATTGTAACCTCAAATGACTGAAGAATAAATGCAGACTTCTCAGAAACTATTATCAATTAGTTTAAATCTATCATACCATGTCGGTCCTTTGTTAATTTTGTCTTAAACATTTGGTCTAGGTCTACCATCATGCAGATGAATGTGTAATTGAGAAATCTTAATAAGATAATTTCTCACTCAAATGAGTAATAATTAAAGCAAACCAAAAGCTATACCTACACGATCAATAATATGTATATCTAGCTTTCATATACCTTGAATAGGCAATTTAGATTACTGAAAGCCGAAAGTTGATCAAGAATACTGATATGACCAAGTACCATGGGAAAGTGAACCTCGCACTAAGAAAGGTATTTCTTTTATCATGCATGAAAAACAACTTGCAGTTAAGAGATTAGCAACACCTGTTTGGAAACTGAAGATTTCCAATGAAATATTGGATGATCACTAGCCCCATCCTCAGTAGAAGAGAACCTCCTGCTTGACGAAGTAAACAACGAAGACAGAGGTTTCTTGTCAAATGGAGGGTCTTTATTAGCTCCATTTTGGTCATCCCACAGTGAAGGTGTGATTGGCTGAACATCCACAAGAGGAGAAAAAACCTCCATGTCATCCTTGAAGTTGTAGCTGGAGCGAGGAGCATGTAATCTGGCTAAGAGTCCACCTGGCCGCAAATGGCTACGAAGTGGTGTTTCCTCTGCAGTTGATTCATGAAGTGCACTCGATGAGAATGCACTGGAAGTTTCGGTCAGTGAAGCTTCAGAAGTCGGACCTGAACGACCAGGATTCCGAGAGCTGGATATTGTTGTTGACAGAGCAGTGCTCGATGTAGTCACAGATGGAAGTGGGTCAGGCATGAGAATTGAATCTTCAATCGCACCTCCCAAAAGAGCAACCTCAGCCGTGCAGTTGTTTTCATTTACAATTACAGGTTTTAACCTCTGCCATGATAGACTTGTAACTGCCTGGATTATACTGCAAATAATTAGTAAACCTACTAATATTAAGCATGCAAATTAAAATCTAGGTAATAAACAAAAAATTGCAATGGGATACCAATCAGTACTGCTAACAAACAATAGTGATAGTGAGTGACACAAACAGAATTGGGTTAGGGTGGTTTGAACTTAATAAGCACATGAACAAACAAAAACCATTTCAATGGCTGTTTCCAACTTCACTTAACACCATATGTGTTGCACAGATCAAAAACAAAACAGATGGTGGAAAAACATGAAAGTGATGAACAATATTTATGATTCATGAGCCTACAGCAAAGAAAAATAACATGATGGTAAATAAACATGCAGCAAAGCTACCAACTTAGGGAGCACACAAGGATTCTATAAAACTCTGGGGTAATACCTCTGAATTACTATAAGCACGAAGAACCATGAAAGGCTCTGGTTTCCCACGGACATCATAGAAAACCACACGTCCATTACTTGTTCCAGCAGCAAGTGTCAAACCATCATCTCTGAAAGCCATTGATGAGAAGGGTGCCTCATAAGCAATGTAAGAAGATGGTCTCCTTGATCCTGAGTCGTAAGTGTACAATTTCTTATCCAGCCCAACACTAGCTAGAGTCTGTAATCAGGAAATTTTATTTGAATGATACTATATGTAAGGAGAAACTGATCAACCTAAGAAGTTCTAGACCAGATATCACTGATCAACCACAAATAAGAATGAGACCTTATCATTAGATGGTGAGAAGCTAATACCAGCAGCTGGTGCAGAATGTTGTTTCAGCCAAGAAACCTAAACAAAAGCAAAGGGTGCAACTCTATTATTACAACATAACTTATGAAATAAACACTTTGTGAAAATAAAATCCAAAGAACATAATGAAATATAAAGCTCATCAGTCATCACATAACATATGAACACCAGAAAAGAGTAATGAGACAGGAAAATTTTAATTAATGCCACAGACAAGGAAAACATTCTAGTTAGTACCAAAAAGAAATAAAAGGTGTTATTCTTGCAACAAAGTACCAAACGGAAATTTTCAAAATTCTGAGTCATCCATTAATAAACTTTGACCAAAATCTGATAATTTAAATGACAAATTGTCTTCCCACAACAAAGAAGGATTACAGGAAACACAAATTCCGTTTTTGTCTTACGATATCCTGAAATCCCCACATCCATCCAGGAGTTTATCAGGTAGGTTATAGAGAGCCCGCAACAAATTCCTTACTTGTAGCAATAGAAACCATAATTCCAACTAAACCCATCCACATGATTGCAGCCTTACTGCGGATACCAACACAGTTAAATGCTTTATAACATAAAAAGATGTGGATATTTTAAAGGACACAAAAACTGCCGTCCAAATCAAATCTATTTTTTTATTTATTTTTTTTTTTAATGAGAAGCACCAGTTAACTAACGGGGAAAACAAATCACAAAATACAAGAAAAGATGACATTTAAAAAAAAAAAATTCTACCAACCTAAAGGAAAAGGTTATGTAACAGCACTATAACTCAGTTCAACATGAATTCTAGGCCTATAAGTTCCATAATGAAAACATTGACCTAAGCCAGACAGCATTCTCTTTGTCAAATTTCAGAAGATTATTTTCTCTGTCATTGCTCTAAAATCTTGCCATAATAGCAAATGTACATAAAATATTCTTCTCTTTCGCTCCCAATGCAATAATAATATTAATCAAAGGGGGTGCCAAAAAAACAATTCCAGCAATGGACATACACTGAATTATATCGAGCCATGTTATTCCTACAACAAGAAAGTCAAGGCAAACCTTAGGGTTGCGTCCAGTTGTATCCCATAAGTGTACAGTTCCATCATCACCTGCAGTCACCAAAAGGTGTCTGCTAAAACGAGAATAGTCAAGCACCCTCAATACCTGGTCTTAACAGCCATCAGAAACGACAATTAATTGAAAATCAGATCATCTGACTCTATATATCTAAGACTTTAACTCAAGTGCAACAAACTTTCACAACCTGTTCATGAGGGTCCTTAAGTTCAGCAGCCCTTGCACCAGAAGCAAGATTGTGAAGTATAAGATCCCCACTGACACTGATGGAAGCAAGGTGCTCATCTTTGCAATTGTACATAACTCCTGTTATTGTATTGTTATGTCCTCTCAACCATTTTATACATCGCTTTCTCTGCAAATCCCATATTCTTACAACATGACCACTCCCTCCAGTACACATGTACCTTGATACCTTGTTACTGAAACTTATAGAAAATATAGATTCCTGCAAAAAAAAAAAAAAAAAAAAAAAAGTCTAGCCCATGTATAGCTTACAATTAATCATTACAAACCAAACTTGCAGTATTCTTTTTTTTTTTTAAGAAACCGAACTTTTCATTGAGAATAATGAAAACAAAACAAAAATACAAGGGCATACACAAACAACAGTCCCAAAAAAGGAAGCCAAACTTGTGCAGGATTAACGGATGTTATGTTCAGAAACAAACGACTTAGACTGTTAGGAAAATCCAAAACACATCCCAATATTTCCTTGAGCTCCTAATATTCAAATAAAAAAGAAAGGAAAGGAAAATGCTACTCCATTAAACAACTAGCTCACCTCTATGTTATCTCCACTGTCACTACCAGTAATTGGAATGGTCCCCATGCTCTGACCATTCTTCCGCCGCAAGGAGATCTTCTTATCATCTCCGGCACTGGCCACAACCAAATCTGCAAAAATGAAATCCCAGTTGAATCAAGGGAAAACAGAACCACCGTCAGGATGGTAAAATATCAATCAGTAAATGGTGGGAAAAAAAATCTAAAATGCTTACACAAACCAAAAACAAAAACAACGGTACAACACAAGTCACATAGGTCCTCTATAATTTAATTTATACAAAACCCAGAAACAAAACTTCCATTTCAATAAAACATGAGACTGCATAATCTCAACGGAAGTGAAGGGGATAAAAGAAATGGCGAAAATTAGACGAAGCCCACGCACCAAGAATCTCTAGAAGACAAAAATCCAATAGATTAATTGAGGGGAGAGAGAAATAATGTAGGCGACTCACTGGTGTGATTCCACTTTACTGAATTGACTTGGTAACCCGGTGAAGGAGTGTAGCTCAAAGTGCAGGGATCGCCCAGATCGTTGGGATGAACGGAGACATCAAAAAGTTTTACAGTATCTCCAGCACTAGCTGCCAGTAATGCCATTGATGGATCCCCCAAATTCATGAGTTCTCTGTGTCAAACGAAGCTTTTGCAACAAAATCTCGAGGAACACACCAACCCCTCCAATTACCGAAAAAAATTACCGAGAATATAGAAGAAGTTTGAAATTACTATTCTCGGAAGGGAGGGGGCAGGCAAGAACGGATTACAGAAATGGCGAGTGGATTTTCACATTGTTTTTTCTTTTTTTCTTTTTCACAGGACCGAAACCCTTTTTTCCTTTCCTTTTTCTTCTTTTCGTTCTTTTTTTTTTTTTTCTCGTTTTTCCCTTTTTGCCCTTCTGGCAGAGGAGAAACCCTACCAGTAACGGGGTAGAAGCCGGGACGAGAGATGGATGGAAATTTAAATGGAAGAGTAATAAATGGGCGCCATTTTTCTTTATTACCCGGTTCGTTCAAAGCCCATTTGTTAAATTTTGCCGATTTCTGTTCATATTTCGTGAATACTTATGGGCCTGGGCCTCCTCCTGGGCTTTGATTTTCCTTTCCTTTTTTTCAGTAAGAGCTCTGTTTGTATTTACGTTTTTACGTTTAATTATAACTAAAGTACTTTAACTTTCATGCTTGTACCCAATATATCTCTAAATTTTTTATTTTGTATATAATAAATCTCTAAATTTTAAAAAATATCTGATAGATTTTTAAACTTTCAATTTTGAATCTAATAAATTATTGTATTTGTATTTAATAGTTTTTAAAATTTATGGCTAATAGATCGATTATTTTCAAAATGGTTGAATATGTTAGCGACCTATCAGACACAAATCTAAAAATTCAAAAAACTGAACTTGTTTGTACTTAAAAAAAAAAACTAAACTTGTAATTTGACCTCATTTTTATTAGGGATTATTTTCAAAGCTACATCAAAAGTTCATAATTTTATATATAATGTCCTCAAATATTTTGTAATATCATATATATTCTAAATAATAGATAATGTCCTTAAAATTTTGTTGGTATTCTAATGTATTAAAACATTCTTCACAACCAGAATCAAAATCATTAATCTCTCCGGAAAGAAATCACTAATCACTTAATTCTTTTGGAAGTAGAACTTTTTTTTTTTTGAGTACTTTTGGAAGTAGAACTTTGATATATAGGATTTGCACCCAAAAAATAAATAAAAAACACTTGGACAGGTAGGACTTTATTTAACCTCCATTCATATTTGCTAGTCTGGAGATTTTACTTTCCCCTATTGTAAGTGCAACCTCCTTTTTGGGGATTTATACCAAAGTTTTCTTATAAAAAACCTCTCTAAATATTAGGCGAAATAAAATTTATTGAGAATAAATTATATTATCATTTTAAAAATCTTTACTTTTCTATATTCTTTAAATATCTAGACATTCTATTATTTCAAGAGTCATGACAAGTACAAATAATATTTGATTCCTCTACAACTATAATAGAGATGAATATATTCTTTATTTTGAACGAGGAGTTAGGACCAACCATTCTTTACCAAATTGTTCAAACTTTTAATTAAACCCATCGCCTTCTCTCCGTGATTTATTCTCAAATATCCATCACCAATCAAATAAATATCATATATATAACATCTTTTATCTTTAACATCGTCTTTATCTTTAACAGCAGGCTCAAAAAATCGATGGCAAGAGCATACAACAAAGCTTCCATTAGAGAACAAAAAAAGAATTCTAATGTCAACTTGAACTTAATTCGACTAATCAGACAAATATCTCCAACCAAAAGATCATGAATTCAAATGTCCACCATCACATGTTGTATTGAAAAAAAAAATCATGAATTCAAATTCCTACCACAATGAATTCATACCCCACGTTGTATTGAAAAAAAGAAATTGAAAGAATTGTAATGGTTGATCATCCACAATCCAATGCAAAAAAAATTGGGCACCAATTCCAATCTGTAACAATCCATGTACCTTTCTGTATGGAGAATCAAGTCACTGTTACCAAAAAACTGAAAAAGACGGTTCCGAATATCAATAATATGAATTTGGAACTCCATCTAATTCCAGAAAAAAGCATGAGAAGGGGAAAACTCGCAAGAACAATGCCAATTTCAGCAGGAAAAATAGCAAAGAGTGGAAAATGCTACTGCAGCTTGAGAAAATTGAGAAGAAATCTTGAGGGGATGTCGATCTATGTGTTGCCAAACTAATTATACACTACAAACGTACTGCAAATTAAGTACACAAAAAAGTGAAAAATATAGAAGTTTCTGCCTATATCTGGCCATCGACTCATTTTTATGCAGTATTCTTCACTTTCCATTTTGAATACCTCCCCACTTAACCACCAAAAATGAAAAAAGAACCCAAAAAAAATTGCAGTGCATCGTTCTTCTTCACTTCACAGATACAATAATGTGTTGAAGCTTTGCAATCTTCTACAATTACTTTTTCCAGAAAATGAGTCAAATGCCTGCAGGAATTATATTATTAAATCAAATTCAGATTGCAAAGGAACAGCTGACATAGCCTTATCAAAGCAAGGCCAGGCCTCACCCATCTTGAAGGAAAACAAAAGTTTCACCAACTTCTTAAACTTGTGGATTTTTACATATTTGATGCACTGTTTTGTACATTTTCCCATGAAGTTAACAAATTCTTTAGAGCCAACGAAATAAGTGTTCAAATTCACACAAGCAATCCTATCCAAACAATTGCACTATTGAAACAGACAGACACAACTAAAGGAATTCATCATAAGATCTAAATTCATATAAAAAAAATATATATTTCAAATTCCTCTGCAACTCTGCAATAAACATTACTGACAAAAAATCATTTCAATATCTCTTGCCCAAGATAAACAGTTCAATCCAAATTAGCAATTCTCTTTACTTACCAGACAAAAGCGGTGTATACTACAATACTTTGTTGTTATTCAACAGATCATTAGAAATAACCTTGAACTTATGCGAGTTGCATATCCAAAATTTTTATCAAGCTCATATTGACAGCAACCTAAAGAAATGGCACAAAAGTGGAAATGGAAACTCACTGATACGAACAAATATGAACCCAACTGAAAAAACTGCACAAGAAAAGCATTTATGAGGAGAAAGGTGAAATATTTATGAGCTGACCTTGGTTAAAGACTAAGAATAATTAACTTGCAACCATCACATTTTTGTAGTCATCATGAACTTATTAGCTTTTTTTTCTGCTGGCTTAAGAATCTGGAAAGAGCACATCAAGTTTTCATCAACACTCATCATTGCACCAGCATTATCGAATTCACCACAGTAGTTGGGGGCTGAGAATATTGTGACAAGTTGCCTGTCGGCAAAAAATTCATAACCATCCTCCACAACCTAGGTCAAAACATCACACCAGAATTAGGAACAAGTAGCAATAAGTCACTAGAATACACTGAAACGAATAGAAGGGATAAGGGAAGAAGAAGCAATAACCTGATGAGCACGACATACGAGATCCAGGTCATGTTTTGATAAAAATTCTTCCACCTTATCAGGACCAAAAGTGTAAGAGACTCCTCTATCATTCATTCCCCATCCCTTAACATCTCTACAAGGATCTGACCAAAGCAAATCACATAGCAAGCCAGTGTCTGGAATAGGAGTAGGTCTACTTAAGTTTCTTATTTGATCCAAGTTTGTAAGATCCGGGGAGAGACCACCATGCATGCATAAAATTTTGTCATCAATGAGGGCAGCCACAGGAAGACAGTTAAAACAATCAGTAAATGCCTTCCAGAGTCTCACATTAAACCGCCGTTTGCATTCATCATAAAACCCATATATCCTATTAATTGAAGCACATTCATGATTTCCTCTTAAAAGGAAAAAGTTCTCAGGATACTTGATCTTATAGGCAAGCAAGAGGCATATTGTTTCTAAGCTCTGTTTGCCACGGTCCACGTAGTCCCCTAAAAATAGATAATTGGCACTAGGAGGAAAGCCTCCATACTCAAAAAGCCGTAGTAAATCACTATACTGCCCATGAATGTCACCTGAAAATTGAAAAGAAACAGTACACGAGATTAGAAGATTTAACTTCATAAAACTATGATAAAGATCATCAAGAAAGGTGAAATTAATATATATTCTCGTTGCTCTAGGAGCTCTAATCAGAAACCACCTTGTGTTAGATACTTTGAATACTCTTGCAGAGAATAAAAGGAAGGGGGTCGATCATGTTTTAAAAATTAAATGGTATGGGAATTACAAGAAAGTAAAACGCTGAAATTGCAACTGAATTTAGGTTTTTAATGGAACAAGTTGTCTTGGCCATTTAAAAACTTCGATTTTAGGACATTCCTAGTAATAAAAAACATCATAGAGTAAATTGATCAATAGTAGACACAAGGACTGACTGCAGCCCCAATAATTCAAAGGGCAAGAATTCTTCAGGGTAATTGAAATGAACATTAAAATAAGAAAAAATCAGAGTAGATTTCGAAGTATCATCCAATAACCATAAACTCATTTAAGGAAAACGAGAAGACTAAAGAAAGACAACATGATATACATTTTCTGACGGCTTGTCCTAAATTAGGTTAAAGTTAGCCATTCCACAAAGTTCCATCCGAAAAAAATAAAGACAAATTTCATGTTCTCTTTCTATAACTTGGATTCAGGGAGAATTTACCATTTCACATTTTATCTAAATGGAAAAACTAAAATCGGGACAAGCTTAGAAACGTAGTTAACAAACAAATAGCGAGCCCCCCAAACGAAAAAAAGAAATTGGCAAATCAAATGTTTGAACCAGGACAACGAAGAACATGAATTTAACCCAAGGAAAAAGGAAACATCCGAAACTGAACAAAGATACAAACTTTTTAACTCTTACGATTATTCGTTAAAAGAAAGATAAAAGGGGGGGAAAAAGAAGGGGGAAATTTCTAACACATAGAACTAAGCAACAAAAGCATCATACCGCAGATTTTAATAGGGGCTTCGAGCTCGAGCAAATTGGGCTGCTGAAAAAAAATCTCTCTGGAAGCAAGGCAAAGTTGTTTGATCTCGTTCTCGGAAAGCTGAACTTGCTTGCCCGGCCGGGACGATCGGACCTCCGTGAGCCGTCGAATTATGTCGTCCAGTACGGCGGGGTCAATAGTTCCCTGCCCTTGAGAGGCCATTAGGATTTAAGATTCTCGGATCCTCTTCCCAAAAGAAACAGAGAAACCCTAATAATCGAACCCAAAACCAGAAAGAACTTAAAAACCTTTATAATTTTTCCTCTCTTAAACCTTCCTTCGTTTTCTCTATTTCTCGGTCTCCTCTTTCCGACTCTATCTTCCTCTAAGTTCCTCTATTTACTCAGCAAATATAAAATAAAAATAAATAAATAAAAGACTTTTCTTGGAAAGAGAAAGGAATTAAAATAATATTTATTATTATATCTATCTCCTATGTGGTGGAGCGGCAGAGGCGTCCTCTCTCAGCGCCAGCGGTCTTCTAATTTAAACCGCATAGATTAAATTTCCCAAAAGCGTACGCCTTGTTTAGAAATTAATTCTTTTGTTTTATTTTTTTTAAACACTGTTCCTGTCCTCCCTCTGAACGTTACTTACAATTAAAAAAAAAATACATTCCAAATTGACCTTCAAGTTCACACAATCAAAATAATAAAATTAATTTACTATCATTTCATTGATAAATTTTGGGGTGGGGGCAAGAATACAAGGATGAATCATGCCGTTATATTATATAGTATAGTTGAAAATTTTCAAGTACAAATAACTATATATTACAAATACCATCAAAAGAAATTCTATATATTACAAAAGTATAGAATTTAATCTGGTGATGTAGGAAGATGTTGAAACAGCGTTTGTCCATCAATGGGGCCAAACAAAACTATTTATAAAACAAAATTTAATGAAGAATTTATTGCAAAAATAAAAAAAATGATAAAGACATAAACATTTAAAAATGACAAGAATAATAGCGCCTACATTCTGGATAAAAAAATCCGCCTGATGCAGGAAAATCTGCCATTTTTCCACAGAAACAAACAAAGTTGATATAGAGAAATTGAAGAAGCAGTCCTCTGTGTCTCTCTTCTTCTCGTCTCTTTTTTTCCATCTATAAACTCTCTATTCATCGTGCCTTTTACAACAAAAACTCTTATACTGCATCAATTAGAGCAACAACTTCTCTTGTTGTAGTTGCCGGAGAGATTAGCGACGTTAATGGTGGTGCCGTGGGGGAGGCCGGGGGTGGAAGCCGCCTCCTGAGCGGCCAAAGCTTTCTTACTAATGATGTGGTAAATGTCGAGCAAAATGGTCTGAAATGCCTTCTCAACATTTAAAGCCTCCAAGGCTGAGGTCTCGAGAAATGACAGCCCTTCTTTCTCTGCCAAAACCTGAGCATCTTCGGCGGACACTGCCCGGAGGTGGTTCAGATCGGCCTTGTTTCCGGCCATCATGATCACAATGTTGGAGTCAGCGTGGTCTCTCAGCTCGCGTAGCCATCTTTGCACATTGTCAAAGGTTTGTCTCTTGGTAATATCATACACCAAAAGAGCGCCCACTGCTCCCCTGTAATAGGCACTGGTAATGGCTCGGTATCTCTCTTGACCAGCTGTGTCCCATATTTGGGCCTTCACCGTCTTCCCCTCTACCTGTATCAAACCAATTCAAACAATCATCTACTTGAATTGTCAACTCAATTTCGGTATAATTCACAAATCAAATCGCATTGTTCTTCTCTTCACTACAACATTCAATTTCTCGAATGTCGATGATTTGACTTTCAATTTCCGTTATTAGGGCGTAAATCTGTTCGTGAACAATTGGAAGGGAAGAAAATGTTCATCAACATTCAGAATCGGATTCATACTCGGGAAAGGAAATACAATTATGATCGTAACGATCTTCTAATTTACTCGAGTTCGTCGTGATTTAAGATTCTCATCCTTGAGAATCAAAATTCTCCGATTGTTGATTAAGTAACGTAAAGACACGATCGAATCAAGGAAGGGAAGTAACTAGAAACTTTGATCGGAAGGAAAAAGAGAATATTATATGGCGTGGTGTGGCCTACCTGCAAAGTCCGCGTTGCAAATTCAACTCCAATTGTGGACTTGGACTCCAAACAGAACTCGTTCCGCGTAAACCTGGAGAGAATATTTGACTTTCCGACGCCAGAATCACCGATCAACACAATCTTGAAGAGATAATCGTATTCGTGATCCACCTTGTAAGCCATTTGATCAAATTCCTAATCAAATTCCGAGCCTAACACCTGCCAGATCCAACAACATACGATTCAGAACAAATAAACGCATTAACAATCGCATTTTCTGTGCATAACGCCTCAAAAGAATCCGTTTGATTGACGAGAAAATAATGGAAGGTTTCGGTGGGAAACAGCCGGAAGAAGGTTAAAAGAGAAGAAAAACAAAAGGAGAATGAAGAACTAACTAACCATAAAGAAAATGGTGAATGGATTGGCAAGGGGAGAGTGGTAATTGGATTAGGAATTTTCAAAATTGTGTTGGAAATTTTATTAGCGAGTTTTAAGGAAAGAGGGAAAGAAGAAAACGGGGGATTTTAGAGAGCCAATAAAAAGAAAACAGAATAACGAAGCGAAAGGCACTGAAGGCGGCCCTTCATGTGGCACAGAATAGGCATAAATCCAAACTATTTAAATGGCTTAAATAAATTGCCGTTACTATTTTCTGCACAACATTTTCCAATTCCATTGTCAAACATTATATTTATTTATGTGTAGGTCTTCTTTGGTTACCTGTGTTATCTTCTTTTTTGTGCAAATAACTATCATATACAAACAAGATATAATAGGCCCCCATAAATTTTTTTTTTCCAACTTAGCATAGTTTAACGAGTTAAAGATACTTATTTTCAACTAAAGGGGTTCCGTTCAAATCTATACTCTTGTAGTAAAAAAAAAGCATTAATTCTCAACCAAAATATTAAAAAGTTTAAATTCTTATTCCACTTAGAAAAAAAAAGTTGTTACACGGAGCAATAAGATTCATATGACGATAGGGGTATGGACCATACAAGAAGAAGGACAACCGAGATCACCGATAGCTGGGTCGGCCCACTGGAGAGCCAACCTCACCTTGGCATCGAGGCGCCGAGCCCTTCTCGACTTTTCTCTCTCGGTCCCCGTACCAATCAAATGATATTCGAACCCAAGCCTCGATTAAAGGGCCCGTAAGTGTCACGATCCAGTGAGCCCGACTATCTGGAGAGGACCTAGGGTTGGAATTCGTGAAACCCTAGGGAGAAGAGAGAGGGAATCACCTATTGAATGTAAGCCAAATTACACTTTCAAGTGTCTTACTTGCTGAGTGATTTCTCTCATAACTGACTTAGACATCGAAACCTGTGTGACTGAAGTCACATCAGTTTAGGATTGTTCGATTTTGGAGGTATCCGGTTCACTAAAATCCAAGCATCAACAAAAGTCATAACAGATATTGATTATAAATAATAATAATAAATTCTTCCTAGGGAAAAGGCAAACCTACTTTTACTTTACTCACATTTGAAGCTAAATTTATTGAAAATCAAATCAATCCAAACTAACTAACCCTGCGTTGTCTAGTAGTCTAAAGAGACTAAGGTAAATTCTAATGAATTGAGAGGTTTTGAGTTTAAATTACGAACTTATCTATAATTTAATATCCTATAAATTTATTTGACGAACTATAACAAATACAAATGTCTGATCAGAATAATGAACAAGAATATTTGTTTACCATTTTAAGAATGGACTAGAAAATAATAATTACAAAGTAAATTTTCTTTAAGTACATTACAAACTTAATTTTGGTTCTTATTCTTAATTTATAATTTTAGCTCATAAATTTTAAAACCATGAACATCAAATTAAAACTAATTATAAATTATACGATCAAATGGTAGTTTTTAAAATTATAGGAATCAAATTGAAATTAAGCCTAAATCATAGAGGCCAAAAAGAGTAATTTAACATTTTTATAATCTGTACGCTTTTTTCTATTTCTTTTTTTTTTTTTCTATTTCATAGTTCTATTTAGGCTTTTTAAATTGTGACATGGTGTAATTTTACTGAGTTAAAAAAAAATAGAGAAATAACAGCAGATTTGGACATACAATACAATACAATAACCCCAGAAGACACAACAGAATTCTTCCAAACCCCAAATAAATGCACTGCACACATACTCCAAATAAGATTTATTGTTTTCTTTTTCTTTTTCTTTTTTGTTATTTTTCGTAGGCAAATTTGCTACAAGCACAAATAACTTTTTTTTTTTTAGAAAAGTGCTACAAGCACAAATAAATACATGCATATTTAAGTCGATTTTTCCTATAACACATGTGAGTGTGAATATTCAAACTTTACCGTTAAATTTTTTTGGCTTAATAAAAACAGAGCATGTGATTTAGGGGAAATCTTTTAATAGTGGTAGGTTTATTATAAATTTTAATCTAAGAAACCGTAATATACTTATATTTATATTGCCATAAAGTAATTAAAAAGTAATATAAAGATAAAGACAAGTTCATTATTTTTATTCATCACATAATTAAGTGACTGTATGTCACTTTAAAGTTGCAACTACAAGAAAGCATACATACACATTATTATTCTTTCATACTACACACAACTTCAACATCTTGGTGCCTCATATTGTTGCATAAATGTTATATAGTAAAGTAGGCACCTCATTACTTTCTTCAACCATCAACAATAATCAAGGTAGTATGTAACCTGCAAAACGTAAAAGTAAAAAATAAGGAAAAATATATATTTCTTTTGATAAAAATAAAAATAAATAAATACAAACCTAGAAGTCAATAATATTTTTTTCTTCTAACATGTCATATTAAATTTAAATTTCAAGAGTGCTCATTTTAAAAATAAAATATAACTGATGCCATAAAACGTTGGGAATGATTTCTCCCGACGAAAATTTTTCTAATTTTTTTAGAAAAACGTCGGAAAAAGAAAAAAAACGTCAACAAATGAATGAATGAATTACCCCCGCAGTTATAGCCAACAGGGCGTTCAGCAATGTCACAACGTTTGGGAATTGTAATGGCAACTTCGGGCTTAGACCCAACCATTTGGGCTGTTTTGGACAACATTACTGCACAAAGACAGCTTGTGCTCTGGCCTAGCTTCCTCACTTGATCGCAACATTTTTGGGAAACTGGATAATAAGGATCTTTGGAAGCAGCCATACAAGGAAGCATTTTGTATGCCTCTCTTTCAGGTGAAGATGGGGCACACTCGCTATTAGGACGAACATAACCACATCTTGCACTAATGAAAAGCAGAGCAAAAAATAATAGGAAGCAAATTGATCTGTTTGGGGACTCCATTATTCTTCTTCTTACTCTTCAATGAGATGAAGAGATGGCTTCCAAAACCCCATTTTTATAGTAGACTTGGGTTTTGTCATTCGTGCGTGAAACCCAGAAGATTGAGTGGATATAGCACTTTGAGGATTCCACTAACTAACTTATTAATCATTATATATAATGAATGTGCTCTATTCTCTACATATTTAATTAAAATTTTCATAAACAGCAATCTTATGATCAATTCGATATGACTAATTGAAGTTTTCTTATACAAAAAAAATACTGAAAGTGAAACCCATCGAATAAAGTGGAGATATCACTAGGAGAGGTGGTGATATCTCACTGTCTGCAATGGATGATTCGGCCATTTATTTTGGGCCTAAGGGGCATTCCATTTCGAAACTTACTTGCCACATTTCATTATATATTAAAATATCATCTCTCACTTGGATTTATCTGCTCCCCATCTTTCACAGGCTTCTTTAAAAAGAAAAAGAAAAAGAAAAAAAAAACCAAAGTTTCACAGCCATGATTTATAGTGGACCACCCAACCCAATTTAATTAGTAATATATATGAATTTAGGTGGGTCGTTTCAAATGGGAAGATTTTGAAGTTATCTCTCATATTTTTTATTTTATCACTTTATTCGTCTTATATAACAATAATAAAAAAAAACTCTTCATTTAGATTGATCCAATCAAAGGCTTTTGCTCGATCCACTTTAAGGTATGATGAACTTTTTAAATCAGTTGTCAAGATAATCATAGCTCGAATGGTAATATCTGCTCTTTCTCTTAAAAATTTCAAACATTTAAGTTTGTTTTGTGGCAAGTATAGTGGACTTGGAAGGCTCTAGAATTATTTTTCCTAGCCAAAAAGGTCGCTTCCATTAGATCATTCGTTAGCATTTTGTCATTAAGGAGAGGTAATGAAGTCAGAAAATTATTCAACAATTAAAATGCTACCTTCTCAGAAATTCTTATTTCTAAATTTCTAGATTACTTTGTACTTTTACATTTAATGGAAAACAATGTTTTCTTTCTTAAGGATTAACTAAATACGAAATGTCGTTGAATAATAAAATTAAATTTTAATATCATGGATCCAAAACGAAAAGCTGTTAATATGATTTCGTAGTTAGATCAAACACATATGGCTCTCAAATAATAATTATAATCAATTAACAACAATATTTCAAACCAGAATATTGATTTTTGAAGCACGCAAGTAAAATGGATAAAAATCGAAAGAAAGAAGACCAAACAGATGTTTTGAAATTACAAATAAAAATAGATAGGAGCTAAAACATAGGGACGAAATCTTAAACCCATATAAATCTAGCCAGTTTCTTGATTTTCTCTCCATTTTCTCCCAAGTCAAACCAAAATGGACTGGAACCGAAATCTAAAACCAAATGAACAGGAATCTCGTGGGCACGACTCACGAGTTTCCAGATGGATTCGCTCTTTGCAATAATTGTGATTTGATTGCTCCGAGACCGAAATTACGTGAGATCTGGAGCGTTTGAACATAATCAAACGAATTATTTTGACGCAATCCTGCGAGAAGATTGGTGATAGCAATACTGAAATAGTAGAATTAGAATCATACACAACGACACAAATCAATGTCAAATAGAAATCAAGAGTCGTATATTCAGGACACGCATTCGCAACGTCTAATTGATAAAAGCGTAGGAAACAAGACAGATGTAAATAATGAGGGCAATCGGAACCAAAATCACAAGCGGAACCACCGCCGCGAAAGTCTGAGAGCTGCCGCAGCTGAGAGTGCCGAGCTTGATCTGGACGACGTTAATTAGGGCCATCATGAGGAATCCGCAGCCGCAAACCGATCCGATGCCCGAAATCAGCATCCCGATCCGAAGGGCCGATTTGTTGACGCGGACGAAGAACTCGGTCGGGTGATAGAAGGGGCTTTTTGAGATCCGTATGGCCTGCTTGAGGCCGAGGGCGATTAAGCTGGAGAAGAGGAAGGAGCTGAAAGAGTAGACGTGGAAGGCGACGAGATTCTCGGCGATGGAGGGGGCGGCCAAGCAATTAGGGTTTTGGACGAGATTGTTGGTGGGATCGTTGGGGTTCCAGGCCAGGCCCAAGAAGACGGCGAGAGTGAACATGGAGTTGACGTTCACGATGCCGTCAAGGGCTGAAATGTGAATGCTGGTGCCGGCCGGCATCTTCCAGACGGTGGAGGACGGCCGGAATCGGACTTGCAGCGCGTAGTGAACGCAATTGGTAAAGCAGGTTGAGGAATTGAAAAATGGGGGAGAGGAAGGATAGAAAAAATTGCACCATTCCTGTCGGAAGAAAGCGTTTATCTTTATTGGAAACGACATGTCGTTCAGGCTAGTCGTACTGTAATCTTGAAAAATTTATGCAAAAATAAATGGATTCGCCGTTGCCGGGGATCGAACCCGGGTCACCCGCGTGACAGGCGGGAATACTTACCACTATACTACAACGACTTGCTGTTGACGTGATCCGTAATTAAATTCTATTATAATTTAAATACTGCGTCTTTTTGCTTCATATCTACTTTTTAAAATTATTTCCAAAATCTAAAACAAAAATTCGAAAATTAAAAATTTTTAGTTTTGAAATTTAGATAAAAATTCAAATGTATTTTTGAGAAATGTAAAAAATATACAAAGAAAATGTTTGAAAAAAAGAGATACTGTACCTAACTAAATAGAAATTAGTTGGATGAGATTGCACGTGTGTAACATATTTGGATTTGGATGATTCGAGATAGCATATGATCAGGTGAGCCACTCTTAAAATTAGCATATTTTAATTTATTGTAAGGGACAATTTATGTGAACCAAAGTAAGTAAACTATTGCACAAGAACAATTTAGAACAAACAAACAATTCTAAAAATACATGTTCCATCTGCTTTTAGTTACATTAGAACCAAATACATGTATGTAAAGTCAACATGCCTGGTTTCGATATAGGTTGCAGTAACAGCTTTAGGTTATAAGAAAGCAGAACTCAAGCATCAAATAATGGAAATAATTTCTTACAGAAAGAGTTTTTCTAACAAATTTTCCTTCTACTCTAATTTGTATACTATGTTCTTGCTCTTTTTCTTCACGGGGGGATGCTATTTGATCTTGTCAGAGAGCAATTTGCTGCAACTTACCACACTTTGATCTGCAGATGAGCTCTTTCTCCGTTCTGAACTTTCATTGACAACAATATTCTGAATTGAAGCAGGCCCTTCAATTGAATTCAAGCAAGTTTTCGCTTTTGTCTCGACGCCGAGATAATTTGTCAAGGCTCTTTTCACTCCGAAGCCACGCCGGATAGGCTTGCCGACATTTCTGTTGTTGAGAAATGGCATTCTCTCACTCTTGGCAGGACTAACCAATGGTGCTGGTGAAAAACTTGGAGTTGTGGCAGTGAGTTTATATGGAGTGCTCGAGAGATGCACCGAGTATGCGGCCTTCTTGTGACCGACTACATTAACTGTCCCGACCGATGTCAACCTATCCGAATGCTTAGTTAAGTCATCGACGTAAAGCAAATCATCGATTCGAGCAATGATGTTAAATGCAAGACTCTCCAGAACCCTTGAGTAGCTTTCAAGAATGGACTTCCCAACATCCTGAAATGTGCAGAATGGTGTGAAAACTTTGGAATGGAAAATGAATTATAATGGCAAAGTGGAAGAAGAATGAACATATTTACCTTGTTGAATTGGATCTTGCTGGTGTCTAAAGTAGTTTGTGTTAGACTGGGAAACCGCTGCTTCAAAGAATGCAAGAGGCCTTCAGCTCTTTCTGCTAGAAACTCTCTCTTGTCCCCATCAATCATCAGGTCCTTCACCATCTCCCAAGATGATCTTGCAGTGGAACGAGTTGGATTGATTTGCGGTTTCGAATGAGCTCGACGGCGCCAGACATAGATGGCAGCCTCGACCCGGTTGGCAACGTCAAGAGCGACATGTTCGGAGGATAAATCGAGGCAGTCAAGCAAGTACTCAGACGAGAAATGCTCCGAAGTAATGTACCGGTAAATAACATCCCCCAAACAGGCTCTCCCATTCTGCAGCATTTTATGAAAATCAATGTATTAGGACTACGCAATTCTTCAAAGACGTGGGGAAAATATTGCCACTGTCCAAACCTTAGGAAGAGTCTCCAAGTATGATTCAGGAACCTCCATATCAGCCAAAGCAATGTTGTTGATTGCCACCACAGCTTTCAATATTTGGTTTGTGCAATCTCTAGTATGATGCAATTGCTTTCTCGAATCTTCGCCGAGACCACCCGCGGGTACTCGGGGTACGGGAAGCCACCACTTCTCCTGTTGCCTCTGAACTATTTTCCGAAAAGAGGATGATCCATCGCCATCCGAAGCAACAATGCCTTGATCAACATACCAAAACTCGGTATCGACAAAACTCTCAAGAATTTCCTGTAAACAAGGCCAAGGATATCCTAAATTCTTAAATCACTGATAGGAATTGAATGAGCAGAATGAGCAGAAAAAACAAAGGCAGTCTTACAAGCAGCATATTGTCCAATTTTCTGAGAGCTGGAAGGTTGATGAAGATATCAGATCTAGACCTAGAGGTCATAACCTGCAGATTAAACAGTGAACATTTTTACCCCAATTCTTCTTCTCAACAGAAACAAAACATTGTAATCAATCAAACCAGAAGTGTAAAAATTACCTCCAGCTTGCTTCCATCTGGGAATGTTTGAAAAGAGGGGATCAATTCAACTATGTGGTCACTCACACAGAGAAGCCACTCAATCTCTCTTCTCCACATTGACTTTTTCTCCTTTGGCAGGGGTTCTAATCTCCATAGTTGCCCAAAAATGGTAGCTTCAAGTTGCACAAAAACAGAATAAGAAGCCATTGAAGCAAAAAGAAAAGGGAGTTTCAGAGATTGAAGCAAGAGAAAGCTCACCACAGAGATTGGTAATGGCATTTGAGATAGCCAATGCGGTACAAACCCCTTTCCCGGAACCTGACATGTCTTCCCCCAGCAACAGCTTTGAAAACCTCTCCTTCATCATCTCCATCTCTGTTCACAAAGTTAAAAACAAAACCCCAAAACCCAAATCAAAATGGGTTTGCGGTAAACAAGCCAAGGAAGAAGAAATCAAACTAACCGGAAACTTTGGGGGCCGTTTTGCTCAGCTTTGAATCACTGGAATTGGGCTTCTGTTCAACTTCACGAACCTTGGAATTGGAGCTTTTGCAAAGCTGAGCCTTGCGGATGGGCCAGCCGAGTTGGGGCGGAGAAGAACACTCGCCGGCCTTCACGTCGTCGCCGGAAGTGTCGGAACTCGACCGGCTCGAGCTGCTCTCCCCAGACGCAGCACTGGACTCGGTGAGCGACGACTCAGTTCCAACTCCATTAGAGCCAAAAGACCCACTAATTTTTGGAGCATTTTCGCTCCTCTTGACCGAAGCTTCCATTTCAAAAAGCAAAATTTTCTGTTTTTGAATCCCAAAAGAAGAAGAAAAGAATGGGCTCGGTGATCTCAGAGATTCTTGAATGATTCACCAGGTACAAACATGGTGGGAGGAGATCACAAGAATCGGTGAACTGGGCCTGAGAAACAGTTCATTTTTCTGCTCTAGTAGAGCATAATAGCTGCTTCACTTGTCTGGGAAAGATGAGGATTTGATTTCAAATTTCTCTCTTTCTCTAACTTTCCCCAAATTTGATTTTAAAGGTTAAAGGTAACTGCCAAAGCACCACAGGACAGCCCAACGTCTATCTCTCTCTCTCATCCTCTGAGGGCAGAGGAAGTTTAAAAAATAGCATTAAAAAAAATGGAATTTTGCTGCTGCAACATAACGGTGATGTCAACTCACGCCTTTGATTTTTGATTTTGAATCCAATTTTACCTGCTCCCCAGTCCCCTCTGAACAAAATTTCAAATATGATTCTCTTTCGCCAATTTTATTTTGGTCACACTGATCCTCTTGTATTTAAAATCAATTTCTATAGTTTCAAAATAAACTAAATTATTTCAAAAACTTGTCTGATGAATTAATGTTTTAGAAACAGCTTTTAAAAATAGAAAACAAGAAGAATGGAAATAGTATTTTCTTTATTATTTATTGTGTGATTTCTTTCCTGTTTTTTTTATTTGATTGCTCATGTGTACATTGTTTATCTCAACCGTTTTAATTATTGTGTATATATATTTTAATTCAACAATAGTTTGGGATAAGAATTCGAACTTCTTAATTTTTTAACCTATGATATATGTTTTTATTAGAATTGCAAAAGGTGCCAACAAAGTTCTATATTAATTTATGAATGGTGATATATGGTGTATATATATATATATAAAATACAATTATCTTTAATGATACGAGGTCTTTTGGAGGAAATAAAAAATAAAGTTTACGAGGATTATGCTCAAATTAGATATGGTAAAGATACTTCTTTTAATCAGTTCAGTTTTGTTTAGGTCAACATGTATATTTTTTATTTAATTATGTAGTAAAACTAAATTAATGAGGAGATTAAATGACTTCAAGTACAAAAATGCAAGTGATTAGACAAAAAGTTGTTGGATAAACAAATAATTCATAAGTATTCTATTAACTAAATATTAAATAAGATTTTGAGAAGACTGCATTGGACGACAGAAATAATATATACATGTAGGAATATCAGTGCTTTAATTTTATTTTTATGGTTTGACATCAAATTAAATTGTGTTATTTGTGGAAAATTTTAAACTTGTTGCTAAGTGTTATGCTTAGAAGTACATATTTTTTATTTTATCGTTTATGCCTTTGATAATTTTGGTCTCTAAATTAAGTTTTCGTGGTTTTAAATTTTCATTATCGTCGGTTTTAATAAAATATATAGAATGTCATTCATATTAACAAAAAAATCCAACACAAAAGGTCAAATGAAGCATAGGTAATTAAGTGGATAAATCACATATTACCATCCCACACATATTAATGGTTCAACATATCACCCTACAATTATTTTTTTAGTACAATATATGAGATGGAAATTCAAATTCACGACATTTTATCGGAGATAGATACATTAATTAACCAAGTTGAACTATGCTATAGTTGACACTATCCTGAAATTGTTGTACTTAAAAAGTAACATAAAAATTATATATTGGCGTGATAAGTGAGACGAATTATAATTTAATATATATATATATATATATTTTAAAAGTAAAAAGAAGCTAAAAAGCTAGTTTTGCTTCGAAATGTACCAACAATACATCTTACATTTTTGTGACTATAAACTAGACAAAGTGTATAGTTGTAAAAAGTGACCCTAAAATATTTCTTTCCACTCGAAAATTCTCCGTTGTCGGGTTCCTAACTTAACACATTTAACCTCTCTAATAATGAATCTAGATTGGAAGGGACCAATTGTGTGACCATACTATAGCTAACCTTCCAACTTGCGATAGTGTGATAAGGCTCCTCTATCCCAACCAAACAAGAAAAACCAAGGATGTGATATAGTTTTCAACCAATCATCCTATATAAGAAAGTAGTAAAAAAAAACTTGATTTTCTCGTATATATATTTAATATGATTTTAGTATCTTCGTCGTGTCTTACTAGCGACATTATTAAAGAGAATACGTTAATAATAATGAAAGCTCAAAAGAAGGTTAAAAAACTTACTATAAATATCATCTAAACTAAAGAAACGGTGAGAGAGTTGGAGGAGACCACCACTATAATAGAAAAATGATGTTAGAACATTAATTAGAAGTCAAAATAATCTGGGTAGTTAATTATTTACCTATTAAAGAGTAGTTTCGATTTCCACAAATAAAATTTATCTGCACAACGAAGAGTTTCATCAATTATAATGATGAATTATTGTGGTCCATAATTTTGGCCCTCGGGACAGATGCAAAAATTTAGGGCAAAAATGAAAGTTGGTTTGCTTGCAGGACCAAAAGGACTGTACTTTAAATCTATAATGCATGAATTATTTTATTTTTGACCAAATAAAATATTGAGGTAAACAACGTTGATGGTTGAAGATTTTTTTTTTCTTTTTTTTTTTCTAATATTCAGACAATTTGTTTTGTATATTTCTTTTTGGTAATATGCTTATTTTATAATATTTTCTATCTATGTTTATTTATTATTATGGTCATTATTTTGGTATTATGTAACCACTTTGGTGTGGGTCTTGTTTTATTATTGTTAATAAATCTACGAGTTAATAATTAGTTACGTGGATTACATCAAAACAAAAGGCGTATCAGAAGGAAAAGTGAACTACTAGCCATGTGTCTTGGAATTTTTAAAAATATTGTTTAACAGAAATTTTATTTTTAGTTTTTAAAAAATGAAACTTGCTTACAAATAATATTTCTGTTTAATTTTCACTGTTCTAAAAACACCTTTTTCAATATGATTTTTTTTTTTTCAAATTGACCTTAAAATTCTAAACAATAGAAAAACATACCTTTAAATTATTGTCTTTTAGTAACAAATATCCCAATGTACATTTTGGATATACATTTCATAACTTTTCTCTATATTCAAAATGCTTCGGACATAATATTATTTATGTGTTGATACGAGTTTGGTTCAACCGATTAAAGTGTTATCTACTTCATTCATAAATTAAAGTTCGGAGTTTCAAATCACTGTCAGTTTTTTAATACACTTTTCGCCCTCAAACTTCAAACAGATGCTTCATACGTCAAGCCCTCTGCATAGCTTTATGTTGAAATCCCAAACTCCCAACTTTGAATAAAGGTGAAAACGAGAAAAAAGGCATAGATCCACACTAACGGCTTGTTTGGATGTCCGATAATATAATAAAAAAATGTATACAAAATCCAACAGAGAGAGGCACGTTGTTTAAGTAGCCGTTTGGGATGGCCCAAACAAAGTGTTGAAATTCTTTGACTTACATGGTGGTGTGGGTGCTGCTTTTTCCCAAGTTCATGATGAAAATCTACTTCCCTCTTCCCTCCGTTTACATTTCAACTTTCATTTTTTTAAATTTATTGGAATGCTACCCTCTACCTTGGTTGCACCAACTTTGAGTGTGGAATGTTCATTCTAAAATACCAAAAATTCTCCATCCCCCATCCCCTAGCTTCTTCATTCTTAGGGTTACAAGAGTTGGTGTTTGGGTTTTTGTCAAAAAATATTACAAGTGAGAGGTACTGACGTATTCCATGTATTAAAAATGTGGTTTTTGTAATTGGAGTTGGGGAGAATTATGTGTGATGGTTACTTTTTGTATAGAGTGGGTTTTCTTTTTGGTGAGCCAGGACCTTTTTTAGTTTATAGTTTTTTTATTATTATTATTTTCTTTTAAGTCTTCTATTATTTTTATGATTATTCCTGCTCTGGGTGAGATCCATTGATTTGAAAACTAAATGTAGATAATTCAATTTCAAAATACTACAAGTATTGGATTTTTTAGTTGTTAAACTTTTCATAATCATTTTTTACTATTTAATTAAACATTTTGAACTAAAACTACTTTTCGATCAATGCGAGATCTCTTTTAATGCTGTGAGGGGGATTGAATCTCAAACTATTTAGTATTTAGTTATGTTCACGGTCGCTCTCAATTTTCTTTGCCAAAGAAAATCATTTAATAAATGTTAAATAATTGCTCATTACTATCACAACACAAGGACCCACTGCTTTAAAAAACTAATCTAACAGTTTTTCTCCCGAAATAAGGCCGGGTCTTTTAAATCCGACCCGCTACTTTTGGGCCTTTAAGACAGCAATCTTAACTGGACAAGCTTCTTCACTAACGGGCTGGGCTGTATAATTTCAGGTTTCTCATGTTGCTTCCTGCGATTCACAGACGCATCAGCCTCCGATTTCGACCTGCGTTGGCTCTGTCTCTCTCATCGGCGACTCAAGGCTTCAACCTCTGATTCAGTCTCCACTTCTGTCGTGGACTCCAGGTATTGGACATACATCTCTAACTTCAGATCTCTTAACTTTCCTTCAGCCTTTCGCATGATCTACTGTTAATAATTCAATTATTTCTTTCGATCTCGCTCTCTTTTTTTCGATCTCTTTCAGTCTCTCCATTGAGGTTTGTTGCCTTTTCTTAATTGAATTTCTTGGTTCAATTGATCTATTTGCTGCTGCAATTGGCTAGTTTGTGTCTTTGCCGTGTTCAATTTCTGGTCTCTGCTTGTGCTTGCTGCTATTATGTTTTTTGCTTTGCTTTTTATGTGTATAAATTACAGTGGTAGAGACGGTAGAATGTTTATTCTGGTTTCCGCTTGCTTTTGTAGCTACATTCATGTGCATATATTACATTTCATTGCGGTTACAGTCTAATTTGCTTTGATGTTTGTCTCTGCCATGTTTGTTCTGGTTTCTGCTAATTGTTACTTGCTTTATTTCACTTTCTTTAGCCCCGCCGCATTCTACAACCTCCTATTTTGAGCTGATTTTGATAGAGTTTCAAGAGGTATCTAGTCGTAGTACTCATGGAATTTTGATAGAACTGATGTATGTTTTGTATTTGTCAGTTTCAAAGCTGGTTCTATGAAAAGATGTTAAAATTAAGTGAAAGTTATCACTAAATGTGATATTTTAAAATTTAATCTAATACATTTTATTTTATATTTTCTTAACATTTTCAACAATAACAATGACCCGACCCACTTACGGGGTCAATTTGCATTCAGTCAAAGTATGGTCAGGATTCTGGTTGGTTTTACGGTCAACCAAAAAGTTTAGTTAGTTTCTGAAAATTATTTCATACCAGCTCCACCTAACCCGTGAACAGAGGTAAGAATAAGCTTGCTTAATCTTTGCTCAATGATTCCACTGAGCTCATGTCATTAGAGGAAAACAGAAGAGGATTACAAGATCATTCGAAGTACACCATGCAGAACTATAATGGGTGGAAAGAAACTAAAGTAACTACTATAAGCGTTTGGTATGGTTTCCGTTAAACTACTTAATTACACGGCCTCTTAGGAGTTAGTATCATAGCAAAGTCTTTCTCGCACCAGAGGACATACACCGAGTGTAAAGTTTGTCAACCACTAATAAAATATATCTGCTTAAATTGTGGTTAGGTTTCACATTGAATGACCAAGAAGTGCTGAAGATTACCGAGGTCCTTGAGGGCCAGGATACAAGAACAAAGATAACTGTGTGAAGTCAATTAAAAAAGAATAAGGAAGATGTTAGACTTAGATTGCTCAAGATTTCAAGGTAGATCTGAGCTTGTTACTGCAGACAAGGGCTGGCTCCAAGCCATATAGAGCTCTTATAAGCTTGCAAGTATCTGGGGCTTAGAAAGGCTCTTGATAACTTAGAGGTCAATGCATATAGACCTCTTCTTGAAGGGTTTTATCAAGCCCAATTAAAGCAGCACTGCCACAATGAAAATCCAATGAATTTTAAATGGTAACATCACAGAAACAAGGGGGCCCATTCCAATTTTGAGCTTTATGAAGAAAGTCATTGGCTATTAATCAGGAGTTATATTGTTCAATGAAACCATCTGAGTTTTTCTTTCTGAATTATATGCTAATCATTATTCATAACAAAGATTATAGGAGCCAGGAGGGGAAAGGAGAAACTGATCCCCAAGTTAAATTTAGAATTCGAGAAGCTTAACATCCATGGCCTACTGCCAGGTAATAATAAAGGGGTTCTGTATGTAGACTAATACGGAGAAGGAAGAACCTTAATCAAATTGTTTGGGTTTGAGACTAACTCAGGATGAATATTAGAGGACTAGTTGGTAGTTTTTTCTTTTTTGTTTTTTTTTTTTGGATAAGAAACCGATCTTTTCATTGAGAAGAATGAAACCAACTAGAGGACTAGTTGGTAGTTGAGAGTAATCAAAATTTGAGAGAACATGAGAGACATTTTTTTTATTGCTGAATCAAGATAATAGAAGAGATTTTAAACGTCCCTCAACCGAATTATAAGGTTTTACCAAAAGATTGAATAAGTTTTGTAGCAGGCTTATAATTTGGTTGAGTTGATTAGCAGTAACCAAATTATACGCTTTATCCAAAATATTTACATGGGGTTACATAGACATCCCAAGGGAGTCGGTTAACTGCAATCCAAGCAGTGTAGTCAAGACTTAGGATAATAAAATTGCATCGGCTGTCTATAGGAGTTAGGGTGTGGGATTGGACATCCCAAAGTGTTTCCTTACTCTCTTGACATGTTATTCTTCGTAGGACACTAAGGGGGTGAGACTTTTCTAGATGAGGTAATTACACCAATTTAGTTTGTGGTAAAGTTAGTTGATTGAGAAGTTGCTAAAGGGAGAGCCTTCCAATTGAGAAATTTCCAGTGCACATTTTACATCATTCTTATCACGTGCTTGGATGGCAAGGAGAGTATGATGCTTATTCTTCACCAATGGTAGTAGGGTCTCTTTGAACCCAACACCTCAGATTAGAAAAGCTTTCTTCAATGTTTGCTAATGAATGCCAGGATAAAGGTAAGTGCATATGGTTGATTTCTGCTCCTTTTGAGCTTGTGCAGCTATTTGGCTTATCGCTGCTTTTATGTGAATTTCTTCGGATGTATTGTCATCCCAAACCTAAATTTTGTTAAATAAGATAGTTGTAACTGCAGCTTGTCATGTCAGATTTTGTGATAGAAAATTCCTTTTATCTAGAGGATTAGTTCCTTAAATTATTGAAAAAAGAGACTATTCACGAACCATGTCAGGAGGTGGTGTTCCAACTTTTAATCTTCAAGGTGTTTCCATAGTAAGTCTAGAACCTTCTACTGCATGGTTTAGAAAACTCAAAGTCTATCGCAATGCTATATTTGCTTCCTTGTTTGAAAAGTATTATTTCCCTGCATCTAGATTAAGTTCTACTAACAAAGTTCTTAGGAAATTATTCTCTTCGGGTATCCTAATTAAATGGAGCGTGTTCCTTTGGTTGATGAAGTGTCTTTATCTTTCTTGTTTTTCGTTCTCTCTCTCTCTTTTTTTTTTATGGATTCTTTTCCTTCGTTCTTGTTGTTGTGATCGTTAGTAAATTAGATGTGTATGCTAATTACTATAGTTTTTGCATTTGCATCTAAATTGTTAAGATACTCTCTTTAGTTCATGCCCTATCTGAGTGTCTCGTTTGAGCTTCATAGACGAGCGTGTCTTGCCACTATAGGCTCCCACGTTCCTTAAATCCTTAAATCCTTAAATCCTTCATTCTATCATTCTTTTTTATATAATCTCTTATCTCGTGTAATCAAAATACAGCGGATGACAACACTTGCTGTACAAGGAATCCCTATAGTTGATATCCTTTGAAGCTGTGTTTCGAGTAAATTTGGGCTCGGGTAAATGGGTTTGTGGACGCTATTAGAGGGTTGTCTGCTTCTTGCGAATGCACTAGCAATACTAAATGAAGATCGTTTTCTTGCTCCTCGTGGATTGAGCTTCTCCGAGTTCTCAGGAGGTAGAACAAAGTCATTCAAGGGGCAGCTTATAGGCCTTATCTACGCAACACAATATTTGAGGGTTCCTCTCATAATGCTCAATGCAATCTGTATCTTTGTAAAGTTGGTATCTGGATGATGACAATGGGTTGCAGAGGTGACATGTCGACTTCAATTATGAGAAAGGTTATCTACCAGATTGTTCTTGATTTCTCTGTTGTAATGTAACAGTGGGCTGCTCTAACTTCTGAATTTGTTAGAAACAAATGTTGCACCGTTTACAAATTCTTTTGGGAGATTCATTGTCAAGGTAGGAGGAAAGGAAAGGAGATATGTCGGCTTAATAGGGATCCTTGGCATGGTTTGATAAATACTTATTATATTTAGGCTTATTCGTTCTGTACGATTTTTTATAGTTAATATTGAAAGAACCGTTTGGCATATACGTCCTCATTAATTGTTATTCTAGTAAATAATGTAATATGACTATGCTTGTGAACATAACTCAATTAGTTAAAGATATATGTTTTTTGCTAAAACGTTGGGAGGTTTGAATCACTACCTCTACATGTCGGCAATTAAAAGAAAAAAAAATTGAAATGTCAATGTACCCAACAAAAGAAAAAAAAAAAATAAGAAAGAAAAAGTAGGGGAGAAATAATGTTCAATATTAAAATGTAGGTTCAGAGAATAACCTAAACCCAGGGGTATTACATAGTGAATAAAAATGTTTAAGAGCTCAAATAAAATATGTTAACTCCTTTTATCTTTTTAATTTCATTAGAAAAGGACTTTTTAAGAACTCTTAAAAACTTAAAACTTCACGCCAACCAAAAAACCCTAAAACTTCACGAAAAAGTGAGAGGTTATATCATGAAAACCGAGTATCATTTGAAGAATCCAAGGATAACCAGTGGGCACAAGTGAATTCGATTACATTTTAAAATGGTTCCTTATGTTAATATTAATAAACAATAATTTGAAAAATAAAAAATAAAAAAGTAAAGGGCCTCGTGTGCTTTGTGTCAGATAACGTTCGGCCGGTAAAATTTCATAACCCAGCCCATCAGTTTTGGACCATCAAAACGACAATTTGCAACTGGACCGGTTATTGAATAATGGGCTGGGCCCAGAACTGGGCCCAGAACGTATAAGACTTGATTGCGAAAAGATACAGCTAAAGATACTATTTTCGACATGTCGTTGCGACTGCTCACGGATGTTGAGAATTTCCAGAACAGGTGAAATGAAAAACAATCTCCAACAACCTTTTGCGAATAGAATCAGCGCTTATATATTTTGTTCCAATCGGAGATAACTGCAGCTTGATTTCTGCTCATCGCTGTCTGTTTTTGTTCTGAAACTCGTAAGGTTCTGATTGGATTTTGATTTTCACTACTTTATCATCTTTGATTTATTTAATTCTGTCTGGTTTGTACTTGTTCTTTGTAGTATTTTAATTCCCAGAGTTGTCAGTCTGTTTGTTTGTTTGTGCTTCAATATTTTTCTTTCTACCCATTTCTCGAATTTTTTCGTTTACTTGTTTTTGTGCTTATTCTGATTTTCATTTCTGCTAGTTGCCAAGGATCGAAATGCATTCAACTATGAGCTGAAAGTTCTCTCTCTTTCCTACTTTCATCTTCATTTTAACAACCGTTTGATTTGTTTTCCTAAGCATTAAGTGTTTTCTAAGGATTATAACCGATGAATTGTTCGTAATTCTTGTCTTGGGTGCTAGATTGCAACTTATAGTTTTTTATTATGCATTTAGTATTTATTTTATCCTATATTATCCAACGTGAAGGTCGTAATATTCTGATTCCGAGGTCGTGGAAATGGTGTTACTGGATCGTATGGCTGGACTCACACGAACGCGATTGATTGAAGCGTATTCGCATTTCGAGTGTGATGAACATGAGCTTTCTTTTGCGCAAACTTATAGTCTATATTCATTGATATTTGTGTTTGAAATAATTATTGGTGGAAGTCTTACTGACTTTGTTTGGATTTTGGAATTAGCAGAAATTGTGTTTTGGATTAAAAGAGACGGAACTACAATAAAATTGATAAAACATATCTTATGCAGAGTGTTGACAGAAACGAGCTCTCTTACGCAAGCTTCCTTTTTTGTGTGTGCATGTGTTAGATATAGTTTGTAGTGGGATCCTAACTTTTTATTATTCACGGGTGGTAGAAGTGACTTTTTAGAGTAAAGGGGTGAAACTATGCACGTGATTGATGTACATGAGCTATCTCCTGGCATAAGTTTGTAGTGCATGTAATTTGATAATATTCCTCAGTAGTATTCAATCTCAGGATCTTCTTTTCTCTTTTGTTGAAGGTAGTAGGAATCATGTTCCTGGAGTAAGGTGGAATAACAAATAAAATCTGTAGACTAACCCTCTTCAAAGCGAATAAATAAGAGTTTTTCATTATATGGTGACTGGTTGCAGCTGAATTGGTCTCTCATGTGGCCGTTCTATCTTCTCTTCAACAAGACCCTCAAGCTAGAGGAACCAAGAGAATCGGGTGAAGATGATTTGAGTTTTGTAGAATTGTACCCATTTGAGAAGTTTCCAAGTAGAATAAAATGTGATGCTCCAATTTTGTCCCGCTCCCAGGTTATTGAAGTAAGTTTGTTTGATTTTCTTTCTTGTGTCCTAATATTTTTACTAAGCCAATACTCAAAGGCATGATCCTGGCATATACCAAAAATCGAATTGTCCCTATGTGGCAGCATAACTTGTTTTTCTTGCTTTGTTGAGTTTTTTGTTTTCCTGCTAGGTACCACACATAAACCAGCAACAACAATGGGATTGTGGCCTTGCTTGTGTTTTGATGGTTCTGAACACTGTTGGTGTAAATGATTGTCATATTCAGTCATTGGCAGATCTATGCTGCACAACAAGGTGTTTTATTTTAAATAAGATACTTCTTTCTATTATGAACATATAATATTCTTTACAGAGCTATTCTCATATATGTATGTATAAGTTGAAAGGACTACGAATTTACCATGTATTCTAAGAAGAACATGAAATCCACCTGCAAATACAGTACAGGATGTCCAAAGAAGTAGAATTCCCTTAAGGTTCAACATTTATAATTCTTGCAGAATGACTTCACCTGAATTGAAATTCAGGATAGGATAGATATTTTGTACTTCCAGGATGCCTTTCTTTTTTGTTTTTGAAGCCCTTTCACATGATGAGTACGTAGAACGAAACAAATGCTTTCAGAAAAGAATCAGCACCCACCAAACTCTTTGTTAAGAAGTTAGAAAACCACATCAATCCTGCAGGCTTCAAATATATGGGTGAGAATTAAGTATTAATTGATTAACTATCGTGTTTGCATGATATAATCCAGGAAATAGATAAATGGTATCGTGGAATATCTCTCATAAGATCAAAATCTGAGATAGCCAAAGAAAGACATCAATTTTAGTTGGGATTCTCATCAAGTCATATTTTGGTGAATTCTATAATTGAGAAAACTTCACAAACTGAAATTTGCTAGTCCGTGTAAGAAACTTGAAATGTACTTTCTCAGTATTGAAAGTCTAACAGTGATATTTTTTTGTTTAGATATTCTGGCCACATAAATTGAGATATGAGAAATGGTTTGGCCGTTTTAGTCTTGAATCATTCGATTCAATCTGTGAGGGTCCATGTTGTACTGCAATATTCTGTGGTCAAAAAAGTAAATAGGTGCAGCCCAGACGTCAGAGTTTTATCGACGATAGGAATGTAATAAAGACATAATTTCAGGTTAGAAATGTTTATATTATTTGTAAAATTTTTACATGTTATCATATTAGGTTTGAATATTGTTAAAGGATTTTGATAGAATCAGCAAGTGGAAAACCAGAAACGAAAAATGTAGAGAAGTTTTTTTTTTGGGATCCAAGCTTCAAAAGGCTTAGGCCCCTCCTTCTACCTTAGTTGATATACCAGCATCCAATCAACTAACTAATTGCCTATCTAAATTTGGTCATCATAGTAGAAGCACTCACTCAGCCTCCTTGGCGGCTCTAGGTTTTCTCTTTCTAAAATAAGTAAAATTAACTAGGGGTTTATCCTGTTGATACCCTTTGTCCACACCTGGGTTTCAAGGTGAAAAGTTGGGTGCTGACTGCAAATAACCTCAAAAGGCTCCCATGAAGCATTCTGCAGAGACTGATGTTCCCCGAGGACTAAAACCACTAAAATTAGGATGAAAGAACAGGGAAGGGTGAAGTCCCAAAAACTCAGAACTTTTGATGCAAAATACAATCTCTTAAAAGAGCTACGGTGGCAATGGAGTCAGTGTGAACTTTTTTTATTTTCCCTTCGCAAATGCAACTTTTTGTATTCCAAGGAATTACATTTACAGTCCGAGTCAGTGTGAACTGAGTTCCTAAGGTCAAGTGCAATTGAGACAAGTAAAAGACAACATTTGTGAATTTTTTGGTAACTGCGAGCTATATTCTATGGTGTGTCACGAAATTGTCTCTCCCTTCTTTCGAAGAACATGTTAATGGTCTTCTTTGTTGCAGAAATTTTCTGTAGTTTGCTCAACACGAGCTGAATCCTTTATTCATTTTTCATAAACTGATACGAGGCTATTCTCCATGGATCCTCTTTCGTTAACTTGGAAATCGACACCCCAGTACCAAAGTCAATAGAATTAGAGAAGTTTATCGAGTTCCATGCTTTCGAGAGCCTTTGGCTCTCTTTTAAAGTCTAATTTCCTGCCATTCATCCCCTTCCCCTTCTCCCTCATCGATAAATCAGGATATATCATGAATATCTGAACCGCCCCGTGGTTTGCTTCGGTACAAAACAATTAGAATTAGGCTCAGTAACTGTAATGTGTATTATCCATACAGGGGATCTTTCAATGGAGAAGATCCGTCGACCTAAGACGAAGAGAAAGGTCTATCTATTTTATTTAGTTATTCAGTTAAACCAATGATTTGTTATTGTAGGACTACCTGAACTCTCTTTCAGTCAACAATCATTACCAGCAAAACCACTCTCTTAACCTCCTTAACAGCTCTAGGTCTTAACTTCCTCAAATGAGTGTAACAAACAGGGAGCTTTTTGGGTTTCCACAATGAAATTGAATGAGATCACTAGTTGAAGTGTCTCTTGACTTTTATATATCAGTTTTTTCTCCCCTTCCTGATAAACAGTGCACTTTTTCCAGTATATAAAAGTGAAAGCTAATAAGTTCTGGTTGCAACTTTTTTTGGGCAGTATATGGACTGTCGATTTGGCATATTTGTTGCAGACTTTTTCAGTCAGTTTTTCCTACTTCACAGTGACCTTTGGAGCCAACCCTAATTATTCTGTTGAATCATTTTACAAGGTGAAACTTTTAATGTTGGTTTCTTGCACAGAAATTACTTTGCTGGCTCTGTTGTATCTTTTACCATTGTGACTGTCCATAACACTTTCTGATTGATCATTTGTGTAATTGGCTATGGAAGTCATACAAGGTTTGAATTAAAAGTCATGTCTTATGAACAAAACCTCTTTGTTTCATTGGGTGAATATCAGAATTTTTTAAAAATATAGTTTCTTTATGCAACAATATTTTGGCATGGCCCTTTTTTTTTGCTGCAGCGATGCTTCTAAATGCACAGTTTTCTGCAGGAGGAACTAGCAAATGATCTTGTACGAGTTGATAGGCTATTTCAAAAGGCGTTGGAAGCTGGAATCAAAATTGAGGTGTGGATCTCATCTAAGTATTTCTTTCCGTAAGATTAATACATATCAATATTTTACATTTTTTATTGCTATGATGATATGTGAAATATATTTTTGTATGCTTCTAATTTCATTGTATTCATTCTATGTTAATTTGAACCATCTTATTTGAGAAAGTTATGGATTATGACTTGGGGTATGGTATGATGCCTTTCAAAGCTTCTAGCAGATGCAAATAAATATTAATTTTCTGCTTAGAATTTTTATTTATTTATTTATTTTTAAATCTAGTTGACCCTTGAAGCCTTGAAGGCTGGTTTGAAGAATGAAAACTTGTCTTGCAAGGAATTTTTAAATGGCCGTGATGTTGGTTGTTTGTGATTGAGAAAGTGAAATAATCTTTGGTTATTTGTGTTACTCTGCAACCCTGTGAAGGGATGTTAGATTGTCATGCTTGTTATATTGAAAATGCTCGGCGGAAGTTGCATATTATAAATTTAATATTGAAATAATCCATCAAAACTATGTATTTTTTGTTGCACAAATAAATCTAACTGAAGCTAAATAAGTTATGGGGTAAAACACAAGATGGAAGGTTTTTCATTTATGCCCTTGACCATGAGAAAGATGCTATAGGAAACCAAAAGCTAAAGGGGAAAAAGGGGATGGATGCTTTCATTGAGATGGGTTTATGGGATACTTGGTCATTTGGTATCTAACCATATAAATTAAAATTGTGAATAGAATGTAAATGTATGTTTCCATTTTCTTAACTTGTACTCGGAGAATTGGGGACTTTGGTTTGCAGGAATACATTCAAAAGACCTATACACATTGTTTAGTTTTTGTCATTTTATCCATCTAAAGTAGAAAGCTAATGTTTTTTGATATTAAGTTAACAAACCTTAAATTACAGCGCAGGTCTATCAGCAGAGAAGAAATTTCTCTCTTAATGTTATCTGGGATATATGTTGCTATTGTGTTAGTTGATCAGCATAGATTGAGGTATAGCACAATTATTATGCTTTTAAATTGTTCAATGTTTCTTTTTTTGAAGTAACTACTTTATCAGTAGCATGTTATGTTAGTATGTAGCAGCCATTTTAATCCAACTAGGTCTTCAATTTTTCATCATAGATTGCCTCTGTTTAGATTTAGTTCTGGAATACTCTTGTCGTGATTTTATTATAACTGGAATTCTCTTGGGGATATTTGTGCCACAGTCGATCTTGGCTGGAGGATGTGCTTGTATCAGGCATCTGTGATAGCAACTTCAGCTATACTGGTTAGTGTGGCCACTTTCTCAGTAGATACACTGCTTATGAATGGTTGTAATCTATAATTCTCCCTGGACACTGCAGTTATTTTAGCTTGAATTATTTAGTCAGTTACCAATGAATATATTCTTCAGGTCATTATATTGTGGTATGTGGCTATGATGCCGATGCGGATGAATTTGAAATCAGAGATCCTGCCAGCACTAGGTTCTATCCTCCCCTTAGTCTATAATAAATTTTTAATTTTATTAAATAATCTCTGGCATTTTTTATTCAAGAGTTAAATGAGAAGTGAGGATACTACTGTCCACGTTTCAGTTAATTAATATCTAAAGAATTTTATAATGCATAGTCTGGTCCAACAATATCATCTAAGGCAAACGTACCAATGCAAACTAACCTCAAATTTTTACCTTACATGGGTTTATTAAGAATTGTCCTCAAATATTTTTTTTACAGAAACATAGATATGTGCTTTATATCAATTGCAATGAGCCTCGAGATTAGAATAGCAAATTGATGGTGATAAAGTTCTCAACATTTTGTTACCTTTCATAATTTAAACGACCCTCTTTAAGAAGATACTGTGTCCTTAGGACTTCAATCTGATTTATTGGTGTTGATAAATTACTCTAGCTAGTTATAAAAATTTAGTAGCATTAACTTCACGAAGTTTTGCAGCAAGCGTGACAGGATCTCATCGAAGTGTCTAGATGATGCACGGAAATGCTTTGGTACTGATGAAGATATCCTATTGGTACTTCTTTACCAACTTCACCATGTTACTGTTCCATGGCAATTTAAAAATAGAAAATACATGCTCAGTTTTATCTTTTTTCTTGTCTGTTTTTGCTTTGCCTTTGAATTTTCCATGAATGCTAATTAGCATATAATGAGAATCAGTGACTACTCTCTAATCAATGGTAAACATTTCAGATAAAATGACTAAACTTGAGTATGAAAATTTAAGAATCCAAAGGATTTTTTGGTATGATCTACCTTATTGAACATAATCTGGAACTGCCATGCGTTGTGATACATAATAGAATAGAAAGGAGAAGAGAAGAAAAAACAACTCAATTCCTTAATGAAGTATTACATTTTCTTTTGGGTCTGATTGTCTGTACAGGTATCTTTACAGAAGAGCAGGAAGCAAAAGACCCCATCACCACATGAACATGTTTCTCCAAACGTCAACATCAACTGCTGAGTATATATCTCTGTTCTATCGAAATATCTTTAATACCACGAGAGTGTTGAAAATCCATATTGTGTTCTACACTGTATAGTTTATTAAGTATCTTTTTCTTTTCGTCAATTTTATATATTGTGAATATACAAACTGTTTTTAGACGGGTGTGGTGTTTGTAAAAGAGGGCTCATGTTTTAATTATAATATAATTCTCTCCACTCTCCAGGGTGTTTTTCATCAATTCATTGACGACAATGTCCTGGTGTTCACTTCATGTCATAAGGTACGAGATATGCCCCCTCAATGCTTCATTCTAATTGCAGTCCCACGTAATCTCCCACTTTAGCAGCCCCCACGTTACTCCTTCCCTTTTTAATTAGTGATATATATATATATATATATATTCATATTCTATAACGGAGAGTTGGAGCTTTGCTATATGCTCTCTCGAGGAGCAACTGTACAAGCTCCAAGGTCCGAACTCGCGAGACATTAAAGGTTCTTGCTATTAAGTTCAATAAAAGATTTAAATTGGAGACCTCTAAGTGAGTATGATTAAGGGACTCCAAGCTCTTATCAATCAATCAGTCCCTTGGGTTAAAATAGATATATTCACTAAATATATATAACAAAATTGGGCTACCTCTAAGTCTATCTATTACTACTTATAATATCTTTACTTTTTTTAGTTGTCAATAATTTAGGCTCCATTTAATAATGATGTTATTTTTGGTTTTCTGTTTTAAACCAATTAACTTTAAAAAATTACTTCTGCTTTATTTATTTTCTGTTCAATTTTTTCAAAACATTTTGAAATCTTGGTCAACTTAAAAAAAAAAGGGTAAACTACTTAGATTTTAAAATTTCAGCTATAATTTCAAAATGTTAGTAAATGAACATATATTTTAAAAAATATATAAAATCAAGGATAGAAACATTATCATATTGACCAGATTGGCAAAATAGAAAATTCTAACTCATTTCTAATTTTTAATTCGTATAAATCTAAAAACTAATAAAGTACATATAAAAATATGGTGTCAAGAAGTTAGTAGTACAAATATTAAGAACTATGTTCCCTAGTAATGGTGTTGCATCTGTTGTGGAAATGATTCTTAAATTGATGCAAATATCAAGAGTAGAAATTGAGAAAATAATTTTATTAAAATGATCTTATTCCATAAAGATGATTCTTAATAAGTTAAATGGTCATGGAAGCAGTATATTTTTCAATTGATAAAAATAGTGAAAGGTAACACTTTAATTTCCTAAAGAAATTGATATACAAATTAGTTAATTTGTTATTATTATTATTTTTTTTTGGGTACAAATTACGTTGAATTACAACTAGAGACCCGCTCTCTCTTTTAGGATGGCGTTTATTTATAGTCATAGATTATCAGTTCAATTTGTATGAACTTAGAGATCAGAACACTAATGGTTTCAAAGTATTTAAAAAATTCTAGGGGGTAAGAAATTAAAATTAGTTTTATTTTTAAAGATAATCTAGGAATTTGAAAGAATCTTCCTTGTTTAAAATACATTTTTATCATTCTCTTAATAGAAATATAGTCATCCTACTCCAAAAGTATAATGATTATGCCATTAGATCAGAATTTTATTGATACTATGAAGTCATATCAATAGGTATGAATTAGACCATGTTTGATTTTGATTACAAGAATATTTGTTTTTTTCATCTACTTTTCTTAATTTCATGCATGCATAAATTTAATCAGTGACTTGCTTCTTTCATTCCTAGAAATACAACGATATTAAAATTGTTGCAAAGCAAAGTATGGAGAAAAAAAACATTAAAGTATGTTTTATCCAATTTTTATTCAAATAAAATTACATAGATGTTCAATATTTGCCCAAGTTTCGTAGTTGATTTTCTATGTTTTATTAGTGGTTCTGTTGACAATTTTTGTAACCTTAATAAAAATTGATTATTTTTCAAAATCATTACTCTTATTTTGAATAATTCTATTGTTACTAAATGGAAAAACATAATGAAGAGAAAAAGAAGGAAGACTCTGTTTTGGGATATATGAATAATATTTCCTTTTAAAAGAAAAGGATACAGTTGGGAATTGGTGGGATTCATGATTCATGGCATGTGGGGATAGATGAATGGTTGGTTGGGGTCGTTGACCTGTCTTATGAGTTGGCCTATAATTAGGATCAATGTGACACGTGGCGGCATCTAAATAGTTGAACATGTTACGATCATCTTCTCTGGGCAAAAAGGGAAAAAAGGTCATTTAAATCATAAGAGTAACACCTGATGTTTTGTTAGAGAAATTGAAAGGGCCCAAACTTAATAATGGACAACACTCACTCCTATTGCGGGGGGTAGATTTGAATTTTTCAACTGCCTTTACTTTTATTACATTACTACTATTTCTAATAATTCTCATTATTCATTTACTTCTTGTCTACTATTGAAATGGTCTTTCTCAACCAAACATATTAAGACCATTTCATTTTGATACAACACTCACCCTAAAGTTATGAAGGAAATTTTAGGTTTGAAGGGAGAACTCTTTTCCTTTTTGGATAGTTGTAGGTAAGGAGAGACTCAAACTTCTAGCGTCGAGGTTCATATTCACATGTTCTAATCATTTAAGCTACAAGTTTCATATTGTCTATTTGACTTTTTGGGTTAAGATGTTCGGGTATCTTTTTTCTTGTACAAATGATGTGTTCTAAGATATAAGGTGAGAGAGCAACGTGGGAGGGAAGAACCGCTATCTTTAATCAGACAAGTTTATCATTCTTTTTGTTTTTTATTGGGTATTAAAAGTTCTTGAGAATGAATGATGTTGAGTTTTTTTATCATCTTGGTGTTGAGGTTTTTTTTTTTGACACAGCGGCCACGCCATCAGAATCATCACCATGCAGTAATTAGTTAGTTAAATAATAAAATGATCCGAATTTAGGCTAGTGATTGTGAAAGTCTTAATTATTGATCGGAGGTAACACCAGAGACTTACCCTTACTAATCCTTAGATAAATAATTAGAGACTTAGAGATTGTGAGGCCCGTTTTAATTTTCTTCATGATATCAAAGAATTGAAAATAGGTATACATAATAGGTGCTGGATACAATGGAAAATATGATTTCATGCTTATTTATTTAGATAAGTACTTTTCAGAGATTTTGAAAGTTGTTAATTTAAGACGATAGCTTTAAAAAGTAAAGTATAATAATTTCGTTTTTAGTTTCTGTTTTTTAGAAATTCCAAAAAAAATTTAAAAATAAACAGCAAAACAAAGAAACACATGGATTAAATGGATGTTTATCGACTTAATTTCAAAGCAAAATATTTATTAATGATTTTGAATTGGATTGGATAAGTTTGATTGATGGAGCGTTGTGTTGTGTATGAAAAAAAGTGAATTAGAGAGCGACGGCTGCATTCGATTTTTGTGCTTATGTTTGTTGGCGGGAATTCCAATCAATTATCTCATTTTTTTTTCTTTTTTTTTTCTCCCTCCTTTGAAAATTAAATTTCCATTATTGTCCCTTTTTTCTTCCTTAACTCAGTCCGACTCCTTGCACTCTGCCAAGCCAACCGGCCTTGGCCCCACACCACCCTTTTAACACTGTTGTCTCTCTCACGCGCTTTCCTCCTTCCCTCACTTCCACTCTCCACCACTATAAAATATTATTGTTGTAATGTGGCTTAAATTACCAAATATATATATATAATCTTTGAATTTTTCATTTTTTTTTTTCAAAAATGCCCTCATCGTATCGTATCATATCAAAAGTTCTAATATCATCATTAATCTTTCATAAACGTTTCAAAAATTGAGCAAATATTCCATTAATATTTTAAATTCAAAGTTGACGTGACAGACTTAGAATGATGTGATGATTAATGAAAATTTATCTTGAACAATTACAATAAATTTGACCTTTAATGTGGTCAATCGTATGTTTGTCATTGTGTGAATTTTTTTACTGTCGTTATTAAAAATCAAATTTGTTGTAGTATGATCCAATTGTTTCGAAATGGATTTTTTCTCAAATAGTATTCTTTTTAAAAATATTTATAAGAAATCAGTTGGAATTGGAACTTTTGAAAAGATAAGGATCTTTGTTCTAAGCAAATGATATGATTCAAGAGTATTTTATTATTATTTGTAATTTTTTTAGTATAGCATGTGAAGGTGGGTTTCGAACTCACAACCTCAAATTACCATTAAATTATGTTCGTTCTGGTATTATTATTTGTAATTTAACCATATTTAAAAATTTGTATACCCTTAATGATGATTAGATACATAATAGAGTCTGGCGCGTTTATCTGACGCGCGATGTACTGCATCTGGTACTGGACGTTTGTTATAATAAATCCCTGACTTTGACTGGTCTTTGTACCTTTTAATTTCCCATCTGTGTTGTAGCCAGCCACAAACATACAGGGCTGTTCCCTGCTTTGCCCTCTCACCATTTTCTTTTCTCCCCTTCTCACTTCTCAACTCCTCCTCTTTCTTAAATTATTATTGCTCAAATTTTACACAACTTATTTGTTTGTTTGTCAAATGTTTTTTTTTTCTAATTTGATTTTCACCAGAGTAAAGTTTGAGAGAGATTTTTACTATTCCAATTCTTAATTTTGCTTTGGTAAAATTATATGATCATTTTTAAAAAAATGAAATTATATAATTTCTACTATTATTTTGCTGTGGATTGTTCATGATGTTAGATATGTATTAAAATTAGCTAAAAAAATGAGTAGAGCTATAAATTTTTATGGACATAGGCAAAAGTTTACATTCTTAACCAGCAAATACATCATCTTTCCATCAATGGAAATTCGTAGGAGTAAAGTAGAGAGAAAATTTTAAAACTACAACTTTTTATATACAAGATGAATTACGAGAGAATAATTGCGACATTTTTACTCCTTTGTTCCACTCCTAAACTTGGATGAGTATTGACTATTGAGTGAAATGATGGATATTATTATTTGAATGTTTAAAATGTTCAAATGTTGAGATGAGTTAAATATATTATCCGAGTAAAATAAAATAATTAAATTTAAACCCAAATTGTAAAAGCCATTCTTTAGAAGAAGCTACCAAAACCAAAGTATCCCATTAAATCGTTCATCATCAGTGAACTTTCTAGGGATGCGTGTATCACTGTGTTTGGTTTTTAAATGAGTAGAAGAGTGAAATTCAAATTTGAACAAGGTCAATACGGCCCCTCCATTCAAGTTAAATCCAATCATTCTTTTTTGGTAACTACGTTTTTTTTTTTATTTTTTAACTACAGTTTTCAGAAATTTGAGATTTGCATTTGAAATTTCTTTATATTTATAATGTTCAGTTATATATATATATATATATATATATATATATAATTTATTGAGAACATGACCAAAATCCGACATTAGTAGAGGAATATCATGAGTATATCTATGAGAACAATTATCTTCATTAGTATAAGATTTTTTTGAGTTAAACCAAAAGCAAAGTCGTCGTAAGTGTCATGTCCAAAGCGAATAATATTATATTACTGTGGAGATGCTTAGGATATTTCAGATATTGTTGTTCTTAACAAGTGGTATTAGATCGGATCTAAACCTAGCTACGTTAGTGAAAGTGTCGAACAAAGTATTGAATCTCGAAATATGTAGTCGCGGTGTGATCTATGATTGTTCTCTATCCATATGTGCCTACAGCTTTGGATAAGAGTAAGGATGTACGGATAGATGGCTACTTGATGAGAGGTTTGGTGGTATTTTATTATAGGGATGATTGTTAGATTTGTAAAAAAGCGCAAACAAATTTTCACGTTGATGTCAAAAGTATAGCTGTGAGAGTCATGCTCAATATGGACAATATTATACTATTGTATAAATTCTTGAGGTACCATTGTCCTTAAAAAATGGTATCAAAGTCACGCCCATGATTTAGCCATGTCGGTAAAGTTTTCGGGTGCTGAACAAAGAAGTGTAAGCCTCGAAAGATGTAGTAGTCATAGCATGATTCGTCGTTGAACTCTACCAGATAGGCAATGTGCTATGGGGAAAGAGGAGTTTGATTGATGGATGATTACTCGAGAGGAGGCTCGATGGTACTTTGTTTGAGTGGAGGGTTGCTCGGAATGCGACCAAAGTCTCGCATTGGCTAAATAAGGGAAAGATCAAGAGTATATAGAGGAGGATAATTATCTCTGTTGATAAGAAACTTTTTGGGTAAAACCAAATACAAAGTTGTGAGAATAATAGCTAGAAGGAACAATATCATACTATTATAAAGATAGTTTGAAATAGTTTCGATACAACCCTACGAGATGCAGTAGAAAAATATTATTATTATTATTGTTTATTAGCAGAGTTGTTGTGTATGTCCTACTTCTTCAGTCAGTGTCCTTTTCGGCAGGTAAACCCCTCAGACTTGCCTCTATTCCATTTCAAAAAAATTTATAACTTTTTTATTTTTCTTTCCTGGCCCCAATTTTGGCGGGAATTTTATTAAATCGAGCGGATAGTTCTTTTGGGGTCCGCTGCTTTATCCAAAAAAAAAAAAAAAAAAAAGCAACGCCGTAAACATAAATGTCACATCCGTTAAAAGAGACGGCAACTATTGGAGGGCCCCACGAATTAGATTGGCAGTTAAGAGTGCTGAATCTCTACTGGTGCCACGTCACAGATTCAGATTCTAACATACCATACCAATTAAGGGCGGGAATTCTTTGTGGTCACCCACAGAGGCACGGGAGTTGTGCGCCACCCACAGATTTTATACTCTTCCCTCTGTCCCACATGTTTGAAAAAAGTTTGTTTCTTATTTTCTAATTTCTTCTATAATTTTTTAAAAAATTAGGAGAAATTTTTGAAATAAATGAGAATAAATGGTAGGACAGATAAGATATGGTAATGATTATGTCAGTGGTTTTGATTAGTGAGTGACATCAGGTAAAGTAAGAGTGATTAAAGCCGAAACCCAAGACTGAGATTGAGAACACCACAAATACACTACTAATTTGTCTCCTAAATTAAATATCTTTACCCAGCCAAATAGTTCCACTAATTCTAATTTATATCCAAATTTTCTCTGTTCTGTCCAAAATTCATCTTCTCTTTATATGAGATTTATGTTGATGATGTTGAATATTTGTCAAGAAACTGCTACAGATAACTTTGCAATGCTCACAGAGAGGTGAGGCTGATTTGAAAAGGAAAAGAAAAGTTAAAAAAATTGAAAATGATTTATGTATTGATGAGAATTGAAACCCCATTTTGAGATGTTTTGCTGTATAAAAGTAACGCACACAGTTAAAAGCTTGGTGTTAGTGACATATGGCATAAGGGTCGCACAGAAGGACAAATGTCCCCAACGACTGGCCCTCCCTTTCCAGTTGTCTTCAAATCACTCTCATTTTGAATTTGAACTGTCCCCCAAATGAGCCCTTAATTATAAAGCACAACCTTCTCCTTAACATTCCCCACTCTCCTCCCTTTGCTTTTGGTTTGTAGGGTCCCCCCTCCACCTGCACATCCTCTGCTGCCTCTCATTATTAAATCTTCCTCACGCACCCTCTTCCTTTCCCCAACATCCCCTCTCTCTTTCTATCCCTTTTTCCCACTTCTCTCTCCATTCCCTTCCCATGGCTGAGTCTACACTTGCCTCTAATTTCTGGCTTCCGGCCGGGAAGGAGACTCTCAGCTTCCCCACTGACTTCCCTTACGAGTTTGACTCGCTTGCCTCCAACTTCGACCTCAACTCACCGGTGGAATCCGTTGTCAGCTCCACCGAGTCGACGGACAGCAGCGACGACGACGACTTCTTTGTGGGGCTGGCTCGGCAACTCGCATGGACGTACCTCTGTGAAACTGAGAGCTCCCCCACTCCCTGCTTCAATCCAAACAAATTTGAGGTACCCATTTTGTTGAAATCTTCACTTCTTATCTTTTGGGCGTGTAAATTAGTTTCTGATTTGATTTTGATTTCTGGGCTGCAGAAGAAGTATGTTAAGGCTGGGTCTCCTCAGTCGACGTTGAGTGGAATAGACGCCTGGTTTCGCCCTCATAGTCCGTCTTCTCAGTTGAAATCGCCTCCTATTGCGGTTTTTGGGGCTGAGAACGATGCGAGAGTCCTCGTTCATGCAGCTGCCAGAGAAGCTGCAAGGTTGAAAATGAGCGCCGAAACAACCCCATTTCAGAGCAATGACCCTTTCGTTAGAGGATTTATGGGGGCTCGATCTTCCATTCCAGTTAAATCGACTAGTAATGTGGATTATGGGCTGTTCTCGAATGAGGGCTGTGCTCGGAATCTGGCATTTTCCGCGCAGGTAAATCATTTCAAATCTCCAATCTAAGAACAGAGTATTTTGAACAGTTTGGTCCTCTGTTTTTTCTTTATGGGTTATCTTTCATTTCTGAGGTTTTTGAGATCCCATTGTTTTACAGGTGCAGCAAGTGAGACATGATCTAGTGCTGCAGGCTATTTGTGCCTCTTCTTGGGGTAGACAAGCCAAGGTAGACTGGGCGGCTCCGCCGCACCGGAAGCCGGAGATTCAGAACAGGGAAAGAAACATTGGTCTTGGAGGGGGGAGATGCAGTGGCGCCGCCGGTTTATACCAATCCGCATGGCTCCCGCCGCCCCAAAGTCAGCCGCCACCGCCCAACGCCTCTGCCGTGCGTTGTATTCATCCTGGTGGACCCGCCGTCAAGAGAGCTTCCTCCGGCACCGGCGTTTTCTTGCCTCGCAGATATGTAAATCCCTCGGAATGCCGCCAGAAACAAGGTGCCATTTCACAACCTCTCTTTTGCTCAAATCTCACATGGGGGTTTCTTTGTTGTTTAACTTGATCGTTTAATTTAATTAGGAACCCCAGCCGTTCGATTTCCAGAGGAGATGATAAATCCCATTCAAGCGCCGTTCAATGGCTGCTTATCCCCTGGCTTCGGTAAGCAGAGTTTTCCCCTGTTTTTCCATTTAGCCCCCAAATCTGTGCTTATTTTGATGGGTTTCTTTAATGGGTATAGATGCCATGTTAGCTCGGAGGAATACTTCCCTTTTGCCACTGCCAAGGAGCTTGCGGGGAGAGGCAGCCATAAACCAAGAACTTCATCTCCCTCAAGAATGGACATACTGAAATCAAAAAGTTTGTTTTAGGGTTTGAACAGGGAGAAGCCATTAAAGTAGCAGTAGAGAAGTATTGATTCATGAAGAAGAAGAAGAAGATGATGGGATTGAAAAAAAGGAGTTGTTAGTTTTAGGAGGCAGCAATAAGTAACCAGGAAGTTGTTATTTATTGAAGGATGTCGCAGCTTTAGAATAAAGAAACACTGAAAGTTGTAGAAGTAGTGTGGGAAGAATTGAAGCTTGAAGAAGAACTAAAGGACAGGGAATGGTCTGTGTCCTTGTAATAAAATCTGTAATTTTGTGTTATATTGAGATTTTAGAGATATGTTTTTTTGGGTGAGGGGAAAAATGTAAAATTCCTCTGGCTTGTAGTTTTGTTGAAGGATATGCTTTAATAAATAATAACATATATGTTGCCTTTTGTTATTTTCTCTTCCACATGTGACATTTTGTACAAGTTTTTTTTTTTTTGGGTAATGATATTCTTTAATGTTTAAATTAGGGGGTAAATGGGTATGATGGTTGGGTTGGATAGCTGGCTCAAAACAAAATTTCTGTTGTAATTGTTCAAATTTCAAAAAGTTTTAAATTTTTATTATTTAAAAATAATTTGGCACTTGTGACATTTGAGCAAAACTGATGTTGAGATGTAGGTAGTGACTAGTGAGAGTGAGGAGGGAAATTCAAATTGAGAAAGGGTTAAATAATAAAGACAATGACAACTTGTAAACTTGATAAAATATCCAAAAATAATATAATGAATGAAAATGACTTCCAATGGTGTTGGATTTTCTTTGAATTTTTTAAAATATTTTTTTATACAGTTAGTTCAAAATGGTATAAAATATGAATTTTATTTATTTAGTGAATGACATATAGGAGTCCATAAATGATTAGGGAAAAATACAAAAGCAAAGTGGCAATCAATTGATCGCTTCAAGCTTAAGTCTAAGATTTGATGGAACTCTCCACTTTACTTTATATATTTTTTGAAGCACAGTCACTGTGAAAATACGAAAAGCAAATTTTTTTTTTTTTTTTTTTAATGTTAGAAAAATTGGACGAGTCGAATTTAAACTTGAAGTCGAAGGGATTTAAATTTTTTGAAAGGCGAGTGGGCCGTGGGGCCGAATAGATTTGGTATTTTAAAGGTGGGCCCCACGTTTTCAGATGTGGGCCACGGAGGGCCCATTTCTGGAACTGTTCCCCGTTTCATTTTTCCCGCTTCTTTATCTTGAAAGAGCAAATTTCGGAACATCCTCGGTTCTCGAATTTTTGTTTTATTTTTCTTTTTAGACTTTCAATGCTTCCATTGACTTAGTCAAACTCCTCTTTTTCTTCTTTTTTCTTTTTTTGAATGCCTGTATGCTGACTCGACAGCAACCCAATTTTGTTATTTTTATTATTTTGAATGTGATCAAACGGTCCCACTGAGTAATGGAATTCAAAATACAATATAATTAATTGGTTTAAAATTATGCAAGTATCTTAAGATTGATGTGATTAGTTTTTTAATATAAGTCTCGGATGGAATTCAAACTCATGACCGAGATAAGTGCCTTAACCTAGTTATTTTGTTCACAGTTTGAAGTCGTAGTATTGGTCAAAGTACAACAACATTAAAAGTGGAGATCTGAACTTGCAATCTTTTAAGACCTTTAGATTTGAGATTTATGTTTCAACCGTTAGCTATGATCAGGTTGATAGGATTAAGCTTATTTGAATACAAAAGTATAGCAAGCATTAATATTTTAAAACTTTAATATAGTAACCACCTTTTAAATGTATTACTAAATATTTATTAAATATTATGTAATAGGAAGAATCTTAATTTAGAGATATTCTTATACTGTTGAGATAGTCATTTTTTATATTAGGTGAATATTTGAAAATCCACAAATAGTGTATTTAGTTGGTAATTTGAAAACATAAATCTGGATTCAATAAAAAAAAGATTTTTATATTCCACGTGTTTTAGTGTTTCTCAATATTTAAAGTGTTTATTAATATATTTGTAAACTAGGTGTTACTAACTAAATATTAAGTTAAATCTAGAATAATTTTATTACTTTATTACCATATATTTTATACATTTTGTAGAATTATCATTTTATAATATTATATAATTTATAATATATTATATTTTGTGACGGCTTAAAAGAATTGATAATTACTATATATACTAACAAGGTGCACTTTTCTTTTCGATAACTCAATCTAAAAACTCTAAGACTCTACGCTCGCTCAGAACTAGACTATCCCAACTTAAAGTCGCATAATTTAGGCGAGTGAGTAGAGAAGTATGGAATAGTATATTTATAAAAAATTAATGTAATTATATATCTTAAAATCTCAAATTTAAAATTTAAAATTGAAAACATAAAAATGTTATTTAAAAGTTTTTCACTTAAGGTCAGAGTCCAAATGGAGTTGGAGTTATATACCAAAGAGGCTCTCCTAAAGTTTGATTATTTAAACCAAGCCTAACCAACTTAAATCCCTGCAGTTCATATCATCATATTACGCATAAACTCAAAAAGAAAAAAAGATTTCTGGGCTGATATTGTTTTCCAGAAAGCCCATATCCGCCCAATGGCAAGGCCGCTGTCCGTTGCAGAGCTGAAACTGAAGTAGGACAAAAACTTGCAGAACGTAATGAATAACAATAAATAAGAAATTAAAGCGTTAATGAGTTGTACTTAAGCGTTACTTAATCGATCTTGTTATTCTCATAAAGTTTTAGGAAAGTAAAATAACTATCAACTTGAACATATAAATGCTAAAGCGAGCCACCGTAATTGACACATATCTCCAATAAAAAAGTTGTGAGTTTCAACCTTCATCCCCATATGTCGTGTTAAAAAAAAAACTTGAATATATAGATATTTAACCGACTAAAGAGGTCTTCTTTGTCTAACCTTCTTGTGTGTTCATTATTGAATCTTTTTTTTTTCATTTGTTTCGGCCAAGATTTTTCGAATTTTGATGTGAAATGGTAAACCCCTATCTCTATGTTGAACTAAAAAAATTGATACTTAGCAACGACCCCTTAAATTGTAAGTTATTGTTAGGCACAACAGTACTTACGCACAATGATATGATATTATTCGCTTTGGGTATAACACTTCTGGTTTCACCCAATAAATCTTATACTAATGAAGATATTGTTCTCACTTATATATCATGGATCACTCATTTCCTAACTAATGCGAGACTTTATTTACACTCTTTACCACTCCAATTTCCCTTTCTTTAATTGCTACATCTATAAATTACTACTTACTCTCTAAGATTCAAAATTACATTTCTAAAAGCTACTATTATATCCATAATAATTAACCAAAATTACTCAATATTGTCAGAACCTTTTTGAACAAATAGTCATTAATTTAAGAAAAAATCTTAGCCGTTGGGTGAACACCTATTATGTGCTTATCGCTGTTAAATTTGTGACAGAAAGGCAAAAATGGATAATTCTTTATAAAAATAATGAGCTATTAACTTTTCGATAAACATAAAGATAGGCGATGATCCATCAACATCTAAATATTTATATTACTTTAATTTAATTTATGTGAACGAAAACTCATGCAAATTTTTTTCATTTTGAATGAATAAGTTGTTGGGACTACAAATTATGCAAACAAAGTCTCACGTTGGCTAAGGAATGAGATGATCTGTGGTACATAGGAGAAGACAATTATTTCAATTGGTTTGAAACCTTTTGAGTGAAACAAAAACAAAGTCGTGAGGGTTAACGTTCAAAGTGGACAATATCATACTATTGTGGAGATACTCGAGTACTTGGAGTACTGAAGTCCCTACAACTTAATAGATGATAAATATATAATCCAATACAAATTGAGGTTCAATTTTGAAATTTTCTACCAAATACATATTTGAAAACATTGAATAACTATTTTTTCATGAAATTATTTATTTTCAAATTACCAACCAAACACACTCTAAACTTCCGAGCTATTCTTAGCATTTTTGGTATTTTTGCTTTTGGTGGGATGTCAGAAAAATCTTTCAGAGATCAGAAAACAAGTTAAACCCAAAAATATTGGGAGTGAATTTTAGTGAAGATAAGAATGGAGATATTAGATGATGCTATTACTCACACCATGGACATGTGTAGCCAAGAAAGGTGAACAAAACAAATCACACACACACACGCTTTGAATGAAAGGAAACTCAGTACAAAACAAACAAAAATATGAATAAAACTGAGAAGTGAATATTTGTTTTGAAAGGCAAGGCAAAATCAAGTTGTAAGAGGCAAGAAAATGGGAGAAGTGAGGGTGGTGCTGTTTCCTGTGCCGTTCCAAGGCCACATAAACCCTATGCTTCAGCTGGCCGAAATCCTCTACTCCAAAGGCTTCTCAATCACAATCATTCACACCCAATTCAACTCCCCATCCCCTTCCAAAAACCCCCACTTCTTCACGTTCCGCTCCTTTCCCGACGGCCTGTCAGAGACCGAAATCTCCGGCGGGGGCGTGTTAGAGCTCATAACGCTGCTCAACGCCCGCTGCGTGGAGGCATTCGCAAACTGCCTCCGGGAGGAGTTGGCGGCGGCACAGCGCGTGGCTTGCCTGATCACGGATGCCCACTGGCATTTCACTCAACGGGTTGCCCATGCCTTTGCCCTCCCCAGAATAGTTCTCAGGACTGCCAATATATCTGCTTTTCTCGCCATGCTCGCTCTTCCCTCTCTCCCAAATTTTCCACGTTTTGTTTCCCACTCTCTTCTCTTCTAATCTACTTATAACTAAAGTGGTCTTGCTTTTTTTTCTTCTCTTTTTTGTCCCTGTTACCTAGTTTGTTTGGGGAGAGTGGGGTACTTTTCAAAGTCATTATATAAATTTTAGGCCATTACATCTCCCACTTACAACAAAAATTAGTAGATTTTTAGTTAAAATAGTATTCTAGGCTATGTACTTTTAGTCGCAGTTGAAAATATTGATTTTTGTTCTATACTTTTAACTTTGATTATCTTGGTTCATTTTGACCCATGACTGAAAATAGATACCAAAAGAATATTTTAACTTAGAATTTTTTAGTTGTAGTAGGTAGGAAGATATTAGGCGAGAGTCCTGAAATAATCTCTTTCGAAATTTTGGATTTTATTCCTAATTTAGGAAAACTATTATCAATAGGATTGTTAAATTTTGTTAGAATTATTCTCAATAAAGTTGTTAGATTTTGTTGATTTAATATTTTATTAATAAATTAGGAAGCTTAAATAGCAAGGTGGTGCGAAAATTTTATGTGTGTCAACAAATAGAGATCAATTTGTTTATTTTATTTTTTAAAACACTAGTAAATTTGACTATGAATATTGCAGAAGAGAAGATGGAAGATCCAGTACCTGATTTGCCGCATCTGAAAATGAAAGACATACCGGCGGTGAAGACCAGCCAAAATCCCCATCTGATTGAGCAGCTGATGTCATCCGTGCTGAGGGAGACCAAGGCCTCCTCGGGCCTCATCTTCAACTCCTTCGACGCCCTCGAACACGAGCCCCTCGTACGGTGCCGCAACCTCTTCTCCCCAATCCCCATTTTCCCACTGGGGCCTTTTCACAAACACCTTCCGCCCACAATCCCAGCCGCCACCGACCCTCCTCCAGACCACGCCTCCATTATCTCCTGGCTCGATACAAACCCCCCCAAATCAGTCCTGTACGTCTGCTTCGGTACCCTCGCCGCCGTGGACCGGGACGAGTTCGTGGAGATCGCGAGCGGCCTGGCGAAGTGCAGCCATCCGTTCCTGTGGGTGGTCCGGCCCGGGATGGCGAGTGGGTCGGAGTGGGTGCCGGAAGGGTTCGACGAGAGGTGGGCGAGGGGAGGAGGAGGGTTGGTGGTGAAATGGGCGCCGCAGCGGGAGGTGCTGGCGCATCCGGCGGTGGGGGGGTTCTGGACGCACAGCGGATGGAACTCGACGATTGAGAGTATTTGTGAAGGGGTCCCGATGCTGTGCTACCCTTTCTTTGGGGATCAGATGGCCAACGCCAGATATGTGTGCGACGTCTGGGGAATTGGGGCGCTGCTGGAGAGACGGCAGATAGAGAAGGGGATTACGAGGTTTATGGCGGAGCGGGAGAGTGGTGGGATGATGAACAGGATCAAGGGTTTCAAGGACATGGCGGATTCTTGTTTGAAACAAGGGGGCTCTACGTTTCTTTCGCTGCAGAATTTGGTGGATTATATCCTCAACATCTAGTATATGATATTACATTTAGCTTAAATCTAGGTTATTTAATAATTTAACTCAACTAAATAATTATACTCATATTCTTTGTGTATTTCTTCCATAGGCCATCGAGATTTTGAGAGTTCTGTTGTTTAGTCTCCGTATCTTGAATTTTCTTCTTAATAATTAATTATCAAAAACTCTCAAAAACTTCTTCTTGCCTGTTAAAATTTGGCTACCATAAGAGTTAGCATTATTTAAATATTGTTCTTTAGTGCATATATTGAAAATCAACTTACTATATAATCCTTATCATAGAAAAAAATATAGATTAGTCAATCCTCCTATGAGTTTTTTAAATAGGAATTATTTGATTTAAAGGCACATTGAATAACAATAACAAAAGAATAAGAGATAGAGATAGAAAATTCTTAACACTATAGTGATTATTACTGGTTTGCCTCAATCTTTAGACTACGTCCAATCATCTGTAAAAAGTATGTTTTATTGTAATTGAGAATATTACAATGGAGATCTAACAATGAATATCTAAGATATACAATTGAAAACATCTTTCTTTTTATAAATGAATACAAGCCCCAAACCACTTATTTATATGTACTTCTAAACCTAATACAAAGTCTCTAAAAGAAAAATATTTGGAAAACAAAATATGGGATGGAATTGGAGTCATAGCACCGCAACGTTGTGGCTAGCACCTAGGTGCTGGCTTTTTGGCAGCTCACCTATGGGGGGGTGGCATAATACTCCCAGTATTAGCTATGAGTTGATTTTCTAATATTTCAAATAAACAATAGAGCTGAAGTATTTATAGTCTTTAACCCAAATGTATCAAATATATATACAGAACTACAAAGAATTACAAATGACGCCTAGATGTTGTGGTTTTCTGGTGTTCTTTTCCTTCATACTTTGGTTCCATTAACCCAACACCTGAAACTAAATTATATCTTATTAATAGAAAATTTAAAGAATAAATATTAAATAATGGACCGTGATTAGGTAGTTCAAACCACCAAATTTATTATGAGTGCTATAAGAATGAAAGTAGACACTATTTTAAAAGCTGATGACTAAAGATGCAAGTTGATTTGAGAAATGAGGATCGACAAGATGAGTTACATATGTATATAGAGTTGAAAAATATTTATATGTTTACCACTCAACTCTAAGACATTGGTCACCATTATAGTAAAAGAGCTTTTAATTTTATAGTAAAAGTTAAAGTAGAGATTTTGTCCAGTCTAGTTTAGGGTCGAGATGAAAACCACGCGGTGAGATGAAATTTGTGATGTAAAGATGAGGTATCAGCTTATAGGGGTTTCTGTCATTTATCAGCCATCATAGCACTGGATTGAACTGAAGTAGCGTGAGCAAAGATTTATTCAGACAGAAACAAACAAATTCATAACAAAATCTGACACCTCGGACTTTGAATCTGCCACGAATCTTACGAATCAAGAAACTGGCACGACACATGTACAATTCTCTCCTACTAAAACACAAAAATTCACGTCTCAGGATAATTCCAGAATTTTACCCATCATTACCGCTCGCGCCCTTTATATATTCGATTCGTTCGCGTAATCGTCGTACTCGTACCCATCTAGCGAGATTCGATTAGTACGATTCCGAAACAGGAGAAAACGATGTCGTTAATCCCTAGTTTCTTCGGTGGCCGGAGGAGCAACGTGTTCGATCCGTTCTCTCTGGACATCTGGGATCCGATGGAAGGGTTATTTCCGTTCACGGGGAAGGCGGCGTCCTCTGGCGGAGACGAGACGGCGGCGGTGGTGAATACTCGGATCGACTGGAGAGAGACGCCGGAGGCTCACATATTGAAGGCGGACCTGCCTGGGCTGAAGAAGGAGGAGGTGAAGGTGGAGGTGGAAGAGGGGCGGGTGCTGAAGATCAGCGGAGAGAGGAGCAGAGAAGAGGAGGAGAAGAGCGACAAATGGCACAGGGTGGAGCGGAGCGTCGGGAAGTTCATGCGGCGGTTCCGGCTGCCGGAGAACGCCAAGATGGAGGAGATCAAGGCCAACATGGAGAACGGAGTGCTGACGGTGATGGTGCCCAAACAGGAGGAGAAGAAGCCCGAGGTCAAGGCCATTGAAATCGGCGGTTAAGTTTGTATCTATAAACCTGTGCTCTGTTCTGTGTTCTGTGTTCTGTGTTCTGCGCTTTAGTTTTGGTTCGTCAAATAACAAGTACTCTCTTCCGCTGGAGTGAGTGCGGTTTGTAAGAAATGTGATCGTATGTATGATACTTTCTGAATTCACACTTATAGAATGTTTCAACAAAATGAAAAGTATCTCAAAATTTGGGAAAAGAGGAACATTGAAATTAGAAGCTCTAATGATCAATTATTTACAATAAAGGGTGGGTTCATCCTCTGTTTCGTGTGTTGCCATTTCGTATAAAAAGAAAGAAATTGAAAAGATGCACACATGGAAGTTGGATTCAAGAAATGATGAGATGATTACATTGCGATTCGATTTCATTCCAAACACTCAATCGACGACAAGGAGGGTTTATTATTGACAGAACCCTAGAATTGAGATGAAATGCAAATTCAGGAGGAAATTTCAACAGATTTAACATTGGGTTTCTTTTCCTTCTCAACCTTGGGGACGGTAACAGTGAGAACGCCATTTTCCATCGTGGCCTTGATTTCGTCCACCTTGGCATTCTCCGGCAGCCGGAACATTCTGGAGAACTGGCCGCTGCTTCTCTCGACGCGGTGCCAGGAGTCTCCTTTCTCCTTGGTCTCCTTGCTCCTCTGGCCGCTGATCCTGAGCACCCTCCTGTCTTCCACTTCCACCTTCACTTCTTCCTTCTTCAGCCCCGGCACGTCGGCCTTGAAAACGTGGGCGTTTTGAGTTTCCTTCCAGTCGACGTGGGCGTGAGCGAACGACGCCGTTTCGGAGGAGATGCAGGACCGGAAAGGGCCGGAGAGAGACCTGTTTGGCCAGCCCTCGAATGGATCCCAAATCTCCGAAGGGAATTGATCGAAGACGTTGGATCGGCGGCCGAAGAAGCTCGGAATCAGTGACATGTTTGTAGAGATTGACGAATCAGAAGAACGATTTTGGGGAACTCGATGGTTTACTCTGGGGAGAGATACGGGGCCGGGGGTCGCTAAATATGAGAGAATGGATAAATCTAGGTCCTTCTAGATTACTTACGTTATTCGGTCCATCGTGGCATCAAGCCACCTGATGCTGCGCCGATTTCGCCATCGTACAAATCTTTTTTTTTTTTTTTAATTATTATTCTTTTTAATGTATGAGGTATACACGGGCATTTTAGTACAAATTCAAGAAGCGCCCGCAGGCTAAAACAAATAGGCTTTTTTTTTTTTAAAAAAAAAAACATATCAAATAGCCTTATAATAACAGATTCAAGACATTTAAGTGATTTTGTTGTAGACATTGATTTAATTAAATCAAGTCTAGTAAATCCTTTGTTGTAGGTATTGTTTTGGTTCCAATTAACATCCTAAGAAATTCATACTGATTTGATTAAATCAAATCTAGTAAATTGTAAATATGATTTAAATGAAAGTGTGTTAAATACCTATAATGACAAAGTTGAAAAGTCACCATTTTTTTAAATAGTTAAAAAGTTACCAATTTGTTACATCTCTTAAAAATTGTTTTTGATTTTTTTGCGCAAATACTATTGACCATTTAAAAAAAAATATGAGTGTGAAAATTTGGCCATTTTCCTAAATTTCCCCAAATATTAATGAGGTATAAATTTGAAAGTTACCCGTTGAATAATGCTCGTCTACAAAACCTCTCTGAAACACTTCACTTGGTTTCGTTAAGGTGTCCTCGCGCCAATTGCACAATTACGATGGGCCTAAAGCCCATAAACAATCAGATTCGCAAGATAAATATCTACTGCCACGTAAAGTCTATTTTACTTGAGATGCCTAACTGTAGTTGAGTTAAGAGACCAAAAGTTTAGGGATACAGTTAAGTTGAGGGACCAAACATCTCTGGATGAACAATTTAAGCGAAAACTTCTAAAGGAAAACTCGTAGACCAAAATGGTATTTTTCTCTCTTTTTATTTAATTTAATAAACTATATGTCAATGGAATCAAAGCTATGTACCATAACTGGAGCTATGTAGTCAATAAACATTTTGGTAAATGATAAATAATTATTATTAGATTGACATTGAATCTGATAAAACAAGCCACACTATCATTTTTTTTTTTTTTTTTTGACTCTCTAGAGCTCCACTCAAAGAAATTAAATAAAGCAAATTTTCAAATATAGTTATGGCTTGTAAATGTTTTTTCCTCAATTCTTATGTTAAAATCAAGTGTTTTCCAATTAATCACGTTTCACAAATTAAAAAATTAATTTTAAAATATTTTTAAGATATCATTTGAATAATAATTTTACAAAATCACTTATAATTAAATATATATTTTTTTAAATTACAAAATCTAACCCTCCCAAACAAACCCTTGAGTTGTGATTTGAATACATTGTAATTTCTTCCACCAGACTTCGAGTCGGCGAGAATTGTATGATACAGAGTACAGTTACGATCTTGAAAAACAAAAACCAAAATACTGGCGTTTGTAATTAGTAAAAGGTCCATGCTTCATATATATGTATCAGCCATGGATTATGTACAGAGTTGCAAAAATTGATTTCAAATGTTCTCTTCACGAATCTTCATCTTCATCTTCATCACTCTGGTTGCTGCTCCCCTCCGATATTTCATCAACATCAATGGCCGCCACTCGCGACGAACAAATCTTCGAAGCAGCAGCCGTACATCGCATCGTCAACGGAAACTTTCCGTTACTCGTAATCACGGCGACTCCTTCTTCCTCCTTCTTCAGATCGCTAGGAGGCAAAAAGAAGTCCATCGACAAACCCTTGATATTGAAATCCACTTCTTCGATCTCCCAAATCTCTTCCATTTTCGTTCTCGAATGGCCTTCAGCGCTCTCGCCGAATCGAAAGAGCGAAACGGACGTTTTCCCGGCGTGTGCGATATTGACGCCGTCGATCGTTCTGTAGTCTTGAATTAGGGTTTCCATTGTCGTTTCCCAGAAAATACTGTCGTTTCGGGATCCACCGGCCTTGATTCGGAGGAGATGCGAGTCTTCGAGCTGGACCAGGAGGCCGGTTCTCTGGCTGAAGTATCCCCAAACCGTGTGGCGGATGATCTCCACGCTACTACTGCTTCTCGCTCTCAGCACCGTTGATTCCGCTTCCAGTTTTAGGATGAAACAATCTTCATCGTTGATTGTTTTCTCGCCCATGCAGCTGGAATTCGAAAACAGAGTCGCCGTCGATTTCGGATCAAGCCCCTGTCAAAAAATCACCAGGTATTTTAGTAATTTTCATCAAAATTATTTTAAGTCATAAGTGGGTCCTGAACCTGGAAAGCCCATTTGATATATTTGGGTTATTTGGGCCCAAATATATCTTTGGGCTTACTCCAATTTCTCATCGTATTTGGGATTCACCGCTGTCTAAACAACTTTACTTGAAATGGACTTTTCAAAATATATTTCAGAAAATGGAAAAAATTTTATATGGCTAAAGAGCAAGAAAAAGTGGTTTATGAATTATGTTTCAACCATGGTAGCCTCCACGTTCAGGTGGTTCCCACCAAATGCACTATTATTCTAATAACTTTAGAATAAGATTAGGTGCATTGAAAATTCTGTTGATTTTATCCTCATCCTCTCAATCGAATCATTATTTCACACCTTTAAAATCTTGGGCACAGATCATTCACACTACAATTTCAAAACCATGATAATAATAATAAAATCAGCGCCCAAAACACACAAATGTTGGAATTTTGAAACTCAATGAATTGACCCTCAGTTTGATTACAAAAATTATCTTATTTTATTTTTCTAAACTTGGAATACAAGAGATATTATTCAAACATAAATTTAATATATATTTTTCAAAATCCAATATAACATAAGTGTATTTTTAGTTAATATTGTCCTTACACTGGAAAATTTGATAACTCGTTATAAAAAAAAAAAATTGATTTTCATTTATCTCATAATTATCAAACAGTTTAGGGTGGGTCAGTTAAAAAATTAATTAACAGCTTGTTATTTTATTTTATTCATGTAAACACTTAAAATATTACTAATATAACATGATTTATTAATTAACAAGAACTAAAAGATAGCTAGTGATTTATCTCGAAATTATGAAAAATCCTGAAATTTTGTTGTTAAGGGTGTAAAAATTCCGGCGAGTTACCTGCAAGAAGCGTCGGAGGGGACGAGGAGGGCCACGAGAAGCATGAGAATGATGCCATGGAGTTTGTCTCCAAGCCACTTTCCCATCGCTGCCGGCGCTGATTTTACAACCGGACAGCATCAGTTCCAAGCACCATAACTCCGGCCGTTTCTGCCACACCACAAACCCACCCATCTCTCCGCCGCCGCCGCCTTTCCCGTTCTTCGCCTTTAACACCTTTCCGTTCAAACTCCCCTCGCCGGACGAGAATTCCGACGCCACCATCTTCACCTTCCCCATCGCATACATACTCTCAATCGAGTTCAACGCATGCTCTCCTCCCACCGCCGCCACATATTGCTGCACTATATACTTCGCCATCGACGCCTCCTATTAAAAAAAAAAACCCATAATTAATTCTCACGAATTTTAAAAGAGAAAAAAAAAAAAGAAAAAACGATTAAAGTTGAGATCTTTTTACAATGGGGTTGTCTTTGATGTTGCGGGTAATGGGTCGGTGATCGAAAGGGACAGGGATAGGGATTAAAGGAGCTCCGACGACGCCGAGGAGGAGCTGGATCTCGGCGTTCCGGCCGCCGAAAAGTGCAGCCATGGAATTCACGTGCGATTTATGATCATTATGGGACTTCACCCACGATTTCATAGCTTGCCATGAAATCGCGTGGGTTTTGTTAGTGTTGCAAGAGAACATCTCCTCAGGAATGGGAACCTCAAGGACAGTGTCGAGACCGTCTTCTCGGTCGAAATTCGGACAAAGCTTCCTCATCAGATCAAAGAAATGATTTTTTCAGTGAGAGAGATCAGATCAGTGATCAGAGAGAGGATTATGAATATATGTGATGATCAAGTGAAAGAGAGGAGAAAGATGAGAAGAAAAGGAAGAATGGAAATGCAATACCAACCGACCATGGCCCCTCAATGTAACGTGGTCCGCTAAGTAGATGTCGTGTTTGCACGCTCTCTCTCTCTCTCTGGAAACTTAATTTGGTGGTAATTAATTTTAATTTAGTATTCAAATTGGGGGATGGCGATGGATGGCTTTCTTTGGGAATTATTGTTCATTATTCATTTATTATTTTGATTAGTTTGTTTTGTAAGTGTAATGTTTCTCAAGTTACTTCCTTTTCAACCCAACCATAGCCATAGGGCCACTTTTTTCCAACATCAACTGGCTGGCTTCCTCTTCCTCCCTCTATTGTAGTTTCTTTTTTTCAACTGCTGTATTGACCTTTTTTTTTTCTTGTTTTCAAATTGCATAATCTTTTCGTCTGTTGAATTTTTATGGGTTTGTTTTTCTTCTTAGGATAATGTTACGTAATAAATAGTTTTCAGTCTCTTTTCCTCCTTTTCTGGATAACAGTTCTTTCGTATTCCAAGTATCTCTACAATAGTATGAAATTATCTGTTTTGAACATAACACGACTTTACTTTTGAGTTCACCCAAAAAATCTCATACCAATTATGAAGATAATTATTCTCAGTTATATACCATAAATATTAGTTTTTATGTCGGCGTATATTTTTTGGTAGAAGTGGAATTAGTTAAAACTTAAAAGGATTTCTATTATTACTCTCATTTTTTTCTTCCAATTCGAGATTAAATCTAAATTTCCCTCAAACTAAAACTGGTCAAAATCTCACCTGCTTTTGGTAGAAAATTAATTATACCTAAAATTGATAACTTAATTAAGTGCATTTATACGATTTTCTTTTTAGCATAACGAAAATGAAAAACCCATTGTTATTTAAGGAAGGAAGATTGATCTGTTATTGTCTTTTAGGGCATGTCATTTAAATATTTTGTATTTGGCTTTCTAAAACAGAATTTTCTTTTTCTAATACAAAAACCGTGTGAGACATTAATATTTCAAAATTATTTGTGGTATACCCTCAACTTTAAAAACAACTTTTTTGGATAATTTTTTAAAATTAAAGTAAATTGTGATAATCATCGAGAACTTACACTATTTAAAATATCAATATATATTTAAAGTTTGACGTTGTAATATTTAGATGTCAATAAACTTCCTTGACCTATAGGTCCTGACATAAAGTTAGACTTCCCAGGAAACAGTGAATCTTCATGGGATCTTTCTGTCAAGGTGCAGGTAGTTCACATTTTCATAGACATGTTTATTTCAACGAGTCTCTCCGAGACAGTGCCCAAATCGTTATGCATTTGTTTACTTTTTTTTTCTTGTATCCGAATTAGGCAACTCATGGTCATAAATAAGCCTAATAAATTCATTAACAAAAAAGATGAGTCAAGCATTATGTATAAAACAAAGTTTAGTTATTTTAAAATTTTCAATTCTAAATTCAATTCCTTCTATCCCACTCTTACTTTAACATATATATATAAATAAAAATAACTTCAAATACAAAGCAATGACACTTTGCCTATTTTCACAACTAGTATTGCACATTAAAGGAAATATAAAAATGAAAATTAAAGTGGATAAGATTTATAAGAACATACATCCCCTTTGAATCTTTAACCCCATCCGACATGTCGGCGGTCGCTGCACCCCCGATGCCGCAGCAAGCGGCCGACATTTAGATTTGAGTTTAGGGAATGCAGGGTGGTTAGTGGTTAGAAACACAACCGTAATCTAAAATTATCATTAAATTTCGGTTTGGATAATATTTTCTCTCTCTAAATTCATGTTTATAAAACATAGTTTAATGTGAGGACTAGTTAAGAGACAAAAACTATGGTATATATTCGGAGAATTCGAAAATCATATCATAGCATAAATTATTTATGGTATCAATAATGGTGTGCACGTTCTCATGTATGGAAAATCTGATACGCAGGGCAGATGCTTTTTGGACTATACTTTAATTTTTAGCCTTTTATTTATAAGGTATGGTGTGAGGTGTCGCATGCTCTCTGTTCTTTGTGGAATATATTTTTTTTTAATTGTTTCATTTTTCAGGTTAAAATGTTAAATGTAGTTATCATAAAGTTCACCTTCTTTTTCTAGTAATGATTATATACTACATATTCGAAGTTTAGAAGTTTTCATTTCTCCTTCTTTTTCAAGTGTTTATTAAATGGTGAAAAGCGAGCATAGTTCAACGTTAATTGACATATATTTCAATAAGAGGTTATGAGTTCGATCTCACACCTCGTTGTACTAAAAAAAGTGTTTATTAGATTTTTCACGATTGTTATATGATAATTTGACTGGTTAAGTCCACAAATTAAGATTTGTTTGATAATATTTTTTTTCTTTACTAGCAATTCGATTCTTATAATTACTTTTAGATTTAATTTCAATTTAACCTTAACGTTTTTTTAGTACAACAGGTGAAAGTGAGATATCTAACTCATAACCTCTTAGTTTGATATATATGTCAGTTATCGTTAAGCTATGTTCATTTTGACAATTTAAATTTAACGTTCAAACTATAGTATTATTGATGTTGGTATTAATTTTTTTTTTATGATACGTCCTTTTTTGTTATAAAGTTGAATATCATCTACCAATTTTGGGTGTCCAAAATCACTAATAGCAACAACATGAAAATGCTTAATTTGATTTTTCTTCTATTGAGACAGCGCACTAGTTGATCAAATTATTTTCCATTTTTAGATCTTTTTTTTATACAACATATGGGGGTGGGGGTTCCATTTTTAGATCGGTTTATTTTTGTAACTACATATTTGCTATCTCGGTTAATATTTTAGTTTTTCTATTGAACTAATAGGTTAATTATAAACATAGGATACTTTCCAGGAAAAATGAAATAAAATTATAAATATATGATAATAGTCATCCGAATTTACAAATATAAAGTCACCATTATTAAATACACATTATAAAAAGTGTGTACATTATTTATTTTATTAGCTCTGTCTCATGCTGCTATAATATTATTTTATCAGACGATTCATTATTTCCTATAATATTATTTTTAAAACCTCCCCATTTATTAATCTAAAATTTTCTTCTGGCTGGGTCTCTGAAATGAGTGACCAACCACTTACTAGGATAGAGAAAGAAAATCTACCAAATGAAAATTTAGGGGGAAAAAACTAAAAATTAAAAAGGGAAATTCTAAAATTATTAAGTTATGTGTATTATATATATTCATGTATAATTAGTACAAAGAAAATATGAACAAAAACCTTGAAAAAATAAATAAATAATAAAGTAGCAGAAGGGTTGTCTGTAACAGAGAGGGACATAACAGTATTAGCACAGTGAGCACCAATCACGGCATGTTCGTTGCAGCAACCAATGCTACCACTTATAATTCAGCCAATCTGGCAAATACCACAAACACCCTCCAAAAAATTCTTTTTCTTGGAAAAAAAAAATACCTCAAGGAAAAGTCTAAACCCGAAAAATAAAAATGTACGTCCTACAGGAAAAAAGAAAAATTCACTATGTAAAAAGTGTCACGCATATATGATTCTCTCTTTGCTCCAATTGAATATTTTTTTAACAACATGTTGAGGTAGAAATTCAAACTCAAGATCTTCTAGTCGAGAAAACATATTTTAATTAGTTGAATTATGTTCATATTAACTTTCACTTAATCAAAAACAGTTACAAGTGTCTTCTTATAAACCGCCTTTTAATATATATTTTTTAAACTTTTTATAAAGTATTTATAAACTACTTTTAAACGTGATAGTTTTAACTAGAGAAGTGTTTTTAGCACGGAAAAAGGTTCAAAAGCACTCTCAAACATATTTACACTTTTTTTTAACATGAGTATCAATTTTATTCATTTATTTAAAAAGATTGAACTTTTGTTATTGTATTTTAATATATCAACTCTACTAGTCTTTGATATATATATCTATATTTTGAAGGAACTACTAGTCTTTGATATTAGTGAATGCTAAAATTGTTGTTGATTCACATTGTTTCACATTCAAGTTGTGTCGTTTTCCTAAAAACACTAATCTTTACTCTTAAAATAATAAAACTTCTTCACACGCCTCATATAATGATGTACTTTGGTGGAAATTTTTGGTGCATATATAGGATTTCTTAAAAGAAAGCTTTTATGTTACATGGTCATTTTCTTTCTAGCTAGGTTTAATCCTTCCTTCCTTTTATCACTAAACATAAGGTCTGAGTCTTAGTCTAATATTAGTTGGTCCACGGATCTATTAAATTACAAAATTTATGTAATTTAGAGTTAAAAAGAAATGGAGTTTATATAGGTTAGATTACTTATCTTGAACTTAATTCTACTAGCTACATAATTTTAGATTTATATAACTTACTTTTTAAATTATATAGTAATTTTCACAAGTCTTATCGAAAATTGTTTCTAACTTATTTCTTCTCGTACCATCCATGCATAGATTACACATTAAATAATAAAACAAAATAATTCAAAACAACTACAAATAATGTAAAAGAAGGTATGAAATTATTATTCTCAATAATAGACCATGATACTAGAATCTTTTAGTCACATCTTGGAGAAAAAAAAAAAGAAACAAAAACTTTCACACCTTATAATTTGCACATTTTTTTTAATCAATACATGTTATATTATAATTTGCACTTTTTTTTATCAACGCGTATTATATTATTATTTAGAATATTATCAAACACATCAATTTACAATAATTCAAGCTCACAATTTCTCGAAAGTAAGCTTCATAAGCTTAATTATAAAAAAAAAATGGAAAACAAAGTACAAAATCATTATTAAAGGGACGCAAACTATTTTGTTCCAATTTTTTAAAATATTATTTTGGGTATTTGGAAAAACAAAAGAGGGAAAAAAAAAAGAAACTAAAAATAGAAAATGCTTTGAAAGAATATGGTACATGAAACAAACCAGAAACATAACAACTGAGTGAACCTTAAAATGTGAAGGATGGCTTTGACCTTTACGTGCGAAATATTTATATAATTTTTTTTATATTTTAAAAAGACATTTAAATTTAAATTAATTTGAGTTTGTCTGTTGAAAGCAACTTTACGGAACGGAAGTAGTGGAAGAAACTACATGTCGGAATCTCAACAGAGAGTCATCCACAACGAGACGACAAGAGAACGGCATAAAACCACAAAATATACAAGAAATCGCCAATCCGATTCTTTCTTCTACTGATTTGTGAAATTCATCGCCCAACAATCCAAACTTTTCAATTTTCAATACGCTTTAACAACACAAATCCCAATAACACAAATCAAAACAAACTTACAGACATATTACATTGTACTTCTCCAACTCCAAGCCACTCTTCCAAGGTTCTCTAACACTAATATATATATATATATATATATTAACAGAATATCGGTATATGGATCATGATCCCACGAGCCAGCAACGATTCAATACGGTCGATATTTCGAGTTTGTCTCAGCGATGCCATTGGAGTGGCTTTCGACGATCTTTTGATGCTACTTTCAGGTGTAGTTTTCCATTATTATGAGGGTATTTTGAAGTGAAATAGCCATGATATGACGAAGGCGAAAACCATGCAGGCGAGTAAGAAGTTCAGGAACCTGTGGCCCTGCCAGAAGTTCCGAGATTCTGTAGAGTGCGGTGGTACCACAACAGCAGCTGCAGCAGTCGCTGTCGTTGCATCAGTTGAGTCATTCCGCTGCTCTGTTGAATCGGCTTCTTGAGTACTAGTAACATTGTGTGCAATTGATCCACAGATTTCACAGGTGCTGTAACAAATTGGATATGGATCAGTGGAAGCAGAGGCATAAAAGAATCTACTTCTTTTCTTCATCTTCTTCCAGAAAATACAAATCTCAAATCAACCCAAACTCTACAGTCATAGCTAGAAGAACAACATGAATAACTAGCAAGTTTCTAGATACAGATCACTCTCCAGTAATTAAAATTTTGCCTAGGGAAAACTCCACATGGTTGCTAACCGTGTCAAAAGTAATAAAGTTCTGATGAACAGATCTAACTATATTAACAAATCAATTGTTTTGATATGCTTGTAGATTCTTAATGGTTTGATTGGAAAACAGAAAAATCTTTCCAACTTTATGCAAAATACATGATGAAGATAGTTCTTCGGATTGGAGCCCTTTTGAACATTGATCTGTATCCAAAATAATAAGCTTCATCAGTGGTTTTAGACGGCCAATACTGATTAAGGATGCAGTAGAAGGAATGAGAAAATAATCTTGATCAAATATAGTATCTATAAAGGTAAACACGATTCCGAGTTTCAAAGGAGATACATGTTAGTTAGCGTGAATTTTTTTCAAAAAACTAGCTTCATGTTCTTGGATGATGACTAGAGAGAGGAAAATGAATTACAAACTACCTCAAACTGAAGCTCTAACTTTGTCCCATATAAGTACAATGCATTTTTAACTAAGGGTAGCATCTCAATATCAATAGATATGCCGATCATAGGATTTATGGACTCGTCAGTGTCGCTATATCAATAAAACCTCAAAGAAAGCTATTTGAAACTCAAAACAAACGCAATTGACCATAAAAAAAAGGACAGAACATGTCGAACAAAGAATATTCAAACATTTGAACTCGGCTAAAAAAAATGGGCTCCAATCAATAATGTACATAAGATTAAAGAAAGCAACAACACTTCTATGAAAAACCTAGCGTTTCTTCAGAATCGAACGGAGAGTTCTTCTGCAAGAAACACACCCAGGCTGGGAGCTGCAGTCTCCTCAACTAAATCACATCTCAGTCCCATATCGTCCACCAACATCTCCTTGTTTTGACAAAGAAGCACATTTCATTTTGGCCTTGTTCCTTAACAGGAAATAAAATCATGGATCCTAAAAAGCTGAAGAATTGACAATGTGCCTAACTATTTATGGAAATCCAGATTACTAAATAATCAGATATCTAATCTATAGCATTGGGGACTAAAATGTTTTTGCAGACAGAAGAGACCAGGAATTAGTCAAATTTAGTCAATGCATGTCTATTTTGACACGAAACAAAAGACAGCCACAACCCAAATACCGGAACATGACTAAGATTCTAAGAACAATACCAGTCAACCACAGGTCCACAACTTTTAAGTAAGAAAAGAACCTTCTAGAGTAGTCAGAAACAAGAGAAAATAATACAAAAATAAAAACTAAAGCACAAATGGGAATTGGGAAATTTGAACTGTAAGTTCTAATCATGATAATCAAGGATCTTAGTCCAGATTCCAGCCATGTGTATCATACAGCTCATTATATCCAATGCTGAAATATAATCCTAAACACTTGAAACGAACAAATTTAGGCAAAAAATCAGGAGTTCTAATTTGGGAACTTACATGTCGCCCTTAATCTTGAACCAAGCCTCAGCACAGTGCTTATGGGCAGCAGCCAAATCGTCCTTACAGGAACAACCCAGCTCGATAGGGATTCCAGATTCGTGATTGGAAGAATCCAAACTCAGATGGCAAATCCGGCAATCCCTCTCGATTTTGGCCAAATGTACCTTAATCTCAGCCAACCCACATTCCAGATCCATCTCCACAGAGCACTCCGAAACAGAGGATCCCCTTCTTTTCTCGGCCTCAATCTCAGCCCCGCGCCGCCGCGGTGAGACGTCAGCGCCGGTGGTGGAAGCCCGGCGAGGCCCCTCTTCCTCTTCTTCCACAGCGATGACGTGGGAGTTGTCTATTGTCGTCATTGGAAAGACCCAGAGAGAGAATCCTCATGAAATGGGTCTGTGAGGGAGAAACCATTAATGGCCGCAGCGAGTTCCCATCGAGCGAAAGAGTAAACAAATGGATTTTGGGAAATTGGGTCGATTTTTCTTTTCTCTTTTTTTTTTGTTGATTAATCGAGTGATAAGTAGAAGAAACTGTGGGGGGTGTCCCCTCTTTCAGCGGCTTTGTTGGGTGTCAGTGACGCTGTGCAGACTAGAACAGAGCAGCAGAGAGGAAAAAGACGAGGAAAGATTTGGGGAGACAATTTTTAGCCTGCATAAATGCAGAGTATCATTGAGCTTCTTTTTCAATTTTTTCGCTCAAGAGGAAAAGTAGAAAACGTGATCTCCCAAATCATTGTTCGAGGGAAAAAATAAATCTTTAGAGTTTAGAGACAAATTAAATTACATTACAAATTATGTACAAAGAAAAAGAAGAAATTTCATCCGGCCTTTCGTTTTCCCAACCGGAGTATAACTTGGATGGGCTGCCTACCAAATTACTGTACTAACAAGTTCTAATTCTACACTTTCTATCTGTAAAATGGATTTTTTTTCTTCAATCAAATTTCACAAGTTATAGTATTTAAGTGTTTTTATTTATTTTGTAAATTTACATTTGGGTTGAAACGGGTATATCCTTTGCCAATTAAGTCCTTAAATTTCTTAAATTTGTGATTTTTCGTTTTTATATTGAGTCTTTATCGTTCAATAATGTTGTTTAAATTGAATAAATCAATAATGATTTTATGAGTTGATCTTTTTCTAGTTTTAAATAATCAAGTATTGTTTTTTTGTACAATATGAAATAATCAATTAATTAGATCCGACCGGTTATAATTTTCGGGCAAAATATAATAAATAAAATTTTAAACTTTGAAAAAAAATGTCAGCTTGTGAAAAATTATATTCTCAAATGCGTCACATCATCATGCTTTTATTCAAATTTTTTTAAAGGAATCCTTTGTTCAATTTCAATAGTGCTATTAAAGGAAAATTTGACAATTTCAAAACATTGTATATGTATATATTTAATTCATAGTTTTTTTTCCTGTTTAACAAAATTAATTAGGAAATGGCCTTTGGTAGATTTTTCCCCCCAAAAAAAAAGAAAAAAAGTGTATTTCGAACAACTTTACTATTCACCTTTTTTTTCCTGTATGCATGAACTCTACATCATATAATAATAAGTACCTAAACTTTGTCTATTTCATGGATAAACTATTAACTTTATGTTTAATATATTCTTTCTTTATTCAATAATTTTTAATTAAAAGATTTATTAAATATATAATTGAATTTTGTATCTAGTATAATCTTACTCTTTTAATTTTTTGTCTAATAGATTCATGAGTTTTATTATACACGAAACTGGAAGTTTCTGATCCAATTAGATGTATAGTTGAAAGGTTAGAAACTTAAATAGACATAAAATAAAAAATTCAAAAATCTATTAGACACAAATATAAAAGTTAAATCAAATATAATGTATATACCAATTTGTCACATTTGTTCATATCTATTATTTATATGAATCTGTTTCTTCTCCCAACATATGATAAAGGCACATACACTAATAATAATGTATTTGAAAAAAGTTTTCTTCGAAAAAAAAAATATATTTGAAAAGGTAATGTTGATAGGGAGTATTAAAACCATAGTTTGCTTCGCCTCTCTCTTTTCATCGGCCAAAGAGGTGGTTTCATTTAATAGTGGGGGACTCAATAAAATCATTGTCATAAATTTTCCTTAAAAAAAGTGTACTTTTGACCATTCAAACACCTACATTGCTTTGATCTGCTAAATAAGGAGTTTATTCATTGTATATATATAAAAAGCATGTGTTAAATTAAGTTAGTTAAAAAAGGAGAGGATCAAATTGTACTTTTCCAGTATTACAATCTTGTTACGAACTTATTTCGGTTATATATTAGTCTTACCTTTAATATCTCCCTCCAAGATTCGAGATAAAATTCATGGTTATTGTCTATTGTTAATGATTCTAACTTCATGCATGTGGGTTGTAGTTTACCATATGAACTTATGACAGATTTTGGAGTTAGTTCACTCTTGCAAAATCATGACCACTTGTCCCAATTATTGTAGCACACGTGTCATCTACAACATGAGGGATATTATCACACCACTTCATCCTCACCTTCTTCTGACTTATTAATAGGAGCATGTTCATGGACGTCCGATTTCAACATATGGTTACTAAACACGATAGATGATAGATGAATTCATTATAGGACTTAACTTTACATATATAGACACAAAATTTATTGGAGTGTGAAAGATTGATAAAATAGTATCTTGTTTGAGCATAATTTAATTTGATAGTTTAGAAAATGTTAATAAAAAAATTAAAGGAAAAAAAAAGGGTATATTGTTACCTCTTAGGGAAGGATGATTTTCACACATGCAAGGCAACCTCGACAGTTTTGCTTTTATACTCAAAAGTAAAAGAAAAAATTATCCGAAGTAGATATTCAAGGAGCTAATACTCTGTAGTTTTTTTGAGTTAAATTTGTTTTGCATTTAAACCAAAGTGTTAAACAAGCAGTAATTAACATATATCTCTAATCAAAAGAGATCGTGAGTTCGATCCCTCGCTCCAGACGTTATACTGAAAAAAATAAATCAAAATAAAATATACTAAATTGATATTTAAAATGTAAGGAGGAAATATAAGAATAATATGTACTAACTGTCTTAATTTAACTTTTGTTCAGATGGGCAGAACGCTAAAGAGTAAAAAGACTGACTGTGAGAGGCATCAACATCGCCATCATACCCATTCTTGTCGCCACATTTCCACTGTTTTATTTTCCTTTTCTCCATATTCCTTTGTTTTGGGGCCCCTCCCTTCCTTCTTACTCCATCTTTAATATTTTTGTATGATATTAAATATTTTTGATCTCGACATTCTTACGTAACTATAAATTCGATATGAAAAGATAAATCCATATTTTTATTATATTACAAAAAATTGATAAAATATAAAAAATATCGACAAAATGTCACTAATATTAAATATTAAATATTTTAATATATTTAGATGGAGTAAAATGTTACATGTTAATTTAAATGTCTTTTACGATTTTTTAATTTCTCTAATTCTACAATAGATATCGACATTTTATCGATATTTTCATGGAATTGAGACATCGACATTCCTACCAACATCGACATTCTCTATGTAATATAAGGATGTCTAAATGCTCAATCTCACTGATTTCAAGATATTTAACCAATTAAAAAAGTGACATATCATACAAGTTGGATTCCTTCAATTCAAACCATATGAGTCAAAATTAGATTTGGTTAAATTATAAATTTGAGATAAGTTACGTCAAAATAAGTTGAATCATATGATTTCTATTAGTTTATAACTTAACACAACCCTATTTTTGATTAAAAAAACCTCTCTTTTTGAATCAAGTTCGGTTGAACGACACTTATTTCAACTCTATTTTATCCATTGAATTGTTATATCCTAATTATTTTTGGGATATAAGTTCTCACATACTTGGAATACCATTTTTTTTTAGTTTCACTAATTTAATTGAAATTTTTAAATTAAGTAAATAAATAAAGTTGTTAACAATTAACCCAAATAACTGGGGAGTACACTGTAGACATTCTAATTTCCAAGAAATGAGGGCCACTCAAATCATGGGACGGGGCGAGTTTGAAGATTCCAGCTCAAAAGACCTTGTGGGAAAAACAAAATTAAAAACTAAAATAATAAAATCAAAAGGTCAAAAGATAATATCTTTTCGGCGAAATGGGCTTGTGCTGAGGTTAAGGCCCAGGTTACCTTATTGGACACGACATCTCGGCAGCCCATCCAGAGTCTAAGTGGGCTTCAAATAAGAGAGGTTAAAGACCCATTTTAGAAGGTTTTTTTTAGCATAGCACAATTCATATAATATGTATGGCAGTAAGAATTTAATAAACATGTAATTCAAAAAAAAAAAAAAAAAAAGAGACCATGTAATTTTTAAACTTAAGTATTAAGAACATAGATTTGGTCATAGCCCTATGCATAGGCACAAAATTCGGTATTGAAGAACATAGAAAGATAACTCAATTATTTCTGATGCTTCACATGCCCTTCCTTATATCATACCATATTATATATATGTATAAACTCTTAAAGATAGACCTTTTTTCTGTATCACCTTTTCGGTTTTAATGAATATAAGGAGTGAGTAGGAAGATCATGCATTATTAGGAGTGGTTATATGAAAGGAGTTTTCTTTTTCTTTTGAGTACATGCATGAGAGGAACTTTGATCTTCACAATCATTATTTCCGTATCATTCCAAAGTTTCTACGCCTCATTGTCTTACTTATATATATATATACGAACATAAATCACAATTCAAAGAGAACCATATCAACAACCTATAATAATTATAGCAACGAATTATTTTTCATAAAAATAGATAGATAATTAGAATTAGATAAATTATTATAAATGCGTGCAAGCAATTACAAACACGCTTGTCACACAATAAACATCCCTTAAGTAATAACGGTAAATATTTAGAAAATAATTCTATGGATAAAGTGGTCATGAATGTTCATTCATCTCTATAGATATAAATACTACAAGTATTATAATACGTTTACATATTCTCATATCTCTAGTATCTAAAATCTTAGATAATTTGACTAATACGGGTAAAATAACAAATATGGTTTTGATACCCCTAACAAGAACAACCTACTACAAGGATGTATTAAAGCTTTTAAACTTTATCGAAAAGTTCCTAAAATAAAAATATATCAATTCGAAACATTTTAATTGAATTGAAAATTAAGTTTAAGTGAGTCGTTACCTTACTGACCCACACTGCAACGCTTAGGTTATGGTTGTATCAAATTATATATATAAGATTTTCTTATGATAAGTAAAAATGAGTCATTATTTGATATATGATTTTTTTTGTGTGTCTGAGTTTTTTCCCGTGTCAAAATTTATCCAACTATGAGTTGTTTCAATGTAATATTCTTTTTGAACAATTAACGATAAATGGATGGTTTTCTTAATTAATCTGAATTACAACATAAGTATGACTCATAAATTTATTTTTTCTTTTAGTATAATATGTAGGAGTGAGGATTCGAACTTACGACATTTTTATCGAAAATAGATGTCTTAATCAATTGAGCTATGTTCGATCGATTTTGTTGACTCACAAATTATTTATTTATTATAGAAGCATAACATATTAGGTTTCCATGTTAGTCATTCAATGGTTTGTAATTCAATACATAAAAATCATGGATTGGAAGTGAAAAAAATTTCAGTCATATAATGAAAACAATATTTATAATGGTCATTCAGGATCATCTAGATAGAATTCAAAAGTACAACTATACAAATATAAACTCAAAATAGACAATACTATATTATAGAGTCTTATAAAATCCGTGCATATAATTTAACTGGTTAAAGTATTATTAACCTCTATTATCCTACTTATCATTAAACTAAAAAGAAGACAGCAGAGAGTCGTGTGCTAATTTAGTGGATTAAAACAAATTAAACCAAATGGAAAGCTGTGGAATATTTTGGTAGCAAAAACCAGAGGAAAAAAAAGGGTAGTTAGGATGTAGGGTAGAGGGTAATTGAGGCCATGTGAGGCTTATTGAAAACCATGTGCCTAAGTTGATAAAATCAAATGGGCCTAGCTTTTGCCTATAATATTTGCTCTTTTATTATGCCTTTTTCCCTAAGCCAAGCTTAAGGTAGCCCCATCCAATATTTCAACTCATCATCTTCGAATATCATACATTAAAAATATAATCCACATTTTTTTGTCGGTATCCAAATCAGTTTGTGCGCACGTTGACTAATCATTTTCATTTCATTCGGATTCCCCACCCTCCTCTCGACCTTAAAAACCATCCCTCCATCTTTTTCTTCCCTGTCCTATTATTCCATCTCTTTTACTATAATACCCTTTGACTCCATCCATTTTCACACCTTTCCCCAACATGTTAGTATCCCTTTTAAACAATTGATTTATATTAGAATGAAAGTTGTACAATATTTTTTCATTCCTTTGACATGAAGCTTTGTTAGTATATATTCTCAAACAAATTTTCTCCGAGAGATTCTAAGCTTTTATAAACTTGTTTTCCACTCTACTTAAAGGGTTAGAACCAAAAGTTAAGCATTACTTATAAATTCACGATCATTCTCTCAATCATATCTACGATATTCCTCTTCTAGGTCTAAAAAAAGAGTAGGACTATTCTTTTATTTGTGAGATATCTTAGATGGACTGTGTAATTTATTAGGTGTAAAGAAAGATATTACTTTTTCCTAGGGAAAAAGAACAAAAGGCAATGTTCTTACTTGCATTGTTCCTTGACCTCAAAATCAGGGTTCAACTTATTATGGTAGGAAAAAAAGGGGGGAAAGCTAAGAGAGATCTTCATTTTTCTCCAACCCACACGTTGCAATCCTTGTGTCGGTAGCCGTGGTCCATGCCCATTACTCTCCCCCCATAAAAGCCATAGCAGCAACCAACGCCTACAATTCAATTCTTCAATACCAAAGTAGTTGCTTTCCTTAACAAGCCACAACATTTAAACTTTTAGGACCAATATTTGTAGCCATTGTTATAGCTTAATTCCATTCACTCCATCGCTCGATCCCCGTCATCCACGATGGATATGCACACACTAATCTATATTGTAGACGCATTAAATTTGATGCTATTTACACCAAAAATATACTCGAGATAAAGTTATGGTCACGGACGCTTCAAATAATGTCACTTGTTGTTTGATCGAAATTTTGGAGAAATGATTTGTATTTAGCCCAAACAATTTGTGTTGGTTTGGTGATTAGATAAACATTGAGGAGATATTATTGTATGCCGCAGTGTCAAATCATCGTGAAAATTTTTAAGATTATATTTGGAATTATTTTGAAATGAATATTTTCCTTTTAAAAAAATAAGAAGGTAAAGGAAAAAAGGGGCTTAAAATTAAACATATTGGGAGAAGAAAATGCAGTATATTATATATGTTGTGTGAAAAATTGAATGGGGGAAACTATTTGGAAGATTCTATGGGTAAGGTATAAGGTTTGTTGAAGATCCTTTTGCTACACTTGATGGGTAACAAAAACTGAGAGGAAACATCCGTTTTGTTCCAACATGAGGGACATTAACTCCACCTTTCATATCAAATCTCAGGAGAATACCATCAAAATCAAACATTTCTTTCTTTTTTTTTTTCTCAACGTTACTAAATTTACACTGCACTCTGATTAATTTGAACTAACTAATTCTTAACTTACTTTCTGATGTGGTGTATTTTTATCGGTCCCACTAAGATTTTTAAGCTCCTAAGAATATGCTACATGAGAAAGTTAATAGAAGTTTTAATTACGATCGATAGGTAGGTAATTTTTTTTTTGTTTTTTTGTTTAAAGAAAAATATGCACTATTGAGTAAAATAGTATGCATGAGCATGATGGTAGGGGGAGAGGGGAAAAATCAAGTGTGGTGGGGTCTAGATAGCACCAAAAGAAAAGGCTGCAATGTGGGCGCCTGTTGGCCCATATTTGCGACAACATTTTGCACCACATCATCATCCAACCTTCGCACTAATCAATACAATGCTGGTGCTGCTTCTTCACCATTTTTCCTTTCTATTATTTATTTTTATTATATCTACTAAAATCATACCATCATCCAAAATCATATACTATGGAGTATTCATAATTTGTCATTGATAACTTGATTAATTATCAATTATTTGAATTAGAGACCTCAAAGTTAAGACACATATCTACAATTAAGAAATTATAGGTTGAAAGTAAAAAAATCCTATATAAATAAAATATAAATCTAAAAACAATATTTCTACATTTTAATATTAAAATCCCAGAAAATATATTTAGTTAACTATTTTATAAAATATAAAATAAATAATAATGGGTGGAAGTCATTTTGTACACCATCCAACTCATAATTAAAAAGTTTGTAAGGATTTGGAGCTCTTCATATATTACCTTAATAACCGTCTTGATGTTCGATATGTTCCATTTGCCGATGCATTCCAAACTCGAGCCGTTTTTTCCATCCTCCCATTTGCGGGGGTGTTACGAAGTGCAAGTAATTAGTAGGCCAACAACCAACTGTATAATCTTACAAAGTCAAGTATACGGTTAATATTTATGTAACTAATATAATACAAAATCTCCCATTAGTTTTATTTTCTAAATTTTTACAATATTCATACACTCAGACAAACATTTGCACACACAAGAGATACGTTAATTTCAGCCGATTAAATTGTGTAGGACGTATCTTGCTTTAGACATTTTCTCTTATTTATTGAGAGAATCTCTTCAGGTTGGTACGACTTTTATTTTTACACCTCACTCCAAGTAAACAACTTATTAAATTTCACTCCTTGAGACGAAAAAAAGGGTTATCTCAAAGGATAAAATAAAAAATTGTTTTTCGAGAAGCAGTCCTAAAAGTCCTTAAAAAACTATTAAAAATTTTGATACTAATATTCGTTTATCACGAAATTAGGCTTTTTAAGAACCACAAAATCTAACCATAACTAAAAAATAATACAAAAGTAAAATATAATAGGAAGAAACTAATCTAAACGTAATGATGGTGAGTAAAATACAGAGAAAGGGAACAAAAAATGGGCCACACAAACCCTTGAAAATTAAAAAGAATAAAGAATATAATAAAATGAAAAAAAAAAAAAAAGACCTAACTTTAATTCGTGAAGAAGAGAAGAAATTCTAAAGGGGGAAAAATGTAAGTGTAAGGTGACCCACTTTCTGATATAAAACCCCCCCTTTCATGTGTTGAATGTGGTGTGCGTTATAATTGCTATTTAAGTTCCCATTCCTTTTAAATATATTCCACATTCATTTTCCAAAATCTAAAGCAAAACATTACAAAATTTAAATTAAAAAATAAAAAAAAAAAAAAAACCACCAAGAAATCTGGTCAAAGCTGCAGCATCATTTCATCGTCTTTTATAAATCTCCATAGCCGCGTCTCCCTCAATAACATATTCCTCTCACAGAGATATCTAGAGAGAGAAAGTAGAGAGAGGGATTTGTGAAGGTGTTTTTGTTGATCTGTTCGTAGGATTTGATTTAATTTACTGCAACTTCAGGGAGCATCCAAAGGGATCGCATTGATCCCAGTTTCGTGTAATTAAATTATTTTATGAAATTTGGATCATGCCATCTCTTTGGATTCCTCCTGCAGTGTAGCTTTCTTCCTCGCCGCCGCCGTGCCGGAAGTTTTCTCACGACGGAGCGCCACCGTTTCTTCGATTTAATTATATCAGTAAGCTAGCTAAGCTCTTCCTTGTTCTTGCTTGCATGAATTATTTCCAAATTAAAACAGTTACAATTTCTTGTGTCTTCGTTATGAATTAATTTTTTTTGATACGAAATGAAGTTTGAAATTCACAAAGATCTGAAGAATGGAGATTTTACGAGAGGAATCTGTGGGTGGCGCATGTGGATGTGGGGTGTGTTGCTTTTTTTGGAGATATTAATTTAATGGAAAATTCCATAAGGCATATTTGGGGTTTAATTATCATTAACAGGTCATTAAAGATCAGATGCGGAAAGTTGATTTGATGCTACTTCATAGCTAGCTCTAGCTGTTGACTAACAAGTACCAAGTAAATTATAAGATTATATTAAGTGATTGATTATATTCATGATTATAATCATCCGTTAATTACATTTTTTTTTCTGGGTAATAAAGAGATGGTTGGCTGAAGAGAGTGAGGGTAGAAAAAGGCACATGTTTTCAAGTTTCAAGGAGTTAAATTTTTAGACGAATCCAAGGCAGTTGGGAAGAATTATAAAGAGGGTGATTGATTGACCAATCAATATTTGTTTCATTTCCTTCGGAGAAAAATATATAAATATAAAATTGTTTCATCTATTTATTTTAAATGATTTTAGTTATTTGCGTACCTTTAAAATATTTGTTTTGGTTATTGTACTCTTGAAAAGCAATCATTATAGTCTTTGTTTGTAAATTTTTAACACAAATTCTATACATAATTAAAATCTTTTAGTATAAGATCATTGTTACATTTCAATAAATGTATTGGGTCAAACATAAATATTTTGAAACCAAAATTGAAATAAAAAATCAAAATAAATATTTTAAAAATATATGAACCAAAATCGAATAACTAAAATAGTATTTTAATATTTATTTATTTACAAATAATACCCTTTTATTTTTAAAAGGAAGCTTGAGGGTATAAGAGTTTCAACCTCACGAGGGGGTTTTGTGTATAATTGGATTAGTAGATTTGTAAGGTAAAAATTGGGACTTTTTTCTTGGTTTCCCACTTTAGTCCTCGAGCTAAGCGTCCCGAAGGCAAAGGAATCAGAAGCATCATGTGAGAAGACAATCACTTTTAAATCCCATTAATGCCTCTCTCTCTCTCTCTCTCTCTCTCTTATTATTCTTATAAAAATCATCGTATAATCGCGTCTCTTCTATCTATGCAATCTCATGTATCCCTAAAATCCGTTCAAATCCCATTTTAAATGTGACCTTACTTTTTGAGTCTTCAATGATGCAAAACCCTCCATTGTAAACATATTATTTACTTTCCTAAATATTATAGTTTTGAACTAAAAGGAAGAGAGCAAAGAAAATTGTATTTATTGTTTTCTTTGTAACCCTAATTATGATCTATAGCTGAGCTCTATTTGAGACGAGCGGTCAAATAAAAGTGTTCAAGTGCAAATTCGAATACAGTCGTGAATCAGGACTGGGACTGACACATGTAACTGCCACTAAACTAAAGGTAATTTTAATAATTAATATTAGCCAGTGGATCAAATGTACATCTACTTGTGATGATATATGCTTCGTGCTCATGCACACCAGACAATAAAAAAAATTTGATATTTAAAATTTTAAAGGGGTTGTTTTTTACAACTAAAACAATCATTTTAGTTCTCTAGCCATTTTGTATTAAATTACTTACAAATAAATGACGTGTCTTCGAACTGTATATGTATGTATTAAAGTAGTTGGGGTAGGTGTTAAAATGGGATATAGAAGTTGACTGGTGAATAATAATAGTGAGTGAAATGGAAATTTGTTTTTTCTTTTTCAATTCGGATGCTGAAATAAATATATAAAAAACTCGGACCGGACCAAAATAAAATATGGGAAACTTTGAAAAACTAAAATGAATAGGTTTTTGGGTTCACTGGACTTGGGCCGTGCCATATTTGTACTTGGACTTTTTACCCAACCCCTTTAATTATGGATACTTTCATAATAATTTTTTTAAAAAGTAAAATACTCCGCAATTATTCAGTTCAAATAAATTCTGTTCAATGTACTATTTCACGATCTTAATCATAATACCCCAATAAATTTGTATTTTGATGATTTGATAGGTTGATTTACCGCAATTAGTTAAGACATTTATTTTCGATCAAAATATCGTGAGTTTGGATTTCTATAAAATATTGTGTTAAATTTAGAGAGGCTAAATAGATGTTTATATTTTTATAAAACAACTATAAATGAAAAAATTATAGGGTAACCTATGATATGGATAATGATATTGTTTTTTTTTTTTTAATATAGAATAGTATTCATTGAAAAGGTTTGATATCACCAATTGGACATCTTATTTTTATTAGCTTATTCTTCAATTATTTAAAATGTCACCGAATCAATTTGAATCAATATTTATGATAAATTCTTCAAGATTTATTTCTCGCCACTTGTGGATAAGAAGCAGCAGCAATTGGGTTCTTTCGAGAAATTTAAGAAAGATGGCAAAATCTGTTTGGATCCAAGTACAATTTTATGGTAGAGAATTATTGTTTTGTCTAGATTTTAGGAATCATGAACTCACCCCAGAAGTTTTCAAAAAGAAAAGAAAAATGTTCTACACGTTTTTTATTTCAGTATTCCTTTATAAAAGTTAACCAAATTACCATTTTAGTCATTTCACTTCGGGTTTTTTTTTATTTAATTTCAAGTTAGTTAACATAATTATTAAAATTTTATTACTAAAATACCATACCATACATAAATTTTCCTTGTATTATACATGAGACATTTGACCTACGATAATAAGTTCATGAGCTTAGTCTTACTTCACTGTCGAAAAAAGAAGGAAGGAGTTCCATCTTCAAGTTTAATTTAGATGTATATGTGAGAAGAAACCCACTTCTTTTATGCACAAACTATTCCTATCTTATCCAACTTGGGCTTAAAAATTCAGGTACTTTTATTTTCACATATATATTTTATACTAATAGCTCATTACACCTTATATAAGCCAAATTAGAATTAAAGGACTGAAATGGTAATTTTACGAAAAGGAAAAAAATTAATCTTCCTACGACGTCGTTTGAAGAGGACGGAAGGTCAAAGATTAGACGTGGTAAAAGTAAAACCACCCAAATTAGCATTCCCCGCCCTGAAAAACCGAGAAGAGATTGGAGAAAAACAGACGACAAATAAAGAAAGAAGAAAGAAGAAAGAAGAAAGAAGAAGAAGAAAGACGCGAGCTTATGTAGCTGAATCCCGTGAATGTTGTTCTTACAGTGGAACACAGATCTGCTCCACCACTCAACTTGTGCGGAATAATGGTTAATTTGCCTTCTCACCTCCTAATCTTCCTCTTCTTTTACTACTTTCTCCACCCCGTTTCCTCATTCACGCTTCCAACCCTCTCCAACAACCCCAATTTCGATCCCCACGTTGCCCTCATCGGAGACGCCGCGGTCGTCCACGCCGACGCCGACGCCGACGATTCTTTCGTCAAGTTAACCCGCCCCGTCGCATCCAGCTTCGGCCTTGTACTCAACGCTAAACCCTTGAGGCTTCATGATTCGTCGTCGTTTTCTACCCAATTCGCGTTCTGGGTCTCGCCGGACAACGGGGATGGCCTCGTTCTTTCGCTCTTCCCCGGAAGCTTTGAGCTCTCCCGGGAAAAGTGGATTCATGCCATCGAATTTGTCTCCGCCAATGTGAGTAATTTGAGTGGAGGGTATCTGAAGACGGAGAGGGGGGTTCTCGTTCCGACCATTGGGGGAAAATTGACATCGTGGGTCGATTTCGATTCGAGCTCCAAAATGGTAGAAATCAGGTTGAGTAAATTTGGGGATTCGCGGCCTTACGATCCCTCATTTGCGTACCCAATTGATCTGGCGAGTAAATGCGAGGGGGAGGAAGTATTTGTGGGATTAAGCTCGTGGAATAGCAAGCCATCTCAGTGGAGCAGAGTTTTCTCGTGGCGGTTCGGTCTCAGAAATATCCCCAAGGGGATGCATTCGCTGCCGGTGGATCCACAGCGGCGTTCTGAGAAACAGGGCGAGGAGTTGCAGAAGAATCATCTTCTGCCTCTTACGATATTTGCTGGGCTGATCTTCGCAACCGGTTGTGGGGCGTTAATGGCGTTTGTGGTGCTGTTCATGTGGGTAATTGCGGCCAATAGAAACGCCATCTTTGCGGCGGAGCCCCAATCTGTGGATTTCCAGTACCAAAAGGTTAGTGTAGTGGTTGTAGAGGAGGGATTGAAAGATGTCAGCACGAGAGGATGAAGGAAGGTTGTGGAGATTAATTCAGTTCATGGAAGGTGCCAGCAGTTAAAAATGTGTTTAAGAATCAGACAACGAGGTTTAGGATTTGGCTGTGTGTTCTTGTTTTGGACAAAATTTCGTTGCAATCTTATGTTTGTCATCCATATTTTTTCTGTGCCTGTTGTTGGGCCTTTTTGCTTGCTTCTTATGATGAAGATGAACCTAAATCCTCAAAATTGATCTGTGCTTTATGATATTTTGGTCAAATTGAGGGTGTTCTACTTCTTTAAACGGTTTAATTTGTGCTTTAGTTAATACTATAGCCATTCAATCTGCTGCAGCCTACAGGATTATACAATTGCAGAAAATGTATTGGTAATATTTTGTTATCTTATATTTACTTCTATAGCTATAGACACCGATGGAAATGTTGAGATTTATGACAGTACTGACATAACGAAAGATAATTTATTCCCTGATTGGTATTGGTAACATTTTATTATCTTATATTTTCACGATATTTCAAAAGATAAGAAGACAATTCCAACCTTTAGAAGCAGCTCATTTTCTTTAGAAAGATAGAAACGAATTTTAGGAAATGAACTCATGAACAACAATCACTCCAATGGGGGAAAAACAGTAGCACATCAACAAAAGCCGCTTTGGAAAATGCCTGATTCTAACTTCAAATGTGGTTATAGTTATCTCATGTATCCTTTTGTTACATTTAGATCAACAAAGGTCCTGCTTAATCAAGAACAATGCACCAGAAAAACTTCCTCAGAATTGAAGTGCAAACCTTGCCCCGACTGTTCTCGTCATCCCGATACCAATTTCAAAAAGATGCAGATGGAATTGAGCATTATGAGAGGAACTCTCAAGTATTGCGTTGCATAGGTGAGCCCTATAAGCTGCCCTTTGAATGACTTTGTTCTTCCTCCTGAGAAGTCTGAGAAGCTCCACCCTCGAGGAGCAAGAAAACGATCTTCGTTTAGAATCGCTAGAGCATTGGCAAGTAGCAGACAGCCCTCTAGCAGTGTCCACAAGCCCATTTATCTGTGTTGCAAAGAATTTAGTCAATAAACACATGACATACCAAAGAATTTGACCCTATACTGAAATAACAAGATGGCAGATGATGCAAAGAACGACAGAATGATGGATTAAGAAACCTGGGAATACAGGAATAGGAAACACTCATCTCCAATGATGATATTATCTAATGATCTTCAATTGGGGCTGAGCTAATGGCAACATCAGATGCATTTACATGATTATGGCTAAACTGCAGTAGCTACTATCATCTGATCACCAATGATCACAAAGACAAAGAGGGAACGTAAAGAAACCATCTCTCGAAATGATTCAGTTTTCCTTTTCCCCTCTTTTCACTTTCTGAAATGTATGCTTGACCCCAAAATTTGAACTTTTCAGTAATTCGGCCTGACTTTCTTCAGGGAAGCAGTCCTCCAAACAAACGAATTTCATACTCCGAAATTAAACGCCAAATACTAATCGTAACCCAGCAACAATCTGTTTTGATATCACATATTGGGGGGGGGGGGGGGGGGGGTTTGCGGCGAATAAATCAGTTACAAATAACTGAAGCCAGAATTCTGAATTCAAGCAATCGGTTTAAGACAATCAGATTCATGTAGCCAATCGTGAGTCGAATAATTGATCAAGCGATAACGGAGCACAAAGCGTAACCTAAGTTCAAAGCAGGCCAAAAAATCAAAATGTAAGATGCAGATCTTTGACGAAGGAAAAATGGCGGGCGAGGAAATTCATTAAGATTTAGAAGACGGAAAAAACAGCCGGTACCTGGTCGGAGGAGAGCCAAGGAGTTGGAAATGGGCGGCTGTGAAGGCTTTCTCCGCACTCTACAGAGTGAACTGGGAAACCAGAGGGAGAAAACGCCGACCTACAAACCCAGTTACAGTTGCATCGCAAAATCAGAAAATACAGGTATTGAATTTAATTCATTTCAGATTTTGCAAATATAATTTTCGATTACAAAGTAGAACAATTATAGAAAAAATAGTAAAAAAGAATATGTTTTTATATATGTAGTATTAAATTTAAAATTTTACAAAAAAATCTAAATCAAGATTGTTATCGTCAAAATCACCCCATTTAAAATGTTGATGTTTGGCAAATAAACCAAATGTGGATTTGGATGAAAACGGATATGTCTCAATTTCATAGAAATATTAAAAATATTGATTCGAAATTAGAAAAGCATAAAAATTCCATAGAAATATTAAAAAGAAAAAGAGAATTCAATGTTTAAAATTCCAAAATTACCCTTCCCTTCTCTGCGGCATCATCCAGGGTTTCATCAGCTTCCCTCATTTCTTCTTTCCTTCGTTTCGTCCCTCACTCTTCTCTCATTCAGAAGAAAAAAATTCCGGTAATGTATGCTTCGATTTCTTTTCTACTTCTCCTTCTTTGATTCGATTATTTTTTTCTTCTTCTCCTTCTTCCCATTTCTGTCTCCATCTCATTCTCTGCTGTGATTTTTCTCTTGAAAATCAGCCGCACGGAGAGTCTCACACTTCTAAGCCCGACCGAAGACTTCCGATTGATCGAAGAAATTTCGACGAATCGCCTATTGAGGATCGATAGCGTGAGCGGGAGACGGAAGCGGCAGAAAACTGTGGGAATCTGCATCTGAAGGTAAATAATAGCTTATACCGTGCGATCTGAGATGATAACTTGTTATTGTTATTGTTATTGTAATCTCATAAAAAAAAAACCTCTGTTTTCTTAACACTATATACTCGCACAAGGGAGGAAAAAAGGGGTTTTTTACTTTAACATGTAAAAATAAAGCAAATGAAAAAATAAAATTATTTTATAAAAGAATAATAGACATCTCCTTCCTCTTTTTAATATATTTAATTATATAAAACAATTTTTTTTATCATAGTAAATAATTAAATAATTATTTGATTAAATTTCTCAAATATAATGCCATGTTTAGGAATTTAACATTTTTAAAATCACTTTTAAAATCAAACATGAATAATTAAAAATCAATTTTAATTATATGAAAATCACTTCAGACTAAACTTATCAACAGTAATTAAATCAATTTTAGAAAATCAATTATAGTTAAATATCTTTTTTTTATAATCATTAATTCAAAATCATTAAAAAATCTAATCTATTTTATGTTATTTAGTATACTTTTTTTAACAAATTTTCTTTTAATTAGTTACTTATCAATGTAATAAAAAAAATTATTAGAATTTTATACCTTATCATTTTTTTTTATAAACTTGGCTTCGTGAGAAATACTATTTTTTTCTTTGTTGATATGGTTATTTAATTTATTTATAAAATTATATTATATGTGAGTGTATTTATAACGAAGTATTTTTTTCCTTTCAATTTATTTTAAGATGGAGGTATATTAAAATTCAGAATCTGACTCAAAATGATTAAAAATTGCCATTTCTGTATCTCAAGAAATGTTTTCTTAAAGAGAGAAAAAAGTGCAACTTTCTAAAAGATCGGTTCGGTTAGCAGCCGGCTCGATTAGCCGTGCTTCGGTTTTCGATGTAGGCAAGAACCGAGAAGACTGAACCGATATTCAGCCCTCGTCACGACCGATAAACTTCAAGAGGTCCGTTTAGAGTGGTTGAGAAGAATCACTCTTCTTCCCCATTCGTGTTCCACGATCCGAGAGCTAGATTCCTTCCTCACTTCATCCCAAGAAGTGACTCTCGGGCCGTGGCGACCTAAAAATTTCCATTTGCGGGTCCCGTGTTGGATCAGCGTCTCCTGCAGTTGAATTTACATATTTTGTATTCAGTCTCCTGCTTTCTTTTTCTACCATTTTCCCTCCGCGGTGATCCAACAATGTAAGTTTCAGTTTTCTGTCATTTGGCAAATATGTATCCTATTGATGCTGTGTTTTTAGTCAAATGGGTATGTTATCCAGAATTCAATGTCGGGAACTTATTCATGGCTGTGGTATATATTCATGTTTTCTTTTTCAGTTTTCCATTGTGTAGATATCTCTTGATTTTTTCAGTTCCACTTTTCAAAATGAGTCCAATTTTGACGCAGGTAGAAAGGAAACGAATTCTGATTCTTGGATTTCTATTTTGAATTTTGTATGATGATTTTTTGTTTCTTGCTGATCTAGAATTTCGACTTCTAATAGTAATTCTAGCGCGCTCCTGGGTGTGAAGATATAGGGATAACCATATTTCCATTACGGCTTCATACATAATCGAGGTGGGTGCAAAGTAAGGTATCTACTGTCTTCTTTCCTTTGGCAGTTCTCAAAAATGTCTTTTATGTTCCATAATTCATTCAAGCCATTTATGCGGTTTGAATTTAATATTCAGCTTCGTCAAGAAGGGAATGGCAAAGTTCAAGGATAGGACTGAAGATTTTAAAGATGTTGTGCGGCATTGTGCTGTTTCATTAGGGTATAACGAGGTTTGTACGATTTTCTCAAAGTAAGTAGTTGCTTGTTGATGAGAAATTTGGACTGTATATTTTTGGTGAAAGATTAGCTCGTTTTCTTTCTAGTAAATGATCAGACTACACCAAATTCTAGCATGAGATATGTGAATTACAATAGTTTTGTCCTTTTAAATTTTCTATATGTTCTTCAAGTTGATTGAAGATTTTCTTTTACCAGCAGGAACTATGGGTGTAGTTTCTGTGCTGCCACAGCAAGAACCTCTTGTTATCAATTCTGAATGTTTTAGTGTTTCTCTCAAAACATCCTTACATTCAGTAAAATGCTTTTGCAGTCCAAGTTGGCGGCTATTATGGCATCTTTCATCATTCAAAAACCTCGGCAAAGGTCACCTTTTGTCAAAGCTGCCCTAAAAACGGTAGAATTATCAATATTGGAGTAGTTGTAACTTTTTTTCCTTCCATGAGGACGTAGTTGTAACAAATATTGATTTCTTTCATGAATTAAACTTCCACATGTGTGCAAAAATTTACTCATAATACTTATGTGACACAAAATGTATATGTACATGCAACTGTCATATTTGACTCCTTTACTTGTTTAGCTTGAAAGTATTGGTGCTCTTGAGGAGTTTATGTTGAAACATCAAAAGGACTATGTAGATATGTATCGCACAACAGATCAAGAGAGAGACAATATTGAACATGAGGTGAGTTGAACTACTTGGGAAATCATTCAAATTTTATTGTCAACATTTTATATTTGGGATTTCAACCTTTTTCTAGTTAGTTGTAATCAATTAATTATCACCAAGCCGTAGTGACCCTCTACCTAAGATTTAATATGATATGAGTTTCTTTAGTGACCAAATGTATTAAGGTGAGAAAATTGTCATGTGAGAATATAGTCGAGATGCACCATTTGGTCCAGACATTCATGGACATTAATAAAAATAAAGTCACTACGTACAATATTAGAATACAAGTCTAGATGGAGAGAATAGGATTTCTAGGTAAAAATTTTGGCTAATAAGAACTCTGCAGTCTGAGGGTGATAGTATATTTTAATCAGGCTCATAGTTCGTTGTGTGGATATGCTAAGTCATTTAGTATGATTTTCATGAAGGTGAAGTGCATAACTATTTTTTCCCCTGCTTTTCTTCAACTAGTCTACTGGATAGAGTTATCATCTTTTTGTTTGCTGAATAGAAACAACTTGATTTTCTGTTTATGTTTACGTTTGGTGAAAATGTAATTTCAATAGACACGCTAATATTTGCACCAAAAAAAAAAATGCACACACACACTCGCATTTCTGTCTATCATTGGTTAATCTTTCCTTATAAAAGTAATTTTGATGTGTGGCACATTGTGATGTCAATATGTTAATATGAACTTTATTGAGTTTTGGCTGGGATAGTTTATTGTATGTATGTATTCTCGTAAAGAAATGCAAAATATGTATATTGTAACTATATGCAGGTAACTGCCTTCATCAAAGCATGCCAAGAACAAATTGATATTCTAAAAAATAACATTAATGAGGATGAAACACACTCAAAGGGCTGGCTTGGCGTTAGGGCTGATGATGCTAATGCGGATACTATTGCACACAAACATGGGGTGGTGAGTGTTGTTTTTTCTTTCTGTTCATTTTTACTACTAGTTTATTTTAATGGTTCTAGCTGGCACACTTCTCCAAACTACTTACCCTTGAGGGAAAAGTGTCACCGAATGTTGTTGCCCTGTCTACAGTTCAAGTAATTGAAAATTATTTATCCTGCTACATTACTGCTTGCTTGAACTATTTGAGTTAAATCTTTAACATTGTATTCTCCAATTTGCCCATCAACTCCCTGGTCCGGGCTTCCTTCATGGTTTTTACTGTTGGTAGAAGTGTCATCTATTTAAAGTAGTAGTCGTTTTTCAACAGATGAGAGATATCCTTTCAGTGAAATGTTTGCCATCCTTTTTTTTTTTGTGAGAATATCCTTCCCACACTCCCAGAATTAGTAATTTTTCCATTGCTGAATTTGAAGTTCTCTTCTTTCAAATGCAGGTACTAATTTTGAGTGAGAGACTCCATTCGGTAACATCACAATTTGATAAGCTAAGAGCCATTCGATTTCAAGATATCATAAACAAAGCAGTACCAAGAAGAAAACCAAACCAAGTAACTAAACCTCATTCTGCAAATACCCTTGAATATAGTAATACGGAGCTGAGGGAACCTAATAATTTTGAGCATGAACCTGTCCGAGCCCAACAGCAACAACTGTTGGATGATGAAACTCGTGCACTTCAGGTAATCTAAATATGGAGAAGGGGATTTTGATCAGATTTCTATCAATTGTTAATCGAAACAAGCTTTCTTCTCTCGGTCTGTAAAAGTTAAGAACCGAAAAGGTGTTTTTTTCCAAATTATGCAGGTCGAGTTGACTAGTCTTCTTGATGCAGTCCAAGAAACAGAAACTAAGATGGTTGAGATGTCTGCTTTGAATCACCTTATGTCTACCCACGTTTTGCAGCAAGCACAACAAATTGAATTTCTTTATGAACAGGTTGGATTTCTTAACTTTCTTTGTTTTCTTTTCGCATTATTCTCAAATCTCAATGGCTAAATACAGTTGCACTTTCCTTCTTGTATCGTTTTTCAGTATTAAATTCAATCACACAGTTCTAAACTTCCCATTTGATTTCTTTTTTTTTTCCCATTAAAATACAAATTAGGCTGTTGAAGCTACAAAGAATGTCGAGCTTGGTAATAAAGAACTTTCCCAAGCAATTCAGCGGAATAGCAGCAGCAGAACCTTCCTTATTCTTTTTCTATTTGTGCTCACTTTTTCAATTCTCTTTCTTGATTGGTATAGTTGATTGGATTGGTTGTATCGCATTTATGTTATCCATAACACAGAAGCAAGAAATGTATGAAAGCACAGATGAAAATTTAGATCACATTTTTGTTACTGCAAGTATTTTTCTTTTTAAATATCTAAACTCAAATAGTTACATTGTAAGTGGATTCCAAGGTAAAATTTGGTGGGAAAAGAATCATATAACTATATTCCTTGAAGAAACTAATCTACTTGAGGGCTGGTTTCTCATTTTCCAGCTGTTATACAACAGGAGTGAACTCATTTTTGCTGCTTCAATTTCTCAAAGTGCCCTGCATTCTTTTGTAGCTGCTGAAGCATGAAGTTTTCCTGTGCCAAGTATACATCCCATGGCCTTTCTCTGTACGGCCAGATGATTTTCAGCCTCAAGATTTGTTTCTTTTCTTCGAGGGATGCTTCTCACCATCAGAGTTGCGGCAAATGCAACCAGGATAAGGATTAGCGTAGAAGTTCTCCTCCAGTTTTGAAGACTTCCCGGGACGTCTTGGATATGGTAACCCCATTCTCTCTTTATGTAATTCAGTAACTTTGGATGAAAACTCTTCCCAACTTACCGCTCCTTTGTCCAATTGATCAATCAAATCCACAAAATTTGTCCTGAAAAGAATTAAATCCACAAAATTTACCCTGAAAGGATGAAATTGAGATAGAAACTTTTTTCTAAATGATTTTTCCTTTAGTTTCAACTACAAGTTGCGATGATTCACCCAGTACATTTAAGTTCTCTAGTTGACATGCTCCTTCATCAAATTTGAAAGAATTCAATTGTCTTCCTATCAACTACTAGTAACGAGTAACCCACTTATTGGACAGCATTCAAGTAATCTAGGATTCAAATCTGGTTCCCTATTGTCTATACCTGTCAGGGCTGATGGTTTTCCGAAATCCTTCAAATCTCCTGTGACCTTGGACGGCTTTAGCCATGTTCCCATCATAGGTGTAAACGAAAACATCACTCTCTAGTGCTACAACATAGTCTAAAGCAGCCAACTGGTTCTGATATTGCTTGAAAGACTGCAGTTCCTCTTCAGTTGCCAAAGATGAATGTGTGAAGATATTAGGATACTTAGCTTTCAGTGGTTCGATCCCGCTTTCGCTGTAAATGTTGCCAGCAACAATGTAGATATTTGTATCAGAAGGATATCCCATTGCCTGAAGAAACACAGCTACCTCTCTTGGAGTCATGGGGCATTCCCCTATTAGTCTTTGCTGGGTTGCATTTATATCTTTTACCTTCCAGTGTCTTACGTTAAGCCTTAGATTCATTAACTCTTCATCCTCAGCTTCAGTAAGATTGTGACTGCAGCCTGTGAATGCTAGCATGTCCTTTTCGTATCTGCAATCAAATATAGTTCCTTTGATATCTTCGATTACATCTTATGCATGATGTTGAGGATGAAATGAAATGGATTTCTTTTACATTTGGATTTGAATTTTTTTGTACGTGGAAGTTGATAATTGGTATCTCTGAAAGTCTGGGTTTTGCTAACAATTTGATTGTAAACCCAGAAAGGTTTTCTTGAATCTTGTTTCTTACCTTAAATGAAGAGCTAAATAAGGTTTTCCGTTACTTCTTAGCCTAGCAGCCAACTTGTTTCCAAGTTGTTCGATCTCAGGATTAAACCTTAAAGCTTTGTACATTGCCCGACATCGTAGTTTTTGTGTCGATTCAGCAACACCGTTGTTGGCTAGACGAGAGTCGGTGTGGGTTAAGCAAATCGCCTTGTGACGCTTCAACAGGGACACCATATGCACTCTATAATAACGAGGCTGCACGTATATATTTGTAATAGCATTAGAGAGAGAATGTGCAGGAGAGAGAGAGAATGAATGCAGGGTGAAGAATACCTTGGACCAAGAAACTGGGGCAGTTTCAAAGGGCTTGATAGTAGCGAGTTCTGAGGGGAGAGACTCTACTACATGAACTTCATCTCTCAAAACTTCTATGAAGTTTTGCCAGTCGAAGATGTCTTTGAAATCGCTGCAGAAAAGGATTCTTCTTAATAATCAACTTCTAAATCTACCATTTCCCTCTACCGTACGTTGGCTTTTTGTTTGCAGAGATCGTGTCTAGCCGGTTCTAAATAGTGTGTAATAGTTCTTAAACTCTAAAAGTGTATAATATAACAAGAATTTAAAGTCAAGGGAGCTGTAGCCTAAATTGATCTCTCTTAATGATGCTAATTAACTCCTAATTACACCATCAAAATAATGCGTGGGAAAGCTGTGGAAATAGACCTCGAGTCTGTCCAGAAGGATCTGTGGTCCAAAGAAGGAAGAACAAGAGTTGCATTCATGATTTTTGCTATAGCAACCAGGTCACTTATCTGCACATTATGATAAATAAACGAACAAATTAAGCAATCAGCTTAAGAAAATTTTGTAGAATATTGCTTAAAAAGTTGATCAAAATTAAATTTAATGATTGTGCACGAGATCAGTTGAAGTTGAAGACCCCAGTTTTCATCTGATTCAATCCGCCATTGGCTCGAGCTAGAAGGTAGCCATTTGTTTCAGTATCATTCCCTGATATTAACCCATAATTTATTTCAGAAGATCAATAATAAACAAATAAATGAAAATAATTATGTTAATTACTCACATTGTTCCTTCTTTGTTACATTGATGCATTTGTAATAGTCTTCGCTTTCTGGCTGCTTCCATATCTCCGGAATCTGACTACCATAAACCAATACAAAATTTTAGATTACATCTTCCATGGAGAACAAAGTTAGATTACATCTTTAAATTTTTAAAATTCTCAACACAAACCTCAACAAAAACGTATTTGATAATTATTTCAATTTTCTGTTTTTGAAAATTAAGTTTATAAACACTAAGAATTCACCTCTGAATTTCTTTATTTTGTTATCTCCGTTTTGTCAAAGAAGGCTTTTAAGTTTTTTTCTAATTATTTTTTGTCTTTTAGTCAGTTCCTTCCAAAACCGTTTAGAAAACTTTACATTAATTTTTCATTGAAAAAATCAAAATATTATATTATAATGGGGAGAAACAGTTTTGGATTCTAACCTGAAGCTTTTCCGGCAATGGGTCTGGTTGATTTTGAGCGACGGCGGCGGAATCATCACCGCCGGTCAAAGCACTATACGGTTGGTAGAGCGTTTTGTGGCGGACGATGAAATTTCCGGCGCGGCCCCCAATATTGTGGGACCTGGTGAGCCGCATTTCCTCAAAGGAATTGAGCAGCATAAACTTAACGAACAGAGAAATGGTAGAGAAGGCGAGAAGCAAGAGGCAGCAGCCCGGGCGGCCGGCCACCTGCAGCCAGTGGCGGTGGACGTGGCGGCGGAAGGAGGCGGCGTGTTTGACGTCATCGTCGGCGACGGCGGGCAGCAGTTTGGCACCGTCCTCATGGTCGAACTCGGAGGCGCCACTTTCGATTACCCGTCTTCTCGGCATGAAGTGGATATCTCCGGCGCATGAATTTGGGTTATCAGAGCTGGACATGAAAGCAAAAAAAAAAAAAAAGAGAGATGGGGGAAAATTGAATTTTCCGGTGACGGTTTTTGATTGGGGAAATGGAGTTTTAATGGTTGTGGGGGAATGGTGGGAGCCGAAATTTGAGGAACAGAGGAGGCCGCCATTCCACCCTTTTCTTTTGATCTGTTCTAAATGTGATCTGTTCTAATTAAGGATATATGATCACCATCATTTTTACTTGGATTAAACAATGTTTCGCTCATGATTTTAATGAACGTAAATTTGGGTGGGTCTCAAGTGTTTTAGCTTATGAAACTTGATGTTTGTATAAAATTATTTGGGTATAGTCTAAAAGGATGACTTTTTAATTTATTGTCCAGATTCAAGATCATGACTTTTGGCAAATATTTTATAAAGAAAAAGAAAGGAGATTGGAGGTTATAAAATACTCATGTTTACTTACTAGGAATTGTGATAGAAATTTGAATGACGCAGATTAAAACGGGAATGTTATTTTTAACACAAATTATGCTAACGTTCATTTTTAAATTAAAAAAAAGAAATTTATTATTATTTTATTGAGAGCCAATCCTTTTTTATTATAACAATTTATTTTAATATTAACACATAATAAATAATTAAATTAAAATTACATTAACTAAAAAAAGTGTTAGTATAGTTTTTATTAAAACAACTCTCTGTTAATGTAAAATAGTAATAAATTTTATTGTTGTAATATTTAATAATAATGAATTATATTTTAAAAATTTTGTTGATACTAATTTATACTAAGTATAAATGTTATGTAAAATATGTAGTGAGAATCTATTTTGTATTGTTTGATAATTAAGGAAGCGAAATATAAAAAACAATAAAAAAAATAATGAGTCAAATTTTCAACCGTGGTCAACATAAATATAAAGATAGTAACTCAATAGTAAGATTTTTTTTTTAATTTTTATTAGAATAAAAATTATTGGTAGTATAAATTGATAAAGATATAATAAGATTGTTAAATATTAATTAAAAAGTTAGGAATCTAATCTTGAATAAGAAATGAGAATATTATCTGTGAGATTGTAGGATATGAATGAGATTAATTTAAGACGAATAGTATACAACTTTGAGGTGAGTGTTATTAATTAATTTCATTTCTTGATTCTCATTTTCTTTATGTAAATGATTAGTATATAAAATTTGAACTCATAAGATAATATCCTGATTAAAAAAAAAAAACTCATGAGATAAACATCCTAAAAGAAATATAGAACAAAATGGAAAAAAAAAATCATCTGCATGAATAATTAATGATAAAAAACAGATTTGGTTTATGAAACTAACGTTTTAGTAGTAAATTTTAATTTGTAATAATTGAATCTATGTACTCTCAATTTGTAACATGGTATTGATTTTGAATTTCCACCCCACTTAGTTCTGCTAAAATTACAACAAATTTAGTGATTAAACTTGGCCATTGAACTTCAATTTAGTTCTTTTAACTCGAATATTTCAAACTTATTTGGCGCCAAACTTTAATTTACGAAATCCCTTTTCTGGAGTTCATCTTTTCTGGAAATTCCCTACCCCCAATTGATTGTCACACTGCGACCAAAAATGGATTTGTTCTCTACAACAGAGACCTTAATGGATTATTGTCCGCTGATGTCTCCATTGTCCATCCGCGCGGCGCTCCGCTTCCACACCTCTGAATCTCTCTTCGTGATCCTCACGAAAAGGTGATACGGATAGGAGAAGAGCGAAGAGATTGGGGAATTTTGAGTCTGTAAAAAGTTCATGGGCCATGGAATTTCACTTTTTACATGAACCCTAGAGATGGGCTTATCGAGGCGCCGTCGAATTTACTCTCTGACATCACTAAATCGGAGTGGGGAACGAAAATGGTGAAGAAGGAAAGGCAGGGAGAAAGAGTCAGGTATCTTTCCAAACCATGGTGCGACCCTATTTAATGGTGTCCATGCTAATATCTTGTTGTTGCTCCAGACTCTACGTCAGAGGAACGGTCTTCGGCTTCGAGAGGCGATCGGCTTTCGCTTTGATGGTTTGATTCTTCTTTAGCCTTGCTTAGTATATGCATTTAGCCCCCTCTTAACGGAAGAGAAAATGACGAGAAAAGGATACTTTCAAGTCTTCGGTATCTCCTGTTTGGATGCTGAGAAAATTGATTCGACTGAAATGAAAATTTAAGTTAGTGTTACTAGGGTTCTTAATTTGTCCTGGAGTTGAGAATGAATAATTGGCGTTTAGGTCGAAGTTAAAGAAGCATCCAAGAACATTATCGCTGGTTCTGATTGAATGTGTGAATAGGAATACCAAGAAGGAGGTTTAGCGGAAAAAATAGTTCTCTCTAAATATTTGTGAAAATGGTGGTGTATTGGGATTTGTATTTTTGACTGAGTTTCTGGATAATTTCACAGGGCGGTAGAGTCACAGTATTTATGTACCTAGCAAAAATATCAGGTACAATCTTTCTTTGCATGTTACTGATTTGGACTCCCACTCTCTTCTACAACATTATTACTCGAGAGTGGATGGTGTGAAATGTGAACATTCATGTTAAACGTCATGTTTGTGGTGTTTAATTGTACGAGTTCGCAGGAAAATCCGTAGACTTTTTGCTACCATATTTTTCTCAATTTTGTTTGTTTGTTTTTTGTTTACTGTGTTGGGTGTTTGTATTCAATAGTTGTTTGCTTTTTGTTCTTGGGGGTTGCTGTAATTTAGCTACCTTTAACGCTGTCTATTCTGGAGTAATTATCTTTAGGTTGTTCCATCTCTTTCTTCTGGAAGCAATCATTTCATTGATGAAATTGAAATTTACAAGGAACTCCAAAGATTACAGAAAGACACTTCTCCAATTGGAGGAAATAGAGGGAGTAATTGTGGAATTATTAGAACCTGAACTCCAAAAGGAAGTAACAATAATTATGGGTTCTTAAATCTCACTTGGATCTTTAGAACATCGTTGAAAGTTCTCCTTTTGTGCTCGAACCAAATATTCCAAATACCCTATATTATATTATTTGACTACAGTGCCTTGGCCTTTTCCCCTAAACTAGCGCCACAAAGTCAGGAAAGGCGGCCATTCTCTGCAACCTAGGGTAGATCATCTGAACACTGAAGTCAAGCCAGAATTGTGAATACAACTGTCTGTCTTTGTGAGATCTTCTACAAAGTGAGTACCAATTCGGTTGGAGATGGAATAGTAGGAGAACTTAATCATTTGTGCTAGTGATTTTGATATTTTTAGGATGCTTTGATTTCCATAGTTCACTTAGAAGGAGTTGCTAGTAATCTGCGAGATTGACAAAGAAGGATTTGTAGGAAAATAGAACACAAGACTCACAGGAAGGGCTCCAACATTGATAAATAGAAAAGTTTTGAGCCTTTTAATCTATGAAGGCGAGGAAAAAATTGAGCAAGGAGAACCTGTAGTCCACGTACCCAACCAAAATACCTTACTATAGATCCATCTTCCAATCAAAATTTGGTATTCTAGAAAAACTGACTAGATAAATTTGCCAAGGGTAACTTGGGGCTGCTGGAAGAGGCTTCTCAACAAGGGAAACTCCAAAGCCACTTCATAAGCAACAACACCTCATTATTTCTAAATATATTCCCAAAGCTAAGTGCTTCAAACTCTCTCAGACATGAGACTTTAATCCAATTAGATAAATGAAAACCTTCAACTTTATGCTTACCTTCCCAAAAGAGATTTCATCAATACATTTGGCATTAATAATGTGGATCTAGAAAATCGAGAGAAAGTAGGTAGGTATACTAGGAAGCACAACCTCAAGCCAAAGTAAGTCTACCTCGTCTGGAATCAAGGAGATTCTTCCACTTCTAAATCAAGGAGTATCGTCAGTATTTATTCATCTGGTAGAAAAATGGTTCGAAATTGGTTGTGCTTGTTTAGAAGGAGGTGTGTTACATAACTTTTTATTTTTCACCCAAGATTCCTTCCCATAGTCTATTTTCAATAGTTCTTGAGTGTTAGAATTATTCTTACACGCTAGACGATGATATCACAATATGATCCAAGTCAGGAGCAAGATATCACATTGTTATCCATATCAGGATTCAAGTTTAACTACAGTCCCTTGCCGTCAGTATTGTTGTCAACTTATTAGAGCTCTGATTCCAAGGCTTCGGATGGCATGTCTTTGTTTTTTCTTACATTGTTCTGTTTCGACGGCACTAAAGATTTTGATGACCATTTGATGTTAAGCTTGATTAGTAGTCTGCAATGGCAGAATATTGATTTCAGTTTTGGGTGTGTTTTTAAACTCGAGATTTATTTTGATTACAAAATTGGTCGCTTGCATTTGATAGTCCTCTTGCCTCAGTTGTAGAAAATCAAAGCCCATGTGATCTTCGGTGGCAAACCGAAGGTCTGTCTCAATCCCATTGCCAATCAATCAACATTCATCGGGTCGGATCTTATAAACAGTTAAAAGGTTGTTTGGGTTGACCATATATACAGACACCCATAACGACAATTGCTATCACTGTTTTTTTCATTAGGAACCAAATCACCCTTAATTATACCACATCAAATCAAAATTAAGTTGAAAAATTATTTAAAGATTAAGCCCACTGGAAGATAAGTTTAGTTAACTCTACTGATTAAGACATATATTATCCATCAAATAATTCTTACAAAATCAAATAATCAAAATAAGTTTAAATCCGAACAAATAGATGATGGATGCCATCACCATTAAACCCACAAAAGTTGGTACCAATACAATTATACAACTAGGTCGGTCTTGTTAAATGAATTAAATTTATCTAATCTATTAACGGTCGAGTGGGTTGGTGGTTTATTCATCTTTCTGATGGTATCAGAGCGGAGGTTTTATATTCGAATCTTACGTTGTTGTCTCGTCCTCATTTATTATAATTTTCATTTGTTGGATCTTTCAGCAATTATCCAACCCCACAAATTTTTTTCAAGGAAACGAGTTAAAAATGAAAATTTTCCTCGTAATTAATGATCCAAGCATCCAAAAGTACTCAACTTGGAACTTGTCGAGAAATGTGGGCTGCATTCATTATGATATTCTCGTTTGTGTTGGCGGATCCCACCATACCCTCCTTAATCCTTGTCGACATTGCCACGGTAGAATGAATATTCCATAGGATTTTCTGATCCGCTCACTCTCCTCGTTGCAAATTCTCACTATCTGACAGGCCCCATCAGAACCAGCCTATAGCATCTCGCCACGTATGAAGTCTCTGGCAGTACTAGCCGACCACACCACTGCCCCTTAGAAATTAGAAATTAGGGAGTCCAGCCTTCGGACACAGCCCGACGGCGACGGCCACTCGGCGGATGTTGAAGTGAGATCAGACCACTTTCCTCACAGATGACACAGATCTTACTAATTTCATCTTCTGCAATACTTTCCCCCTTCAACAGTATCCACCATCATCTCTCTCTTGTTTTTTACTTGCTTTCCCTTGTAGTTTTTGTTTGTTTGCTGATTAAATCATTCGCTCTGGGTCATCGAGATCAAGCCAGAAGATCCCAATTCTCTGTTTCTTTTTGGTGTTTATTAGTTTTATGTGCTGATTGTTGGTAATTCCCAAGAGATCATTGTGGAGTGGTGATTTTCATTTTGGGTGTTTGTTTCAGAGAGGAAGCAGCGATGGAGCAAGACATTAATTTGTTCCTCAAGACAACATGTGGGTCATGAATCGTCGCTGTTCAAATCTCGAAGCAAAAGTGGGTTTAGAAAATTTAGAGCTTCCAGTTCGACAGCAGGAAGTTATGGCGGATCTGCAGAGATTTCTAAAGGTCAACCGACGCCATGGCTTTCCACATGGCCAAACACACAGGTTACAATTACTTATCTCTCTCTCGAAAATTTCAAATGATCTTTCTTTCCACACCACTACGCTTCTCAGATCCTCTGATGGAAGAAAAGTAGGAGCCTTTAAGTAAGGTCAACTGCACCAAATACAAATATGGATCTGCCAAATTCTTGTGAAATAAGTTCGCAGTTGCTTTTTCAATTTGATGAAAGAAGTCGCATAACAAAAGACAACTTTATGTCATTAAATTGATATTTATTTTTGAACTTTTGATAAGTAAATACTAAGTTTCATAATAAATATATTAATTAAAAAACTATGAATCTTACTATATCACTCAGATTCTTTTAATATAGAAAAAAAGTCTAAATTTTAATTGCACATTTAAGAAAAGTATTCAATAATAGTCCCATACCCACAAGCAACGAGTTAATTGAATTGGTATGAGTACGTCTATTTCCACTTGTTGAAAGAAGAAAATAGGCCCAAAAAGCCCAATAAATTAAATATCCTTTCCTTATTATTGATTATTTTAATACTCTTTGTTAAACATTAAAAATCTAGTATTTGATTGTTTCGTTTTCATATATTAGAGGATGTGGGCGTTAGAGGTGTCAAAAAAAGTTGTAAAAAGTTGGGTTGGGTGCTTAAAAATGAGGTTTTAAAATATAAATAAGAAAATATTTTTTGATATAGAGTGATTTTTTAGTTTTTAATAGGAAACAGAAACAATAATACGAAAAAATAGAAACATGTTTTATCTGAATTTTCTTAAAAATTTTTAGAAAGTGGGAATTAAAATAATAATAAGGCAAATAAAAAAGATTGTGAAATAGAAGAGGATTGGCGGATTCCCCCTTGGGTTGGCTCACAATCTCAACGCATTTTCCTAAGCTTTTAAAAAGGGAAACTGTGTGTGCGGAGGCACATTCATTGCTCGTCGTTCATCCTCAAAACTCGACCTTCTTAACACAATTTAAACGCTTCTGTTTCATTCTCTCTCCCTCTGTAACGCATTCTCTCTTTATCGCCAAATCCCCCAAGGCCCCGTTTCGTTTCTGTTAGATCCCTGCAGCTGTTGCAGGCTGCAATCCCCATTCTTTCCCTTTATCTATATTCTGTTCTATTGGGGGTATACAACTACATTCAGGCCAATGCCCAGATCCCTGCTCTGCCGGAAACTAACAGATACTCCTCCACTTAACTCAACCCTCCATTTCTGTTTAAAAATCACAGACTTTTAATCAACACCCACCTCCCAAAATGAAGGGTACGAGTCGTTTGTTCACGATCGGCCTCGTTGCCGCCTGGTACTCCTCCAACATTGGGGTCCTCTTGCTCAACAAGTATTTGCTCAGCAACTATGGTTTCAAGTACCCGATCTTCCTCACCATGTGCCACATGACCGCTTGTTCTCTGCTCAGCTACGTCGCTATTGCTTGGTTGAAGGTCGTCCCTCTTCAGACCATTCGATCTCGCATCCAATTCTTCAAGATCTCTGCCCTCAGCTTTATCTTCTGCATCTCCGTTGTCTTCGGCAACATTTCCCTTCGCTATTTGCCCGTCTCTTTCAACCAGGCTGTTGGAGCAACCACCCCATTTTTCACCGCGGTTTTTGCTTACCTGATGACCTTCAAGAGGGAGGCTTGGCTCACTTATGTCACTCTCATTCCTGTTGTCACCGGGGTTGTCATTGCCAGCGGGGTATGAACTCTCTTCTTTTCTATATATTTCCCACTATTTTCTTTGTTGCTGTTTTCATGCCAATTTCCATCTTTCTTCTAACAATACTCTAAAATTTGGTCTTCTATTCTTTATGAGTTTATGCAGTTATTTTCGTTAAACTAGATAATGTTAATTTTAACGGCGAAACAGTTCCACAGATACCCTTTATTCTGTTCTTATGCATGTATTCTGGAGTGGAGGGAGGTGATTTCTGTACCCGTTTACCTGTGAACAAGATATCCGAATGGGAGCGGAATACTCTATTTGGAAATTGAGGTTTAGGATCTTATTTATTTGGACTTGAGCTGGGATTATCCCTACTTAGCAGTGTATCAGTTTAATGAAGCTTTCTGTTTGTTAGTCGAGGAAACCTTTTCAGTCTTCTATTAGTTTTTGTTTGTTGGAGATTTAAGGGTAGACCGACGCCATTGGTGGTGTCTGTGCTTCTTTGGTCACTGCGTTATTTTTTCTCAATTTCTTATCTGTTTTCCTGTTGTTCTCCCATTTCGTCAAAATAGTATGGAAATAAAGAGGGTAATTGCCTCTGTTGTTCTTCCATGGCAACAGGGTGAACCGAGTTTCCATCTATTTGGGTTTCTTATATGTGTTGCAGCTACCGCTGCAAGAGCTCTCAAATCGGTGCTCCAAGGAATTTTGCTTTCTTCAGAAGGGTATGAATATTTCTTAAATTTCTCTTCTATTTGATATCATTGTAGTTCTTTTTAAAAGATAAGTTGTCAATTATCTAATTTTCTTAAACGGCCTTTAATCTTATCCAGAGAGAAGCTGAACTCCATGAATCTCCTTTTGTATATGGCTCCTATGGCTGTTGTTTTCTTGCTCCCTGCAACACTTATTATGGAAGATAATGTGGTTGGTATCACACTAGCTCTTGCGAGAGATGATATCAAAATCATCTGGTACCTTCTCTTCAATTCGTCACTAGCATATTTTGTAAATCTGACCAATTTTCTGGTCACCAAACACACCAGTGCGCTGACCCTTCAGGTAAATTTCTATTTTTCTTGTATACTGATGCTTGCTATTGTTCAGAATACGCCTGAGTTTAAGTTAAAACTTATTTAGAATCTTATTTTATGGAACTAGTTCGCTGTCCAACTTTGTGTCCTTGATTGAGACATTGACTGCACTGACGGAAAAAAAACTATGATTTCATTGTTGAAGTGAAACACGATTGTCAAGTTTCTTGTCAATGGACAAAAGGTCAAAGTTTTTATTAGATCATTCCAAAAGTATAAATTGATAGATTACTCATTTGATATGTTCTCAATACTTTCCATTTTGTGTGAGGTGGCTATCTAACACATGAACTATTAATACTAAATGAGAAGGAAATATCATTGTAGAGTCTTTTCATTTTGCTCTGATACTATGTTATTTCACTAGTAGAGTCAAAGATTAAAATGACATCTAGATATTGTAAATTTAATGTATTTGATATATCTGCAGCAGTTTTTCTTATTTGTTGTATTTGGGCAATTGTTTCCTAGCTTATCCTATGGCTGGGGCAAATCCCAAATGGTTTTCTATGAATGGTTATTGATTGAACTAGAAGACCGTGACCAACTATTGGGTTTGGGATTTTCTGTATTGGATGAAGCGGGAGCTATTTCTGATTTCCTTAGATAAGCACAGTCCTACTTTTCTATTGAGCTAGTGTGGGTAAAGGGATGCACTCGTAGGGATCAACCTCCAGATTCCTGAAAGGTTGAATCTCTAGTTTGAGTATTGTTAGAGGCTGTAGTTTCTTTGCGTCAAGCCTTAACATCCCACTTTTTATGCATTGATACAACCAATCAAGGTCGACAGCCATGTTTTTGGTAGCAGCAAGTTCAAATTTGTCATTTTTTTACTCAAGTCCTGTCAATGCCAGGGTTCACATGGGCCTGCATGAAACTTCCAAACTTACTCTGTTTCTTATGTCTCTGTTCCACAGTTCATGCATGAATTCTCATTCGTTTTCTGACTCTTTCAGGTACTAGGAAATGCAAAAGGGGCTGTAGCTGTCGTCGTGTCCATTTTAATATTTAGAAATCCCGTCTCTGTTACTGGAATGTTCGGTTACACACTCACGGTCATGGGAGTTATTCTCTACAGCGAAGCGAAGAAACGAACAAATAAGAGTTGACTATGCCAAAGCTCAAAGTGAGTTGCCATAGTTTGTTTTGTTTCCAAATCAATGGAAAACGTGCTTGCAGCTAAGGGCACCAAGTAGTAGTGGCTGCATTGCATGCTTAGCAATTGGTGCCATAAAATTTTTGGTCTTGTTTTCATATGTTTGCTTTTATCTCAGAAGCATAGAAAGGCGGCTTCTTCTATTGTATTAGCAACAAAGGGAGGGAATAGTTTAGGAATAGAAAGTGAAATAAGTGACACAGCATAACTCTCTGTAACTCAGCTATGGAGAAATATTCTCATTCTTTTAAGGATCAGGAGGAGGCATTGTATAATTGGGTGACTACACAATCATTTTGCTGCTAACATTTGTTATATTGTTAATTAAAGAGAACCATTCATAGCTCTGCTCTTAGCATTCTCTCTCTGTCCTCTCCTCTTCTTGTTTGATGCATATTCTTATTCTACTCACATTGTCACTAATATTACAGAAAAATATGAGTAGAACATTTGGAAAAGAGAGGAGAATAAAATCTTTAAAAGTGAAGAAATGGGAGCTGACCCAGGAGAGAAAATGAGGAGCGTTACCGAACAAGCAAATTAGAACATAAAAACTAAAGAACTTTACCTCATCAATTAAATAACATGGTATGTATCATGTCATTTTCTTGGAGGTGAATCGTGACCAATTTAAAATTATTTCTCAATCTCATTTTCTTGGAGGTGAATCGTGACCCATTTAAAATTATTTCTTAAACTTTGAAGATTGAAAGACAACAAAGGAACGACGCTGTAACTCTTTATAAAGGTAATTAAAAATGAGAAATATTTAAACTTCAATTGAATTATATTCATCACATATTTCTTTCTAGTTCTTTTTTACTTCTCTCACAGTTTAAAATTATGTGCTGCTTCCACTTTTACTTTGAATAAATGCTTTCTTACTAATTTTTCTGTCCACGTATATTCCACCATTACACTGATAAAATGAATATTAATTACATGTTGTATCAGAGTTATAAGTAGTTTAGAAAGAAATATTTTGTAATTATTTCCAAAAACACGTGTCTGAATGAGTCTGGTACAATAATGTCACCATAATAAAAATTTAATTCCAGCGTATAATTGCATCCCACCCTTTGACCCTTTTTTCCCCATTTTTGGGCACTCAATCTGCAGCTTTCTGGGCTTACAGGAAGGTGAAGAAAGGCTTAAAGAAAGATGGAGAGTTCGGTAAACCATATATAAGGTTTTTTAATGCAAGGAAACAGAATGCATAATGCTCAACATGTGAATATGCAAGTTCTGTAAACCATATATAAAGTTTCCACCTCAAATATCGATCAAAAGCAACAGTTTGGCCCAAACAAACACACAAGCCGAAATGATGGTAAATATATATATATAAATTTTTCCTTTCCCTCTTCCCATCTCAAAACCATAAATTTTTAAGTTAAACACATTAGGTATATAGAGAGTTAGGCCCGAAACCGTGAATAATGATGATGCAAGGATTAGAACTTCAAGCTTCGGGAACGGAGGCAGCGGTACGCTTCATGGATGCAGACTTGATCAGGTGGTTGTAGCTTCCCTTTTCCTTGAAAAGCTGGGAGAAGTGGTGTTTGCAATATAGAATACCCTCTAGAGCTGCATAATTTGATGGGGATATAGCACACCCTCCATGAGAGCACTTGAAACAGCACTTGTGAAAGCATTGGCTTTCAACTGTTACCTGCAAGTATTTGTAATAACGAATTCGTCTAAAATGCTCTACAAACTTTGCAAATATCAAATTTATGAATCAATAGCCATGGATTTGATGCATTTTTTTTTCTCTTTTGATGTGGGGTTGTTGGAAAAATGGTAGCGCACGCCAAAACTGATATCTAAAATACCTCTATCCTTTCAAAAGTTTCAATACTATCCTTGAACTTTCATAACCGTTTCAAATATATCCATCGAGCAAAAATTTGTTATTTGTCAAGATCTCACTAAGTGGTTTACCTTCTCCAGTGGATAAACAGTTTTACCACAAGTAGTACATTTGTCTTGAGTCCCAGAAAACATGCCAGCAGCTTTGCTAGGTGATCTAGTCTGAAACCAATTATTGGTTACAAGAATCAGTTGCAATACACAGCATAATTTTATGTCCTTGTGGAGAAATCTCCTCAAGATCGAATCATAACAAATTACAGCAGGAAATTACCAGCTCTGGGGTTAACTTGTCGGCTGACTTTGCAGCTGTTGAAAACAAAACTCAAAAACAATTAAACATAAAGCAAAATTTTTGTGAAGTGAAACATCAAGTTTTCCGGAAAGAAGACAAGAACGTACGTGATTGGAAGTTCTTGTTGAAGTTTCCTGTCTCTTTGAAGAGCTGCTCGAAATGAGGCTTGCAGTACAGAACACCTTCCATTGAAGAATAATTGCTCAGCTGAAGGCAAGCAAAGAACAAGGTCAAACAGTAAGATAGATTCCAATCTTCATAACAAAAACAACCTTCCAATCCTTCCAGAAAAACTCGCAATCATCCGGTACAAGACCGAAAGTCGTTAAATTAGATTTTTTAGCTCCTATTTATTGTTTAATTGCCATGTCCCAATTGTAACCATAATTTGAAACCTTTGATGTAACTCCTATACTTTGTTGTGTTTACTTGTGATATACCAGCAGATGGACACTTGAGACACAAGTTGATACCAAATTTTAAACATCCTTTACAAATAGTTTGGCAAGATACATTATATTCCCTGTAAATTGGGCAGAAAGCAAAAACTCAAGATAGATGTATCTTTGTTAAGAATACAGTATAAATAATTAAATAGACCATAACTTATCAACTTAAGTGTTTTTGGATTAAGTGGTAATTTAATACGGTATCAGAGCTTCTGAACTCAAACTCCAATAACGTCATCTCCTTCCTTCCAAATTAATATAATAGTCACTCGTCGGATCTCATGTTAAGAATACATATAAAACAATAAAATGCACCATAGCTTCTCAACATAAACTTTTGAGATTAGAGGTGATTAAGAAATCTTATAAACAAAGTGCAATATACCTTTAGAGTTCCTTTGCAATGGGTGCATTTGAAGCAAGACTTATGATAGATAACTCCATCGGCAGAGAGCTGCTCCACAGGGTAGACAGTCTTCTCACAGGCCTTGCACTTTATTAGTGTGCCAGTGAAAGACATAGCTAAGCCCTTGGAATTAGATCCGACCCCTTTTCCACCCAACCCTCGCGCCTAACTTCCCCTCTCTGTCCTGTTAGATAAAAAATAGATGCCCCTCAAATCATCAGAGAGAGATTAACATTAAACTTCCATCACCCATCCATAACTGGAATACAAAATTACAATGAACAAACATGAATCTCATTCCAATAAACCCAGAAATCAGACTGTTTAACAATGGAAGAAGGCGACAAAGATCTTAAGAAAAAAAAACAATCATGATCTGGGATGTGAGAGCTGGGAAATGTGAAACAAAATTGAGATAAAATCGCATACCTGAGATTAGGGGCTGTAGAAATGGTGGATCTGCGAAGAACAGAGCCAAATTAATGAACCCCAAAAGCGTTAGCCTCAGAAAACTCGAGGGGGGAAGAAGGGGCGGCCGGAGAGGGGAGAAATATAGAGGAGAAAATCAAAGGGGATCGGATTGGACCCCCTTTTGCCGCAGGGTAGTGGAAGTTTTATGTTCGAATTTGGGACAAAGAATTGTTACAAAAATAGAATTGAAAAGAAGATTTATTCTTTAGTGTCTGTGATTACAACGCATTAGAAATAATTTAATGAAAAAGATAAAGGGGAGATGAGGTTGCCAAAAATTGTGGCCCACCATGAATTTGGCTGGTTCAACGACCGAGTTTGCTGTTACGCGCCATGGCCGTTGACTCCATCCATCCACATCATACATTCTAAAATAAAAACTCTCCATTTCTTTAGGCTTCTTCCACACCATATCAACTCTGAAATAACCTCTCAAGTATATAAGTTACCATAATACTCATTAATTCGTCGGTAATTCTCAACTTTACTTTTAGTGCGTTAAATATTCTCAATTAATAAAATCTATCTTTTCCAGTGATATGTCTAAATTAGATCAAAATTGGTTAATGAAATAATGTGATACAAGTGTTTTTTGTTAACAAGATTTTAGCATTAAAATATTAAGAACCAAATTGAGAATTGACTAAAAGATTAGAGATGATGTAGTATATTTAACCTAATATTTATTACCTAAATAAATGAAAAATATTTATGTTATTCAGTTTATGGGGAGGAGATGAAACCATCCTATATTTCTTTTTGAATAAATGATTCACTCTCGTTATAAGTTATAACTTATAACTAAAGAATAGTGAAATTTCAGCATAAATTAGAATGTATTTTCATAAAGTCACAATTCTATTCTTTCTAAAGATAACATAGGTGTGAATCTTCAATATATTGGAGTTTAAATTTGATCTGAATACTGAAGTTCTTTGTAACGTTGTAAAGTTTGTTTAACTCTTTGCGCAGTTTCATAATGTTCTTCACCAACGATTCGAGGTTGTAGCATAGTTGACGTTGAATCTAAAGGATCTACTGCTGGATAGATACCTTTGGCAGCTAATCCTCTTGATAGTACGGTAGTAGCATCCAAATGATTTCTTTTTTTTGAAAAAATTTCAACTTTTTTACTTTATTTGAAGATTCATATTTATTTTATAATAATGATGTAAATATCTCAAAGAAATTTGTAGTCATCCTACCAATTTAGATAAATCAACTAATGCCAATCTGAGCTGAGAATAGTGGAACTAGAAACACCTATATGCCACAAAAAAAAATAGTAAGTTATATATTTTACTAAAAAAAAAAAGACAAATCTATTCATTTAAACAGGGTTAAAACATTAATAACTTTCTTTTAGGAGTCAAAAGTTATAATTGTTTCACGTTTATAATGTTTGTATGCTAAAGATGGTAATAAACTGAGATTATTAAAATTAGTTCAGTTTCCATTTCAAAATTGGTTTCAGTTACTTTCATCCACCTTTGGGTTGAACTTATGCCCCTTTAAGGAGAAAGAAAAAAGAAAGAAAAAAAAGCATAAAATAGGTATATAAATTTTACTGGGGTAATATTTTAAGCATTTAATTATAGTCATACATCTTAAATCATCTAACCTTAAAAGTTTTTTTTTTCTTTGAATCGACCTAAAAATTTAAGTTGAAGGATTATTGTAAATTTAATAACTTTTAACACTCTTTCAATATAGAATGCAAGACCTCGGTTATGGATAAAATAAAATAAGATCGAGAGAATGAACCAAAGTCGACAAATAACAAGTTAGAGGCTTGTTCACGACTAAAAAGAGTTAAAATACACGAGTTGTAGCTCATGGGCCGACCTGCTTATGGCTCTGTTTGGTCAACTGTGTGGGTTGACCCTGCCCACGGGTCGGTCTGATCAGCCTTTGATCGACCAATCTGTAGGATGACTTGTCCACATGCTAGTCTAGTTGGTCCTTGGTTGACCAGTCGAGGCTAACCTGCCCACAGGCTAGTCTGGTTGGTCATCAGCCAACCAATCAAGGTAGACCAGCCCTTTGGCCTGCCTACAAGCTATTCTTGTCCGCTTTGGGCCATGATCCATATAAGTTAACCAACGCCGAAGCTCTCGGACAAAAGCAATAAAGATACCTTGAATTGAAAAACTCCTAAAAAGATATAAAGACTAAGGAGTGATAAGAAGACTGATAAATTCAAGATCCCAATTTAAGAATTCAAAAGAGGTCATAAGATGTCCCAATAATTCTAAGTTTTCCACTCTATAAATAAATACTGAATACTCAAAATAACTCTAAGTTTTCCACTCTATAAATGAATACTGAATACTCAAAATTGAGGTATTCTGAGAAACCCTAATTTGATGTTAATTAGCTTCATACAAATTTCGATTCTAACTAATTAAGCATTGGAACAATGGGCACCTAGCACCACACCGGTGCGTTATTATGTTGGTTTTGCAAGTTATATCGATTCTCCTTTTGTGTGATATGTGCTAATTCCCCTCAACCAAGTTTACGCAATCAACAACCTCAATACAACATGTTACATATATCACCACTAAACAAGATAAAAGTTATTGAATGACAATAAATTTAATAATTTATAAATATTGAGCGGTTCCATTTTCTTATTATAATTTTGTCCAATCCCAGAGGTGATTAATGAGATTCAATCGAATATTATTTGGTCTGGATTGATTTTATTTTTGTCAATTTCTTAAAATTGTATTAAAAAAGAAAAGAAATAGAAATTTAAGAATCTACCTATTCTATTTCTTAATAGGTGGTTTGATGAGGTTGTATTTGTTATTATGAAAACTAATGCACTAAGGACTTATAATAATATTTTATAAAAGTGGTTGGGAAAGTAAAAATAATTTAAAAGCTATTGTGCGAAATGAAATGAAACTGTACTAAAAAAATGAAATGAGACTAAAATTAAAGAGATATATTCACAAATAATACTTTATTATCATTATCAAAAGAAAATTCTGAATTATTAAATTTCCGTTGGCTCATCTGAATGTAAACTAGAGCCACTAACCAAACTAATTCAGGTAGATTTCAACTTAATCGAAACATAAACCAATTAAATATAATCAAGCAAACTTATAATCTAATTTAGCATTGATAATTTGGGTTGGGTTGATCAAATTCTTCTTCTTTTTTTTTTTCTTCTTGTTTGTGTTCAGCAATTACAAAGTTGTTCGTGGAAGATCAAACAATTGATTTTAGAAATGCTAAAAATTATTTTATCCATTAACTTAGGTTCGAATTAACGGTTGATCAAACTATTTAGTACCCATTTATTTGGGATATTATAATCATATTGTATGAGAGACTTATCTATCTCTAATTTTTTAAAAATTTTGTGTGTATTTATTTATTGTATATATAATTGTTTAAAGCATTTGCTGTTAGATGTATTTTAATTTGATTTTGTTGTAACTTCCTACAACTGTTTGACAGAGATTAATATTCAACATGGAATTCTTTTTGCCTCTTCCTCTCAACAAATGCACCCAATATATATATTTTGTAGGGTGGGGAATGGGGTGTGAACTTGAACGATAAGGATGTGTTTTAACCGATTAAATTATACTTTAACTTCAATGAATACTAGTATGGTTTATTTGTCTCTAATTTTAATTCCTTCAAATCATATTGTTAAAAGATCTATACAATGATTCTTCTACTTCAAATTATATTTCATTAAATGACATAAAGAAATCATGTTAACATTCGAATAATGAAACGAATAAAGTATAATGTTTAGGGGAAAAAAGATTAAAGAATATTACTAACGGAAAAATAACTGTGAGAGAGACTTCTGTGACATATGAAAATAAGAAAAAGTTGGGACTTCCCTTTTCAACCACTCTCCCAGAAGCAACGAAAAACAAAAATGGAAAAAACAAAAAGATTTATATGGTAATAAGGAAAATATGGGTTAAAAAGAAAGAGAAAGAAAGAGGAAGAGTAATAAGAAAGGAATGGTAATGTAAACTAATAATGGGTTAGTTAAAGTAAAAGATGATAGAGAGGTTGGGAGTTACACGCCATGAGGTGATGTCGATGAATATATATAACGAGTTTTCAATTTTATCGAAATGTCAATAGAAATAGAAATATTGATAATAAAAAAATTAAAAATTTATTAAAAGCAAATCTTAATTAATAAATGAACCCTATTTTACACTGTCTAAATAAATTGAAACTCTTATCAGTAATAACCCTAATTATATCATAGGCAGAATATGTCCAAATTAAAATTTATGGATCGATGGATTAGCCAAAACCAAAAAGGGGTGGCTGCCTAGAATGAGAGAGACAGATGGGTGGGAGCAGCTGCAAAGTAGGTTTCAACTTGGGACATAAATGTAAAATCAACTGAAAATGGCTACCATACCCACAATTTATGCAAAAGGCTATTATTATTAGTATTATTATTAAATAGTTGTTTAAGTGTTAAACTCGACTGCTTGCACGTAATCTCGTATAAAACAGGGCTACACCTTAGTAGAATCTGATCAAATAAGTTCTCAAGACAAGCAATCGAAATTCACAACATGGTGTTTTTTTTAATGTATTTATAGACATTTGATACCTTGGTCTAGTCTTTTATTAGGATTGAAGTCTGAGTGAGGTCTTAAAAAGTATGACTCATTAGGTATGAGGTATTATACTTGAAACCTTCCATAGAAGATCGATTTACATGACCATCCAATAATAGTATTTTTAAAATGTTGAATTCTATGTCTCACCTGCCATGTTAAAAAGGACATCACATCCAAGTTTCTTGCTTTATAAACTTGATGCAAGGCCACCACTAGCCAACTATTAATCAGAGAGAAAGAGAGATGAGAAACATAATTTTGATAATTATTATAGCCTTGTCTGGTGCCGCTGTTGTTGAATCTCTTGTTCGTCATTACAACTTTATAGTAAGTTTCAATCTTCTTCTTCTTCATTTTTCATCAATGATAAAAATATTATAGGAATTTACGAAATTGTGTGGTGCAACTACAGGTTATGTTGAAGAATGAAAGGAAGTTGTGTGAAAGCAAGTCTATTATGACGGTAAATGGCCAGTTTCCGGGACCAACTCTATATGCAAGAGAGGATGATACTATCACTGTTAGAGTCACCAACCGAGCTCACCACAATCTTACCATCCACTGGTCTGAATTATATAACAACTAAATGTTTGATCCCAATGTCCATTTAGTTTCTGTACTTTAAAAAATTACTAATAGATATCTATGGCTCTCTTGAATAATCATTGAAGTCTTTGTTTCAGTTTTTAAAAATCATGTGTTCTTTGTTTGTTATATAATTCTTTATAAATATTTTCAAAATCTAGGTAAAATAATAAAAAAAAAATCTACATAATAGCTTGGTATCGCAATCTATTAATTCTTTATAAATATTTTCAAAATCTAGGTTAAAATAATAAAAAAAAATCTACATAATAGCTTGGTATCGGAATCTATGAAGAAATGATCTAATTGATCAACACGCACAATGAGGACCATATCCATACGATTTTGCACTTCTCGACCAATTGTAATTATTTCGTTATTTTAAGTGGTTATTCTATTATGATAATAGGAAGAACTTATTATTCTTAACGATTCAAGAGTTCTTAGCTATACAACTTAAGCGATCCAATAAAAAAAATTTCTATTATTTTATTAACTGATTTGTGTATAGGATTCCATTGGCCCTATGGTTGAATCTTCAAACAATACATTTAATCAGCATACTATATATGGTTGAGACTTGACACAAAATTAAACCTGTAAAAACTTATCAAAAACAACTTAAAATACAATGACTAAATAGAATATAATTCTAAAAGTCCACATTATAATGATTAAATTGCCCGAGTTTAATATATGAATTATTTAACTTACTTAATATTTAGAAATTTTCTTTTTTTAACTACAATATGTAAGAGTCGAGTATTGAACTCACAGTCTATTAGAAATATATGTCAATTACTATATATGTCAATTACTGTTGAATTATTAACAATATACTTTTGGAAGAGTTAAAAAAATTGATGTGACAAAGTTGATGAAATAAATTTATAATCTAATACCAAAATTTTGGTGAATAATGACAGGCATGGGGTCCGGCAACTCGGAACCGGGTGGGCCGACGGACCGGCGTATGTAACACAGTGCCCGATTCAGCCCGCCCAAAATTTCGTCTACAATTTTACTCTCGCCGCCCAAAGAGGAACTCTTCTATGGCATGCTCATATATCTTGGATCAGAGCCACAGTTCACGGCGCCATTGTCATCTTCCCCAAGCTCGGCGTTCCGTACCCTTTCCCCAAACCTCATAAAGAGAAGATCATTATCTTAGGTCACTTGGGTTTTCGAAATTTCAATCAAATACATGAATCTGATTCACAGATTACAACATCGATCTTAAAACTTCTGTTGCTCGTGCTCTCATAGGTGAATGGTGGAAAGCCGATGTGGAGGCCATTGTCGACGAGAGTACAAAATCGGGTCTGCCGCCGAACGTATCGGACGCCCACACAATCAACGGCCACCCAGGCCCTGTTCCCGGCTGCGCTACCGACGGTGAACAAATTCCCAAAATCCCCCAAAATTGCTCTTGAATTCCGATTGTTTTTCAAATAACAAGGAGATCCCATTTGGATGTGCAGGAGGAGGCTTCGTATTACATGTCGAAAGCGGAAAAACTTATCTTCTCCGCATCATAAACGCAGCACTGAACGAAGATTTCTTCTTCAAAATCGCAGGCCATGATTTCACCATTGTTGAAGTCGACGCCTCCTACACCAAACCTTTCAAAACCGACACCATTTTCATAAGCCCCGGCCAGACCACAAACGCCCTTCTCACAGCCGACAAATTTCTCGGAAACTACTTGATTTCAGCCTCCCCTTTCATGGATGCCCCTGTTCCAATCGACAACTCCACAGCCACAGCCCTTCTCCGATACAAGGGAACCCTCCAAAACTCCCCCACTGTATTGACCCAAATTCCACCTCAAAACTCGACCCATTTAACGGATCGATTCATCGACTCTCTTAAAAGCCTCAATTCACAGAAATACCCAGCGAAGGTCCCGCTGTTCATCGACCGTGCTCTGTTTTTCACCATTGGGGTTGGGGTTAATCCTTGCGAGACTTGCGTCAATGGAAGGAGAATCGTGGCGGCGGTTAATAATGTGACGTTCGTGATGCCCAAAATCGCGATTCTTCAATCGCATTACTACAAAATTGGAGGGGTTTTCACAGAGGATTTTCCGGGGAATCCGCCGTTTGTTTATGATTATACGGGTCACCCGCCGGCAAACATTCAGACTACGAATGGGACGAAGGTTTATAGGCTGCCTTATAACTCGACGGTTCAATTGGTGATTCAGGACACTGCTGTGATTGCCCCTGAGAGTCATCCTGTACATTTACATGGGTATAATGTGTTCGTGGTGGGGAAGGGATCGGGGAATTTCGACCCGATTGAGGATCCAAAAGGGTTCAATCTTGTTGACCCGGTTGAGAGGAACACTTTTGGAGTGCCGAATGGGGGGTGGACTGCGATTAGATTCAGAGCAGATAACCCAGGTGAAGAGAAAGCTTGTTCCCCTGTTTCGTGTTCTTCTTCTTTGGTTGAAAACTTTGAAATTATTTTGTTTGAACTCCATTTTTTTTTTCTTTTCAGGTGTTTGGTTCTTGCATTGCCATTTGGAAGTACACACGACGTGGGGACTGAGAATGGCGTTTCTGGTGGAAAATGGAAAAGGCCCAGACGAGTCTTTGCAGCCGCCGCCCAGCGATCTTCCTCGGTGCTAGGTTTTGTTCTTACTCTGTTTTCAAAGAGCTTCAAAAAAAGGAAGCGGATTCACTAAGTGAAGATTGAAGAATAAACAGTAGTTTCCTTGTTTGATGGTAATGGAATGTGAAGAATTGCTATATGAGGATTGATCTTATGTTTGATTTATTCATTTCTAGTTTTATGTCAAAATGGGTATTTTTATTTATTTTAATTTTTTGAGTTAACCGGGTGGAAAATTGAACTTTTGAAAATAAAAGTGGCCATTGTTTTGACCAATTGATATATATTTATCACAAAATTAAATTAAGAAACAATGTACCTTTGAATTTTAATGTACCATTTAGCCCACCTACACCTAAATAATAATCTGATCAAATGATGTGATCCTCCTCCTATAATTGTTGAACCTTTTTTTTTTAATACAGGTAGAGGTACGGACCTCTTAATTTGAGATATGTATCGATTACACTGAGTAATAATTATTGAACTTAAAAGAAAAATAATAGTTAGCCTTTGAATTTTAATATATATATATATATATATATATATATATATATATATTAATGTCTGTTGAGCTCCTTTATTTAAAAAACAAAACTTTTGAACATCTAATATTGTGCAGGTCTAATCCATGTTTACAAGAAAGAAAGGAAAAACATGAACTATTAGTTTTGAGTAAAGTTTCTTTAAAGATTTTAAATACTTGTGTGATATGTTGGTTGTAATACTCAAGGATATTCTTGACATAAATATCTAGATTTACTAGTGTATTAGACATAAAATTGAAAATTTCAAAAGTATTAAAATTTTGTTAAGGTACCAAATTTTAGACGTTTGAGAAATATATATATGAAGATCAGCGTACTTCACATGCACCTTTATACGACTTGACTTCGCTATCGTTCATGACTTTATTGTGATCGACCTAAAATGTTGTATTCCTACCATAAAATAATGCCGATTATCTAGTGCTAGAAGAGGCACGTAATCTGGAAAGCAACCTAAAACTAAAAGTTTCTTGCCGGAACTCGCACTTGCGTTCACGATCAAGAAATTGGTGATATTAATATCTCAACTCATTTTTCTTCCACACCAATTTCATGATTCTTGCAGCCTTTAATTTGACGAAAGAAAATGGAAATCTTGATTTTACTTTTCATTTTCATGTCACGCAATGATTAAAGCGTCGTTTCCAAATATGATAAAGGGGACCTAACTAGCGATGTTTGGCTTGTCTGTATAATATGTCATTGCCTAGTTTTTAGATGTGGAGCGAGAACAAAGTATTTGAAAACACTCTTGCAATCAACCATCACCAAACTCCAGACTGATGGCAGAATGAGATTCTGGAATCTGTAGCTCAGGATTTGATAGAATAACAGAATTTGATGTTTTCGAATTCCAAAGGATGTATCCCAAACAAACCGCACGTCAACACGAGTAAGTGTTTTTCTAATCTAAATAACTAGCATTCTTGTTGAAGACCTACGCTAACATGAACACTAGCCAAACCAATTAATTGAGAAGAACTCATACGCTAACATATACCAAGATAGGCAGTAAAACTATTGACGTACAAAAGAGAGAACGAAGAACTCACCAACCTCTTTTGGTGAATACCTATGCTAATTAGGACTCAAAATATAAAGGCAACCATATCTACATTTTACCAGAAGGCAACAAAAGCGACCAAGATCTACAAAGAAGAAACGAATGTATGTAGGTAAAATTTCTATCAACCAGACATCCTTTCCTTGGAGTGAGACTGCTCATTGCCACCATCAAAACAAGAGCTTTCTGAATCACTGCTGTCATCTGGATGGTCACTCAAATCGTCAATGTTAAATCTCTTCCCAACATTCTCACTTGTGGATTGCCCTGGAAGTGACACAATGCCAATAGAAGCAATACTGTTTGCAATTGCGTCGATGTCTCGTGCATTACTATACAGACCACGGCTTCCAGTTAAAAATATACCTTGACTTGCTTCTGTATCTGTTAGAACAACAGGGAGTACGTTCATCAACTGCGGGTTACCCTGGCTTGAACCACTGATGAGCAGACGCAGAGTCTCTCTAGCATCCTTTTCCACATCAGTAGCAGGTATCATTGGGTTCACTAGTTTAGGATGCAGTGGCGGAATGGAGGTTGAAATGGTAGGGCCCGCGCTAACAAGGTATCCTTGACCCGAAGAGCAAACATCAATTACAGGAACATGAACAATTGGATCACAGAATAAAGGAGTAAAGGTCGGGATCTGCTGAGAGGTTTTTAGAGGCAAATGGACCAATGGCTCTGGAAATAGAGCAGGGAAATCCACTGACGGAGCATCAACTAAATTCAAAGGTGATGCTGGAACCGACAAGTTTGCAGATGTAGTTACTGGCAACAGCGAAGGAAAAGGTGGAAGAGAAAATGAACTAATGGATGAGGTGGGGAGTTGAGAAGGTTCTTCCCTTCGCTGCAGAATTGATGATGCACCAGGAGGACACCAACAATAGTAAGGAGTAAAGAGAGGTGAAACTACACAAGGAGCATGAGATGAACTTGCGGGAGCTGGAGCAGCTAATTTTCCAAATGATTCCAAAATATTCGAGGGGGATAATGGATTACTTGAATCGGTATTTGGAGCTTCAGAATGAACACAAAATGCATCAGTGCCAAGCGATGAACCAACAATATGGTTGTCTAAGGCCAAGTTGTCTCCACGCCTCCTGAACTTTTCCCTAGCAGCATCTCTCAGAGAAACCAACGTCTTAGGAAGGCCTTCTTTAAATGAATTAGACCTGGGGCTAAGACTACCCTGGTGTGCAGAATTTGCTTTAACTGCTGGACTACCAGAATTTCTTGACCGCATAGATTTTGATGATGCAGATGATTGTCCAAAATGAGATGCCTGAGATAGTTCTCTTGTGGTATTTACCAAAGAATGCGAGTCTGCAGAACTAGCTGGATGGTGGCTAACAGTTGACTCCACAAGATAGGCACGAAGGCGTGTTGCAAAGCAACCAAGACGTGACTCACTGATTCCAGTCAATTCAGAAATAGAGGGTCTCCTTTGCAGTAAATCTTTCATCTGTGGAAAAGGAGAACCAACATAAGGATATATGCGACCAACCAATACACAAAAATTACTCTAAATATACATCCAGTCAGCACTAGAAACCCATGATTATGTATAGTATCAAGAAATAAATCACATAAAAGCTTTGCATGTTTCCCCCTACCAACATAATCTTCACACGAATAAGTGTTAGAAAAACATCTCCTATCTGAGAAACCCATCGAGCTAAGCACATCATATTATACATACCTTTTGAATCTGTAATTCAAACAACAGAACAACTACTTAGCATTAAGATCCCATGCAAGAAGTACAAATACCTTCAGAAGTAGTTCCATTCCCAAGAGCTTTGATTTCTCTGAGCACCAAAAATAGACATCTTGATCATTAGCTTTAATAACAAATGAACGCCCAGATTGATCAGATCGGATCTCATCAATTATAATGGCCGTACTGGACACTCTGTTGCTTAGAGTGAATAGTCTCTCCACGTGGCCATTATCCCCAATAAATGAGAGTCGAAAGTCGGATGATGGTACGATCATTAGATTTAAGTTTCCCCTGTGATATTTTGGAAAATAGATTGTTAGAAGGGAAAAAATCCAATATCTATGGTGACCAATCTAAATCTTAATAGTAAAATCAAAATAACAGAGGAGGTAAAAGAAATCAAGATAAGAGGACCAAAAAAGTCTGGAATAAAAAAAACCAAAATATTCATAAGATCCTTCGATTAAAGGAAAGATCCAGATAGCAGCCATGTATTCAATATCTATCTTATCTATCTATTTATAACCAGATCCTCACCGTCTAGAGTCCATTAAGTCAATTGAAATAACTTATTACTGCACTGCTAGAGTACACTAAACCACTACATCCTATCTTATTATTAGCTAATTTCCTATTGAGAACGCTATGAAAATTTTCAACCAACCTATCAAATAAAAGAACTAAGCAGCTGCCTAAGGAGATACTCACAGAAAGATACCAACACTCAACCAGGAGAAGCTTCGATACAAAGGGGTCAAGGTGTTCTTCCATTGTTATGACTCACTTTAAAACAAAACCTTAAATCTAACTCACCCTTCTAACAACAAAAACAATCACACAAGCTTTCTACATGGTGATTGACAATATATAAAAGCACAATTTTTTTTATATAAATAATAGAGTACAAATAAATATCAGCATCTGGTGATAAGCAAAAACTTTCTTCAAGAGAGAATAATTATAAAATCATTGCATTTCCTCCTAACAAACAGGTTAGGCTTATAAGGCTCTGATCAACAGAAAAGGATTCAACATATGTTGAAAAAAACAATAAGATAAATGGTGCTGGAAAGAGTAACAAGTTCTGAATAGTTAGAAAATTTCAGTAATTCAGCATACATCACATTCACACCCATTCCAAACAATTCCATTTCAATTAAGCTGCAATCCTATGCAACTAGAAAACAGAAGGAAGCTATTATAGTATAAGAGCATGAAACTACCTTTACTTCCTCATAATTCAGAGATCATAATAGAAAACGCCCACTTTACCTACAAACCAAAAGATATATTTATTGGGAAGAATGAACATTGTTACTGTTAACAAGCTAACATGTAGAGTCCTAAAATCTATAAATTGTTACTAATTACACACTTTCAAGTAACATTAGATGGTTATACCATAGAAGTAAAAGGACTACTACTAAAAATCCTAGTTAAACCCCACCCCACTAAAAATGATCAATAGGCTAGATATATATGGTCATGAGCATACACAAGAGTAAACATGAAAGGAAGCATGGCAGCTCCCCCTCCCTCCCCAGAAGAGTGGGGTCAGCATGGGGACTCACCCTACATGTGCTGGTGTTGCAGTATTTTATCATATAATAATTTATAAGGTTCTGTAAGGCAATATGAGCAAAAATGTTCGGTGAAAGAGCAATCATTAGACATCAAGCATCCCTTATAAAAGGAGAAGAAAACACCATGAACAAACGAATGATGTTTCAAAATAAATTAATTAATAAAAACTGTCCCACCTATGAATCCTAATAAAGTGAAATTAGTAAGGCAACTACTCAAATTTCAAAGTCATACAAATTCAAGCAAGAAACAAATACATTATACAAAGAAACAGGACAAGGAACTCAAAGTCGACAATTGCATTAAACTGGATAATCCTTTGGAAATTATGGTGGCAAGTCTTCTAATCTTTCAAGAGATAATCCAAAGAATGGATTATAAATGAACATTGCAAATTAGATTATTCTGAGTTATAATTTGGAAAAATGAAATACCATAGACCTTCTACTAAATAAAAAGAATTGTAAAATTGGCAGAGCACCAAGAGGCACCAAAGAAAATTTCTCATATCCTCGCCCCATTACAATGTTCTCAGTCAAACAAAATAATAGCTTAAAAAAATACCGGTTTAAACTCAACCAAGTAAATACATGCATCCCTTTCTTATTTTATTTTGCTTCTGATCAGAGGGACGCTTATACTTAACATTCAAGGACAATATAATAGGCAGGAGAGCACCAACAATCGCACCAATAATTACCTTGTAGTCGTCGGGCAAAGAAGTGATCCTCGCTTTTCAATTTTTCCAACACGAACCGAGACGAGAGGTATACAGAAACACCTTGCCAGAATGCCAACTTCAACCGGCTCAAAATGCTGAGTTACAAAGACAGAAGGATCGGATCAGGAAAAAGTATAACGAAAGACACAGAACTAGAGACTGTAGAACCTCATAACGACCATTAATCCAGCTTGTTAAAGACAGATTGTAAAACGACGAGGGAAGAACACTAATTGAAGCGATAGAAATAAAAATTAAAAAAAAAATCGTTCAATCTTTTTTACTCACGCCAAATACAGATTCCATGACATCTCCATCGGCACCAGGTTTCCTATGTAGAACCGCAGAACGAGCATGGAATATAAAGCAGTGAATTATCGTCGACAGTTAAAAATTCGCCATATATTAAAATTTCACAGATTAACCAATACATATTTAAGAACAAACCTGACTCAATTGGGCAAGAAGGCGATCCTCTGCTATGCCGCTTGACGTAGACATCTTAAGCAACGGCTTCAACCTTTCGTCGGCCCGACAAGCACCCATGACTTGCATATCAAGCGCCTGAAGCCACCGTATAACCCTATCTTCCCGATCGCTCTGCTGAAGCAACAGATCGCCATCTCCTTCATCAACAAGAATATCAGTCAACCGCTCCGTAAGATTAATCTCGTTGGTTGAAGCATGCGGACCACCAGAAACCTCGACACCATTAGACGAGTACCCGAATTCTTGCACGTTATCACGATCGGCACCATCGGCGCCATCGTTAACGTTGCTGGCAATCGACTCGTCTTTTCTAGGGTTTGACATCGAGAAACCTAAAAAAGCTTCGTCCAATGAGGAGAATATAGAAAAAAATTAGAGATTATCGCAGGTAGATTCAAAGTCCTGAGCTCTCCGTCGCACCGAAATTCACTTCCAAAACAAGCCGAACGCCACAAACACCACGAAGCAAATAGAAACGAAAGGGAAGAAATATTCAGAAGAGCAAACTGAAATCCGAGAGAATTTTGCAATCAAATCAGAAGACGAATCAAATATCAATCTCGCAATAAACAAATCAAACAGCAGAAGGCAAATGAAGAGAAGGAAAGGGTAGGCGTCGCAATGACCGACATATATAGAAGGCGAGAGGCAAGAGATGGATAGATATTTTGGTGGGTGTGTGGGGGAGGTAAAACAGACCTGCCTCGCGGACTTCAAGGGGGATATAAAATTCCGAAAATAAGACAGTTTGAGATCCGGTGAGCGATTGCATAGATCACACGTCAGCTGGGCCCCACGGGATTGTAGGGTTGACGGCCATCCGAGATCCACCCAGCGTTTTCGGAGGAGCCAACTGGCCACGTCATTGCTTATCCGTAAAACTGGCAGAGGCCCGTTTTGGAGAAGCCGAGAGGAGCAAAAACAAATTATTGATTCTTCAAATTATTGTTTTGCTTTTTTTTTCCAGTTTAAAATGAAAAGGACATGTAAAAATATAAAATTTCAAGCTCGCAATTATTTGATTTGCTTTAGTATTATTAAATTAAGTCGAAAAGTCTGCCTGCCTACCAAAAAAAAAATCAGAATGTGGGTCCCACGCTGTGTATAAATAAGCAAAAATGAACCGCTGCTGTAATAAGCCAAACCGGCCTGCCTATCCCAGCCCCCGCTCTAATCATAATATTTGGTTATATTTTAAATTTTGATCAATTGGTAACATTAAATAATTTGTAAAAAATTAGTAGCATAAGATAATGATAATTGACATGAATATGATTCAATTCGTAATTGATAGATATTAATAGTAAAAGTGATAGGGTTGTAAATTTAAATCTTCACTTTTTACTATCAACGTGAACATAATTTTAAGGCGATATATCTTATCAAAATGGGCATGTTTAAAAAAATAAAAAATAGAAAAAACCTGAAATCTTCATTAAAATTTGGAACTCTAATTTCTAATATTGAATTAAATTGATATGTTTATAATTTTTTATAAATAAAATAAACCAAAAATTAAAACTTATCGAGTTTTAGGATCATTGTTACAATGTAACCTATGATTTCCCAATATATCATACAGTGAAAAAGAGTGGGGAGAGGAAATGGTGGAATATGTGTTTTGCATAGAAAGAATATTCGGGCATGCGATGGGATGGTCATCGTCCTGGAAAAAGATATGCCTCTATATAGAATAAGTTTACAATATTAAACAAATGTCTCGTTTTGGTTCTTTAGCTTGTTTTAATTCTGAATTATTAAAATATTTATTTTAATTCCTAAACTCTTTTTTAAAAATAATTATTTTGATATTTTTATTAATAAATTATTTAACAAGTAAATACAAGAATTTAGAGGTCTATATCAACATGCAAATGCGGACATACCAGATGGAGAATAATTTGATAATAAATAATAGAAAGAACTAAAATTGTTATTATTTTAAAAATTTAAGAACTAAAATAAATATTTTAAAATTCTAGGACTAAAAAAATGATTTAAACTTAACTAAAATATGTATTTTGTCTACATTTTTAGAGAGCTAATATTTGGCACGTGTGGGTGGTCCCAATGGGTTTTAAATGCATAAACTTTAGGCCCGTATGAGACGCATATTTCAAAATATAGTTCAAAAATCAGAAAACAAAACAAAGAGGCATATCATTCATTAACCCTTTAGTTTGGTCCAAATCACCATGCAACATCCTTAGGTAACCGAAAATAATTTTTAGGGGAAAGAAAATAAAAAGACAGAACAAGAAAATGAGAGAGAGTGTTAGAACACATCTCTACGTAAGTTCGAATTTCTACACGCTTAAAGAAAATGAGAAAAATATTCTCCAAGTTTTCAACATAAAATGGATTAACTAAAACGAAATGAATTTTTGAGAGAAGCCTTCAATTCGAAAACCACATTTCCTGCTTTCCACGCCAATAAAGAGTGGAAAAGGCGTTGTTTAAAAAACAAAAAGGGGTGGAAATGGTGCAGGGTAGGCTTGGTCTAGTCTAGGGCATTTTAAAATTATTTTTTATAATTTAAGTACAATTTTAATCTTCAACACTTTTTTTTTCTCATCCCTAAACTCTTGGAAATTTTATTTCAATCCTAAACTTATACCCACTTTTCAATACAATCGTTTTACTTTTTAAAATATGATTTTGATCCAATTTCATTAAACTCTACATTTAATTTCTACCATTTCATTGCTTGTCTGTATCTCTCCACGCTATCACATTCATAATAGGGACCTATATGTAGGATTTAATTAAAATTCTAAAATTTAAGGGACCAAAACAAAAGGTGAAAAAGAAAGTTTTAGGACCAAATCCAACTTTCTAAAACCTAGAGACTAAAGTAATAATAAATAAATGCGCATTTGAAGACCAAAAGCGTATTTAAAACCTTAGTTTCCTTTTTCCAAATAATTGTAGGATAACTTTCCGTAGGGTGCAATCACGTACACGCATAAAAAATTATTTAGTGTACGTCTAAGAAAAAGTCTTGCATTGATAGATAAAATTAGGTTTATATATATTTTTTGAATTTTGAAGTTTATTTTATTTTGATCCCTAAACTATCGAAATAAAACATTAAAAAAAAATAAGCATTCAGACTGATCTATTAAAATAATCAATGACGATGACCAAAATAATCATTTTTTCTCAGAATTTGGAGATTAAACTAAACATTCTATAAATTCAAGGATAAGATCTATTTTTTAAAAATTTAAAGACTAAAATAAAAATTTTGAAAGTCCAAAGAGTCAAAATAGGATTTAAGCCAAAATATTATTCTATATTAAAAATTGATAATAATATACTTAATCTAAAATTTAAAGAAGGATAGAATTAAAAATATTGAAAATACTCATACCATATAGAAAATGATAGGCTCCTCCTCGTCTGTGGGACGTGTAGACCTTATTTCAATCCAGAGCTTCATTGTATGGCGCTATAATAGTTCATCACCCCTGTTTGAAGTACGGTGGCATAAGCCAAACTGTAACCAAATTCCATTGCAACCAGAGTTATGTCAGAGAGACGAGACAAAAAGGTTCCTCCTATGGAAGTTAGGAATGGTAGTGACCCACAACAATGAAAAGGGTCTGTCTATAGTAACATCCTCTAGCAAATAAAGCTGTTTCTTTCCTCGCCCCAAACTACCAACCTATCGGTCGTGAAGCAAGTTGAATCACTCCGTCTTCTTCGGTTCTCTTGCATATTCATCAATCAGTATCTCTACTTCTCTCCGAAAAAGTCCCTCGACCATAATGCCTTCCTTTGTAAACCTGCAAGTTTATAAGAATTAAGAAGTGAGTTAATGCAGAAGGGGAACTTAGACACTCTAAAATGATGTAATAAGAGTATGCATGCACGTTTGTAAGAAGAGAGAGAGAGACCACTGAGTGACACTTTTGGTAAAGTGAACCGGCTTATTTGCAGAGATTGATTTTGGATCAGCACTGGATATAGTCAGTGTGTACAAGTCAGAAAATCTGGATAGTTTTGAAGAAACGACCAATCCTGTGCTGGTAAAGGATCCCTGCCAAATGAACATAGAGGCTGTTTAACAATTTCAATTTCTGAAAGCTTTTTGTAGCAGTGTCAATAGTCATATTATGAATAGCAGATAAAACTAATACACCCATTACCATGTAACTAACAAAGACTACAATAGCTTATTTCCAAAGATCCATTGAAGTCGACTGAAAGAAAATGTAGGAAGAAGCTTTATCATGAGAATCTAGTGAGAACTACAATAAGAAAACACGCCCAAAAAAAGTCCAAGACTACGAGATTATTATTTTAAAAGAGAGGAAATCAATGGTTTAATTATCAATCTGTTGTCTCCCCCACATTTTATCGTCCTACTATTAAGAATGGCCAGAAAAATAGATGGCAAATCCACCACCACATCCCATTATAAAAGTAGAACTCACTATAAACTGGTAAAATCAAGTCTATTCTCAGGATTTAACCTTATGATGAATGTCCAGAAAAACTACTATAAACAAACAGGTAGAGTGTCGAGCTACTGCATCACAGAGAACCTAATAAGCCCATTCTGACTTTTCCAACCGATCCAATAAAGTGCCTCTCTAAAGAACAGAAAGAGAACACCATAATTCAGTCCATTGTAGAACCAAAGAATTGACACCGCAGAGTTACCAAATATTAATCCTTAATGACTGTAATTTGAAAGAGATAATAAAAACTATGTCAACCGAAGTGCTAAAAACATATTAGCCTGCTCTATACTACCGTGTCTCAAGACTCAGTAACTTCATCCTTGACCTTGAATTCCCTCTGATTGGAGACAATCCATATTAACTCATTTCGTCAAGTTAACACGTAGAGCAATTTTGCACATGTTCGAAGTTGAAAACCAATTAATGCATTATATATTACACCAAAAATAAAATTGATTGTAAGAACATCCCGAGCGTAGCATGAATACTCTGCATTTAGGAGGGAATGGCAAATAATAATAACAATAACAATAACAGAATCTTACAGTGGGAGGATATGTGAACAAAATTGCATCCTTCTCCTTTGTGTACCCAATTAGCTGCAGTAAAACGTTGATGACTACATACTTGCCAGAGTTAAAGAGCCAACTACCACGGGACACATTAGAAGGTATTGATAACAAAACGTTCAGTGTAATTATACGTTCTATATACTGTTCCATTGTGTGTTCTAGAATTAAGGTCTAGACATGAAGGTAACTGATGAATTAAAACAAAATACCGACAACCGAATATTAGCAGAGCTCAGATGCAAATCTTCAGAATTATAAGTTTCAAATAAATTTGAGGAGATGAAGTATAGGAAGAATAGAATCACTGATCTTCTAACATTAGTTCATGACATAGAATTAGTCAGAAAAACTGAGATTGAGGATATAATACGATGCAAGCGATCAAGAAATCGCGATTCTCGGGGAACTTCTTCTTATAAAACTGAGCGACAAGAGCGACGATTATGACAACAGTACCAATCAGCAGTCTAGCATTGCTCATCCTCACATCTTCCTTATATCCACGACTTGCCACAATCTGAGATCGAAGTTAAAACAAATAAAAACAGGAAGCACAAAACTAAAACAGCCGACAAATTAAAAAGGAAGTGAAAGATGAAGAGAATTAGGGCTTTAGATGACCTCGGAGACAAACTCGTCGAGGATGTGCTTGATGGAGTGGTGGTCCAAAAGATTTGCCTTCTTAGGGCTCTTGTTCGCAGTCTCCGGTTTCTTCTTCTGCATTTCTCCTGGGAGTGAAAACCTCTCGCAAGCTTCCGTCCGAAAATGGTGAGTTCGCAATGGTGTATCAATTCAATTTCCTATTGAAATTTGGAAGCTCCGCAGTTCCGTTTCGAAAGTGGAGTGGCTAAATCTGAATCGCGAAGGTGCAAAATTTCGATCACCCATTGGTCGACTATACATGTTCTGCCTTTCATTTTATATGAACCTTTTTTTCAAAAAAAAATAAAAAATAAGTGTTTTTTTAGTACAATAAATAAATAAGTAATACATTTGGGTCAAATTTTGTAATAGTTTAATCGAGACTAGCTAATTGTGACTATTTGAAAACTATTGCCAATAATATATTGCTTTCAGCTACATTTTATCTCTATCATTAATTGTTATTTTAAAAAATAATTTTATGTAATTATAACTTTAACTTAACTGATTAAACCAACTCAATGACCTACACTTGCTAGAATTGGAATCCTGACAATTCCAAATTTTCATCGGGCTGAATTTTTTGCACTCAGCAACTTGGGTATTAGCGATGACAACATTGTTGTCATCGAGTTTCCCTCCAACGACTAGCTTCCTTCCCTTTCTTGTTCCGTACAGTCCCAAGTGGCGAAAGGCTGACATCGAAGTGCCAACCTACATGCACACGTCCGCCAGAATGCCTCATTGGTTCTGCACGAAGTCTGAAATATGGAAGAACTAACACAACAAGGGCGTAACCAAGGACACGTATTTTGTTCATGTTCCTGCACAGTTAAGAGAAAAATCGTCCCCGAAAGCCACCGCTTGTTTCTTTATTAGATATGCTTTGGGTGAATTCATTTGGGTATCGAAGTTTTCGTTATTGTCATCCCGTGCTTGACAACAGTGAGCTAGGTAGTAGCATAGGTCGATCTTTGAGCTGTTTTTTCGGGACTGGAACCAAATCGAGTGAGCTCATTCGCTTTGGAAGATCTATGATTGGGTAGCAAAGAAGGGTGTAGCTTGGAACCTGCCATTCAAGGAAATGGACTCTTAGTCCCAACCAAAGTACAGTTAAGATATATATTATCAATTAAAGAGTCATATGTTGGAATCATGGTCTACATATTATTGGTCTATAAATATGAGGTGAGAATAGCTTGAAGACGTATATTTTCAACTAAAAAATTAGAAGTTGAAATCTTAACCCGTGTTTTTGGCCCACGGGCCTATGCCTAAGTGCACCGAAGACAGCCCACAATTAATCACTAAATCTGATGGGCCAGAATATTTTCAAAAGAAAACCTTGGGCTTGGCCCGGTGCGACAATTTAATTGGCTTTTAAGTATTTATTGTAGAAGTTCAAATCTTCTAAACCCAGCTTATACATCTTTGTTAAATTAATTAAAAAAAAAAAAAGGTTTCAAAGGACTTTACGAGACAACAAAGTTAAAAAACCAGTCAAAATTATAAAACTGTAAAACTTTGAGTGACTATCTATTAGAATTTTTCTTAGCTAGAGCCACGTGATTATTTATACTTTCAAATCCCAATTTACTCTTAATTAGACTATTTATATTTTCATGTGATTTTTGAAAAATATTTTGGGGTCACTTTTTTATACAAGAAGAGTGAGTTTTCTTTCAAGTTTCATATGGAGGAGAGAAAAATGATGATAACTTGTACGCAATTTAGATATATGTTCCATTTATTAAAACTAAGTATTTAATTGAGTCCTCATGCGACTGCTCAATGTCAATATCTAAATTATATATATATATATGTCCAATATATAATGAATTGAGTTATAAAAATTAGTTCTGAGAATATAGACTAACAAACCATTTTCAAGTAATAGCATCCAATTAAAAGCACCCAAAGTAAAAGTTGAATTTTTGCATATTCGTCCTTTTGTGAAATTTTCTAACTAAAAATGGAAGATGCTCACCACACTTTCTCCTTGTCTAAATGTGAATGGTTCCCTCCCAACTAATATTTAAACGAAATATATAGTTCAACTAATTAAAATATTAGTAATCTCTCTAAAAGTCGAAGGTTCGAATGCTTACTTCTACACCTTTGTTGTACTGTAGAAAACAAAGAGTGAAGAGAAAAACTAAAACATACATGTGAATTATTAAGGTCGAATATGAATAAAAATACATATAGTTTTATTATTCTCGAATCCATTGGTGTTGAGGTCAATCAACTCAATTTTTCTTTATTAAAAAGAAAAAAACAGAAATAAAAAATGGAAACGTTACCAAATGAGCCCTTAGAAATCATTTAAGTGACCATACCCAATAAAACACATGTACCAATATCAAGAAGGAGAAAACAAAGATGCATGAACAACTTTGTGTTGGATGTCCAATTTAAAACTCAATGCTTCGCCATCCAATCCAAAGAATGAAAATGAGGTGAGAATGGAAACAAAAATGAAATGTGTCCCCCTTCAAACCAATGGTGGAGCACCATGTAGCTTATTTATATATTATTCATGGAGGTCCCCATTTTATGTTGCTTTAATTTGCTTTACATGATTTAATAGAAGAAATATAGATCATTTATCAATGGATGGAGATCAGTCCATTACCCCTTGTCCCTAAAAAAAGATTCATTGTTTTGTTCTATAAAAGTAAGCCCACAAACACATCTCATTTTTCTTTTCCAATCCCCCACCTCACTTCAATTTCAATGGAAGACTTACTTTCTCATGTCCCTTTCCTCATAATCAATCCCATATGGGTTTTTTCCCCTCTCTCTTTTGGATATTTTTCAAAACTTATGAAAAGAAAACCATATTTTCATGAGATTGTATTTATCGCCGACTAAAACTAGAATTATCCAACCACTTTCAATGTATTTAAGAGTTCATGGATCGTTACGTACATTTTAACTTATCAGCGTACCTATAAGAAATAACACTACCAGTATTTTGTTCACATGATTTAGATATAGTTATAGTTGTTCTTCTTTATTTAATCAATGCAATTCTAGCTATATGAGATTTATAGTAGTAGTCCACGTGTCTTTAAAACTAACTAGCTTAGATGAATTATATCCTCCTTTTTATTTTTTTGAAATTGAATTGGAGAAAGAGAGAGAATCCAAAATTGAAGGACCCCATTAGGTTGGAATGCTTTATACATGCGCACAACACCAAACGCATTGAAGCTGAGAGAGAAATTCAAATTGAAATGACCAATTAAAATGGGAGGATCTATTAGATTGTACTGCTTCAACTTCAACGTATGCATAACATAACAGTAAAATATACACGATAGTCTCTAATATTTTAGATAATCTTAATTGTCTCCTCAACCACTTTAAAATTTCTTTCAAAGAAAAAGTTTATAGATCACTAATCAATATTGTTTTATTAGCATATTGACACACATACATACTACTCCCATGATATTTGACACACGAAAAATCCACTCTCGGAATCCGATTCATCCATCGACAAAATCCAATTTCTTTTTTCAAGTAACTTGTCTGTACGTCCAATATGTTGATATAACAATAATTTGATGAGACATTAACTTGTATTCAAAGAAAAGTTTTATCAAAATTTTAATTAAAAATTCTCACATAATTAATGTAATTAATAATTGTCCATTGATAGGATGGTAAAAAGAGTCGATTTAGGTGAGGCAAAAACAAAGAGGGGGATTTGACATTGATTGGACAGTTGGGTGTAAAGAGAAATAGATGAGGGATAGAATGGTACAGATTAAATTAGATGCAGATAACCAAATCCTTTTAACAGAGTCCCACCTCCGCTCCACCATTTTTTTTATTTTTATTTTTATTTTTTGTAATTTGAAATATTAATTCAATTGTCTCAACTTTTAACATGATTTGATCTGTTTTCTTTTTTCCTTATTCTACTTGGTTGGCCAATATAAGCTGCTTCTTCCAATCCTCACTGCCTTATGAAGCATATCATATCATATCTTCAACATATATGCTTGACTTGATTGCCCTTTCTTCTCACATTATTCCTTATCTAAATATTCATTTCTTTTCTTTTCCTTCTTTTTCATTTTGTATCTATATCGGTTCAACATCGACACGAGAGATAAATCGACATTTTCATTATATTACTAAAAAATCGACAAAATATAAAAAAAATATCAAACATAATGTAAATAATATATACATCATATTGCAAAAACGAGCATAGTTCAGCGATAATTGACATATATCTCGACATTGACATTTAAAACCTTGATTATCTTACTCCCACGATCGAACAAAAGTGTTGCATCACGTTACTGTTCAATGTAATATTTATTCATCCCACCATATCATTATGGTGTGTTAAACTAAAACACCATAACAATCACTTCTCTCCCTTTTGCTCCCTTGTTAGCTTTTAATTCTTAGTTTTTCTGTCTTGGTTCAGACAATTTTCTATTTTGATTAGACCTTATGCTGGAGTCCAGATGATATTTATTAGAATTTTAATCAAAACCCTTCAATTATAGAGCTTCTGGTGATGCCTTTTCTTATAATATCTACCACTACTAAGTACTACTTTTCGAATAAGTTTAATAAATAAATAATTAAATTGAATAAAAAATTTTCTTAAACTACTTTTAGAAATAAATAAAAAATTAATCTTTTGTCAACATGATAGCTCAACTAATTAACCAATTAGTAAGAGTTTAAATTTGCAATACTCTGACAAAAGAATATTAAAATTTTATTTTGGTCCTTGAAATTTTAAAAATGTATTCCACAAAATTAGTATTTGTCCTTATTGGCAAATTATCCCTTTATTGGATGATTTGCTGAAAATTAAAAGAAAAAATTCTAAAAAATATTTAAAATAGACCATTTAAAAATTTAAAGATAAAAATTGGATAAGTTTTAAAATTAGATCTTTGAAAAGTTGAAAAATCATAATAAATAAATTTTAAAATAAGAAAACCGAATTAAAATGAGACTTAAACAGTACGGTGGAGCACGGCAAGGGACGGCAGATCCTTAGACGGCACGGCAGAGCAAGAACATGAGAATGAGAATTCTTTATTTTGTATTTTTTTTTTAATTTGAAAAGCAAAGAAATGAGATATTTCTTTTCTTTTTAATTTGAAAAGCAGAGAAATAACAATAAGTAACAAGAATTAGGGAAAGTGGGAAAGCGACATGAAACGACGGCGTTGAAGTTGGTTAGGAGCGTGGGGAGCAGAAAAAGGAGAGGAGAGGACTGCCAAAATTGGTTTATTTGAATTTTGAAATTAAATGTTTATTTCGCTTTCTATTTATTTTATTTTATTTATTTATCCCCTTAACTACCTAACGACCTTTATATTCCCTTCCAACTGCTACCTTTTTTCTTTTATAACTAATACATCTGTTCTTATTTTCCCAAATAAACATTGTTATCAAAATAATGCAACCTTTTCTTTTACCCTAAAAAAAATCATTTAGACAATTATGCCCTCCAAATATGTTTATTAGAGGTCAAAGTAGTAACTTTATGCATAGATAGAATCGTAGAAGTGTTGTTTATAAAGTTGAGCAAATTATAAATCCGCAATACCAACATCTTTTAAATTTTCATATATATTTAGACAGACATTTTTAAAAATTTCATTTTTATCATGGTATATCACTTATTTACGTGTATCAAGATGTCAATCAGTGAAGACATCTATCACTAATAGATTATATCGTTGAAAAAAGTTCAGAGGATTAATTTAGCTTTCTTCGTAATTACTTATAGATTGGAGTTTTTTTTTTTTTTAAGTTCTATATTTTGAAGTTGAAATTGTTGGTGCTATATTTGTAATTAATTGAAATTAAAATTGGAGAAAGAGGTTTGGTAAGTTGAACCTATCAGAGAAGTGGAGGAAAAAAAGGGGCTGGGCCCAACGCCAAAACCGAGCGGCCTAATTCAAAGAACATAACACCGAATATATCCTCCTTTTTCTCTATCCCTATATATAATATATATATTTATATATTAATATTTGCACATTCAAGAATTTATACCTTTTATTTTTCCCTGTTTTTTGCCATTGAGTTGGTTTGTCAACCTTTAAATGACGACTGCTGCAGCAGCTACTTTCTGTTTGCAAATGGCTTGACTTGAATGGAATTTATGCAAATAATTTATTTATTTACTTCCTTTTTTTTTTGTGGGTTGAAAAGATCATCAAAACGACACTAATAGAGTAGGTGCCATGAATGGGCTTTTGCCATATTTTTTGCATCTTTGCTATTTGGCTTTTTCTTTTTTCTTTTTTTACACAAAAATGAAAAAAAAAGGAGGAGATTCCACTTGTACAATATGTATATTATTGCTTCTGCCAAGTTGCCAACAATAACCAGAGCTTTGGATTGAGTCAGAAGTATTTTTAGACTATAAATTTAATTGTTCAGGTTGTAAATTTTATTCCACCAAAATAATTTTTATTAAATAATGAACCTAACTCAATCCACAACCCTAAAATGTTTAAAATGCAGTTAGTTTGGATTATTTTGATCACTCATTCAAAATATTGTATAACAAAAAAATAAATTGGTAATATATTTAACATTTATGCTTTAAAAATTAATAATAAGTTTAGGTTTGTTCGATGTCAACCTAAATTTATATTAGACAAACCCTTGAACCAATCCGAATCATAGTTTAGGTTAGATTATTAATAAGATTTTTTGAGCCATCGAATTTTTTAACACCCCTACCAACAACCTAACCTTGAGCTAACCGTTGGACTTGTGTGATAATTTAATACATAGCTATGCAAATTGGAATAATTATTCGTAAAAGAATAAGAGGTTTGGTTTGATAGTTTTTTTCTTTTTTTCTTTTTACAAAAAACACCGTTTTTTTTAGTACAACATGGGTGAGAGATCAAACTTACAACCCCTTGATTGGGGATATGTGTCAGTTACCGCTGAGCTATGCTTGCTTTGGCCAAAATTACTGTTATATATACTCATTATGGGTAATTTGTGATAGGATGAAATTTTGTTAAATAAGTTATTTAAATCCCAAAAATTATTATAGGTCTGCTTTAATTTAGCTTCCATTTATAATTATGCATCGGTAAACTATTTTACACAAGTGAATAGTTAACTACTAAAAATATGTTTTTCTATTTTTTTTAGATGTGTTAAAGATACTACGTTGAAAAGATAAGAGATTTAATAAGGGTTTATAATAGATAAGCTACTCCTATTTTTCCTAATTGGTTTTGAGATGAAACTTCATAAATATTAATATATTATCAGACTCCAACAAGTTCAAACGAGCATATGATCCACAAATGAGATCCTGCCAAAAGAGCCACGATCTTGAACGTAACAAGAATTTATAATAGACATTAGCTACTCCTCTCATTGCTAGTTGGTTTTGAGATTGAACCCTATGAATATTAATAAAATGAACAAATACGATGTTATTAGTAAGAGAAAAGATACATATCTCTAACTAAAAAGTTGTGAATTTGAATATCTTCACTCCCACATGTTATTGTATTAAAAAAATATCGAGAAATCATTCTCCTAGCGAGAAAGAAACAGTTGGAACGTTCATCGATTGGTTTAGAGATACGTTTCCAACATAACTTAACAATATATAAATTACTTTTGAAAATATCAATTTATCATGTCAAATTTTCTCATTCTTCCAACTATATACATTTTTACATGTTTTTTACTCTATGAAAAGTCAATTGGAATGCTCAACTAATTAAGGTATGTATTATAAATAAAAAAAATCGTGAATTTGAATCCTCACCCTACCCTTTTACTAAAAAATAAATATTTTTCAATTCTAAATCCAAAAACGAGCCTAAACTTCCCGAATAAGACATCACCAAAAAAATAACAATAAACTTGCCATTAGCACAAGGTTACGTGTTTTGTTGAAAAGTTCTTTCAAACTTCAAATTCGAATTTACCTCTTAAATATATGAAAATACATCTATTTTCAAATACATCTATTTTCAAATACATGTCAGTCCTCTTTATTTTAGAATGTAACATTACAGATATACAGAGAAATTATAAAAAACTTTCAACTTAAAAGAAAAAAATTTCCTAAAAAAAAAAAACTTCAAGAGAAGATCATTAATGACTTAAATATTAAATTATATTCAAATAATTAAACAAGTCAATAGCTAATTAAAATGATGTCAAAACGAACATAACTCAGCGATAGTTAAAGCATCTACAACTAATTATTTTAAGGTTGAAATTCGTCCTCCCACCCTACATTTATTCTTAAAAAAAAAGTTGAACAAAAAGAATTAATGCAAAATATATATATATATATATATATATATATATATATATATCAATTTTTTCGCGATATCCACCTATCTTAGAAATTATTTCATAGGTATTTTCCAACATAGGATCAGGCAGCTACCTCGTGAGATTAGTTGAGGTGTACATAAGCTGATTCAGACACACGCTAATATCAATATAAATTTTTAAAAAATATATTGTCACTCTTCATATGCGAACAACTCTCAAATAATTTAAAGAGATTATTTTCAAAAATATCCAATTAAAAAAAAAAGACAAATATCCAAAACTTTCTACATGGCAACTATTGAATTAAATTTTGAATGGCATGGGACAAACGTATAATTACTTACCATACACATCCAAACAAAACAAAAATATGAAATCATGTCCCATTATTTGGGGCCAAAAGAAGAGTATAGAAAAAGAGAGAGATATTTATTAATAATTATAAGAATTTTAAAATGTGGTTTGTCCTGTTGGTTTCTTTTGTCTTTGAGTAGAAGATTCATTGCTCTGGTCGCCATCTTTGAGGTGGCAAACATCAACTCCCATGCCCCTAAACTCTATCCTTCATATATTTATATATATTATCGTCCCCGACAGCAACGTATCTCTATATTTCTACAATAATATGATATTATTTATTTTCAATCTAAAATATATGGTATCATTGAAAAACTTGTCTTTAGAAAAACTGATCAAATACAATGCATTATGTCAAGACATTAAAATAAGATCAATCAAATTGACTTAAGTTAATGAGTTTTATTTTGCTCTTATAATTATATACATTATTATGATGATAAGGGAATCATATACAAGAAGAGTGTACATGGAGAGGTATATATTATGTTCTTTCATGAAATGGTCATTTGCCTCTCTTGAGAAATGACTCATTAGAAAGAATAATTCTTCTCACAGTAATTATGTATATATAATGCATTGTATTGGAAAGAGATGCTCTCTAGGGTTTAGGGTTATATATACTCTAAAAGACACCTCCAATCAAAGAAACATGACTATTCTCATAATAGATATATTCTCTCCATGGAAAAAGCCAAATGAACAACTAACATAACTTTATTTGGTTAGAGTATTAAATTCTAATCGCTACTTACAAATAAAGTTACTTAATATCTTAATCAATTATTCATGAAAAGATTTCTATCTATATTGATAGGAGAAATTTAGAACTTTATTTTAAGATAGTTCGAGCAAATAACTCCTCTTCTATAAGAAGGGTGTTGCTCCTAACCTAACTTATTCAAGTCTTTACGTGAGCTTGCGTAATTGTAATTATAAGCATAACTTACTATGGAAATTATTATACTATTTTCTGAGTCAAACTACCTTTGAATTTCCAAGGCGGTGTATATCTAGTCTATATACTTAGAAAATGTTTTTAATAAATTTATAAACTTTCATTTTTTATATCTATTTTAGTTCTAATACTTAAACAAATATTCTAAACAGCTAATTGAAATTTCATTTTTTATGCTTAATAAATTCCTAACATTAACTGTGTCGATTTAACACTTACGCCACCTAATGTTCGAACCTACTCGAAATCATCCTATACCACATAATCTATAAATATTATTGTTTCAGTAAACTACCTAAAATGTTAAACTGATAGAATTAACGACATGACTCTATGAGATACAAAATTAAAAAGTTCAAGATCCTATTAAAAAATGTTTAAAATACAAAGACCGATATATATATTTACCTTAAGTTAAAAAATCTATTCGAATATTTAAAATATATTTTTTTTAGTACAACATGTTGGGGAGCGGATTCGAACTCACAATCTCATAGTTGGAGGTATATACCAATTACTGCTGAGCTATGCTCACTTTGACTCGAATGTTTAAAACATGAAGCGTCATGTTCGCAGAACACAATGATTTATAAATAGGTATGAATTGTCCTTTGTAAAGAGGACTCCGCAGGGTCCGCATCAGCCTCTCTAAGAGAGGAAAAGACATGCAAATATATTGTGTAATTTTAAGATTTGACATACACCCAACGGCATGTCGTTTCTTTTTTACTCCTTTATAAATTTTATTTTTATATTTTGGAAAGTTTGTGCCATGTGTCGACATGTACTTAATTAAGGAGTTGGGTCCTCGTCTCTCTCAATGGTTCCATATTTTTTACTATAACCACCCACTTGTTATAATTTAAAGAAATAAAACACACAATTTTTTGATCGACAATATACAATGTCAATTACGTTAACATTAAGTTAAGTTCAAGTTTATTTAATACGTGTTCATAAGAAGTTAATCATACTCAATTACCTAAACATAATATAATTATATTAATAATGATAATCAATGTCAAAATATTTCATAATTTTATCTCCAAATCACACCTCAAATGAGAATATTAAGCCCCACGCCCCATCGAGTCATAGGACAAATAATATGGCAGCCCTATCCAATGGGCAACCAACTTTAATTAATAATACAGATAATTAGAAGCTGATTTCCATTTTCAATAGTTACAACAAGATAAGTATTACAAGTAAATAATAATATATGAGTACTCCCAACGAATTTTCGACTATTATATCGTGAATAAAAAATGACATTTTAGTGACGATTATGCAGTTAATGAACTGTTATTTTTTAAGTTAATGACGATGACATATGATATATCGTCATTTGTCCTCTAAAGTAAAAACGAACAGTGGTATTCACAAGTCAGTCACGTTGAAAAAATGGCAATAATACATAGCACATAGTAAAGGAAAAAAATAGTAAATACTTCAAAAATAATATTAATAATTAGTAGAAGAGAAGAATTCACTTGGCACAAGCAACAACACGACCACAATGATTAAATATTGAAGAAAATGTTCCATTATCACTACAAACCTAATATTTTCTCTCCTTAGAGGTGCACCATACAGTTTTATAGGCCCAGTTTTTAGTTGAGGGACTATTTAAGACCTATTCTGAATATTTAAGGATAATAAAAGAGAACTATATATGGACCAAATTAATTTTATAGATGAAAATTCATGGAACAAAAGAGTATTTTTTTTCCTATAATGTTTTAATTTATAATAGCAACGGGAAAAACTGCTCTCCACCCAATTTCTTATTCCCACTGTCCTATGCAGCATAATTGAGTTGGAAAATATATCTTTTGTTAAGTAGATATTCATGCGTGGGTGTCCAATAATCGAACCCAAGACCTCCTTATCTAGTACCATGTTTATGAATAAACTACCACTCAACCAAAAGTTGAATATCTCTATAGTTATTGGTCATTGCCTAACAAGATATATCAAATAACTTAACAACGCGTTCACGTTGAAGATAATTACACAATGTCGCTAAGGGGGTATCACGTAAGTGCTCGTGTGAAAGACGAACATGATTATCTAATCTTTCAAGTGAACGTGTTCGAGTTTATAACCGTGTTGTTTATAATTTATTAGATGATCGTGCTACCTGACGACCAATAATGCCAAATGATCGCATTGGGGTATCACGTAAGTGTACCTATTTTATTCGATTTCACTCCACAATGGGCCTAACACCCCGAGCACCTACAGTTAAATATCTACTTAACAAATAATATCTTTCCAACTCGGATATGTCACGTCGATCAAGTCATCTTTTTCATGAGATACTTAACTTATGCTTTAGTTGAGAGTCCAACTAAAACCTATTCCAAAAATTCTAGATCAAAAGGGTACTTTTTCCAAAATTAAATTAAAAATTATTAAAATTTTAGAATTTCCTCTCTAATTTAGACCATAAATTTTCACAACTCGATCAACTATTTGTATCAAAAATATTAAAAGGTAAATTTCGGACATTTCTATAACAATTTATGATCCTAACTTGTGGTTGGACCTAAATGGGTACAAAATTGTCATCGTACCCATGAATACAAGTTACGTAAGATGTTAAAATTAAGTCAATCCAAAACACTCACGGATATTGAATAAAAAAATCCCGAGAGACAGTAAAATATAAAATAAGAGAGATGATGAGTATGGGGGAAGTAGAGTTGGGGGAGAAGGTCAGAGACACACAGTTGGGTTGGAACTGGCAAAGAAAAAGAAAAATACAAAAAACAAAAAAAAGATTTTATATATATAAAAATAAATATTATTATATGTCAAGATTCAGTGCAACTAGCGAACTGGTGGCTGGCCTCAGTAAGCGAGCTTCCATGGCCTTTGCCTTGGCGCCTGTTGTTCTTGAACTGTCACACACGTGGCAGATTAAATGACACCACTCCTCTCTCTCTCTCTCTCTCTCTCTCTCTCTCTCTCTCTCTCTCTCTCTCTCTCTCTCTCTCTCTCTCTCTCTCTCTCTCTCTAATATTTATTTAAATTCCATACTCCTGCTCCTGCTACTTACTTACAATTAGCAACTCTTAATATTCAAGTCAAACAATTAAAATACTATATAATAAACTCACATATGCTCCTTTTTATCAATATAGTATTAAGCATATGTACATTATTCACAATATCACTGGCAAATAACCGACCAATCACGGGGATGAATCATATTGATATGATGAACCGACCATTTTATATAAGGTTGGAGCTTGGGTTATACACCATACATTTGCATAGTTAATTGATTAATTATGTAAATGAATGAACCGTACCCCAGCCCCCCCAAGTTCTTTAATTATTTAAAGCCGCCCCTCGTTTGGGGATTTGGGGAATGACAGCCAAATTACAGATGAGTAAAAAGTCGGCGGCATAGGCAGTTGTTAATTCTTGAATGAATGACAAACTCCATATGCATGTATATTAATTATATCATATGGTGATTGTTCATGAGATTATTATTGATAAAATTAGTTTTAATTAGTTGAGGCCTCAGGGGAGGTGAGAATGATTTGATTCTAATTAAGATCTGGAATTTGATTGATATATATAGATCATGAGATCATGATCGATCAAGAGAGATTTTTGGAGGCAAAGTAGATCTTGTAGGATGTAATAATTGTGAAGTCCAAGGTTTGAGATACTCTCTCAGATTTTAAGCAAAAATCTCATGAGATCTTCCTAATTTCCAACCCAATATCTCACTTCCATCCCCAACTCAACCATTTCAAATCAAATCCAAATAAAACTAATTATAAAAAATATAATATACCCTATAATTTTTGTGAGACTCTGATTGTATTTTTTATATTACAAAAATTTTAGGTAGACATTTATAATAAATATACTTTTGACGCCACGTTTCTATAACTCTAAACCGTTTCTTTTTAGTTATTCTCTTTAATTTTTCCTTCAAATTTTGAATACTCAATATTAATCACTAATTTGATTAATTGGACTTTCGAGTGACTTCGACATGTAACATTATTACACTAGATGCCAATTCTAAAGACTCACAACCCCTAATTTTCCAAAATTTATTTTATTTCATTTTCATTTTAAAAAAGTACTTAATAAAGTTACGTCGGATTTTCACAATAATAAATTGTCTTAAAAATTTGATTTTATGGATGTGAGACAAAAAAAAAATAGAGAAAGAGAAAAAAGAACTACTCGATAAAGTTTTGTAGATAATATTCACAATAACAAATTGTCTTAAAAAGCTTGCCTATAGTATATAGAGCTAGCGTTAGATTTGTTGTATTGGTAGGCCTCGTTCACCTAGATATATAAAGTATAAATAAAGATTAGTTGGACCCCCTTTATTTTCATATATTTAAAGAGAACGTAATTCTAGTATGTATGAATGTGCTTCTTATCCAACCTTTAGTTATTTTACATCTTGTTCATAATAATATTTATGCACGATTTAGCCTATTATCATTGATAAGGTTTGTTTAGGATTTATTTTCATAAATGAGTTGTTATGTTTTGTCTCGCTTATGAAGTATATTCTATTTCTTTTATTGTTTATCTGTTTTATAAGTTGTGTAGTTGATTTTTTTTTTTAATTGTTGTTGGGCATGTATCTTATCTTTGTCCCATTTTACCTTAATCTCAGGTAGCAAGATCAATCTTTTGAAAAAAAAAAAAAAATTGAATAAAAATGTAGAAGATGAGGAGAAGAGGAAAGAGATGAGGGAGAGTACATATCAAATTGTAGAGTAAGAAATATTCTTTGAATATATATTCAAATCCATCCGCAGAAACAGGAATCAACCATTACAAAAAATAATAATGATAAACAGAAAAATATTAAATATATGACAACGAAATCACTAAATAAAAAAATTGCATTTTAACAACGACACAGCTGATTAATAAAACCGCAAGTTCATGAACCAAAAATCCGTCCCCTTTCTCCGCTATAAATATCCCCTCTCCCGCCCTCATTTTCTCCACACTCCTCTTCCACTCAACACAATCAAATTTCCATCTCTCAAAAAAGAAAAAAAAAATGCCAATTCCTCTTCCTTCTCCTTCTTCTTCCCCGATCCTTCTCTCCAAATGCATTGTCTTCCCCGATCAGCCCTCCGCCGTCGCCGATCTCAAGCTCTCCGTCTCCGACCTCCCCATGCTCTCCTGCCACTACATCCAGAAGGGCTGCCTCTTCACTTCCCCCAATCTCGACGTCACTGCCCTTATCGATCTTCTCAAATGCAGTCTCTCCCGAGCCCTCTCCCGTTTTCCTCCGCTCGCCGGCCGCCTCCTCACCGACGATCAAGGCTACGTCTACATCACCTGTAACGACGCCGGCGTCGACTTCATCCACGCCAATGCCGCCGATTTCTTCCTCCGTGACCTTCTCGCTCCCGGAGATGTCCCCGATTGCTTCAAGGAGTTTTTCGCTTTCGATCGTACGGTGAGTTTCGCCGGCCATTTTAGCCCAATCATGGCCGTCCAGGTCACCAATCTCGCTGACGGCATTTTCATCGGCTGTTCCGTCAACCACGCCGTCACCGACGGCACCTCCTTCTGGAACTTCTTCAACACCTTCGCCGAGGAGTGCAAAGGCGGTAAGAGGATCACTCCTTCGCCGGACTTCACCCGGGATTCCGTGCTGATTTCGCCGGCGGTGCTGAATTTGCCGCGAGATGGGCCAAAGGTCACGTTCTCCGGCGACGTGCCGTTACGGGAGAGGATATTCAGTTTCAGTAGAGAAGCAATTTCGAAACTGAAAGAGAAGGTGAATAATAATAATCATCACAACAAAATCGTGAGCAACGGAGACGTAACGGCCGTGGAGATTATGGGGAAACGGAGTAATGATACATACTGTCAGAGTAACGGCAAGGTGGCGTCTATTTTGGACAGCTGGTTCCGAAACGACACCGTTGCGGATCGCGAGGCCGATCAGGTAATGATTATATCGTCGTTTCAGTCGCTGTGCGCGTTGCTGTGGAGGTCGGTGACGCGGGCGAGGAAACTGCCGCAGAACAAAACGACAACGTTTCGCATGGCGGTGAACTGCCGGCACCGGCTGGAGCCGAAGATGGATCCGTACTACTTCGGGAACGCGATTCAAAGCGTGCCCACGTATGCTTCGGCGCGTGACGTTCTGTCTCGGGATCTGCGGTGGTGCGCGGAGCAGCTGAACAAGAACGTGAGGGCGCACGATAACGGTACGGTGCGCCGGTTCGTAGAGGATTGGGAGAGCAATCCGCGGGTGTTCCCGTTGGGGAACGCCGACGGGGCGTCCATCACCATGGGGAGCTCGCCGAGATTTCCGATGTTCGAGAACGATTTCGGGTGGGGCCGACCGTTGGCCGTGAGGAGCGGCCGGGCCAACAAGTTCGACGGGAAAATATCGGCGTTTCCGAGCAGAGAGGGCGGCGGTAGTATTGATTTGGAAGTGGTTTTGGCGCCGGAAACTATGGCCGGGATTGAATCCGACTGGGAATTCATGCAATACGTGTCGTCCAACAACTAATCAAGCGGGTGATGATGATTGATAAATATATATATGTATCTGAGGGATGGGAAATTAGGGAAATAGGGAAGTGGAAAGAAATATCAAATATGGAGTGATTTCTGTGAAATATTTTTCTTTTTTATGAAGAAATTTATGTGATTTCCCTCTCCATGGAGACAGAGACGTGGTGGTTTGTTCAGTTTCCAGTTTGCGGAAATAAATTGTAGCCTTTTTTTTTGTTTGGTTTTCATGAAACGCACAATTTTCCGCGATCAGGTCGTGAATTGATGGAAACTTTTGCTGCGGGTTCCTTCCTCGTCAAACCCAATCTGCAGGTCTGAATGCCGATGAATTTTTTTAACGAAACTTTTAATTTCTTATAAGTATAGTTGTTCTTCTAACTTTTAAAAAGTTTGTAATACATTTTTAAACAAATTTTTAATTTTACACTTGTGCATCATCAGATGCCTCAATATGTGATCTAGAGAAGTGTATCTACTAGAAACCTTTTAAATACAATATTAAATAAAACTTGAAACTGTAATCTTAAAAATTTATCATTTCTGGATCATTTTATTTGTTCGAAGAAGTTTTGGTGAATTGAGAAAGAATGAGTTTAAACTTTATGATGTCATGTTCAGGATGTTACAAAAACCTTTTTAAATAGTTTATAAACCAACCATCATTAGCATTTGGTTGAGAAAGGAATTATTACTATTATTTTTTAATTGTGAGGAAGATAAAGATTACTCACGAAGCAAATATTTTCTTATTACTTCTCCAGAGAACACAAATGAAACCTTTTGGAAGAATAGTGTGAATTTTCAAAAAGATCGGAAAAGACCAAGGAGTTTCAAAATTATTAGGGAAAGGTTTTTTTATTTATTTATTTTATTCGTCCCTTGTTTGTTTTAAAAAAAATATCATAAATTTTGATCTTTTTTTCGTTAAAAACCGACATAAGTGTAAGTTTCCTTAGTATTTTTTTATTACATTTGAGTTTGATTTGAATTATGCTATTTTCTAAGAAACAATCAAATTTTTTACTCTATTTGAAAATATACATATTTATTTAATTTATGTTAATTATATAAATACATCGAAGAATAACGATAATTTGTAATCTATTTCTAAGCAATACTTATTTAATTTGAATTTTGTATTAGATAGTTGAAATGTTATCCTAGGAGGGCATCAAAGAATGCAGAGATTTATTCCACCTACTATATGTATCTATCAATTGCTGCTCACATGCATGCTTAACCCATAGGGATGAGATAGCCCTAAAAAGATAATTAAATATGCTAGTTTTTTTTTTCTGAAATTTGACACAATAATGTAGCCAAAGTTCATTGTATGTGAGCAATTTCAGTAATATAGCAACTTACTCATATACCAATATCAATAAATTATTGTGTCAAATTTGAGCAAAAAAATTGGCATATTATCTTTTTAGGGCTATCTCATTTGTATAGGTTAAGCATGATTTGTCAGCAGCAATTGATAATGACTACCATTAATATAGTAGGTGAAATTAGTCTCTATTCTATAAGGTCTAAAGCTCATTCTTTGATGCCCTAGTCTTATCAATTATTCACCAAATATATGTGGATGTGAGCAAAATTGGTTTAATAATTTTTTATATATTATAAAAAATGGACAGCATTCTCGGCTATCTAATACAATTTTTAAATTAAAAATATATGTATATATATTACCTAAACATATATGTATTTTTAAATATAGTAACCTAAGAAAATCACATTTATGCTCTTTTTTAAAAACAAAATTATAATATTTTTAATACACATCAATTTTATGTCATGGAATTAAAATTTTTTTATTCTATTATAGTTAAAGTCACACATGCGGATATAATTCTAATCTTATCTTCAAAAAGAATATAAATATATATATATATATATCTCGAAGAAGTGACTTCGCTAGAATATCGATGACTTGATGATCACCGCACATAAATGAAAATATTAAATAGTGATTAATATATAGCCCCATATTATGAAAATGAGCAATGAAAGAATAAATTCTAAATACTTTTTTATGGTGACATTAAAATTTAGTTGAGGATTATCTTACTATACAATATACATTTGGACTACTATTTAAAAGAATATGATGATCATTGTTGTCTGTCCAATTACCGGATTTAGAAGGAGAAGAAGGAAAAAGAAGCACGTTAATTAAGGATCAAGTGAGAATAATCTCTTCAAAAAGTGTTATTAATTCCATCATTTACATTTCTTGCAAAGATGAAAGTTGACATGATGGTAAACACATTTTTATTTTATAGTTGTGGCGATCAATAACGAGCACAAATTTACATATATATTCCAAAATAAATCAGTTAAAAAAGTGGCGGATATTCCAATTTACGATCTAATTATTCTCTGAAGTGCTATGCTAAACTAATGTTTCGTCCACGAGTATTTATTTGAATGTTTTAGTGGTGGATTGTTAAAATTTGTATTATATTTATGAATATAGTAAGAATTTTTTAGTTTGGAAATATGGTAAAATATTTTAAATACGATTTTTTTTTTATTTTTCTTTTATTCTGACTTTACCTTTTTAGATTTTCAAGTGCATATATAAAATATATCATTATTCTACTTGTGTTAGTATACGAGACTTTTGCTTTCTTTTGTATGAATTGAGCTGTAAATTTGACTTTTAATAGATTTGGATTGATTGAGGTTTATTTGATTGGTGATCTTTGGATACATATTTGGTGGTAGATTTAAAAATATTGAGTCCCAATTTAAAAATTTATTCAGAATAATTAGTAAAATATTTATAAATTAGTGGTACCAACTAAATATTTAGTTCAATGTAAAATAATATTAAATAATTTATTAGCGTATATATTATGAATTATATAAAATTATTATTTGACAATGTTATAATTTATAATATATTATATTTCACAAAATATTAACTAATTTATTAACATATATGGTAAATTTTGTAGAATTATTATTTGACGTATTATATTATTTATAATATTTTATATTTTTTAATTCTGACAAAAAAAATTATAATATGAAATATTGTATTTATAAAAAAAATTTATATATTTTTTAATGTAATTATGCGTTCTAAAGATTCAAATTATATCAAAAACATGGTTGTTTTTAGAATTTTCACTATTTGGATCTTATTAAAAATAAATATGTGATACAAATATTCACTAAATAATTTAATTAAGAAACAGAATACAGATTATATATAAAACAGATCTAAAAGTCTTAATGGTCTATTTATCTTTTCTAAAAGCGGCACCTCATATGACTGTTATATAATTTCGACAACATAATGGCATATTTTTATTTCATCTGACATTATAAAACAGTCTTTTTTTTTTTAATTGTAAAAATTTTATTATAATTATAATTTATCAAATGAAACTACGGATCAACACGTTCTTTTGTAATTCTAGAATTTCTTTAACAGATGGCCTTGTATAAAACTTCGCTACATTCAAGTCCATTAAAGTCCAGCCACGAATTAAATTTACTTTTCTAAAAAACTATTTCAAAAATTCAAAATTTAGAATTTCTGTAATTTTGTAATCATCGTTTTCATGCCGCTGGCAATTGGGTTCGCGGCCCATCTAAAACTGCCCGAAGCCCATAACAGATTCTCTCGGAGCCCATTTTGAGTTGGGTATCGGTTCGGGTTCGGGTATCTTGGTGATGTGATGTGGTGAAGCTTCGAAACGACGTCGTCTGCCTGCGATTCCTGCTCAACTTTGTCGTCTTTCCATCGATTTCTTCTCTGATCAACGTCGTTAGGGTTTCGGATCCGGTGGATCTCCTCGTAATCAGTGACGGCCTAGTTCTTGATGATGGAGGGAAGTCAATCCGGTTCAGACTGTGGCTGTTCGAATCGATATTTCATCTTTCTCATAACCCAGCCACAGGTAATTTGATTCTGTCTTCTTTTCACCATTTTATTATCTTCTTAGTTGCTTGCCTTATTTGATTGCTGAGAATGTGGTGAGTGAGAGAGAGAATCTGTTTTTCATAATTTTCTGAAATTATTAGGAACATGAACAAATTGCAATTCACAAGAAACAGCGATTTCATTCGACCTAGACCGATGAATTGTGTTAGTTGAGGTTAATGAAACTAGAAAACGGCCTAGAAATAGGTTTCTCGAACAAAATTTCAGAGAATAAGACTCCCCGTCAACAATTCTGCCCGTTTTTAGTTGTAATGGCTCATGTCTCGAATTTATGCGATGCTTAGAGTTGTAAGCTTTAAATTTCAGGTTCCATGACAGATATAAACAGTTGAGGCCTTAAATTGTCTACTTTTCGGCAAAAGTTTGACTGGTATGAAGACGCTATAGTTAATCAAGCAGATTGATTTGGAAGATGAAGTCTGAACTCTTTTTTACTCTGCATTTTAAGATGCATACTGTGGAAATCAATATGAAGGCCTGCCAATAAAAGATGGTTGCACTGTACTGAACAGAAGATGAAGAAGAGTTTCATTGTAAAGAACCCAATTGCCTTTGGTTTTATGATTCTCTCTGTTTGTTGCATACTTATTGTACTCATCTCAACGCTAAGGCTTCCAGAGCTAACTGTAGGAGTTAATGCTGTTACCAGAAAGGTTCCGAAAGATGATAAGTTGGGCAAATTTGGGGAGATGATGATCAAAATGTTGCCTAAGGATCTTGCTTTTACTGTCTTTGTCCCTTCAGAGAAGGCTTTCGAGCGCGAATTGAGTTTACAAGTAAATGAAAGCTTCACAACAGAGAAGACAGATGATACATATGCAGTAATTTCACGTGTATTGGGTTTCTCTGCCGTTCCTCGAGCTATTTATTCGAGTTTGGTAGATTATGGGAAGGAAATTTCATATGATGCTGTATCTGGATTTACGTTGTACATTTCCAAGGACAGAGATGGGATGTTGATTGTTAACAGAGTGAGGTCAGAAATGGTGGATATAAAGAAGAAGGATATTGTTGTTCATATAATGGATGGTGTTATAATGGATGCTGAGTTTGAGCAGTCGGTAAAACCTGATGACAGTGAAGATTAAACCTCTGAAAAGCAGCTCTTAATTGCATCTTTTAATCACACATTTTCCTATCAGTTGAGTTTGTAATGACTGAAGATTAAGTTATTTGGCCAAACATTTCTCTTGAAAGAGCAAAATAGATTCTTTTCCTTTCAAATCCCTTTTGTCATATGTCACTAACCATAAATATTTAATTGAATGTTTTTTTAGTACAACAAATACTAGGTATGGAGATTTCAATCTCCAACCTCAAAAGAGAACCATGTGTTTGTTTGTATTTTGTTTTTGAGATTTTCCATGTGCTAAATATAGTTATAAAAAAAAAGTTAATCCATCTGTTTTGCTTAGAACTATGATTTTAGTTTCAATATATTTGATTACTTCTTAATTCTAATTTAGTCCATAAATTACAATCAGATTTGAGATTTCAGGTCAAAATTAGATATGATTTTGTTTAAAAACTGACATAAAAAGAATAGAGGAATAAATGTGAGAAGTGGGAAATGGGAAGCAAAACCAAGGAATGACATTATATTTTGGAGAGGTTATGAATTCCGAAACATTGAACATTTGAATTTGAATCCACACATTGGTTTATCTTTCTCGTGATTAAAATTAAGACCATTTAATTTGAATTCCCAATTTCCAACATTCACTAATTAACAATAAATCCAACACCATTCTCATTCAACTTCTACGTGTTTGTTTTTTCAGCATGGACTTCACTTTGTTCTACAGAAAGCTTAAACGAAGATCCAATAATGGAGGATCATCCATTTTTGTCTCTATTTTGTAGGTGAAAGCTGCTGTATCCTCCTCATACTGCTTCCCATTTACTTTAATAAACTCATCATCTGCTTCTGCTTCTGCTTCTGCTTCTGCTTCTACTTCTGCTTCATCAACTGAGTTTACTGGGAAAAGTTGAAGCGTTTTCCTCATTCTTTCTGGCTCCATCTCCACAAAATGATCTGCTGAAACCCCAAAACCAAAAAAACACAACCATGAATCTAAAACATAATCACAATCATCATAATTAATAATCTCTTGAAATGACTTGAAAACATACTGTTTGGAGGGGAAATGAAATGTTGGTGAGTAGTGTCAATGTATTTGATAGGAATAGGATGATGATTATGATTATGATTATGATGATCATGAGAAATGAGTTTGCGACGCTTGTGTCTCTCTCTGGCTTTATGATTTTGGAACCAATAGAACACATTCTTGCTCTCGATGTTGCCGTAAAAGCTGAGCTGATGAGAGATCTTCTGAATCTGATCACTGCTCGGAGTTCTAAGCCCTGACCTGAACAGCTCTGTCAGCACTTTTACCTGTTCTCCCGTCGGATTCCACCTCCCACATTTTGTACTCCCACTCCCCTTCCCCCCGCCGTAACCACCGCCACCGTCCCCGCCACCGACCCCGACCCCGACTTTTACATCCATATTCTGGAACTGAAACTTCTGCACTCGGAAACAAACAAAGCTTATACCCAAGTCAGAAAAGTACTGCATGCTCCGTGCGTCTCATTTATATATATACACATAACAATACAACTGGGTTTTCTATTAAAGTATGAGTTTAGTTAGAATTTTTAATAAATTTCTCAACTTTATAAGTGTTTTCCAATTATCTTCCTTTAATGCTTTCTTTCCTTAATTGTTAACTATATTATTTAGTCATTACGTCTTAGATCAGTTTGTCATGTTAGGTAAATATTAAATGAACTAAATAATTATATATCTTTTAGATACAAAATTAAGTTAAGTTCAAGTATATATACGAGATTAAAAGATCATGGACTTATATCGTAGGACAAAGTTTAGCTATTTTGCAACGGACTATAATTACTATTAAGTTTTTGATGGATGGAAGAGGGGAAATTCGACAAAGAAAATATCAGATTTTTTTTTCCTTTTTTATAAAGATAAGGATTTGTTAAAATTTTACTCGTTTCTCTGCTACCCTTATGTTATATTTCAGAAAAAGATTATTAAAGGAGAACCCATTTTGAGTTTATGATGCTTCTTTTCTTCAGCCATACATGTACATACAGTGTCGAGAAAGCAGAAAAAGGACTCCTTTTTTATTGAAGTCTAAGACGCTTTTTTCTTTTTTTCTTTTTTCTTTTCATGGAAATAACTTTAACGTATAATAATAATAATATTTTGTTTGTTTCTTGGAATACCCTTTTGTTTATCAGTAAGCTGCTTTGATTTTAGGGAAACAAAAGAGATTGGATTGAACACCGATTTGATGAGATTTTTTTTTTCTTTTTTAATGGTTTTTTTTTTGCCTGGTTTTTTGTGCAGAGAGAGATGGAAATAAGGAATATGGAGGGACATGCGCAAAAGCTGCCACTGGTGAAAATTTTCGGTCGTCGAGCAGACAAAGATGCAAGTTTCATTGATTCTCATTAAACAAAACAAAAAAATATAAAACAATTGTGATTTTTGAGTCTCATGGATCAAAGTTTTCTCTCACGTATTTGAATGCATTTTTTTAATGGGTTTGCTGTTTTTCAGTAAAGCATGCACTTACTCGTGTCCAAAAAGAATTCGACAAAACAGAATTTACGTTATCTCAAATGGATCACTATTGAAATCTTAGTATGGTTCAACTAATCAAATCAAGAACAAACCTTTCTTCATATTTTGACGAAGATTTGAACCTCAAACCAAGCAAATAGTTTGAAAAAGAAAGTAAATGTGTAGTAGTACAAAATGAATTGAGAGGCAAAATGTGTGATGAGAAGTCAAAGTTGGGGGATTGTCTGAATATGTTGTTGGAGGGTTGTGATTAAAGGAGACTGACAGAGATACTGAGTTGACCAAAAGTTGAAGGTTTGGCCAAAAAGGAAGAAATTTCGGTGTGGGATTTTAAAATGAGAGAGAGAGAGAGAGAGAGAGAGAGAGAGAGAGTGGGAACAGAAGCATAGAGACAACAAAAGGCCACCAATATTGAGAGTTTAGAGAGAGAGAAAGATTAGTGAGGAGCAGCCAAAAGTGGAAGCATATGTTGGATTTTACTTTGTCCTAAAGCCTCTTGTCTCAAAGGACACTTTGTTCTACAAAGTTCAAATTTAAATCAACATACTTTGTCTTGGAGGTCTTGTCATCTCATAATTTTTTATCAAAATTTTAAAATTTGAACCGCTTCTTTCTAATAAACTTAGCTTGCTTTCACACGGTTTGTTGTGTTGTGTCAATTCGTAGTTTATCTGAACTAAACGGCACTGTGATCAGCACAAGACTCGAACACAAGATCTCATGATAGGTGGTACCACAAGAATCCAAAACCTTGCCACTGCGCCATCCCAAAAGCTACAGAAACCTAAATTTTGAATCAAACACACATGCCAAAGAGTTGTTAGGGGCAATGTACTTTCTAAAAGTTGAACTTTGAACTAATTTTTTTCTTTTTTGTATGTTTTGATTTTGGTTTCTGAAAGTAAGATATTGAAATCAATATAATTGTACTTGAAAGAATCATTAATAATTGTAAATGAATAGTCACAAACTCAGATTACAATAAACATACATCAAAGCAACAAAATGTTTAGAAGCTGTGTGTTTTTGTTTTAAAATATATATATATGAAACAAACAGTGATTTTGAAGTACATGAATTCTTTTTATTTTTTTAAAGATGTATAGATAAGAAATTAGGAGAAGATAAAAAACACAGTCTTCCAGAAATTGTAAGGAAAGAGTTGAAAGCAGAGAGGATTGGATTAATGTTTTTGAAAGCTACAAAAAGAATGAACAGACACAGACTGCATTCCAAAAACACACTCATCGCTTTAAGTGCCATTAAATGGTCCTATCTTCTTGTCTACACTACACCATACAAAACCCAAAAAACAAACAAATCGTATAAAATTATAAAAAAAATAAAATAAAAATATCATTTTTCCTAGTTTTTCTTTCACGTGTTTGAAAAGGTAAGGACCTAACAATGGTTTATACTATAAGTGAGTTGATCCTCTCATTATCAATTGATATTGAGATGAAATCCACGAATCTTGATACCCATCATTGAGGTTAATACATTGAAATTCTCGCGCTCATAGAAGAAGAAAAACCATCTTAAGGGTGAGGTTGAGGAGTGATTCATAAAATTAATGGCAATTTGAACATAACTCTAAGGGAAAGGGTAAGATACTGATGTTTCTTATCACCAAGGTTAAAGTTTTTTAATTAAAAGAATTAATATTTAGAAGCACTTTGTTTGCGTTTTTGTCTGATGGGTATTAAAAAAATAGTAATTATTTAGGGGAAGTGAGGTTAGATATCCGACAGTGAAATAGTTAAAGAGTAAATTATGTTAATCAGTGAGATTCGAGAAGCCTTAAGCTGGAAATTAGGCACGCCTCAATACTTAGCCCCACTCCCTACTACTCTATCTTCTCTTTTTTTTTTTTTTTACGGATTTGAAATTTTCCTAGTGTTCTTAAAAAGAAATTTTCATTTTTTAAAATATTCATATACAATCTCTAAAAAACTTGTTTTCTTTCATGCATACCAGTACCAGATTCATTTCTTTATCTTTTAGTATGTAAATGTGAGGATGAAACTTGTTCGTTAAGAAGTTTTTTTTTTGAAGTCACTCAATTATTTTTTATGTAAATTTTCATTATGAGTATGGGAGGAGGAGAAATTTGAACTTACCATCCAAACTTAAAGGATTTTTAGAAAGAAGTAAACTTGAGTGGGGAGTGGAGCACTAAACCCACTAATGATTTTCAATTTCAACACGACAACGTATAATCAGATCAGGAAAAGCTCATTCCTTTTCCTCAATTATTATTTAACTTTAAACCACAATCAACCAATCATCGGACTCCACTTGTCACTTCCCACATCCCAAAACCCTCACACTTGTCTAAAATATTAATATAATATCTACATTCCTAATCTTCATTTTTCATGCCTTACAAATTTAAATCTTTTCGTAACCCTCCATTTACGTATTTGTCAGATTTTGTTTATAAAAATAAAAAGACATGATTAAAGATTTCCTACAGATAATTTAAGGCAGACACATCTCGTCAAATTGTTTTTCCACTGTAGTATATAAATTTTTTAATTAGACTAATTTCGTCTGATGTTTTTATTAAAATATGTATAGCTACAAACAAGTCAGGAGTAATGGTTAAAAATGAGAAAAACAACATTTATCAGTCTCAATGCTTTGATTTTACGCCCCAAATGGGACTCGCCTTTAATGTGAGAAACTGAAAATAAAACGTAAATTATATTATCGTTCTGCTTAAACAATCAATAGTTCTTGGAGGTGAAAGATGAGGGCAGATTTTATGACAACCTAATTAATAAATAGTATGGGGGAAAATTGGGCGTCTAAAAAATATTCCTGATCGTATTGGTGGTACAGCCCTCATCGTTGAAATATGAATTTCTAGACCAAACATTCCACAAAAAACAGTAGTATAAGGAGAATCTAACACCGAACTCGATCAAAAGGGGTGGTTTCAAGAGGGAAGGGGAGCGTTTTACAGCAGAACTAAGTACCCGAATTCTGAGATCTTGGTCAATTACCAAACAAAGAACACGTAAAATCATCGAGCACAGGTTTAAGAAGTTACAGGATTTGAGCAGCCGTATTCAACTTTTCAGCCAAGCTCAGCTGTGTCCTTGTGATACTTGACAAATACAGCAACAGCAAATGGTCCTGTGGGGAACGGTGAAAGTGAAAATAAAGATAAACAGTGAGATGATTTCCATGTATAAATTTTAATTTTAGGTAAACCATAAACAAGTCACCAAGCTCAAATAGTTTAATGTTTAACCAAAATCACAAACTTTATTCGATAGCGTGATATGATATTAAAAAAGCTGATAAAATAATCTTTACCTGCACGTTGTCATTCATCAGCTTATCAAAAGCAGATGGTGACAGTTTTGGAAGAGATGCTACACTGTCGGCTAGAAATCTCCCAATTGTGTTGTCTGGCTCGACATGCCCTTCCTGAGAGAGTTGTAACATAAGGAAATGAAAGGCAATTTGTAACAAAAGAGAAGACCCGAAGGTCACTCACCACAACATTATCAACATATTTGTAAATATCGTCAATTAATGCGAGTAATCTCTCCATTGAAGCTTCCATTCCTTCCAAATCATTTGGCAGTTTATCAACAGAAGTTGTCTTCAGTATATCAACTGTCATCACAAATTCCATCAGCTTTTTGCTACCAGAAGTATGAGAGAACAGGTAAAAATGACTTAAAATAATGTTTCGAAATAGATTACACAGGAATAAGGCACAAAAAAATTGAACAAATTCCGAAAACAATTCAATATACTAATAGCTGCAATGGAGCTTAAGAAAAACTTTTCACAAGCTATGCTCGCTTGATCTAACTCAAGAAACTATAATATGAATCTCAGTTGCAATACATTAATAACTGCAATGGGGCTTAAGAAAAAAGATTCACAAAATATGATCAACGATTGGACTAACTTGGGAAACAATTATATGCATCTCAGTTGCAAATATTAATAACTGCAATGGGGCTTAAGAAAAAAAAATCATATGTGGACACAAATCAGCAAAGCTACAAAAATACAAAAATAGTCATGTTAAAATCCATATCATACCAAGTTATGTTATTCTAACATAAGCTAGGGGTATTCAAAAATTTTAAGATCAAGTTGCTTCAACAAGGCAACATAAACCACTGCCCCACCCAAAACTTTTTGTATGCATTGTGTAAACAAAAAAAGAACAAGGTGTGCGGTAGAGCATGTCTGTGAGACAGAGTACAGCTTTTACCATTCTATTCAATAATGAAAGTAAAACATAAGGCTTAAGTGAATTCGTACATCCAAGTCTCTCAGCTTCAATCATTCGAAGATCCAATGGAATTTCTTGAAACTGAGCAGCAAGTTGTCTATCTCCCAGAGACAAGTTGACAGATACATAGGCTTTTATTGTCCCTTCTCCAGTTCTAAATCCAGTATCAACAGTCAGGTGAATAGGGTTAGCAACTTCTCTAGAATAAAACTCGTGTATCAATGCACTGCCACCCGTAACTCCCATACCAGTTGAGTACCTGTCAGTATTCATGGTGGCATATGATATTATAAGAACATGTGATATGCCACTAAACAATATTTAATACCACAGAAATCTTACATAGATTATGTAGCAACATTAAGAGCAAAAACTCAATTTCAAGCTTACAACCTTGAATTTCTACGAATGTATGGCCTTTAAATTCAACAAACAAAAGTACCAACCAACTTATTTTAACAAGTAACCAATACCATAGGGGAAAATAAGAAATCAACAGAGGACAATGGCCAAATGCGAGCAACACAAGATTCAATTTATTACCACGGCCTAAATTATATCCCTTATTAATGTGCTATCACTTAGAATCTCAAACAAACTGCGGCAATGAACTCAAGTACTTTAACTATAGCTGATGGAGACCAGGAGAATTCAAAGGTTCATCTCCCGGATGATGAAATTTTCAATCTTACAAACTAACTAGAGATCTTTTTATAATCCACTGTTTTTTCTTTCTCTTTTCTCTAAATGCTATTCAGTTTCGTATAAGGGAAAAAAAACTTTAACTATAGCTGATATACTAAAAAAGAAGGATCGTGGCTTTACCATCCAACAATAACTTCCTTTGGATTAACTTTTTGGTGGGAAACCAACATATTGTGATGATAATCAATATCCAACGCAACCTGTGATGTTGAAAAGAATGAATAAGGTGCGAAAGAGTGAAATTGTGCATTTAGAATAAGCGAAATTATTGTAAAACAGTAGAACAATAACCATCACTAGCAAGTCTGGATTTGACAGAGGAGAAACTAGACATCCCTCACGTATTCACTAAAATAATATGCATTCAAATTCAATTAAACAAAGAAGCTACACAAAAACTCAAGGTCCATCTGCAACCATATTTCTAAATTCCCCAATTCCAGCACAAGTTATTAACATACAGATTACAACCTAATCTAGGATACCAAATGGAACAGAAAGAAGACAAGGAACGCAAATTTACAAGGCGGAAAAGAGTATAAGATCAGTTGTCAGTATAACAAATAAGAGCTATGATCCTAATTTATCATATAAAATAAAAATGGAAAAGAAATTCAGTACTGCTCAGTAACCGAAGGCACGGAAAGAGGGGGAAAACGCAAAATACAGGAGTTTGCAAACAATTACATCGAGCAAACACTAGAGATGAGTTCAATACAGAGTAAGGAGGACCTGATCCGAGAACTCATTATGAGGAACAGCATAAGAGTTGCGAATATCGACCGTTCCATCAGGTAAAACCGAGCCAAGGAGAGTACCGATCACTCGTTCAGCCTGGTCCGGCCGCCTCACAAAGCAATCGCAAATGTTGAAGATAACAAGAGGGTGAACCTTCGCAGATAAGGTGGTAGAAGAAGACTGTGAAAATTGCAACACCGTGTTCTCAATCTTCGCCATTGCCTCAACCTTGAATTAGACTAGCTCTGGATGTCGGGGGAGACGACGAAAGCGGATGCTAGGGTTTCCGCAGGAAATTTTTGGAATGAGATATCGAACGGTAATTGGGTTGCCGAATCTATAGTAATGGGCCTACTGGGTTTGTCGAAGCTGGTAAAGAGAAATATATATTATATATTTGAAAACTCTAAACAACCAGCCCGTCTAGCTCAGTTGGTAGAGCGCAAGGCTCTTAACCTTGTGGTCGTGGGTTCGAGCCCCACGGTGGGCGAAATATTTTTTCGTTTAAAAAACGAAAATAATAAACAATATATTTTTCCAAAAACCCTAATATGAGGATCTGAATTTCAAACATAGAAGAATAACATGATGAAATACAATTCTGTGTTTAAAAATGTTTTTACTCACATTTGAGAATTTTTTGATACAACAAAATTCTAAACAATAAAGGTTATTTCATTAAATTAAAAAATCTAACAATGAAATCTAAAATCTCTAAAGAAAATAAAAAAGTATTAATCATAGTGCGCTTCTCCAAATATGACTTAATTTTTTGCATCACTTAAACATGATAGTTCATCTAGTTATCAATATTTAATCAAGTTGTTAGATTGTCGTAACGTATGATTTTTTCACTCCAGTAGATTGCTTCCATTTTAAGCAACTTAAGTTATTTAAATTATTTTTTGAATTTAAATAAGAAAATATAGTAATTTGAACTAGATTTGAAAAGGTAATCAATATATAGATGGTTGAACTTAGACCACACCATTAGTTTTAATAACATTTGTTTATTTGACATCATAAAAGAAAAACAAATCAAATTTAAAGTAAACATGAAACATAATTAACTTTTATTAGGAGTAAAAAATAGTCTTGCTACTGGAGGACAAAGAAAGCTTCTAATATAAGATCTTCCTCAAATAATAAGAGGAATGGTCGACCTTTAAGCTCAATCGCAAATCGTCATCAGTGAACATCAAGTTGAAGCTGTCATCCAACTCAAACCTATGGCACCCGATAGGCCAAATCTTTACCAACATATTTCATGACAGCTAAAAATGCTCAATCAGACACACTTTCTAATCGCCACCCTATGAGTAGGGAGCTTCATTCTGACATCAAGTATCACATTCTAGATCGGTTAAACTTCTTAAGTCGAACTCAAATTGACTTGATCATCAGAGTGTTTGCTTCACTTGTGTAGATATTCCTCATCGAGGGACTCTTAAGCTCGTCTGATCACCTATCTTGGCCTAGTTCCAACCTTGACCAAAAAACTGCACAAACAACTCTCTTCGACTTCGACAGAGTGAATCATTCCTAAGTTCACACTAAGCACATCATTCATAGCTGTTGGAGCCTCCTCCAACCACACTATGATAATATCTTCATTCGTTCCAAGCTTCATCGTTTCGTGAACAACATGGTTGATATCTCTTCAACTGAATGTGAATTCCATTTCTCTTAATTTCTTTGAAAGATTGAGAAGACAATCATACATGATGTAGATCAATCTTCCTCGTTATATTGAATAAGGGAAAGAATACGCATGGAATCTTATTCAATTATCAGCCGAGTGAAACGCATTTCAATTGTTCTAGCTAAATTGTTTCTAATCATCAATGCTTCAGCATCATCCACTTCAAATTATCATGGATAGGATTATGAAAACATGATAGACTTCTCCTTTGCTATCTCTTATAAATGTTCTTAATCATACCGTCCTCCTCATTTCACTAATTATTGCATCTATATTTAGTTTCGACTTGCTGCTCGATAGAGGAAGTTAACATATGTGACACGTGGAATCTCGACAAGGTGCATTTACATTATCTATAACCATGGATTTATAACTTACATCAACAAATTGGCTCATACATATAGACCTTGACCCATTCCCAAATCTTCTCCCTTTCTTGGTACTTGGGAAATTATAAATAATCAGACATAATCTTCAATACTCCCCATTTTACTTGTTTCAAATTATATAAAATATATATTATTTATACGTTGTATGTTTCCGACTTTGAATTGCAGCCCGCATCCCATTGCTTATCCGTCAAACCCAACAACTTCATCTTACAATTAAATGTATAATTTAATCCAAAAATGTTTAATTAATAAACTAAGACAAAACAATTTGACATGTAACTGATACAAATTAATATAACATTTTACATTCTTTTTCTTTTAAAAAATAATTAATTTAATTTGCTGTATTTTCGAATCCTGTGGGTCCAGACCTATATGTGGAAATAAATTGCAGAACCAAAGTCAACGTTTGTTCAGACCGGGTCAACCCAAGTCCTACAGCTTCATCCGGGTCCTTCTATCCGACCCGAAAACTCCATGTATATCTCCGAGAAACGTCTTGGCTGCATCTAAACTCGGAAAATAAGTCGATTCCAAAAATATCTGACTCAGTGAGTCGTCCGAGTTGGAACTCACCACGACTCGGTTCCCCTTCGCCTCCAAGCTTCCCATCACGATAACCAGAACTTGCTTGTAGGAAAAGAAGAACCTCTTGATCCCCGCTTCGATCGCTTGCAGAGCTTGAAGCAGATGAATCTTCTCGAACTCTCGCTTCTCGCTGTACAGCTTCATCGCCGCCTCTTGAATCCTAGGGCCGCCCATCGGATCCACCTCCACCTCCAAGATGAACGGTACCTTGTGCTTCAGATCCTTGCATTGCTTCGTAATCTCCACCAGCGTCGTCGATCTGAAGCAAAACGCTTCTGATTCCTGCAGCGATTTGATCGCGAGTTGATTCTTCAGCTTCAGGAAATCGTCCGGATCCATGAGTAGGTGGAGATCCTCGATCTCCTGCAAAAGCTTCCAGATCCGCTCCAACAAATAGCAATCGCTCGCAGCTCTCGCGAAATCCTTCCTCTCGATTCTCTCTGTGATCCGTTTTAGAAGCTCCTGCGCGGCAAAAATCCACGACTCCAGGATCTGATGCGTGGTGTAAACCGTCTGATTCTCGTAATTTTCGATTTGTTGATCATACGGAGTCTTTCTCAGAGAATGAAGCTCGTTGGGCCTGCAAATTAGGTCGTAATCGAGATTCGGCTTCCCGGCCAAATTTGGCTCCCCTAACCCTAACGTGTACGGACACCTCCTCATCTCGCACTCCACGCAGTACAGAATCATCTGCGCGATGTCCTCAGAGCTCTGCCACGACGCAAGCCGCGGAAGCAAACTCGCCTCACTCGTTCTGCTCACAACAGTAGCTTCTCCGCGAACCTTCCACACCTCCGCCGAACTCCCCTCGCGAGTAATCACGCCGTCGGAAGAGCTCAGATCAACGATCGGGATTCTGCCGCGTGCTTCGCCGTCCTCTTCGTCGTCCTCACAAATCATAGCAATGAGCTGAATCTGAGTGGTGGTGAGAGACTCAAGCTTCCTCTTCCACTCCCGCCGGTTCGCGTACGGCCGCGGATCGGACAAAACCGTCGAAATGAACCGGAACGTAATCTCCAGAGCTTGCAACCCGGGCTTCAAAACTGACTCGCTTCTCCATTCAGGAAAGTCCCTGGAACTCCATAGCTTCCTGAGATCGTTGAGGCGAAGGTAGTGCTCGTAGGCAGAACAAGAGGAAGGGGAAGCAGTGGAGAGCTCGGAAGATCGAAACGAAACGGGAAGAGATAGATTGAGCTGCTTGTTGGAGATCAACTTTGGGGATCTAGTGTTCTTGTCGGAGGATACCATGTTGGCCTTCCAACCCAAATCGACCATGTCTGATCCAAGATCGAGATTAGAATTTTGATAAGAAATTTTGGGTATTCTGGAATTTGGTGGATCGGATCCGATTTGCGAGAAGGAGTGGAGGAAGGAGATGGGTATTTATAGGTGGGCAGTATAAATTTGAACGACACAAAGGCGTGTTTGGAATGGTAAGAGCGCGTGGAACAAGAGGAACCAGATTTGAAAACATTTTTAAAATGAAAAGAAAGAAATGGAAAATAGGGAGGGAATTGTCAATTTGAGGTTGAAGCTTATCCAGAATCCCAGCAAACGGGAGAATTTTAAAATGGAAGGAAATTTCGAGGGGGGGATGAAATTGTACTGTTCGTTGTTTGACTGTTTTTCAGTTCAATGTCCCGCGTGGAACTGCAGATGGAAACGTCCCCACCCACTCGCGTCCCGCCACCTGTCGGTTTCCTATTTGCCCTCGCTTTTTATTTTCCTTTAATTTTACGGTTTATTCCACAAATATGCCATTGCGATTGCCTGCCTCCACGTTAATTCCATAGTCGTCGACTCTAAATTTTAATTTTTAAATGTCTTGCTTTGGAATTGAGGCGGCCGCTCCGATTTTCCTTTTTTTCTTACTTCTTATAATTGGAATTAAATAAATCCCTTTCAAATTATTTCTAATTTAAGTTTAGAGAAAACCCCAAACAAATCAAAATACGGAGGGAAGCAAATTTCAAATCCATTTGTGTTTTCTGAGATATTTCTAATTTTTTCTATCTTGATCTCTAAATTACCATAATCCTATTTTAGTTGCTTAAATTTTAGTTTTATGGCATAATCAAATCAACCTTGACTTTTATATATACACATATTTTAGTATAATATAATAAACTTTCAAAAGGTTTATTTTAGTATAATACGTGGGTGGAGATTCAACCTTATGGTACTTTTTTTACAATATGTGGAAGTGAGAATTCGAACTCACGATCTTTTAGTTGAAAATAGGTGCAGATGGTACTGAAAGATTTTCATGTGTTTGGTTGGTGAATGAAAATCATAATTATATTGCTTTCAGATATATATTTGGTAACAAATTTAAAAATTGAATTTCAAGTTAAAAAATTGTTCAAATATATTTAGAAATATATTTGTAAATTAATAGTAGTTACAACTAAATATTTAATTTAATCTAATAATATCAATTAATTTGTTACCATTTTGTTATAAATTTTGTATAATAATTATTATTTTATAATGTTATATAATCTATAATATATTATATTTTAGATGTTTTAATTTTAAAAAGGTAAAATAAGTTTAAAACCTGAAATAATATATTTATTAATGTTTTTATTTTTTTAATATAATAATGTATTTTAAACTGTCAAATTCAATATAAAACATTATTCTCATCATTTTCACTATTTGGATCATATAATTCGAAAATATTTCTCAAATGACAAATCTGTTACAGAATCTAAATTGTCAACCAAACAATGGAATTAAATAAATACATAAAAAAGTAAACATCCAATTGAAAGGTTCTGGAGATAATTGTATAACGTGTGGGTCAAAAGAGAGAAGCCAAAAAGTAAAACATGACTAAGTCTGCTGATGAGATTTTTCTATTATTTTTAATTTTTTTAATTATTATTTTAGAAATTAGTGTGTATATTTCTAAGGAATGGATGTGGCCAAGGAGTAAGAAGGCATCCGAAGCACATCTTAGAATTGAAATTGGTTGGTCAATTCAATTTCCATCAAATTTTAAATTATTTTAGAATATAATATATCCTCTACTTCGATAAGGTTCCTTTGCTTCGCCGGACTGACTTGTGTTGTGTTTTCTTGTGCTCACCCAAAAAGCCATAATTTTTTTTACCCTTCTTTTTCTTATCTTATCTCTATAATCCAAGCTTTCACTTTTTTTTTTTTTTGGGAGATAAAAGATATACACGTCAATGTACGATTTCGTAAAAATGACTTGACTTGACTTAACTTAACTTATCTATCAAGAATAAAGTTTATTTGACAGACAAATTTAGATTATGTTTGTTGTTTTCAGATTCACCTAGATTTTTTAAATGAAGATAGACATGAAAAACAATTCTATTTTTTATTGAGGTTTTTTGCAAATTTTTAACGAACCTCTGACTATTGGAGAAGAGAATTTGATTTTAAAATCTAATATTCCCAAGTTGTGAGGCTCTTTTTTCCTAGTTTGCCGGAATACCTAATGCACAACCCAACAGTCATGCTTTTTTTTTTTTGGAAGTCTTTTCAAAACAACTTCCCTTTTACAGATGGATGGAAATTAAAAGCATCCATTTTGAAGATATGGATAGGATCAAGTAAGTTTGCATTATCCTCAACGGACTTGACTTTTATATTTTACAAATAATAAATATTAAATAATTAGAAACGTTAGTAAACATGCTAATTAATTTTCTAGAGTAAATAACAAAATTATCAAAAGAACTTCTCTGTTTTTCATTCTTTTTGTTTCTTTTTTAATATTAGTTGAATTCTCAAGGTTTTGGAATATACCTTTGTTGGATTTTCAAAATTTATCTAGAAAATGTTATCACTTGTTAGCAAACTTTGATTTTGATTTGATCCATTACTTGAAATTAAAATGGAATCTATATCTGCAACATCTGTTAAATTCCCTCTAAGAAGTAGCCAAATTAGATGGTGGACTCTATTAGTCTTAATCACAACAGAAAAAGCAGCCACATGATTGAGAATTTCATACCAATTCCTACACTGTTATCCACAGTTTGCCAGTTAAGGCAGGAAAAAAAAAACCCCCTCTTTCAATTATTTTCTTGTTAAACAAAAATTCCTCTTGATAGAAAGGACTTTTAACACAAGCCCCAATATAAATCTCATGTTTAATGGGATGAAAGAAGAAAATGAGATATATAATGCATAATGCATAATCCCACTGGAATTCCGATGGCATAATATTGCATTGACTTAGATACCTATAAATAAGTCTTTTCGATATTGTATATTAATGAAATGTAATAAAAATACAAGCAGTCTATATTCTAAGTTAAAGAAAAATACAATACGAAACTGTAACCCCAAAGATAGAAATAAACATTAATGAAAAAACTGAGTTAAAAATAAACATGAAAGTTAATGAAATCAAAACGAGGTCCAACAAGGAAAAGGTATAATAATATGTCATAGTTAATAGTCAACATAAACCTAACTTCAACGATTGGATGTTAATATTTTTACAAAGTTTATTTCACTTTGGTTGGGTTTATGATTTTGAATAATAGAATGTCGTTGTATCGAAGATAAAGTAATATTTAATTTTAAAAAGTGTATTTTAAAGTGGGAAAAAAGGTACAAATGTTCTCAAACATATCCAATATTGAAAGATGCAAATGGTTTGGAGGAGGAAGTGAAAGAATGGATGATGGGTTCCCACTGAAATGGATAAGCTTTTTTCTCTTCCCATTTTGTCCCCTTCACATTCTCCTATTTAAAAAATAATAATATTATTACTAAAAATTCAAAAAATAAAAATAAAAAAAACCGTTCCAAAACGACGTGCCTTTTTGCGTCTCCATCATCCGCGTTTACCGCTACCTATAATAAACCGGCATCCATTTCACCGCCCACAACACCACGTGTCGCATAACTACTCGCCGTGGCTGCTGACTGGGATACCAGGCGCTCCTTTTATTGGTGTCTGACTCGGACCGGAGATAGGCACTTTTTATTTCTGCCGCCAACTAAGTAATCACGTTCAGAAATCACGCATGTTATGTTTCCGACACGTGGCATGGCGATCACGTGCTCCGCCCACTGATAGTGAAGCCCAGCTGTCGGGTCACACGCGGACACATCAGGCGGCAGCGGCGGTGCCTAACCAGCCACGCGATCCTTCCACGTGGCTGTACAGTTGGATTTATAATGGTATGTTGGCTTACACGTCTGGATATCCAACCAATCAAATTTAATATTGAACCCTGACCTGACCGCCTTTCCTTCGCGTCTACTATTAATTATTTGATTAATTTTCTTTAATTTCCGTAATAATAGCTCACCAACTCATCCCATAAAAGCCTCATTAATCCAAAACAACTATCTAATCACGGACAACCAATCGCATTTCTAGATACTAATCTTTTTTATTATAATAATTTTAATAATGATATATCCTTTCCCCTTGATGACATTGTTTTTTTCGTGGAACCCTGCCTTCGAACGTTTTATTATCATGAATAAAGTAAAGTATTTTATTTAATTTATAAACTTCAAAAGATTTCCATTGCGTCACTTAATTTTAAAACTGTGCTTTTGTGTAATTATTTTTAGTTTAGGAATGGAGATGATCAAGCTTTCGAATTTACAGAAAAAAAAATATATTTTTTAACTATCGAGTTATAATCCACTTGACTTTAGATTTCTAGTCTGTGTTGTTACCATCATTAAAAAATGATGACACAATAAGCATGTTACGAGATGTGCCATAATTTAGCCATCAAAATGAAAATCTAATATGTTGTTTTGAAAAATAAGATAGGTTATATGTACCACTTTGATTTCCATTAACTTTCAAAATTGAAATATATAATTGAAACTTTTTGAATTTTGATAACTCTATAAACACAATCACAAAATTAAAAAAACAAATTTGATGATATAATTCGATTATCAATATTTATGGAAGTCTATCTCAGAATTAATTGGCAACGAGAAGAGTAGTCTATCTATATTGTGAAGTCTTTGAAATTTTCAACATAGATAAATATTATATTTATAAAAAAAAATAAAAGTTTACCACATTTAGAAAAATAAAAGATACCCAAACAAAACTGCTTTTGCTTTTAATGTCACAAATCCTTTTTTATTTTTTTATTTTCATAAGCACGTTTATATTATAATGTTTTAAATTTATTTGGTGCGTATATTATTTTGGGAAAAAGTAGAGAAATAAATGTTGTAAAGGGTTGTGGAACATGCGGCGTGTAGTTTTGTTGACTTTAGAAAACGGGTGGGGATTGCACCGAACTTCGGTGACACCGAAGCACATCTTGCGCCCGAAAATGGGGCATTAATCAACGCATACTAATCAATTTTTTTCTTTTTAATTTTCCATTATCAACTTGATTTTTCTTTTTTCTTTTTCTTTTTCTTTTTCTGTGGGCTTTATTTTATTTTATTTTAGTTTTCATTTTTAATGTTTAAGTGGAATTTGTGATTTACGTGTATGTCACTTGCCCTTTTTTCGTTCACGATGGGAAATGAGAGAGGAAAAAAAAACATCTTTTAGAAAATCATCTTAGAACAGTAACTAACCGGTGAAACTAACGGTGAGATAAAAATTAGCTAATTAATTAATTTATAAAATCAAGTTTTTCTTGATATAACAACCAAAGGGTGAATATTCAAATTCACCCCTTATTAGGTTGTCTTTACCGGTTGATTAAGTTCAGATTGTCAATTTATAAAATTAAATTGGATATGTAATGACAAGTCATCATTCGTACTAAAAAGAAAAAGAAATCATCATTGATGTTTTATTTTCAATTCCATTTAGGTATTAACTTTTTTTTTTCATGTGTTTATGACGAGGAAGTGAGGTAGAAGTGATTTTACTACGAGAAGAAGTAGAAACTCATTTTATTTTTAAATTTTTAAAAGTTATTTTTTTAATTAAATATTCATAAATGAATTAAACCAATCTTTTTTTTTTATACAACATGTAGGGTGGGGATTCGAATTCATGATTTCTTGCTCAAAGATAGGTGCCTTAACAAACCAATCTAAACTTATTCACTTAATCTTCTAGATTCATTATTGGTTTAATTATATTTAATATTTATTTTTAATTTTAATTTTAAAAACAGGTTAAATTTAAACTTTCAGTTTTATTAGGTTGAATATTAAACTTGGGTAAATTGACATATTAAAACTTCCTTACGCAAGTATTAAAATAATTTCTTATTAGACGAATTTACAAACATTTTTTATTGAAAAAAAAAAAGAAAAATAATAATAGTATAATACATTAGCACGCCTGTTCATGATAAGATCTTGAAACAATGCCGACATTCATTAAAATTTCAACCATGTCACATCCCAATATAAAAAGGAAAAGAATGAAAGAAAAAGAAAAGGACTTAGTAAATTAAGAAAAAAGATAAGAGATAAAAAGACCAACGAGAATACTTTGGTTGATTTTGGTTTTTCACATTTTTCGAAAATATATCTAGATTTTTACTCAAATTTTAAAAATAAAAATAAATTCTTTTAAAATTATTTTTTCTTAATTTCTAAAATTTGTTTAGATTTTGGAAATGTTTTTAAAAAATACATAACAAAAAGTCAAAGCGGGCACAACTTAGCAGTAATTGACATATAACTCCAACCAGAGGTTATTAGTTCGAATCTCCTCTCCAACATGTTATACTGAAAAAAATATATATACATAACAAAAAGAAACAATACATAAGGTGAAAGTAAAATAGCGCTTTATATTAGTTTACAAAATCATAAAATTTATAGTTAATAAATTCATATATAAAATATAAGTTCAATAATTTTTTTTAATCAATTTTGTCCCTAAATGTTCAAAATATCTATTTTAGTTCCCAAACTTGTAATAATATCCACTTTAGTCCTTAACTTTCAAAATTTCTATTTGAATCTTAATCTTTTCCTATCTTAATCAAATTTTAAAAGAACTAGTTTTAGTCATTGTTGTTATTTTCCACGTAATATCTACCCAGCCAAATTTCATGGCTCTAATGCATGCCTATGTCGTACGTTATTACACATGTTCAAAACTAAATTTTCGATAATAGCAACAAACAAAAATACATAACAACTATTAGTTTAGATTTAGATGTTAATGTGTTACTACAATAACCACTTTGGATTCGAAATCAAAATGAAATAAACCAAAAACATTGACAAACATTTTAAAAGCCGAAGAGTGTTAAAATTTTAGAGACCGAAACGAAATTGAGGAGTGAATGAGAAGGTGGAATTGCTTTAAAGAAAAACCGCAAATTGGGGGGTGGTTTGGAGTGAAAGAGCATATAGAATGGAATATATACCAATTTATTACTTATGGGTCATGAAAAATGCCCCTTTTTATTATATTCATGGTATTTTTTTAAAAAGAAAGGGAGATAATTAATTAAAGTTTTAAGTAATATAAACTGTAGATTTAGATCAGATTCTGTGTAATCAAATATTCCATTTCATAATGATGTTCAATCCCAATCGCAGCCATAAAGTTTGAGTAAATATTATGCAAAGTTTGCTGTCTGTGCAAATTTGGATACCACAAACTTCCATCCCTAAATTGGTTCCCTGCTTTGGACTTTACTTATTCTCATCTGAATTGCGTCCAAAGTAATTTTAAATTTGGTCTCATGATTTCATTAAATTTTACTAAACATCTTTGTCAATAGGTGGGGAGAAACACTTTTACAGAGAGTAAAAACTTGTTAACAACTTTAATTAATATGTGCTAACTCTTTTAGGCTCGCAAAATTTGCCCACATCTTTTTTTTTTTTTTTCCTTTCTCAGGTGCGAGCTGGTTGAACTCTAATATAATCTTAATATTTACAAGGTTTCATTTAAAAATTAATTGAAAATGAAAGGAATCAGTAGCGGATCCAAAAAATTTATTCATGGAGGCACAATTCGTATAAACATAGTAAAATAATTTACGATAAAATATGTGCACTGAGAAAGAAATTGACGAACAATAACTTTTCGTCATAAAACCAATTTATACACACTAAAAGCCCAAACCTAAAAATTGTGTGTTTAATAATGTTCATGTTTCTCTATTGTTAAATAAATAAAAATAGAATTGTATGACCCTGAACAGTCATGATTCAATAATGATAAAATAATATTTTTATCTATGTTGATGGATGGAAATTGGAACAAGAAATAAAAAAAAATTTATATAATTTTGAAAATGTTTTAAAAAATGAGAAACGAACCATTGTCAAATGATCTGGAGAGAGATAAATGATAAATTGTCATCAAATTAATTGATAAAATGATTAAAATTAAATCGCAAATAGAAAGATAAAGTTTTTGCATTTTATATATAGTAGAGATGTTTTAAAAAAGTATGTTATCATTTTATATGGTTTAGCCTATTAAAACTTAAGTGTTACCCTTAATATTTCTGATGCGTTTGGTAATATTTTTGTTTTCAATTTTATTAAGAAATATAAGTCCTTTTAATTATTTGTCCTTTAATTTTAACCATTTTATCCATTAATTTATGGCAATTCTGTCATTTATTCTCTCTAAATCCTTTGGAATTCTATCAATTAGCCTTCCACTATCTACTGGGATGAGTAAGCCATATATTTATCAATCCTATTAAAATCTTTGATCTTTTTGATGGGATCATTGACACTTTTTATGTCTAATAAATAGCATAAATTGTTTTATGAATTTTGTAAATATTTTTTTTTAATATCGTATGCAGCTTATTGTATACCTCGACTAATTTTATGGGATAACGATTTGATTCTACAATATTTGATTTCAGAAAATACATAATAATTACTAATTCTGATGGTGGATAGCCATTGGATTTAAATTTCTGCAAATACTTAGTTCGTTTTATTTATTTTATTCATGCTCACATTTGGCCACTACATTAACTTTCGCATGATATGCAGGAGACTAAACTAATAGATTTATAAAAATGACGTCACTATTTACACATGTTTTTTTTATATTATTAAAAAATTCAGTAAATTCCGTTAACAAGCGATTCAATTATTTATAATTCGGCACCAATCAACAATTTGGCATTCAAAAAATAAGTTATTTAGTCAAAAATCCAATTGGATTTTCCAGTAATATTCTCAGTACATGGGTTTACTTTAAGCCCAAATAAGCGGCCCAACTCAATTCAACTACTAGCCCGATTAAGCCCATGGAGTTTGTTATTCTTTGTGGAAAAAATCATTTTACATTTTATATCTTGTTAGGGAAATAAAATTATTTCAAAACATACAAAAATATATACACACACACCATATCTACGTGTATTAAATAGAGATATGTTGGAGTAAATTCAAGGTCCAAATGTAAAAAGGTTTCTCTTTAAGATAAAAAATAATTCTTTCTTATATGAGACATTGACTTTGATCAAACACGTCTCTTCCATAAATATTTTCAATTATTTCTTTCACTATTTTTCAAAACATGTTTCGAACGGCTATATTTTTCTATACTTTACCAAAATACCGTTCAATAACATTTGTAACTCTTATTATAAGTATTGAGAATCTATATATTGGAAAGGAAGAAGTGAGTGAGATTACAAATAGCCAAATATTACATAAAATTCTTAAATATTTCGTTTCAAATAAAACTATATTACAGGTGGTAGAAAAAAAATTGTAAAAATGGACGATTAATTTGTTCTCCAAAATATATTTGAAAATAAATCTTACGGAAGTCCAACAATTTCTTAAAACCATATTTATGTCTGCATCGCCATCACCTTCGATAAACCATTTAAATTTTGAAAATAAAATAGAAAACTAATTTTCGACGACCTTATAAATAATTCCTTAAATTAACTCTGCCATAAAAGTCAAGCGGAGAAAAAGTTAAGAAAAAAAAAAAGGTTTGATTTATTTGTACGCAGAAAATATTTTAATGTGCAAAATGCTAATTCGAGATCATTGCGTTTTTCACTTTTTTGGGTGAGAAAAAAGTGGCACATTTGAATTGAAATATTCACGTAACTTCCTCCCATTTGCATCTCATTTTCCCTCCTTTTTTACATATTTAATTTCAAATGTCTGCACAAAGCAAAAATCTAAAAAAAAAAAAAAGTTGGAATTTTCAGATTCAAGATTAGAAGAGATGGTTTTGCATACCAATTTAAATTAATTTTGTTCAGAGACAGAGAATTGAAAACTATTAAACACATAATTTTTGTAAGACTTTTATATACATGTAATATCTGTATTATTTATATTTATTCATGTACTATATATCATTTTTTTAAAAGTGTTGCCCATAAATTAACTTACACAACATTAAAAAAAAACACTATATACTTATTTTATATTATATACTAATTTTTACTATCCAAATCTAAAAAATCTGATGCCAACATGAGCTTAGACAGTATGAATGTTCATTGGGATAAAGCTTCCACGTCCTCGTCCTCACCCCCATTTCATTACCCAATTCCGTGAAATTCCCAACAAAATGATTTGTAGTAATATATATATATATATATATAATAAGATTTTTTAGTATAAATATATAAAGTGAGGCAGGACGGAGAATGCTTTCCCTGTCTCCATCCCAAATTGGATGTGGAACAAACTATATCCATCTCCACCCGGTAAAGAATTGGGGAATTTACCACCTAAACATGAAACTAATACTCATGGGGGAATGAACATCCTTGTTCTGATTAACTAGCATTAACTTACGTCTATTTTTTACTAAGAAATCATCACTTTGCATACTAAAAACAAATCTAAAAGAATGGTACCCAGACTTCTTTTCCAGCCCCATAATTTATTAAGTCGGCGAGCGAACTCAAACTATCAATACTATAGATTTTTTTTTACATATATGACATGGAAGCCGTTTTAACTTTTTACTGTGGATCAGTACGGCGGCTACTTGGAATAATTGAACTAAAAGTCTAAAAGAACCATTCTAAAGACAAATCTTGAATTTTAAAATAGGATTTAGGACTCTGTTATGTGAAAAAGATAAAAGAAAAAACTTTCGTGGAACAGTGTCTTTATTTACTGTGACATCATGATGGTAATAATGAGTTAGTTAATTTATTTAAATTTCACGTCAGTAAATAATTGGTCATAATTACTAGGTTAATTAATGTGAGAAAACTTTTGATTTTTCCAAACTTGATCACACAATCTGGTCCAAATCCAACATCCAATTCCTTCATCGTTAAAATAATAATAACAACAAATTAAAATTAGTTTCCTTTTCATCGGTAGAAAATAAGGGTGTGTTTGATGGGTAATCATAAAATATAAATTTGAAAATTAAAGATTCAATGAAAATTAGAATGGTATTATTGTTCAGTATTTTCAGATATTTGTTTGGTAACAATAATTGAATCTCAATTTAAAAAATTGTTTAATGTGTGTTTAATAATATATTTGTAAACTAGAAATAATTACAAACTAAATATTTAGTTTAATCTAAAATTATATTAATTAATTTATTAATTGGATAGATTTGAGTTAGTTGATGGATGAATCATTTCTATTTGAAATAATGTCAAAATGAAGATGCAAATGTTATCTGACTACGAGGATGGAGTATATTCTTCTGATCCATCTGATCCTTAATCTTGATCTTTTTAACTATTACTCTACGTATTTATTAACTTTTATTTAAAAAAGAAATCAAAGTTTTCTAGAATTAATAACCTAAACTATCAAATAATAGAAGTATTGAGTTTTACATACAAATAGGTAATTTTAAAAGAAGTTATCAATATTTTTTTCAACAAAAAAAAAAAAAAGAAGAAGAAGTTATCAATATTGAATCAATTAATATTTATTCAAAGAATATAGTTATCGATAAATATTTTAATTTCTTATTCTTACCTTTAATTTTTTGTTATTATTTCTTGAGTTTCGTTTATTATTCTTCTTGACCATTTAGTTTTTTTTTTCTTTTTTCATTAATTATTTAAATCAAGCTCAAAAGTTGAATTCACGTCTAGTTTATTGCGTATATAATAAATATCCCTCGGATAATGTTAAATATTCACTAACAATTTGCATTAATAGATTAATATTATATGATTTAATTTAACTAAATAAAAAATAAAATAAACTTTGAATAATTATATTTCTCTTTCCGGCCCGTTCAAGAGATTCCTAGCATTGTGGCAAGAAGACAAAACAAATGCAACTAATAATTCAATGTTGTTGTAATCATTATTGCCATTAAAGACATGATATGAAATCAATTAAATTAAGCAAAGTCATTTATTAGATTGTAATCCAAGAACTCGACGCCACCACAAGTCCTATGTATAATCCAAAACAAAAGCTTCCTGCTTACTCACGAATCATACTTTTTCTCAAGTACAAACAAATTTTTATTAGATTATATTTTCCCATAAAAATTATAATTTTAAATTTATTTTGTCGCTACACAATTAAAATTTAACTTTACGAAAACTTCAACTAGGGCTCCTATATAAAGGAGTGATTAATAAAACTTCAACTAACCTTTTTTGAGTTAGAAGAAGTCTTTACTAACTTGATAGTAGTGTATTAAGTCAGATATTATATCGATGATCACCTAACTCTACAACCTTATCATTTTTTCGTACCATATGGTATCTAATATATTGTATGCAATTTTAAAATGAAATTTAGAAAAAAAGTGATTATGGAAACAATTTTCTAAGAAAAGAAAACGAAGAAAGAATATTTCTTTTGATGGTTGTTTTTTTTCTTTTCTCTTTTACCAGCCTATGGGACCTGTGGCCTGTGGGAGCCTTTATACTCTTTTTAATAAACAATTTAAATAAAGTGATAAAAGAGATTTATTGAAAAACAATCACAAATTTTTTACAAGGCATAAAACACACACATATATAAAAGTACAAAAATAGATACCAATAAGTTAACACCCAAGTATTGTTTAGATTTATTAAAATTTCGAAAAAAAAATGTTAAACTCGTGTAACTTGAACTTAAGTTTAAGATATGAATTTGTTTATCATAAGTAATAAATTTGTTCATCTTACGATATATACTGCTTTTTTATTTATTCAAATTCAATCCTATACTATATGCTAACATAATAATCTATAAACCAACTCAAATTTCTTTAACGAATAACGAATCTTGTTTTTCTTACCTTTTTACTTAAATCTTAATTAGATCCTGAGTTAATATTAATTTTACATTTTTTAGAAGATGGATACACATAATAATATCTTCCATTATTGTTTTTTGAAAAATTTTAGAAAATGGAAAAGATGCCATTTGAAGTCACCAAATCCACATATGGGATGGATTATTTAGACAAACTTTTTGACTGTCAAGAGGGAGTTAGTTCACCAAATTCTTAGAGAATTAGCTGTTTTTGTCAAATCTTAATCACATGACTTCTTTCTTTTCATCTATGGGCCACCAAGATTTTTTATTTTCCTTTCTCTTTTCCATCCTCCATCTCATATAATCTCCTATTTTGCATAACAATTCTCTATCAGATATTTTTTTATTTAATAATTAAATCATAAATTGAATATTGCCCCTGGTGATCGCAATTATTGAACTAAAAAACCCTTAAAAACTTATGAAAATGAAATTAATGCAACAACGTTAGAGGATATTTAACTCAAGCATTTTATAATAAAATTGTGAAGCTTTAAGGTAAGATGACTTAAATTGATTGATACGTGAGTTTATAATTTGTAGTGGTAAGTTTAGGATTAACCCGTTGGCAATGGATGTAAAGGTGATTTGGCACACCTTTTTTTTTTTTTAATAATAATCTCTCAAGTGTTTAAACTACCAGTCAATTGTTTTAAAAGTCACTTATTGGATAATCATCTGTCAAGCATTTCTTCAAAAAAGGATTTTGAAACAATACTACTTGTTACCAAATGCTATAGTTTTTTTAAAGCATTTTTAGTCATCTAAAATCATTTAAAAAACTACAATTAACACACTATAAATTACCGATTCTTTTAAAAGTGTGGGTAGAAAAAATGTCTTTTTGCAAAAACTACTCTTTTCAAAAGTCGTCCAAATGCATTATAAGTATACAAATCCAACTCACGAGTCAAACGCTTTTTGAAATTCGCTTTTAACAAAGGAAGAAGTAGTCTTTTTTGCACAGTATCTGTAACTTGGTGTTAAATTTGAGGAGAGAAAAAAGGGCATGAATAAGGGAGACATCACACATGGATTTAGGGACTGAAAAGAACCCATCACCAAGCAAAACTTGTGTCTTCTCTCCCCTTTTGGATGATACAATTCCTTACACATCGCCATCTCCTCCAACTTTGTTTCTTTGTTACACCAAAAAGTTAAAAAGAAAAAAAAAAAACACGAAATCTCACTCATCACATTGCTTAAACTTTTCTCTTCGGACCCAAGCATAGCTTAAGATGCCGAATCTAAATTTTATTGTACAACTCCATAATTTTCCACGGTACTCTAAACTCACTATCTCTCGTCGTTTTTCTAAACTTAGGCTTCTTAAACTTAGACTACCGTATACAAATTTCTTAAACTACTTATGCTCTTCCCAGCGAGAGTTTGGCTATAGATGTCGAACCTATGTTTTACTTCATGGGTTTGTCGAATTTGAGGTTTGTTGGATAAATCTGTGAATTTCAACAGTACTTTAAGCCCATTCCTTCATATGGTTCTTCCAAACTTGGGCTTCTTAAACTCTATGTTTAAATGTTCGAAATAAGATGTCGAATCTATGCTCTGAACGCCTTTTCTTCGTGCCCATTTCCAATTGAATTTTGACCCTGTGATAATGATCAATAATTTGACATGATTGAAAGGGGAGAGACCTTCACTGGGAAATTAATTGTGCCTCTTACCCACTTTAAAAAGGACTGTTAACAAAGAGAGAGAAACCAAAGAGAGAGGGTAGCAAATAGAAACAGCAACATTAGCAGCTTTTGTTTCCATAGACCCCTCCCCTGCAGCTACAAAAGCAACCCCATTTTCACTCTTTTTTCAGGTACTCACTCTGTTTCTTTTGTTGGATTGGATCTTTATTCTCAAAATCATCTTTCCCTTTTGAGTGAGACATTTTTTTCCCTTCTCTTTTTTGGGTTTGGTTAAATGCAATTGAAAACTGCCCCAAACTGACCCTGCTTCATCTCGATCAAGGTACAGCCGAACTTGGAATTCAAAGACCCTTCAGAAGATTTTCAGTAGGAGTAAATTAATTGCTCTGTTTTTTGTTTTCTCGAGGGAGATGTATTAGTGACACTGCGGCTCCTTCATTCCTCTGATTGAAAAAAGTTCAAAACAGAGACCCATCTCTGTTACGAGGCTACTATACACTTTTCCATTAAAAGGTAACACTTTTATTTTCTTTTTTACCCTTTTTTCAAACTGGGCATTTTCTTTTAATGCTTCATTCTCTTTCCATTTCCCTCTTTGGGTGCTTCAAAGTTCTCTCTTTTACTTCAAACTTTTTTCCTTTCTTTCTTTGTTAGATCCGTAGAGAGAAAATGGTGCCATCGAAACAGGTTGAAGAAGGCAGTTTCTCACAATCAATGAATGAGCCAAATGAGAGGGATGGAGAAGAGAATGAAAATCAATCTCCATTGAGCTTTAAGAGCCTCCTCTGGCATGGAGGCTCTGTTTATGATGCTTGGTTCAGCTGTGCATCAAATCAGGTCCTAAAACTTCAAAACCCACAAAACCCACAAAAACCCACAAAAACCCACAGAAACCCAAAATTTTTTCTCTCTTTTGTGGATTGTAAAGTTGTTTCTTTTACAGGTTGCTCAGGTTCTGTTAACTCTGCCATACTCTTTTTCTCAACTGGGAATGCTCTCAGGGATTATATTTCAAGTGTTTTATGGCATTATTGGAAGCTGGACTGCATATTTGATCAGCATTCTCTATGTTGAGTATAGAACTCGAAAGGAAAAGGAGAATGTCAGCTTCAAGAACCATGTCATTCAGGTTAGATTTTACAGAACAAAAACAAAACTTTAGAACAACCCAATGCCATTTTTGCAATTTTGAAACTTTTTGTTTGTTTGTTTGCAGTGGTTTGAAGTGCTGGATGGGCTTCTGGGTCCATATTGGAAAGCTGTGGGATTGGCTTTCAACTGTACTTTCCTTCTCTTTGGATCTGTCATTCAGCTAATAGCCTGTGCAAGGTCTGTCACTTCACAATCTCTCTTCTTCTTCTTCTCTACTGAAAATCATTCTTGCAAAACTTTGCCAAATCCAAGTTTAATTCCAAGTTATATCCAAATTCTATTTTGACCATTTTTGGGATTGTTTCATTTTAGTCCCTCAAGATATTATGTTTTAGTTTTTGAACAAAGCGTAAAAATTGTTCCAAATCATTGAACTTTAGTCAATTGTATTGCAAAATTCAATTACTTTTTGAAACTTGACTATGAGTTGTTACTATATGGGTTCCAAAACACTTGTTCGTTATCAAAGAAGAGTGATATGGTTGTTGAATAAAAGATGTGGCTATGTCAGAACTTTCTATTAAAAATAACATTAATGACAATGATTGGATTGATTTTTTATGCCATATTCATTGAATATAATAAAATGTTCAAAGACCAAAAAGCTTATGGGTCTTTTTTGGTTCATGTTTCTCATTCGGCATTAGTATTGACTAACCACTCATGTTCACGGTTTTTATTTCATGGAACGTTTTCACAAATTTTAGTCTTTGATTTATATTTTAATTTTTTTAAACATACAAAAAAAAGCATTACTTTGTTTCTTTTTACACATAGACTGCATAATAAATATTATTTTGTCCCTAAGGGTTGAGGTAGGTGTCTACTTGGTCACTGAAGTTTCAAAATGAACACTTTTAGTCCCGGAGGTTGGAGGTAGGTGTCTAATTGGTACTTGAAGTTTCAAAATGAAACTTTTGGTCCTTCAGGTTAAAGTAGGTGTCAACTTTTGATCACTGGAGATTTAAAATGGGCACTTCCGGTTTCTGAAGTTTGATAAATAGTTCTAAATGATCCCTGATTTTTTTACCGTTAATTAACTAATATTTAAATAACGTGATAAATTACAGTTAAATTGTTTATCGTAGTTACTGATGTGACAAATTATATTAATTAAATAATATATGTAATTAAGCTCAACTCATCTTGTGACAATATTTTTCTTTCTTAAACAATATAAAATAAAAAACAAGAAATTGAGACGAACCGCCATTAATGATCGAGAATAGTTGTATTGTAAACCTCAAATAACCCATCCAAACATGGGAGTAAGTTAAAAGAAAGCAAAAGCAAATTAAAGAGAATGAGTTGTAATAATAGTAATACTATACTGCCAGAGCGAGCATAAGCGGTAATTGATATATATTTCCAATCACAAGTTTGTGAGTTGGAATACTCTCCCCTAACATGTTTAAAACAAATCAATGGTAGTAATACTAATATGTGATATGGTTGTAACTTGTGATTTAATTATGGCAGCAACATATATTACATAAATGACAAATTAGACAAGAGGACATGGACATACATATTTGGAGCTTGCTGTGCCACCACTGTGTTTATACCTTCTTTTCACAACTACAGAATTTGGTCTTTCCTTGGCCTTGGAATGACCACTTACACTGCTTGGTACTTGACCATTGCTGCCCTTCTTCATGGCCAGGTACACCTTCTGATTCCTCCTCTCTCTTTTCTGGGTTTTTTTTTTCTCTCTCTCATTTTGATTTTTGAGTTTCATTTTTTCAAGGTTGATGGGGTCCAACATTCTGGCCCAACTAGAATGGTGCTCTACTTCACTGGGGCAACCAACATACTTTACACTTTTGGTGGCCATGCTGTCACTGTGTGAGTCTTCTGATCAACATTTGAAATCTATATGCCATTTCTCAATCATATTCCTTCTGCACTCATTAATGGGGTTTGGATTTTAACTTCAAAGGTGAAATCTTTTTTCTCAATCATAAGACTGTTTGTTTATGAATTGTTGGGTGGAAACTGGACATGTGTGGATCAAATGGTTTGAATTTGATTAAAAAGAAACCAAAATGGTTTGGCGCGGCAGGGAAATAATGCACGCGATGTGGAAGCCTCGAAAATTCAAAGTTATTTATCTCATCGCCACTCTCTACGTCTTCACCTTGACCATCCCCTCAGCCACCGCCGTCTACTGGGCTTTCGGCGATCAACTCCTCACTCACTCCAACGCTTTCTCCCTCCTTCCCCCCAACGGATGGCGTACCACCGCCGTCGTTCTGATGCTCATTCACCAGGTACATTATTCCCTTGCAAATTTCGATTTTCATTCTCTTTTTTTTTCGCTTACGCATTTCCTCGAACGGTTGGTGTGCAGTTCATAACATTCGGGTTTGCTTGCACCCCATTGTATTTCGTGTGGGAGAAAGTGATTGGAATGCATGAAACAAAGAGCATGTGTCTGAGGGCAGTTGCCCGATTACCGGTTGTGATTCCCATATGGTTTTTGGCCATAATTTTCCCCTTCTTTGGACCCATTAACTCTGCGGTGGGGGCGCTTCTGGTTAGCTTCACCGTCTACATCATCCCCTCTTTAGCCCATATGCTCACTTTCAGATCTGCCTCAGCCCGACAGGTAAATGCCCTTGATCTTTCCACTTCATTTCTTCAATTATATTCTACCTAATACGCGTTTATCCAACTGGCATTGTCGAAGTCTCGTCATGGAGCCTAGTATTTGATTGATGCCTTCAACCTTCCCTCACTTCCTGACCATATCATTACTGGGTCCTGCTTTGATTTTGTCTAAATTTCGTTAAATTAGGCAATCTAAGCTGCTAGCTGAATCATTGATAATTTAATGCAGTCTTGAGATCAGGTTTCAGAACATTCTTTGCTTACTCTTGAGCTGTTTTCATCATATGATGTGGTTGAATGTTCTGTTTGGTATCTGTGATTCGTTATTAGGAGCTTTAATACTGAAAATGCAGAAACCAAGTTATATACCCTTCAGCACTTGCTCTGTATATTCTCTTATCATCTTTGTACTTCAAATGGATGAAAACATTTATTTGAAAGTGAAACATTACCAAAGATTGAGTATGCTGGAAACTTTTGTTAAGAATCTGATGACTGTCCTAGAGGGTCTCAATATAGTGTCAGCAAGTACAAGTGTTAAACAGTGAGTGTTCCCTAAAGAGTTGGGCCTTTCAACTGTTATTATTTTCTGGATATGGTTCCAGCTGTATGATTTAAGCTGGAAGTGAGTTCCAACAGACAGCCATTTTTAGCCCCACTGGTTCTTATAATGACTAGCATTTGAAATTTCACGAGACATTTTATTATGGGAGTGGGTAGTGTTTCATTTTCATTCAGTTATGTGCTTTCGTCACAATTCTTCATGCTAGCCACATCTTTGGACTAAGCCCTCCCCTGTAGAATGTTGTACCCTACTTCACAATCACAAGCCTTTTTCCTTCGTACGGCCGAAGGATAGGACCAATATGGTGGCTAATTGAGCGAAATTTTAGGCTTTTCAGTCACTGGACGTGTCAAATCAAAATATTTTGCTGTTGATGCTACTTTTGCTTACTAGTTTGCAGCTTTTTCATCCTAAATGCTGTTGTAGATAAGGTTGCAAACCCAAACTGAAAAATCTAATGGAAATGACTGTAATGAGTTGGTTCAGTCCGTTTAAATTATCATCGTGGGTCATTTTGGCCTCTAAAGTATAGATTTGGACAATAATTGGTTGTTTTAGTTTTAAAAAAATAACTCGATTGATGTCAACATTAGCTTAGTTTAGCGGTAATTGACACGTATCTCTGATAAAGAAGTCATGAGCTTGAATTCCCCACCCCAAATGTTGTACTCAGAAAAAAAAAAAATCAACTCATTTGATGATGGTTTTTATTTCTCTTAAACTGATATGTCAATTCAACGTTAGTTTTAGTCCAAAATCAGTTGTAGCTTATAATTTGTCACATCACTAGGACAACTATTGGTCTTGTTCATTAGTGATACATGCATATCTTCTAGAATTCTAATGAACTGAACCAAGAAGTCCCTATTATAACTGTGCAACAGTTGCAACTCTTGTATTTATGTGAAGTTTCAGTGGAAACCCATGTAGATGATGACAGTTGAAATTTCTTTCACTAGTGTGACATGATAGGAAAATGTACATGTTTTGGCTGCAGAATGCTGCAGAGAAACTTCCAATCTTCCTCCCTAGCTGGGCAGGCATGTATGTGGTGAACAGTTTTATAGTGATCTGGGTCCTGGTGATTGGGTTTGGATTTGGAGGGTGGGCTAGCATGGCCAACTTCATCAAGCAAGTTGACACTTTTGGGCTTTTTGCAAAGTGCTACCAGTGTCTACCACAGAGCCCACCAATGGCCCATCATTGAATTTTCTCCCTCAACCATATACAAGGCATACACAGAGATCATCAAACTTCTCCTCCTACCTTAAGTAAATAGCCATATTAATCAGCCAAATCTTGTCTGTTCAGTCTCTTTATCTAAATATGATGTTTGTTTGTTTCTTTTGTTCTTCTTTCTTATGCAAATATGAGGAATTGGGTAAAGTCCATTCTTAGATGCATATAAACCATCTTCTTCTCTCCCACTATTGTTTTGTTATGTGCTTCTGGAGGAACTGGATACCAATTGCTATCTCTGACTAATTTTAGAATGCAAAAGGAACAGAGTTGGAACTGCACTCTAAATTTTGAATTGACTTGATTCGGTTTGTTTAGAGAATGCTGATAAGAAATAACTCATTTGCTGAATAAAAAATTTAAAGGTTGGATTTTTTTCTGGGAAAAATGTGCAGAATACAAAATTTAAGTTATAAATACTATTTTGATCTCTATATATACTTTATATTTTGGTTTATTTTGACCTTCTTACCCTTAAAAAGTAACTCTTTTAGTCCTTCATTTTTTTAATCTAGTTTATTTGAATTATAATTTTAACATACACTTCACTTACTAATTTTTTTGAAATGTAATCACAAAATTTGTATTAAAGAGTTTTCATTATACATAATATTTGTGTTAAAATTTTACAAACATAGATTAAATTGGATGCTTTTTAAAAGTAAGGACTAAAATAGATGTTTTGAAAGTAGGGCTAAAATGAACAAAAATTGAAAATACAATAATCAAATGAACCAAAGTCGATCAACATTTAACTACATGATTAATTAACATATTATTTGGTTTTTGGACTTAATTTTTTTTTTTTTTACTATTGTTAGAAATAAATAGGAGCATGAAAAAAAATCTACGACAATACCCAAGGACTTCTTGCATTCAAATTGCATATACTAATTAATGAAATATCCAAATTAACAATTTTCCCGAATATAACCAACAGAATGAATTTTCTATCCGATGATGGTATGAAAATTTTTCTATTGGAAATGCGACTGAAGTTTCACATTGACTAAATAAAAAATAATAATAGACATATAAGCATGAGACAACATCGTTATTGGTATAAGATTTTTTTGGTGAAACTAAAAGCAAAATAAGAGGAATATCATGTATATATTTTTTTGAATAAGAATATAATGTATATATAAATATGTGACAACATCTACATTGATACGAAACATTTTGGTTTAAACTTAAAGCAAAGTCTTGAGGGTTACTTTGTGAGCCTAGGAATTATGATTGGTAGTTGAGCTCTATCGGATAAGTAGTGTGCAACTATTTTAGAGAAGATTCGATAATACTTCGTTTAAGGAGATGATTGTTGAGAATGTAATCAAAATTCTATATTGGCTAGATAAAGTAAAGATCAATGGTACATAAGTATAAATCGAAAGCAAAGTCGGGTTATGCTCGTGTTAAAAAAAAAATCAAATTATTATCATATGTAAGTCAAAGTATAACTCAACGGTAATTGACATATACCTTAAATCATGAGGTTGAATCCCTCCCCGGTGTGTTTTACTTAAAAAAAAAAAGAAGAAGAAGAAGAACCTCGAGGAAAAGGAAACCCTTGATTATTGCGCCATGAATAAGAATATAAAATCATGGAATTCGTCTTGCTCTTCCGCGCTCTTGGCCTGCGCTTCACGTTACCAAACAAAAACCGCATGATTTTCCACTGCTTTCATCTTCCTCTCTTCCACTGAAGAAAATCTCTCGCCATTTCTCTTCACATTGTTGCCCACGCCACATTCTTCCGCTGCTCAAGGTACGCTTCTTCTTCAAGCTTTCGATTCTGAGTTTCTTTCAAACCATTATTATTCTCCGTTTTCTTTCTTTTCAGTATGTTTATTGGGGATTGTAGGTGTTGATTGACTTACCGCGGCGTGAGAAGGCATTTTTTCCGAGTTTCCAGCTTGTTTCGACATTTGCTTCCTGAGTTCTGAGGTCTAAAAATGGCTCCCAGAGTGCGAAGTAGAAAGGCATTTTTTCTTTCGCTCTCACTCTTTCGTTTTTTCTTTAACCTTTTTTTTTTCTTTTTTTGCTTCCTTTTCTCATTCCCAACGAGCTTTCTGCTTTTGTTTTCAACTGATTTCTTATAGATACTAATATTGTTTTCTAATTTTATCCTCTTTTGCTCTATTTAATTTAAATTTCAGAGGGGTAACTTAAGAATTGATGCAGCACTCGACGCCATGGCACCTTTCGGATTTTCTCCGAAGTTGGTTCGTGACACGGTGAAGGAGCTCCTCAGTGTAGGTTTTTCTGACTTCCTCTGTTATTGCGTAAAGCACGTACGGGTTTTTGTTTTTGCTTGTTCCTGAAGTCTTCGAACTTCTGTGTGGCTATTAAAAGGTTTGTGGAAATGAAGATGAATTGTTTTTCATGTCACTGTACAGGAAAGCACGCGTATTAATTTACTATTCTTCCTGCATTGAGCTAGGGATTTTGTCGTTATTGCTGCTGGTCGAAAGTGTTTCATTGGTTTCGTTGCTTCATTTTGACTTTCTTGAAAATGTCGTGATATTTTTGTTTTATACTGATCTGGGGGGTGAATTTGCTTTAGGTCTATGGAGGAGACGATGGATGGGTATTCATTGAAGAAGGCTCTTATACTCTCTTGATCGATACCATTCTCGATAAACTGAAAGATGGGGTAATAGTGCAGGTTAATCTTCCAACTATTTTTGTTGAATTTGGCCCTCTACATGCTTCAGTTCTTTACCAAAATTATATGTACGCTTTGTGTCTTAGCCATTAGGATTGAGCTACTTGATGATGTTATTGTTACGCAACAACAGAACCTCTACATTTACTCTCTACATTTCCACAATGCTATGATATTGTCCATTTTGGACATATATCCTCGTGACTTTATTTTTGGTTTCCTTTTATCTAGCTAATTGTGTGACTTTGATTGCATTTGCAACTGATATAGAAATTTAATTATTGGATTTGAAAAAAATGGAATATTATATTTAGGAAAATGGTTTATGGCTACGTCCACTTTGCATTATATTTATGGTTTATGAATGATTCGTGATACCAACAGAGAATGATGTGACAACTCAAATGGAATAGCCATTTTTTTTTTGTTGTGCGTTGGAGATTGATATATTCGTTCTGTAGATTCTTGTAAACTATTATGCATCTCTCTTAAATGAAAAGGCATGCACCAGAGTATTGAAATGTATAGCTCCTAGAGAAACCCCTAATCAAAACTTCAAACTGCCTTCTATCCCCCGATTGGTGTGGCGCGTGCAAGGGAGGAAACGGCACAGCATCTGTTTGTGAGGTGCCCTTTCGCTACAGCTCTTTAGCAAAGGCCTATCAACGGATTGGGATGGTGGCTAGTTCACTCCAGAAGCGTCCCTCATTTCTTGAAATCTACTTTTCTTTTGGCCATCATTCCAAAAAGAATGCCGAAGTTTTACTGGTGAATGCCTCTAGGAATTGTGTGGATGATACTTGAGATCGTAAAGGTTTTATTTCTCTTTATCTTTGTGTACTTGTCGTAGGTTTTTAATCACAATATTTATACCACTAGACAGCATGATTGTGGCCTTGTGGGTCTATTGGCATCTTATATTTCACTTTCCCAATGAATTATCGTGGTTATTGTGTTGAACTGTGCAGAGGATTAATTTTCCCCCGTAAGCCCATTGATCCTATATCTGAAGTCATCAGTGCTAGTTTTAATCTTTATCCTCCTGTTGTGACAAGATTGAGTAATTATCAGAAAAATGCACGCCTTGCATTCTTCCCATTGTTTTATCCCTTCAACTTTGTCACGATTGAATGCCCATTTTCTGAAGGTTCATGAAGAGAATGAAAGAGCTGAAATTCACGAGGAGACCTCCATAGCTGGCTGTTCATCTAATCCAAGGGATGAGCTTACCGTGAAGGAGATTGACGATGTTTTAATTTCTCCATATGAGGACAATGAAGCTTTCAGGATCACGACCCCATTGTCTACAATTGATTCAGGTAATTCATTTCCCATACCTCTAAAGTTTATTTTTTTTGTTGCGGATTTTCAATGTTCTATAACTATTGTTGTCGATTACTTGAAAAATATTTTGGTGAGTTTAGTCGTAAAGTTGATGATTGGTGCCTTAAACTTGAATTCTTGTTCTTAGATACATTCTATTCTAGGCTCCTATCAAACGATACACTCTCTTCTAGGCCAAACTAACACCTAACCAGCTAAACTTTTAAAACTACTATCAATGTGCAGCAGTAATTTTTAAAGGCAAGAATTGATTTCATTTGGTTACTTGGGAAAGAAACTATCGAATGATTGAGTTATTCACACCTTCTGAGTGATTCCACTTACATTGTGGATTATCATGCTGAAGGCATTGAAGAATATTATCTCTGATTGTGTGCAGAAGGAAGATATCGGATAGACGATGCAGGTCCTGGTGATGATGATCATTTTAGGAGTCCTCCAAACCAGTCTGCACCTGCGGCTCATACCCCGAAAATTAGTAGAAGGCCGTATCATGGCTGGATCTCTAGCAACGACAAGAAGGAAGATTTGGTGCACTTACCACCAGATCCGGAGTTTGCCAGGTTACTCATGACTCCAACGCAGAGAAAACGAAAGCAGCGTTGGGATGTGAAGCCTGCAGAATCATAAGGTAATTGGTGATTTGAGGGAAGATAGATGTATGTAAGTACAAATGGTAATTGGTTGTGGGAGAGACAGGCCCCTGCTAACTGTTACTGCTCTGACCGTAGAAGAAGCTGTTAGTTGTGTAATTTAGACACTTTACTTTAGTTCCATCATATTCTGGTTTTTCCCTTAAGAAACAACTCCAAAGCTGAGATATGAATTTCCCATCTCTTATTCTTTAGGGTAACTCCAGTAGTGAGAACTTGAGTGGTTTTAATTTAAAATCCTTTAATATTTTAAAATTATAATTGTTTATGGGGCTCAGCTTTAAAGTGGGTGACGGGCTTAGAGATTAATAGAAAATGAGATTTGGGTAGGATATAAGTTTTCTATATTTAACAAAATAGCATGCCTTTTAGATATTTTCAAGATATAACATTTTTTTGAAAATCGTGATTTTAAGATTTTCAATATTTCCAAATTATTCTTTTCATTATCGCTTTGTTATTATATATCAAACATATATCACATATATATCAGGAGTATATCTGACAACATTAGTATATCATAAGTAAATCAATAGTACGTTAGAAGTCAATCAGTTCTACACAGTTGTGTAATAGTAAATCACTATTTTACCTGCTTTAACCTTTGTCTTGTATTTTTTTTTATCAATTAGAAATTAATAGGTATTGGCATGCATGGAAAATGAGAAAAAAATTTGATTTCATGTGAACGACAATGGTGATTTTCGAAACTTGTACATATATCAATAGTATAATTAAATTTTATTTAAAGTTTTAAATCAAAATGAAATCAGCAACAATGTCATTTTTAAATGTTTTAAATATCATTTTTGGGTATCAACATTAAATCAGCAGCAAAGTCCTACAACCAAAAACTTAAGTTTCATTATTGTATAATCTTTAGGTAAAAGCTTGGGACATCAATCTTCGTTCTTGGTGATTGTCGTGTCTTCGGAGATAATATCTTTGAAGCTTTCCGGACGATGTTTTTTTATTTCATTTTTCGTATTTATACCATTGCTTTTATTTGAAAAAAAGTAGTATATCAGAAAACATATATTAGAGGTAATATGTTCGAAATAATTGGTAGTTATCATAGTTATATCAGAAGTAAATCAATTTCATACCATATGTATATCAAACATATATCACATATATATCAGGATTATATCTGTCAATCATTAGTATATTAGAAGTCAATCAGAACTAATTTATCGTTGGTTTGGGCCTGCATGGTATATTTGTAATTTAGAACGTGGGCCTCCATTTTTTTGCAAAAAAGAAATGCCATATTTGAAAAACTCAAACCTTGTTGTTATTTTGCTTATTTTCCTAACTTTTTTTTTGCCATATCTCAAGTTGCCACTAATAGAAATCGTGTGGATTGCATTTGGTGATTCTTCTATCGTGGTACGTGCTTCTACTTCAAAATACTTTTTATTCCTATAGTTTTAGCTTCAAAATATTTGTTTTAGATTTTTACTTCAAAACGTTTAGTTCTTTGTAGTTTGAAAAAGTGACCGACTTAGTCCTTCATTTTCAATTTTTTTTACTATGATACTTCACTTTTTAAATTTCTTGAAATATGGTCATAAATTTTTATTATAGATTTTGTATATAGGGATTAAAATAGTTACTTTTTTGAAATATTAAAATAGAGAAATTACGAGGAACAAAACATAGTATTTAAACTTCTTAAATTTAGTGCAAGAAATGAAACAAAAATGGGTAATAAATGATTTTTCCCCCAAATATTCCAGTATTTGGAGCATATTCTTTGCATCCTGCTCGTGACATACACTCTCATTTTAAAGCAAACTCCGAACAACAATAAAAGAATTTAAATTATTAAAAATTTATATTTAGAGGTTTGAATTCAAGAAATTTCCTCAATTTATTTATAATTTTGACAAAGTAATAATCTTCAATTGACCTATAAAAATTATTTCTCAAAAAAATTGACCTATAAAAATTAGAACATACTAAAAACATCACCTAATTTAAAGTATTACAATTGTTTTTCTTAAAAGGGTTTCTTTTTCTTCCATAAAATACAAAATTCGGAATTAGCCCCACGAGATTTTTTAATCCACCAACAATAACACGTGCTAAGGAATAATTCGCAGTTCAGATTCGCTTAAATTCATTTTCATCTATTCGCTAATTTCTCAATATAATCCAGTTCTCGTTTATTCGGATAAGATTCTTGAACTCGAAGCGAGATTCTTCTCCATCCCACCCGCTCGTCGAATCAGTAATTATCAGTCATTACCGAAATTTGGAGCTTCAATTCAATCAATGGCGCCCTTTTTTCTACTGGATTAAATTGTTGCTCACCCACTTTCTTAAATGGATTTTCCTGCAACTTTTCGCGGGAATTCCTTCCCCTTGTCTCAGTGCAGCTCTTGCTGTTACATTCGTTTCAATCCCTGTTTAGCTTCGTTTACTGGTTCGAGGGACCAACGGATTCGTCACAGTAGTCTCAAGCTCTACCGGGCTTCCAGGTACTTGCTTAGTTTCGAATTGGAGGCCCGTAATGCGGGGCCTTCAAGATTATTGAATTCATTCTTTTTCTATTTTTCGTGTTGTTACTGATAGCCGCCCGAAGCGAGGGGTTGCTTGTAGAGTGACTGAAACGCAGACTGAACCTGATAGCAATAACGATAAGGTATTTGTAACTTTGCGTTGCAGCCGAATCCTTTTTCCCTTTTCCTATAGTTTTACAATTAAAATTGCTTCGTAGTCGACAATGTCATTTTCTTGTTGGATTGGAGACACTGGGATCAATGGCCTTCTATTAATTTTATATAACTTTGCCTTAAGGTTTAGGCTTTTCTTCCTCTTTCAGATTAGATTCCTTTGGTCCGACTTATGGCACAGAATTTATGGTATGACATGAGTTCTAGAATACGTAATTGGTGTTATTGTCCACTTAATGATAGATCTTGATGACACCTTCATGAAATAGATGCTTATAAGGTCATGTAGAAATTACTTCCAACATTGGCGTTGGATGCTCGAAGGTGGCGTGTTTTTACAATCAGAAATAGATGTTTTACTTGTCTAGTAACACAATAGCTTAATACTTAAACGTCATTCTTGTGAATTTTCTTGGGTTTATGAAACTATATCTCAATTTGTAGGAAGAAAATGGCTCTGAAGATGGAGAAAAGCCATCTTTCTCCGACTCTTTCACAGAAGATAAGTTTCAGGTTGATTCTCAGCCTGTTGATCAAGGAAACAACAATGATGCTGAAAGTAAGGACCAAGGTGACATCCCGGTATGTATTTCTAGCTACTTGCTAACCTTATGCATAATAAAATAGCGTGGTAACCGGTTCTTGATCAGAAAGTGTCATTGGTCTTGAATAGAAACTGAAATCAAAGTTATTGCTTTAAGTTTCACATTTTCTCTTTTTCCAACTGGAGCCTGAAAGACTTTATTGCATGGTGTGCTTGAGTACGTACGAACTCTAACATACAGTAGAATTTACCGACCCTGCAACCGCATGTAATCACGCTGTAGTAATTAATATAACATAAAAGGTTTTATCTTGATCTCACCATCAGAGGCCGGCATATTAAATCACCCCTTCATCTTAACGATCATCTTCGAATTCTACGTTAATCCATTTTAGCCCATCTATGGAGAATATATCTTCTTTGAGTGTCATTCTTGCTTCAACTCTCTTTTCTTATTTTGATTTTTTGTTTACAACTAATCAACCCTGCTGAGAGGGGGTGTGACTGTGTCCTCAATGAATTTGAAGTGTTTTTAAACTTCGAAACAGGATATTGATAATGTAGAAGTTGCTAGTGGATCTCCACTTCCAGGACTAAAGGTACTTATAATTTCTTTTTGTATTTTTCTTGTAGCAGAATAAGAGGCAAATTTTCATGCTTCATACCTCATCTGTTATTTCTTTGATAAAATTTCAAGCAGCCGCAACAACTAGACGAATCATTCCGGATTCCTCCTGAAACAATCGAAATTCTCAAGAACCAAGTGTTTGGATTCGATACTTTCTTTGTGACAAGCCAGGATCCGTATGAGGTGAGTTGTTTATGATTATGTCGCTATTTTTATTAATATTTGGGGGGGGGGGGGGCAAGTTGGAGGAAATTTGATGAATATCAAAGTAGCTTTATTTAGCATTATATAGCTGCTTTAACTGAAAAGTGTAGAATAATAATTAAAACTTATATTTTATTCTTTTATTTGATGTACAAGTGATACAAAATAATCGTAACATTATTGAAACAGAATAGTAATTATTTAATTGTATAAGAAACCATTAATAAACAATTATGAAAGGTTGCTAAATGATGATACTAAAATAAAATCTTTAACATGTGAAAGTTCCATTCACGAATTTAACCTATCATAAAAACTGTAACGAATATCATTAATCTATTGTGTGTATTATTGAATTCAATGTGTATAATTAAAAGGAGGGATATGTATGAAACTACTTAATATAGAGAGTGGACAAAATGACCCGGATATGACTATCCTAGCCTTTTGATATATAAACTTTGTTATATTTATTTGTTACCTCTGCAAGGGTGGAGTGTTGTTTAAAGGCAATTTGCGAGGAGAGGCTGCAAAGAGCTATGAAAAGATAGCACGGAGAATGCAGGTGTCTACTGTCTGCATTTGTTGTTATTTACTGGTTTTTAAATGTTCCTAAGTAATTAATTGCTTACTTAATATCTCGGGAACTGTCACAGGATAAATTTGGGGATGTATATAAGCTTTTTCTTTTAATTAATCCAGAGGATGATAAACCTGTAGCTGTTGTTGTTCCAAGAAAAACCTTACAACCAGAGACTACAGGTGAACATTTTAGTTGGTACTTGATCTAATTACCCTTGTGGAAGTTGAAAATTAGAGAATAATGATGTTCACAATAAAGTTAAAAATTGCAGCTGTCCCAGAATGGTTTGCTGCGGCCGCTTTTGGACTGGTTACTGTATTTACCCTACTTCTCCGAAATGTGCCTGCATTGCAATCCAACTTACTGTATGAAAATTTTCCTTTTTGTCTTATGCATGAATAGATCTTCTCTCCCTTGGCTCAATGAGGATCAAGAATTATTTACACTTCAGTATTGGCTTCTGTTAAATAATTGAAATTTTCAGCCGTTGTAAACTTTTACCATTTCTTTTTATGTAAAGCTGCTGCTTCTATTGTAATTTTCTTCATGTTTCTTTTATAGATAAGTTATATTTTTTTATCTACTTGTGGAGGTCTTTGATTTAACCAAACAACTAGAGTAATATTGAAATATAAAAGTAGAAGAACTTGCAATATAACCCCAAGTATTTGAGGTACTTGGAACCTCCCCTCTCTTGAGATACGAATCAAGCCTAAACCAACTAAATTAATGCCTCCCTTCATCTCTTACCCCTTGCTCTATTTATAACAAATCCATTCGAACCAAATTTCTAACTAATTACAAAAACTATCTTTAATTACCTCATAGCATTCCTATCAGTCTCTGTTGCTGCTTCTTGACCTATTGTTTTCAGTCAGCATTTGCTTTCATATGTAAGATACTCATTAAATTTTTAGATATATTATTTTTGTTGCAGATCGGCTTTTGACAAACCTGAGTTGCTGCAAGATGGCCTACCTGGTGCCTTTGTAACTGCACTTGTTTTAGGAGCACATGAACTCAGCCATATATTAGTTGCAAAAAATGCTGGAGTTAAGTTTGGGATTCCATACTTTGTTCCTAGTTGGCAGGTGAGATACAGTTTTCCCCGAAGTGTTCTTTGATTGTAAAAAATTCGTCCATATTTTGCTGATTACCAAATGATCTATTTCGCCATTCAGCAAGTCAGTCATGAGGCAACCTCGTGACAGGCTTATGGGTGATGTTATTGAATTCTACTTGCATTCGTTTATTTATTTCTGATACCATTTGTGCTTTTTTTGAAACTTTTTTAAAATCTAAATGATTTTATTAGAACTCAGCCTTGTATCAGTTCCGGATTCAAAGGATTAGTAATGAGTTACAAAAAAACCTGATAAGCCATGGTGGTTCAAGAGTCCTGGGCCTTCTTACGAAAGACTCTTCCCTCATGCCTCTCCGCTTAAGCTTCTCTTCACTATTTATAACCACACTCTCCAACCTATGCTACTAGCGGATTTTTTTTGTTTTCTCTCCGTTCAATGCCTATCTACTCAGGAATTCTTTCCAAATATATCTTCAAATCTAATGAACTGTTTTGGTGGCAGATAGGCTCTTTTGGTGCAATCACTCGTATTATAAATATTGTACCCAAGCGTGAAGATCTGCTCAAGGTGGCATTAGCAGGACCATTAGCTGGGTTTTCTGTGGGCTTCCTTCTTTACATTCTAGGTTTCATCTTGCCACCTAGTGATGGCATTGGAGTTATAGTTGATGCTTCTGTGTTTCATGAGTCATTTCTTGCTGGTGGTCTTGGTAATCACAATTTCCCTTATTTAGAGATCTTTAGTAGCGAGTTATGCTTTCATGTCTTCCAAGTCTAAACTATGGGTGGAAAATCTAGCTAAACAGATCATGTGGCTTCTCCAGTATCCCTTTAACCAGTAACCAAACTGGCTGACACTTCCAAAAGCATCACCTGTCTCGGCGATTTAGCTATTACTTGAATGCCTTTTCCTCTGCTCTCTGGTTTTTGCGGTAGACATTTAACATCTATGCTATCCTATCCTTTCCATTTCTCAGCAAAGCTACTCTTGGGCGATGCCCTCAAGGAAGGAACTCCCATATCCGTGAACCCTCTTGTGATATGGGCTTGGGCAGGACTTCTCATAAATGCCATCAACAGCATCCCTGCCGGAGAGCTCGATGGTGGGAGAATTGCCTTCTCAATATGGGGGAGAAAGGTATGTGTGTTGTTTGAAGTTTTGTTGCCGCTTAAATCAAATTCCCCCATAGCCTCCCTTAGACGAAAAAGTTCATGAAATAAATTTATAACTCTAGAAAATGACTCTTGCTGATCAAGTTCTCATTTACAACAGGCATCGGCTCGAATTACAGGCGTCTCAATTGTTCTTCTAGGACTAGCCTCTCTGTTTAGTGATGTAGCATTTTATTGGGTGGCTTTGATATTCTTCTTACAGAGAGGTCCAATTGCTCCACTTTCTGAGGAAATCACTGATCCTGATGACAAGTATGTTGGTCTTGGAATCCTAGTTTTGCTTTTAGGATTGCTGGTCTGCTTACCATTCCCCTTCCCCTTTACAGAAGAAGCCATCACAAATTTTTAATGCTCCAGCCCTTTTTTATATAGTTTCTGGTGTGCACTGGTAGCTTAGCTACTCAAAACTTAGAAGAGTCCCCCCAATTCCATTTTAGTAGACTCCATTTTGCAGTTCAATATGTCTAAAGCCCTTTTTTTGTTTTTATTTTTTCAGTTCTTTTTAGTGTAGTTGATATATAATTTACCTTCGAACGGAAAATGAAAAACCAAAACCAAAAGAGTGTATATTGATGTTCTTTTACAATCCTGAGATGGTTTCTTTTTACCCAGTGTTTTTTTTAATACAACATGTGGGATGGAAGAACGAACTCACAACCTCTTGGTTAGAGATATATGTCAATTAGCTCAACTATGCTCGTTTTGACCTCACATGTAGGTGTTTTCAACCCTAAAAGTGAATTGATTTCAAATTTAGGGTTAATTGTTTTCTTAAAGATGATTTGTTCATAAAATGGATGATTTTGGATAACTTGCTCCTAGTACATGGAGGGTATATGGATGGTTATGGAGAAAGGTGAATTTTCTGAATTCTCAGGCTATGTGCATCCCAATTCTAGAATTTTTGTTCCTCTTTGCAGATGAAATAGTATCTTTTTTTTTTCTTTTTTTGACAACAATAAGTATCTTAGTATTTAGTCGTTGGGTCTTCAAGTTTGATAAAATTATTGTGAATAAGTTGATTTTATTGGTATGATAATGTAATTAATATTTAAGTTGACTGTTGATATATGAAGCTAATTTGATTTATAGAATTTGAGTTAGATTTCTAAAGTAAAATTCTAAATGAATGTTTGGTCAATTCAAGCCTAGTTAAAGTTGATGGTTCATCGTTACATGCTAAACTAATATTTGTTAGATACATCATGAAATAATATAAATTTAATTTATAAATGAAATAAAATGTAGTAATAATGTATTTGAACTTATTAAGTTGCTTCATAAAATAAAATAAAATGATAAAAATAAAAAGATAATTAATTTTTTTTAGTACAACGAATGTAGAGATAGAAGATTAAATTCCAATTTTTAGGAAAAGATAGAGCAAGATGGTTTAATGGATGAGTTATGCTTCGATAAGAAAAAAAGAATTAAGTACCATTCAATCGACAATAAAGGATATCAAAACGTGCTAATTTAATCAAAGTTTCATGATTAATCATTGAAAATAACCAAGGGTATAAATGGTCTAAAGATTATAAATATATTAATCCACTAACTTAACTTTAACTCAATTGATTAAAATATAAATAATAGGCAAATAATCCATTAATTTTTAGCTATTAAATACATGGGCATCTTGGTATCCTGATTCCATTTTGATTCTCTAAAATAAATGGCTTTAGGATTTAGGAACGTTTTTCAATATCATTAATATTTTTTACCAATTAAAATATTCTTCAAAATTTTCAATATGTTTCGACTTTGAATATCTATCAAAACAAAAGAAAAAGAAAAAGTGTTTTCGAGATTTCTTGAAAAATTAAAAGCCCTTTAATATTCTTACGAAAGAAAAATATAGTTTTGACGTCACCCTTTCGACAATCAACATTTAGGAGGGTATGTTTCAATCTATATGGTAAAAAAAAAAGATCTATATGATTTAAATAGTTAATAAGTTATTTAACTTTGAATCTGTATTTAATAGGATTTTGTCATTTATTCATTTATTACTTATACAACATGCTAAGTTTGTACCATTTATAAATCATTTAGCTGACTAACTTTAGATGTTATAAACTTAAATTAATAAAGTTTATGATAAAAACCAAATAGATATAAGTAATTTAGAGTTCAAGATTTTAATACAAAAAACAAAATAGGAACACGTACCAAAGTTTAAAGACCCATGAAAAATTTTCTAAACTTATAGACGAAATAAATCACATCAAAGAATAAACACACAATTTTCTAATATTTATAATTACCCCTATGAAAAATATATATTTATAAATATTTTTTAAAATAATGTTATAGTACTATTTTAGTCATCGTAATTTCAAAATATTTATTTTGATTCATGAATTCTTAATTTTGATTTATTTTATTCTCTATACATTTTGGTTACTTAATTTTTATTTTTAATTTTTTTCTATCACAATTTTAACCTGACATAACACTGTACTCAATATATTCATTAAAGAAATCAAATTAGTCCATAGAAACCAAATAATATTTTAATAGGAAAAAAATTGAGAGAGAGAGAGGAGAGGATACGGACCCTTTGGACTGTGGGGCAGTGCTCAGTGTTTTGGGCGGTTCAACAGAAGAATGAACATCCCTCAAAGTTCGCTAATGGCTAAACAAGCTTTGTCAAGACTTTTCAGTCAGCGGCAGCCACCACCGACGGCTCTCATCTCAGCTACACGGACTTCCCAAATGGTCACTGGCGATGGCCTCACAGAATCGCTGCGCCTACGCTCTTCTCTTCTTCCCCTCTCTCCAAGAATTGGGATATGGAGTGGTCAGTGGGGGTCGTTGAGGAGAAAATTAGAAACCGACCCAAAAACAAAAACTTCACGAGAAATTAATTAAAGAAAAAAGTTACAAGTGGGGAAAAGGGAGACGAAAAGTTGGATTGCATTAGCAATTTAAGCATCCACGTCGCATCGTATCGAGTAAAGAACCAGAGAAACAAAGTGGTATTTATATAATTGGGGAGACCTCGCCAAACTTCTCCGTCCACATTTCTTGTAAATTGCGACTACCCACGATATAGGTGAACTTCCTTTTGATTCCCTTTCCTTCTTTTCCTTCTTTTACTTCAATTTCTCCTTCCCCATTGGATTATTCCTCTTTTTCTTCTTCTATTTGTTGTTCTGATTTCTGGAGCGACCCAATTGCTGATGACCCATTTTTTCTTTCTTCGAATTTTGATGAGATTTCAAAGGCATGGGGAGGCTGTTCGTGGTGAGCCTGGAAGGGAGGATCTATAGCTGCAAGCACTGCCGAACCCATCTTGCTCTTTATGAGGACATCGTTTCCAAGGTTTTGATACTCAATATCTGTTTCCTTTTTTATTTCTGATCGGATTTTTTCCTATGGATTTTCATAACTTCCCTTTACTCTTTTCTGATGCGATTGACAATATTGATTGACCCTTTACTATGGTGAGAAAAATATGGTGTTTACTATTTGGTTGTTGTTGTTGTTGTTATAGAAGGATCAGCCCCCATCCCCATACCTCTTCTCGGGGCTCTACTTAATTTGGTGATCTATAATTGCAATCAGAAATTTGATTATATATGTTGGCTCTTGCCCTCTGAATATTGATTTTCTGACTGAAAGATACTAGAAATGGCATTGGGGAAGAGTTTTCTGACTTCATTTTTTCCTGTGTTTCTATTATTCAGTCTTTCCAAAGCAGACATGGGAAAGCTTACCTCTTCAATAAAGTGTAAGTTTTCCTAGATGATAGTTGTGTAGTTTGACCAATGTTTCCATTAAATAAATCCCTAATGTCCTTGATTTCTTTCCAATAACAAACTAAGAGAGAGGGGGGACGAAGGTCAAATTCTAACTTGTTCAATCTCTCCCCCTTTCTTCTTGTCATTCTGATTCATACATGTCGACTCCTCTTCCTTCACTATTGTTTTGGTTTTGCATAATTTTAGAAGTGAAGGTTCATCAGTGAGAAACTTTAACGAAGTTCCAAACTTATTTATTCGTTTGCTCTTTAAGATTTGAAGTTAATCTTCGTTTTCTTTTACAGAGTGAATGTAACTATGGGAGCGAAAGAAACAAGAATGATGATGACGGGAATGCATACCGTTGCTGATATCTTCTGTGTTGGCTGTGGATCAATTGTGGGATGGACATATGTAAGATATCGTAAAGCACAAAAGCTTAGAAGTTCTATGCTGTTATTTTCTTCTTTATGATGTCTTCTCTTGGTGGTCTTTGATCATTCACTTCAGGAAACTGCTTTTGAAAAGAACCAGAAGTACAAAGAAGGGAAATCAGTACTTGAGCGGTAAGTAAATATACATCAAATGAGACCCAAATAGATTACAGAGAGCTGCTTTGAATCATTACTTTAGGACTTGAATTGAAGCTGCTCAAAGTCCAAAAAGGCACCTCAAATTAATGTTTGGAAAGAACATCTTTCTTAGTTAGTCTAGAAAATGATCTTATTTGGTCCATTTAGTTTAACCCCTCAAGTATAAAAAATGTTTACATGGTTATTTTAACCAGTCTGCCAATAATCATTTAGTCAAAAATATTACATGAGAGATCATGAGACGTGTGTAATAGTTCATGCACTATTTTTTTACAGACATGGTAGACAATAGATTTGCTCTCTCATTAGAGACTAGAGACTAGAAGGAACCTTTTTCCGTAAGAACAGTTCAGATTTTCATTTTTAACATAAAGAAAGTCACTAAAGTCTCTTGATGTTGTTTCAACCATATACTAGTTCCATATCAGACATCTTCAGGAAGATCTCAGTTTTCAACTATAACCGTCCCGACATCGTTCTATTATCACATTGAATATTCATATCTTAGAAGTGTGCAGAGTAGCAATGTTGAATTTGGGAAACATATAAGTTAGTACAAGTTGTATGAACAGGTTCAAGGTGTCAGGCCCTGGTGGAACCAATTACTGGGTCAGTCATGCTCATGAAGCAGCTCATGGTGGAGTAAGTGATGCAGATGAAGCTTGATTAATGGTGATCCATATCATTCCAATTGTACATTCATTCTTCATACTCCCAATGTTCATATTCAACTCCATTGTTGTTCATCTGTCAATTCCTCATTTCAGTAGCTAATCTACTGCCGTTTGTCACAGAACTGGAAACATTTTACTCTGATTCTTCTGTAACTTAATATCACTACTAAATCCCTTTGCAATATGATGAAATGTTCATCAAATCTGTGGTCTCTGCCAATTTGACTCTATTATTTGTCATTTGTCGTTTTCCAATTTGATCTTTAATCTTTTTTTAATCAATTACTTATTGTCACTTGATATTAGGGATGCTAAATCTAATAAATTTGAGGATATGTGGTTAGAGATCTACATGATTAAAACGTTGATCGAAAATTATAAAAGGAAATAGAAGCAAGGGATCTGTTTGCTGCTTTGCTGTTTGATTTCTAAATTTCAATGTTGGAAGTTTGCAACTTTTAGTTAAGTTGAGCTTCAAATGCCTACCCTCTAGATTAGTACACGGATAAAACATAACTCTTCAACTTAAAAACATGTTTCGCTTCAACATGTTACTATAAAAGCGAACACATCCCAAACCCGCTTTGCCCAAATATAAATCTCAAAAGCAGTTCTCAACTGACATGAAAAATGAAAACAGGACTCAAAATGCCTTAGCAGTCTGTAATGTAATTTCAAATATAGTTGTCATAGCAAATGTATAAACAATCAACAGAGAGAGATCTGAAGTAATTCTGAGATAGCTTCAGGAATTGAAGTCTACAGGTCACCGAGGAATATAAACCATTCTTTCCGATAGCTCTTTACCAACCACTCTTCTGTATCTTAGCAACTGATTTTCCAATTTCGTTCTTGCGGAGGGTGAAATGGCTCCTTGTATATCCTTTTAACAAAAAAATATACAATAATAGGTATCAAAAAACAATATGACACAGAACATTTTCAACATCCAAAACCAACAAGAAGATAGTATTCATTTCTTTTGTTTTACCAAATATGGACTTGCAGATGAAGGATTGAAGCACTGACACGAAATCTTAATAACAAAATGACAGTGTATACCTTATATCTCATACGGGAATGGCCTATGCCGATTAATATATTTGTGATATCTCCATCTTCCATTTCAGAGGAGGCCAGACCACTGCTTTCTGATGAGGCCAAATCATCATCGGAACTACTAGAGTAAGACTCAATCATTGCCCCATCCTCATCCATATTAGCCTCATTTGGTTCTTCCAGAAAATCGTCATCATGTTCTAGTTCCATATCATTCGGCGCCTTGAGAACTGGTGATGATTCCCCATTTTGTTGGTGTGAAAAATCTGATAAGACCACATAAGGCTTTTGATCAAGCAATGGCTTCGCAGTCCCAAATGGAATCCACCTGAGGAGAAATACAACTAATGGGTCAAATTTGAAGTGGCTCATCATCAGTCATCATCAGTAGGAACGAGCAACTAATCTAAACTGCATTTGTGTACTTAGCTGCTATAACTACTGGTGTTTTTCCTGTGTGATTGCTGAGAGGAAATAATAAAATCAATTCCCCAGGAAATCATGGAATTAAGTAATTGAAATCACCCTCAATAATTCGACAGTTGCAGAGAAAAACTTACGTGTAACGAAGTGGACAAAGAAGCTCCGATGGGCGATATCCTGCCTTATATCTCATCTTCCCGCAGTTGTGAATATAGTAACCAAGATAATAATATTGAAGGCTGGCACAATGCATTTGATTTTGTTTTACCCATTCAATTTCTTGTAGGGCTGAGTACTTTCCCAGAGATAGGAAAGCATAGTCAGGGTCCCAGAATAAATATTTACTTGATAAACATCTTGGAAGGATGTCTACAACACCAACTGCAACTAACCTCCCGTCAATCACATATTGCTGGTGAAAAGAACCAAACCCACAGGGCGGAACTGTACCATCACCAGTTGGGGGAACAAAGTTGAGGGGGGAGTCAACCAGAAAATTCCTGTATGAGGTTTCAGATATACGACTTGGACTATCATTATGCACAAGAAGCTGATAACGTCTATACAGAGCGTATTCTTCCCGATCAAAACTGGACCTTTTCAGGCGTATCTCAAGCTTTCGTCTCTTCTGAAAAGAACGTTTAGAGTTCTTCTCCATACTGAAACCTTTACTTCTGCCTTTAGCAGATTCTGGAGAAATGGTAGCCTTTTGAGCACTATCCAGGGAGGAAGCTTCTCCCTTATCAGAATAAAAATTAATATGTCCATTGCATGCTTTGATTGAGAAACCAGATAACACTTCAACCTGGCTCAAATAATTTACCAATTTTTCAGCTATTGTTTTAGGGGTAAACCCAGTTTCTGCTGCTTTACACTCTGATGATGGTAAGTTATCATCATTCTTCTCACCAACTTGGGTGCGCTTTATGCTGGCAGACAATTGGAATGCAACGTTGCTGGAGTATTCAAGATCCTTAGATCCTTGAACCGGCCGTTTCCTCTTTGCATTGGAAACCCTTTTGACAGAAGCCTTTGGAAATTGTATATTACAGGGAAGTTCACCGCATTGGGTGCACAAACGTATGGCATCATCGACCTTACCAGACAGATGAAGCATAAAGCGGTCTTCCTCATTTTCTTTATTTATAAAGGACGAGTCCTTCTCTACCGAGTTAGAATCTTCACTGCCTGCATAGCTACATAAGCCCTTGGAAGCACTTGAAACTTCTGTGTGCTTCACTGGTTTATCATGCTCCAAGGTACCATCTAAAAACCTAAAGACAGATAAAAGTTCATCAGATGTTGACAGGACAGATGTTCTCAAAACTAACCTTGAAAGAGAGCTTAAAATTTAGCAATCTGAACTGAGCCAGATGTTATAGATTATTTATAACTTAACGGCTAAAAATGAAACAAGAAGCCATCCAGAATCTAGCATTCTAGAAATGTTAGACAATGTATTTACTCCCAAGTCTGATTCAAAAATCACTGAAATAAGGTAAACAAAGAGCGAGCAAATGGTTTTCCCTTTCTAATGGTCGAGTTTAACAAAAAGGGAGAACATGCTTTCATCTCTGTGACTATAACTTTTTGCTCAAGTGGTCAAATATATTCAATGTGAATAATGCCAACATATCTTCCACCTCAAAATGTTAATGTTAAAGAGAAGGATAGGATGTCAAGAACATGGATATAAAATTAAGCACCAAAATCCTTTAAGATCACACCTTTGAATTCGTCTAGATACTCGGAGTTGTTCTTTAGATGGAACAAAGTCAGATGCCTTCAAACGGATTGTATAAGATGGGCAACATGTCCTTTCCATCTCAGGTTTGTAGAGATAACAGCCCGACCTTCTCCAGCCACGATCAAGAAGATCTGTGAAACAAGTAAAAAATATTAATAAATAGAATTCAAGATCCTTTAAGCTGATCATGTATTAAAGAGAAAATATACAGCCCATAAAACTTAATATCACTATAAACTGCTTCAGGAACCCAATCAAGCATCAATATACTAAAATGTATTGACTTTTTTTTATTAGAAACCGATCTTTCATTGAGAAAAATGAAAAAGTAAACAAGGACATACAAAAAACAGAACGACCAAAGAACACTCCTTGGAGAAAGAGGCTCCAGTCCAAAATAAATACTAAAATATATTGATAAGAATACAAGCAGGATGAATGTTTTGAAGACAGGATTGACAAGGCAAGATGAACTGTGACAACAGAAAGGATGACCTAGAAAGACTGAAAGAAAAGCCAATAACACAAACCTTGGTAGTCATCGACAGAAAGATTGTCTAGTGCCCATAAACCTGCCATGAAAAAGATAACAAAGATAATAAAATCCAACATAAACAAAAATCAGGAATACTACAGTCTGTGGCAACGAGGCCTACAATCATTTTCACTTTCTGAGTTCTCAAACTGCAGCACAGAAATTAAAATACACAGTTCAAAGGATCAAGCACGGGAACCACAGAATGTATCAGCTAATGAGTATCTTGATTGTTCCTGTTTTAAATACATAATGCGGACATTTCCGTTTTCCGTCATCGAAAGCCTACAATTCATACGTGCCATCGGAAAAGATGCAATAATTTAGAGTGTAACAGGTAAGCAATACAGAACCCTTAACAATTGATTTACCGAGTAAACACAAAAGCAGTACCGAATTCTTGAATCTCATCACTCATGGACTTGTAATTCTACCACAGCTCATATTACAAAATAAAAGGGCAGAAATACGCCAAAACAGCACTCAGAACCATAAGAAAACAGAAAAAATTATGCATTCTGTATTAAAGAATAACCCAATAAAAGTCCCAAAATAAAATCAAGAAAGAAAACGAAGACCCAGGAGCAGAAACAGAGGAACAATTCAAGAGATTCAGTAAATTAATCGGACCGTGAGTGATGCTAGTGCGAGCACCAGATTTACAGTAGCCACAAGAGGATTTTTGTCTTCTACAGTCAATCACCACGCTTTCCCCTCTCTCAGCGCCACCACTAGTGCTACTGCTCGCGTCGCTCCTCGTCTTTCCAGCCATTTCCGATTTCCTCCAACTGTATGAAAAGCTCCCGGCGACTCTACGACGTTTTCCGCATCAATCTAAGGCCTGAAAACGAAGACTTCCATGTATTCAAAGTCTGATTCTGTACAAGAATCGTCGTAAACAATTGAAATTGGAATTAAAATAAAAAACATTATTGTGATGACTACACTACACCCACGTTGGTCAAACAAAAAAGTTAGGGGTTTGGTTTTATTTGTAGTTATTTAATTAACTTGTGTTTTGGTGAAGGGTCAGGTGATATATTCCTTGGGATGATCCAGAAAGCGGAATCTTCCTATGAATTTTACTTCACGCCGTATCTATCGTCGTCTTCTTTGCGACTCGATTCGCCGTCCGGGAACTACCATGGAAAAAGAAAAACGGTTACCTTGAAGAAAACCAGATTCGCCGGCGATTAAACTTCAGCAGCTTCACGAAAAACCTAGGCTTATTGTTTGCATAAGCTCCATCAGTGGGCGTGGGAGACGAGCGTACGTCCATTTTGTTTGCTTTCATTCTCCATTGCACTATTGGAATAATTTGAAGAACATTCTTTTTTCTTGGATGAACATAAACTTTATTTTTTATTTTTTTTTTACTTTTGAATACGATGAACATAAACTTTATATTATGAAGTACAGGTGAAATCAGAAAAAGAAAAAATATAATGATGTTTTATGAAATTAAATATTCATATTATACATCTCAAACAAAAAAAAAATATTCATAATATAGTCAAGATTTTAACATATTCTCTCTAAATTCTTTTAATTTACCTAAGTTCTTTTAGACCAATAAATCATTTTTTATGATTTCAAAATTACGTGTCTCCGAACTATGAATTAAATAGTCTAACTAAAGTTTAATCAGCTAAACACTCCATGTCTTGGATGAAAACTGCACCACTAACCATTGAGTAGATTCTACGTTGAGGACTGTAGGTGAGGCCTCGAGATCGACCATTATTTCAAGCATGAGATAATTATGCTTATTAGCTTTTTTTTTTTTATCTCAATCTGTTTTTTGTTTTATCTCTATGCTTATTGGCTTTGTAATCATAAAAAAAAACGACGAAATAGTTATAGGATGAGACCTTAGTATTATGATTTGACCCTTTCATGTTTTGAAGTATTATAATATTATATCAACATTCATGTCATATATCGATTATCGATTCCTTCAATTTTAAAAATATAACAGATTTGGTATGTCAATGGTATATCAACATTCACGTAAAGTATAAAAGGGGTCATTCTGGTTATTGAAGAGTAGTCCGACTGCTCGATAACCGAGAGAGATTTTTACCACTTTCTCTTCTCTCCAACGCTTTCGAACCGATCATCTTACTGCAACAAAACCAGAATTAGGAATATATTTAACCTTTACTTTACTGGGTTAGACCTCCAGATTTTGGTAGTTATACAAAATTGGAAAGTAATTATAAGTTTTACAAAATTATATTGGTTCTTTTGCTACTTTTGCAAGCGTTCCCATATTTTTTTAAAATAAAATTGATAACATTATCCATATCTTACTACATTTAAATAAAAGAATAAGATGTAAAATAAATCTGAAAAAGGTGAGAGAGTTAAAAAGGCGGTTATTGGAGTAGGTCTAATTCAAAATCCCTCCCTTTCAAAGAGATGAGATGTTAAAACTCAAAGCTCAAATATCTTCAGAATCTTGGTCTCAATTACAATTTCCGTAAACACAGAGGGCACAACTGCAAAGGAAAAAGAAACGAGAACAGGGGGCAAAATGGGGATTTATCCAGTATTTATATCGAGCCACCTAAAACTAAAAGGCCCAACACGAAAACGTAGACTTCAAGTGAGAGGAAAGAAAAAAAAGAAAAAAAAAGGAAAAAAAGAAAAAAAAAGGAAGAAGCATGGTGCTTAAGAACACCGGTATTTTCCCCGTTTCGCACTCCATACGGCATCGTTCGACCTGTGAATGTCACCTCTTTCTATTTTCTGAGCTCCATCGACCAACAATGGCGGATTCCGCAACCTCCGGCTCCTGATTATTCTGCTTTGATTTCGCCCACGTCTGCTTACTTCTCTCACTTTGGGACCTCTTTCTTACTGTGTTCTCTCTCTCTCTCTCTCTCTACAACTGCTTGTTGAAGTTTTGGGGCGCTGGAGTGAAGAAGTTTGTATATTCGGAGAAGGAAATTGAGATTTAGATGCGGATTACTCACCTGATAGGTCGTGTTTCGACGTGTTGTGGCCGGGGAGCTTTGTTGCAGATCTAATTGGTTTTGCATTTAGGTGTCGCACTGTTGAGGGATGGTTTGGTATGGGTGTTGTTCTGGGAGCTGACAGCGTAAACGAACAGCGTGGTTTATTTTTTTGTTTTTGGTTTTGAGGTATTCTTGGTGATATACCTGTGATTATCGAGATTTTTTGGGCACGGAACTTGGGGGATTTAGAGATGAATCGTAGTTTTAGGGCTTTGGAATCGCAAATGCAAGCTCCGGTGAGGCAGCGGCAGCAGCAAGTTGGGGGATTAAGGGCGTCGGTGATGAAAGATAAGGAAGAGGAACTCGCGTTGTTCTTGGAAATGAGAAAGCGTGAGAAGGAGAGGAATGATCTTCTCTCTAACAACGCGGAAGAGTTCGATGCGCCTTTAGGTATGGCCTTTGTTTTAAACTTTGGACTTGCACTTCAACTCTGAGGTTTTGCTTTGTGGCATTGTTCTGGAGATTTCTAGAATCCATCCTTAATCGAGAGTTGAAAAGCTTTTGTAGCCCTCGTTTCTTTTGTCTATCAGATGAATACTGATCCAGAAAGGAAAGGAGTAATCCGCTGTTTTCTTTGACGCCTAATTTTGCTTGTTCTACTCATGTTTTATCGAATTCAATTTTCTGTTTTGTGCAGGAACAAAACCAGGAACTTCTCCAATATTTAACATCGCATCAGCAACCCCAGCCCCTACTCGCAAGACTGGTGCTGATGATTTTCTTAATTCTGACAATGATAAAAATGATTATGATTGGTAAAGCTTATCACCTTACAGTTCTCGCTTTAGTTAATAGAATGAATATTCCCTATAGAAAATTGCTGCTTTTATCCTAGATTACACAATCATTCATAAATTGCTGCTCTCTTACACCGTGGACGAACAACATAACTTAAGAGAAGGGAAAAAATAATAATAATAATAATAATACAGGGTACTTAAGACCATTTTAGAAATATGTGTATGCTTTGTAAATTGTACATACCACAAGGGTTTAATTTGCAACCCTTTTTAATGTTGTATATTAGTTGTCGTACTTGTATCATTAGTGGCCTGAGAGAGATATGAATGGACCAAGTTTTTGAACTATGGTGTAAAAGAGTGTGGCTCTGATGAGCTTTAGCTTGGCTCTCATGTTAGTGATGTGAGAGAGATATGAACTGAAGTTGTTGGGGATGTCCATTTTTTGTTATTTTTTCTGCTATGGCACTTATGTTGTGTCTCTTTGTTTCTACTCGATTACTACTTATTTATACTTGTTGAAAAGGAATTTCTTTTATTTAAGGGATGAAATAGGTATTTGGAAGTTTCTGAAGGCGTGGGCAGATAATTTTCTAGAAATCCACTTGTTAACAGAGAACATCTACCCTAGCTTGACTATTATTTAATTGTAAGAACAAAAGCCTACCTAAGATTTCTGGACCATTGAACGTGCATCATGTGCTTTGTGATATGGATAAAAATGTGCTGTGTGGATGAGGTCCATTCCTTTGGCTTTAGCTTTATTGATGAGGATGACAATGGCATGTTTAGACTTGTCAGGGATGGAAAAACTAGAAGGCTCTTCCCTCTCAACTTCTGAATTTTAGAGAGGTCTCAAATTTAATGGAAAAGGTCTCAAAATTTTCCCATGTGATACTGCATGACCTCAAGCACTTCTTTGTAAAAAAAGGTAGAATTCTTAAAATTTATGATCAATTTCACTTCTAGAATAAGCACACCATTAATTAGTGGTCGAAGCGTCAAGCTACTGATTTAGAAGTCTTTGAGGTCATATAAGTTTAAATCGTGGTTGCCCCCTATCTAGGAAATTGGATTATCTATATATTTCCTAACATGAAATGTTGTAAGGTTAGCCCGTTCTCAAATGGGGATTAGTTCAGGACTGTGTGAGCAAGTCTAGCCAAACCACTGCTATAAAGCAACCACACATATTTTGCAAAAATGTTGATTTTGTGGTCGAAATTTTGGACATGATATAATAATATTTGTGGTCGAAACATGATATAATAATATTTGTGGTCGAAAGGAGCTTTCCGTTGGCATCATTTTTGAAGCTATAGTGTCTATGGTTGTTTCTTGGTGTAAATGTTCTCCTATCTTTAAACACTATAGCTTTGTTTCTCTTTTAACCAATTGGAGAGCTTTTTTGTAACTCCCTTGGTTTGGGATCTTCCCCTTTTGCTTCTTTTACCATTTCATTACATTAATGAAATCTGTTTCTTTTCGAAAAAAAAAAAAAAAAAAAAAAAAATACTTGTGTTGAATACCAATTGCCACAGATTATGAGGTTTTGGGTTATTGAAACTTTAACATGGGAGCCCCAGAGCGACTCTGTCTGGTTCCCTAGATTCGGTGTTGTTTGAAACTTTATGTTCATAGGTGGGGAAGGGGATGGGGTTGGTTGGGAGTTGCGGACAAGACTATCAAGAAGTGTCTTTTGCCTCTGTCTAGACATGGCTGTTATCATTCAATGCCAATAGTGAAAAGTATCTTTTTTAAGGAATTGGAATCTCTATTTTAATTATTCTTGTGGGTTTAAAAATGGTTCATACCTAGTGGTTTGACAATTCGTTATAGATCTTACTTTGTGCAAGTTGAAGAATCAGTTAAATTAACCAGAAGTTTACTTGTTATTTTTTTCAGGCTTCTTACTCCTCCTGGAACTCCTCTTTTTCCATCTTTGGAAACGGAGTCAGAAAGGGTCTTAATGAGCCATGCTACTCCAATGGGTCGTCCCAATGTGCTGAAATCTAGAGTAAGTTCTTTCTTAGTTCAATTAGTTGAATAACTTGTTGGTACTTGACTTTGGTTCTAAAAGACATAGATGTCATTGTGGGATTATAAGAGCTTGGGAATCTCACCGGATATGTTAGTAGTAACTTTCAACCTTCCTTGGTGCTTTTCTTTTGGAAAGTCTGTTTCTTGTGAAGTTCAGAAGGAAAAGGCTGGACTTGGCGCTTTGGCCATAATGAAACGACTCTGGTTTTATAAAGCAGAAGGATAGGAAACATAGTATTATTTCTTCCGTTGATAGACAGTAATAGGAAGACCAGTGTTGTAGTTCACACTTCCCAAGTGTGTTTATGCCAACGTCATAGTTTGTTACTTTGTTCATGATCAGAACAAGTTGGATAAATCCTTCATTTATAGGCCAAGTGAAAATCTACCTATCTAAATTCCTTAATTGCTTGGGATTTGACATTTGGGTGGCACTCAATGAATTTGCAATCTTAAGCTCTATATAGAATAATTTATTTTAATATCCCTCAATAATTACAATAGCAGTTACTAATGTTGTGTTATTAATTATCTCTGTTTTTAATCACTTGTTAAGTCATTCTCCTTTTCTGGGTTCAGCTCGCAAATCTCCAGCAAGAGCCTACTACGAGGAGCAGCTTAGTCTCAAAACAATCAGCTTCTTCCCCAGGATTGAACTCTTCAAGTGTGGTGATACGTAGGCCTTCATCATCTGGAGGTCCTGGATCAAGACCTGCTACACCAACCGGGCGTCCTACATTAACCACAACATCTAAAACTTCCAGATCCTCAACACCTACTTCCCGTGCAACTTTGCCTTCAAGTAAAACAACAGTTTCCTCGGCTAAGCTTACAACAGCTTCAAATAAGCTGGCAGCTGCCTCAGCCAAGCCAACAGTTAACATGACTAGGCAGGCTACTGTTTCTTCAACCAGGTCCTCAGTTTCTGCAAGATCTTCTACTCCAACATCAAGAGCAACAGCAAGATCGTCAACACCGACTTCCCGACCTACTGTACCTCCACCTAAGTCCACATCAAGGGCCTCAACTCCAACTCGTCGGCCATCCACACCATCAAGTGCACCAAGTGCACCTGTTTCCTTAGTCAAGTCTTCATCATCAATTTCAAAGCCATCTCCAACTGTGTCAAAGAATCCAGTACCATCAAGAGGTTCTTCCCCAACAGTTAAATCCAGACCATGGAATCCTTCAGACATGCCTGGTTTCTCTCTTGATGCTCCACCCAATTTAAGGACGTCACTTCCTGAAAGGCCACTTTCAGCCACAAGGGGTCGGCCTGGAGCACCCAGTGCACGGTCGTCTTCTGTAGAACCTGTTTCAAATGGTAGGCCAAGACGACAATCATGCTCTCCTTCTAGAGGCCGTGCGCCTAATGGGAATATCCATCTTAGTGGGAGCTCTGTCCCTGCAATAAGCCGTGCGTATTCTAAAGCTAATGCCAACATAAGCCCTGTATTGATGGGGACGAAAATGGTTGAAAGGGTAATAAACATGCGCAAATTGGCCCCTCCAAAGCAAGATGACAAACATTCACCTCATGGAAATCTGTCTGGGAAGTCTTCATCGCCAGATAGCTCGGGCTTTGGGAGAACACTATCTAAGAAGTCTCTTGATATGGCAATAAGACACATGGTATGCATCCAATCTTTTTTCAGGGGATCTTTTTGGTGGAAGGGAATTTCTATCTTTCCTTTCTGACAACGTAATTTTGGAATAAACTTCACATTCTTGTTTAACACTATGCAAACTATTCTTGAACAGGATATAAGGCGAAGCATTCCAGGTAATCTACGCCCATTGATGACAAATATTCCAGCTTCTTCAATGTATAGTGTACGATCTGGGCCATCCCGAAGCAGAACTGTTAGTGTTTCAGATTCACCTCTTGCTACGAGCAGCAATGCTAGTTCCGAAATGAGTGTCAACAATAATGGTCTCTGTTTGGATGCAAGTGAAATGGATGATGAAATTGGCAGTGAGAGAGGAGGTCGATCTCCCCGCATCATGTGCGCTAGGTGAAGAAGCTGATCGCTCATTTGGATTTAAACTGCCATTCTGATCAATCAAATGTTTCATTTTGGACATCAACTTTCATGATGGTACAAAGATGATAATCGTGGAAGTGATAACCAAATCAATCATGTGTCTAGGACTAATGTAAAGTTCATTGAGTCGTTGATTGTTGTATTTATGTAATTCCAGAGCTTTGTATGGCTAGAGGAACAAAGTTATATGCTGAACTATCTTCTTACGCATTTTCTACACGGTTGAGGTATTTCCTAGTTGCTTAAGATATTGAACCTTTGAGACCGTTAACTATTGACAATGTATCGATTCTCCGACCCAGTGCAGATTTTACGCAGTCACTGGAATCTACATGGAGTACTTCAGGATCTCCTAATGACGAGGATACACTTCTAAGTCAGTCAATTGCTTGCCTTAATAGCTTTCCTGGGTATTTTAACATTTAAGAACATAGGCTTCTACTCCGACTGCATCACAAAATTTCGTAGAAAAGGCTGTAGCCTGTAGGTGGTGTGAACTGTGAGATTGTTTAGGCATCCTTGTCTGGATTCTGAAATAGATTTATCAAAGTAAATGGCGGGTCAATGAGGGCGTCTGAGAGTATGCATGTTGTTTATTATTTATGCATATATTTAAGCCTCGAGTAATTGGTTGAATAATCTCTACATTTTCTTCAACTTGTTTTTATTCAAAATGGTAACCTCTACTTCACCATTAAATTGGTTGAACAAGCTCAGCTTCCCTCTTCCACATGCAGATGGGGAAATTCCCTGTACTACACGGCTGATTTCATTTGTGTCCTGAAGGTTAAATTACCATTGTTTGACTTGTTTTAATTTGGTTCTTAATTTTAAACTTTTCATTATAGTCCTAAGATTTGGTTAAAATTCTCAAAATGTTCTTGCCGTCACTAGATGTTGGTAGTTTTCTTACATCACATGTCCATTTTTGGACATAGTAAACAGGTTCTACCGAGCTCGAAATTTAACTATATTAGAGTTCGAATCGGGTAAAAACTCGAAAAGGCAGGTGGGTTTCAGGTAAAGGCAACAACTTGTGCAGAGAAAGGGTAGGCATTGTAGTAGGTCTTCAAAAAGCCATTTTTATCTCTAGCATGTCAAAAATTTGATGGGTTATTTTTTATTTTAGACTATTTAACCGAACTCAAATATAAAAGTTACTGATATGTTAATTTTGACCTATTCTATGGTTATTTGATTGGTTATTTTAATTTAAGTGATAATAGTATTAGAAATTTTTCCATAGACAGGTGGAGAAATTGAAAAATGAAAGAATAAGCTCGTTAAATGAAGTTTGACCATTGACTCATGTAAGATTATAAAACAGAGGCACTGTGGATTGCATTATGTTGATGAATGTTTGATTTTATTCCATATAATTCTATTTTATTTTCTACATGGGATTTTTCTTTTAAAAAATTTAATAAAAGAAATGCTGAAGATAATAAAAATTGTAACAGATCACTTAATTAAGTTATCAACTTTTGCATGTCAGCTTAATTAAAAAAAAAAAAACAAATCATTCCAATCACCAATGTCTATATGTATCTGTTCTATAAAAAAAGTCAATATGTATCAAAAGACTTTTAGATAATTTTTTATATTAAATAAATATCTAAACAAATGATATGTTAAGTTGACCATTCTAAAAAATAATATTGAAGATTTACTATGATATAGAAATAATTGTTTTTAAAAGAAAATGATTTGCTTACATACTTTTTGATTTAGTTTGTAGTTTATTTGTTGAGGTGTTATGTTTAATAAGTGTGATCTAATTGAGAGCCGGTTTAGTATTGTAAATACTATCTGTCATGTATTTAATCGTCCATGTATTTTTAACTTTTATTTTCTTTAAAAAAAAACTTTTATTCATTTTAGTTCTTATATTTTCAAAATACATATTTTTGGTCTAAAAGTGATTATTTTGGCCTATATTTTTAAAATTTTAATACAAAAAATTTATACAAATTTATGATTTGCATCTCAAAAATTTTGATGAGCAACGTGTTATGCAAAATCGTAATAGAAAAAAATGAGATAAAGTGAAATTGAAGGAACCAAAATGATTATTGTTTAAAAATATAAGGACCAAAACGAACATTTTTAAAGTATAAAGACTAAAATGAATCGAGGTTCAAATAGACATTTCGAACGTAAAGGGACTAAAATAGTACTTAAAACTTAAGAGAATATGTTTGAGCAAATTTTGTTTTTTTTTTGAGAAGTGCATCACAATTATGTCCAATGAAATAATCCTAACTTTATACCAATGACACTTACCTATACATCGATAAGTATGATTTTCTACTGACTTTTATGACGTGGTTTATTTCTATTGGTCTATTTCTATACACATCACATTAAAAACTCCCAGTGGCTCTCAACCAATGTATATACATTGCTAACACTAGAAAATGAAATAATCGGGAATCTCGAGTGACTGGCCAAACTGCTAAAGTAGCTAAAGTGGGGATAAACCCCTGTTAGTAAAATGAGTCCTATGAAAAGTCCATGGATTCCCAATCTAGTTAAAAAAAAGAGATCCATTTATAATCCTCAATCAATTGGTTTAATAGATCGTCTAGTTTGAAATGAACAGTCGAGAGGATGAATTCGAATTGTATTGAAAAATATATATAGAGTAAATACATATATGAGGGACAGGATAAACCTCAACAAAATGACATTACTTTACATTCTGACCTGTTCTGTTTTCCCAGCTTATTTATCTTCTCCCTCTTTTGGAAGTCTTCAGATCCAACAGCTGTCCCTTTCACACACGACACGGTTGATGGCGGCGGCTCTAGTTTCCTGCCATCAATTAATCCAATTAAGTCAACCAATATATTGTCTCAACCTGCCACTTCAACACATTATTAAGTCTTCAAACATGATCTGTTTGCCCATATCATCAAAAATAATAATAATAATAAAAATCCAAATCTTTGGCTTGAATTCAACACGATTCTCAAGACCACTGGTTCTTGTTTTCTGATGTTTATAAATAGGAAGCAGAATCAGACAATAATGTCAGAAAGTCCTAATTGAAATTCCTTCCAAGATTTCAAAGCACCAGATTGCTACTGGCTCTGATAAACTGCCATCAGTTTCTTGAACTTCATTCACTGAAGCTTAATCCTTCTTATGGAGTACTGTGGAAGCAATCTCCATTGTTTGAAATGGTGCAAACTGGGGCTGTTTGTTATGTCATTTCTTCTACTTAATCCTTCTTTGGCCTCAGCAGCAGTTGGAGGAAATGACACAGATAGGCTTGAATTGCTTTCTTTCAAGTCTTGGATAACTCTTGACCCATTTCGCCTCTTCACCTCCTGGAATGAATCTGTTCATTTCTGCAACTGGGAAGGGGTTAAATGTAGTTTACAACAGAGGGTCACTGAGTTGAATCTTCCCTCTTATCAATTTGTTGGTCAATTGTCACCTTCTATAGGGAACTTGAGCTTCCTTATGGTATTAAACCTCCATAACAATAGCTTTGGGGGGGAAATTCCACAAGATATTGGCAGATTGAGCAGGCTGCAAATATTGGACTTGGGAAACAACAAATTTGTAGGGGAGATTCCCTTCACCATGTCAAACTGCTCAGAGCTCCAATACATTGGCCTTCTTAGCAACAATCTGACTGGCGAATTGCCGAGCAAACTCGGGCGGTTATCCAAGCTTCAAGTACTTGATTTGACTTCCAACCAACTGTTTGGAGAATTGCCTGAAACACTTGGAAATCTGTCATCTCTCAGGGGCTTTTGGGCAAGTCTGAATAATTTCCATGGAAGCATTCCAAGTAGTTTTGGGCAGTTGAAAAATTTGACAGATCTTTCCATTGGGGCAAACAAACTGACAGGTACTATCCCTTCCTCAATCTACAACCTTTCGTCCATAAGAATCTTATCACTTCCAGTAAACCAGCTTGAGGGTCGCCTTCCCACAGATTTAGGCCTCGTATTCCCAAACCTTCAGGTCCTTAGAATCCACACCAATCAATTCAGTGGACCAATTCCTTCTACACTATCCAATGCCTCAGAACTTGTGATGTTTTCCATCGCAAATAACATGTTTACAGGGAACGTTCCGAGCTTGGCAAGCATGAGGCATCTCGAGAATCTTGGACTCTTTGAGAACAATCTTGGATATAGGGATGTTGATGACTTGAATTTTCTGTCTTCTCTAGTTAACTGCACCAATTTGAGTGCTATATCCATCAGTGACAACAATTTTGGTGGACTGCTTCCAGAATATATAAGCAACTTCTCTACGAAGCTCAGGACTATTGGATTCGGAAGGAATTATATTCATGGAACCATTCCAACTGAAATTGGCAATCTCATTCAATTGGAGGCATTGGGTTTGGAGAGTAACCAACTGACTGGTTCTATACCAAGTTCACTGGGGAAACTAAAAAAACTGAATGATTTGTTTTTGAATATGAACAAACTCTCAGGGACAATCCCCCACTCTTTTGGAAATTTGTCTGCGCTAGGGAGATGTAATCTGAGGTTGAACAACTTGACAGGAGCCATACCATCAAGTCTTGGAGAAAACCAGAATTTGCTGATGCTGGCTCTTTCTCAGAACCATCTAACTGGTACAATACCAAAAGAGTTATTGAGTGTTTCATCTTTATCCATTGCTCTGGATCTTTCTGAGAATTTTTTGACTGGCTCCATTCCCTTGGAAGTGGGGAAATTGGTAAACCTTGGCTATTTGCATATTTCAGACAACTTGTTAACTGGGGCTATTCCATCTACTCTCAGTGGTTGCACAAACTTAGAAGATCTTAACTTGGGTGGGAACTTCCTTCAGGGCTCTATACCTCAGTCTTTGAGTGCTTTGAGAGGTCTTGAAAATCTCGACCTCTCTCGCAACCATTTGTCAGGCCAAATTCCGTCTTACTTGCAGGAGTTAAGATTTCTGAGCTATTTGAATTTATCCTTCAACAATTTGGAAGGTGAGGTTCCCACTCAAGGAGTGTTCAAAAATAGAACTGCTTTGTCAATTATTGGAAATAAGCAACTTTGCGGCGGTATACCTGAATTGAATCTACCAAGATGCAGTTTGAATAATCCCACAAAGGAGAAATTATCCATGACATGGAAGGTAATCATCTCAGTTGCTGGTGGACTGGTGGCAAGTCTTCTGGTCTTATGTTCTCTGCTTTTTTTCTGGTCAAGGAAGAAAAGAAATAAGCTGGATTCAGGTCCATTGCCAAGAGTTTCCTATTTTGTTGTATCTTACAATGACCTTCTTAAAGCCACCAATGAGTTCTCTTCCAACAATCTAATTGGAGTCGGCAGTTACGGGTCCGTTTATAAAGGAACTCTCAGTCAGGATGGAGGAGTTGTTGCAGTTAAAGTGTTCAACCTTCAACATAGAAGAGCATCAAAGAGTTTTCTAGCAGAATGTGAAGCCCTTAGAAACATTAAACACCGAAATCTTGTCAAAATTCTTTCTGCATGTTTGGGTTTCGATTTTCAAGGAAACGATTTCATGGCATTGGTTTATGATTTCATGGTTAATGGGAGCTTAGAGAAGTGGCTACATCCAGTAAACCAGGAAGAGGGCCAAGGATATTTAAATATCACTAAAAGGCTTAGTATTGCCATTGATGTAGCTAGTGCTTTGGATTATCTGCACAATGGCAGCCCCATGCCAATAGCTCACTGTGACTTGAAGCCTAGCAATGTTCTTTTGGATGCTGACATGACTGCTCACATTGGAGATTTTGGATTGGCAAAAATTATGGCTCAAACTTCCTTCCGAAAAGTATCAACCGAAACCGGGTCAATCGGTATTAGAGGCTCCATTGGTTATGCTCCTCCAGGTGACTTTGATTATCTTCTATCTGATATATTATCTTTATCCACACAAACAAAAACCATACTTCAAAGAAAAATAGGAAAACTATGTTCTTTCTAAAAAAATGTGCATATTTTCTGATAAGAAATGGTTTTAAATACTCTTAACTCTTTCTTCAACTGTCCATGAACAAGTGTAGAGTACGGTATGGGAAGCGAGGTTTCGACATACGGCGATGTGTACAGTTATGGCATCCTTTTGTTGGAGATGTTCACTGGAAAGAGGCCAACTGATGATATGTTCAAAGATGGCTTGACCTTGAACAACTATGTTCTTTCAGCTCTACCCGACCGAGTCGAACAAGTAGTGGATCCAACCATGCACCTTCAAGGACTAGAGGGAGTAGATAACAACAATACTATGCTTGAGAAGAACTATGTTCTTATGACTTTACCCAACCTGGTAGAACGAATAGCAGATCCAACAACGAGTGTTCGAAAACCAGAGGGAACAGGCAAAAATAATGCTATGCCTCAGGCTAATCAATCTCTCAGAATTAAAGAGTGCTTGTTTTCCATTTTCAGCATAGGAGTGGCATGTTCTGCCCAAGTACCTAGCCAGAGAATGAATATCAGTGATGCTGTTGCCCAACTACGCCTTGCAAGAGAAATTTTTTCATAGGGATTGGATGTATGAGCACAATGCCTTGGCAAAAACTTAGCAAGCTGTCAAGCCTCACTGATCACTAAAACCGAGTCGTGAGGTTGCATTTTGTTCATGTTTTTTAGTAGATTTTCGTTGTCTCGCTCGAGAAATACTATACATTTGTATCCATTTTGCAAGGAAGATTCAAAGTATGCAAAAAACTTATAATCCTTTTGCAGTTGTGTTGTGAAGTTCAATTTTGTCATATCAGTAAGCTAACAAAACCATGCTTTCTTTTGCGCAGAGAAAGAAATGCTGATATAATGAACAAGCTAAGCTTATTTAGAAACAATTGTTTGAATGATTGTATAGAGGTTGAGATTGGTAGCATAGAAAAATCTATGTTTCAACTCTATTTTTGCTCTCTCTAAACTATCCCATTCATTTTAGTTTAGTAGTTCTTTTTTATTTATTTCTCTAATTGTAGAAATGATGGCACCTACTTTTTTTTATTTCATTTGTTTTTGTTGGGTAAAAATTCACTTATTTATTAAATATAATATAGAAAAGCAATAAAAAGAGGGAGTTACAAGCTTCATAACATTTTAGGCAAAGTATAAAGATCGGGATTTAGAATCTAAATTGACACCTAATGATCCTGACATTCTCCATTGACACGTACATGCACCTAATATTTTGAGTTGCTTTCATGATTGAAAGATTATTCCTCCAAACCAACCTAAGTTCTTTGGCATGTTTTATCCTTAGTTTACTAAAAAAAAAGTCTTACTCGGACATTTACCTAAACCTGCTTCAACTAGCACCACTTACACTATCAAAAAGTAAGGTGTACCTATACCTCGTTAGTTGAATAAAGGTTTAAAAACTTATTTTTTAGGGAACCTACCAGTGAAGGTAAAACACGTTGAAAAGACTCGTGTTAGTTTGTAGGTACAACCTTTAATATTGGGAGTAGCTTGAATACATTACATGGTATGTTCAAATCCTAAGTTTGGAAAGTAGATTTAATACATTAAATGAATAAATGGTATGTTCAACTCAAAAAAGAATGTCAAAGCCATCATTCCAAATATTAGGATTGGGCTGGAAACATAAATATATACTGAATTCAATCTCCTAACGTTATTCACTTTTCTCGCTTGTTTCAACTATAATGACCTACAAGTTGAATCTTGTTGGAGGACAAATTTTCACGATATTTGATTACATAGTTAAAAATAATCTTAAAAATTTTTAAAATATTTTCTAAAAAAACTTTACCAGTGTTTTCCCAAAGAAACAGAAAATGCATATATATATATATATACACAAAAGATAAAATACACTCAAGAATTTGGTCCCTGACCTTTGAAAAATGGTTTTAAAAGATCCTTGAAATTAAACTTTTGTTAATTACCCTAACGAAATACGGCATTGGTGAGTTGTATATTTATTATTTTAAAATTATATGACATTTTTATTTTCCATTTTTCTCTCCTCTTTCTCTCTCTTCCTCTTCTTTCCTCTATCTTCCCAAAAATATATTTTAACCGTGTATGTATATATATATAGAAGAGTTCTCACTATTTGTTTTTCCTATTAAATTGGAATTTATTACTTTTCAATCCAGTGAAAGGTTAATTAATTAGTTTTAACAACTGTTTAAATTTTGAATTAAACACTACCATTTTTTTTTTAAATACTTTTTAGTACTCAAAACACAAACAAGGAAACACCAGTAACTGATACAATATATATATATAAGATGCAACTTCTTATTGATATAAAGCCCATCAAAGATGGCCAAGAAAAGTATGAAAACATATATATTATGGCTTTTTGTTGCATATGAAGCTACTTTATTTACTATCCATTACACCAAAATTCTTTGAGCAATTTGAAGCACAGAAGCTGGAGGTTATCATTTACTAACAAAAGCGGCCTCGGCCAAGGCGATGGCACGAGCAAGAGCAGCAGCTTTGTTCTGGCATTCTTGGTGTTCATCATCAGGACTACTGTCAGCCACTATGCCAGCACCGGCTTGAAGATGAGCGACCCATTCTTGGCGCTGGTTCACGCCCTTGTAAGAGTACATTGTGTCGTAATGAGCTGATGTTGGAAATACAATTGTTCGGAGAGCAAGCGCTATGTCCATATCACCGTTAAACGCCACGGTACCAAAGCCACCGCTATACGGGCCTCGTCTCGTTGTCTCCAGTTCATCAATCAACTCCATAGCCTTCACCTACATAACATTGATAGATAAAGTAATCTCGCAGAACAACTATAACTCGTGGGATGTTAAATTTTAGGTACGGTGAATGACGAAGAAACCTTGGGTGCTCCGCTAACGGTTCCGACAGGTAATGCAGCTTGCAAGGCATCCCAGCTAGTTAGGTGGTCATGTAACTCTCCTGTTACCTGCACAAAGCAACAACAGTTGCATCACTTTAATGTGCAATATGTTGTTCTCCCTTCTCTCATTTATATTGGAAGGTATTTTTACCGTGGAGCTTATGTGCATTACGTGCGAATACCGCTCGATGTTCATAAGCTTTTCGACCTTCACCGAACTATTTTTTGAAACCTGTATCACCATCATCAAAACAGAACTTTATTTGGTTTCTCATTTCATGTTATCTCATTTTGAAGTTAAGCCACAGAAGTTGGCAATAGCACAGATATTATGGATGAAAATTGAGACCTTTCCAACATCATTCCGAGCCAAATCAACCAACATAATATGTTCTGCACACTGTTTTGCATCATCCAGCAACTGCTTCTCCAACATTTCATCTTCGTTTTCTGTCTTCCCTCTTCGAACAGTTCCAGCCAATGGACGATTCACAATCTTATTCTGTTGAAAACATGATCTACTTGTTATAAAAAGTCATGAGCAAACAAGCAAAATGCCACACCTTTTCATACCCAAATAGCTCAAACTCCCATATATTCCTCGTCCTTTGTCTTGTTATCAACATTTTCAAAATCTAAGCAAACTTTAAAAACAGAAAACTAAAAATGAAATAGTTATCAAACGGTCCTAATAAAAAATGGCAATTCCTTACCTTTTCTACACGAGTAAGAATTTCGGGACTAGAGCCAACCAAAGTACAGCCTCTAGCCTGGGGTCAGCAAAACAAAAACAAAGAAAACTAGTTAAGAACTTGTTGGAGTTGAAAATTTTTGAAGTCATAGTCAAAGCAGAGTAAAGATAGCTGGTTTACTGACTTGCAAGTAAGCCATATATGGACTTGGATTGACAATTCTCAATGCTCTGTAAACTTCAAAAGGATTGGCAAAAGTTCGATATTCAAAACGCTGACTTAAAACTATCTGAAAAATGTCCCCTGCAAGAATGTGTTCCTTTGCCCGAAGCACAGCTTGTTTGTAAGACTCACTACTCATGTTCGACTTCGTTAATGAAGGACCAAATTGACGAGTATTCAAGTCGACAAAACCTGGACTCAACTTTGGCCTGGAAATTCAAATTCAAATTCAACTTCAGATTCAAACTTCAATTTCAAATTCATCTTAAATGACAGTACGTTACTCACTCTTCACCATCTTGAAGTTTCTCCACAAGCATGTTTAAACGCTTTACTCCATCTTCGTAAGCACTCTCCACAGACAAATACCCATCAAGCCTCACCCAATGTATTATGTAAACTTTCTAAATTTCAACAAACAACAACTTCAAATCAGCATTCCAAGTAGATGGGGTTTTATGAAATTTGAATTTGAATTCGAATTTGGTACCTTTTCGATATGATCAAACACAAGAACTTCGTCGTAAAGGCCTAGATGGAAGTCGGCAAGGTTTCTATCGTCTGTTGGAGCCTTTGAGAATGGCAGCTTTTTGTTCTCCACGTATCGCATTGTATCGTAGGAGAAATAACCCACCCATCCACCTGCACATTCATTTTCGTCTTTCATGATCTTCAAAGTTTGAATCTAATATTTATACTTTTACTTAACTTTAATTTGGTTAAAATCTCAAGTCTTATTGAAATTTGTTTTACTTACCAAATCTTTCGATATTATTTTATTTCTTAGTCAGCCTTGGACATTATTACACTCTGACTAATATAATTATCCAAATATAAAATTGCTATTATGATAACGACATGAATATGAATGATTTGTGAAATTGGACTAAAGTATATAGACCACATTAAAATTATCTTAAAACTATATTAACCAAATTGAAAATTTTACCACAAAACGTATCTGGAATTCCACCCACTGACTTAGGCTTCCATTGCTCTGAGATTTTGATTGGAACCATGAAGGGATCATCCACAAATTCCTGAGTCAATCGACCTTTTTTGTGATCCAAAATTGTGACTTTATTCTCCTTCGCCACTACCTCCATTGCTGGTTGAGCTCCCACTACACTATAACGACCCTGTCACAAAAAATGTGTCAATGAAATTGAAACTTACACATATTAAAATTATGTCAACATAATTCAAGCTGGAAGTTTGAATTCTCGCACTCGTAACTCTAAAATAAAGATATGAATTACAATAACTTAACTTGAGAATTGGACTCCACCGACTCGAAAATAAAGCTAGGAGACTCCCAATCATTTTCCTTCACCAAATGCCGATAAGCTACGATTGGGTTCAACTGATCAGAAAATAGACACCGAGAAAGCGGGACCAGATTTCCATGCTTCGACGCTTCCATGAATTCTGCAGCATTGACACCTACACAAACAAAAAACAAACACATGTACACAAAATAATTATGACCAAGGTTCGAAATATCGATGTCGATAAAAATGTCGAGGTTTCGATTCTATAGACATGTCAATTGATTTGTTGGTGTCGACGGATATTTTAAGAAAAATCAAAGAAAATGTGAAAATGGATGGAAATTTGTTTGAATTAGTAAATAAAACTTGAATTATAGCTAACTCAGGTATAATCGATCATTTTAACCATTACATGTAAGAATATGAGCAACCTACTTATGAAAACGTCGACGTTGATGAAAATGTCCAAACAGGATAATGTACATGGATGAAAATTATTTGAATAAATAAAGTAGACTCTAATTGTAGCTTAATTCGGATATAATTGATTATTTTAATTGTAGTCCATGAATTGAACTTGGGTTAATTTTTAGTGATTGAGCCAATCCAAACCCAACTCAAATAATACTGAGGCCGGTAAGGCTTGGACTTGGGTCGAGCTCAAACTCAAACTCTAAGCTAAGTTAAAAGTGAATTCATGTTATAAAAGGGACTAAAGAATAGTCTAACTCATCCCAATAGAATAATAGAAACTAAATTCTCAATCTAAATGCCTTTAATTTGTTGCCTTTAATTTGTTTTTGGAGCATATTGATTTTTAAAATCCAATTACAATCAAAACATTAAAATGCAAAGGTTGCATTCAAGCACAACCACGAAGGTTGCACTCAAAGGTATAGAAATTTTTCTCTCGTTCAAAAACCTAAATCAATAAGTACCATGGAAGGAAAATACCTTACTAAGGAAAATACCTTACGGGTTCTAGTCGACATGTACTCAATGTGTCGAACGATTTTTAAAACTCCGATAATGTCATATAATCTTTTTTTTTTTTAACAGAAACGATGAAGATTACCTAACGATTTGGAGCCGGTGCTCGCGAGAGCAGAACACCTCAAGGTTGGAAAACTCTTGAGCGAAGTCGCCGGACATTTCGAAACAGGGCACCGCCGGTGGCCGGAGAGGGCAAAATTGGTCTGAGTCTGAGAAAGCTTAAGAGATTGCATGGCAAACAGAAGAAGAACACGACAACGAAACTGGAACTCGCAAGGAATATGTTTGTGTCTGTAAGTATAGCCGAGGTCTCTAATTTATTGTGCAATGTTTAATCAACGTTAAACCTTCCATGTAAACATGCATGTAACGCCCCCATGCTGGAATTCTGACCGTTTTTTGTTCTCTCTCTGTTTTTTTGTTTTTTTAAGAATTTTGTTTGTGTTTGATGAACCATATCTAGTTTTCTGTTGATTAGCTCCTCAATTTATTGTTTGTGTTATGGGGCTGAATAATTAAAGATACTGTCATAGTTGTCAACGGTTTTTTTGGTAAGAAATTGCCAAACTTCTTCTTTTTCTTTTTGAAGAAAAGTTGCCAAACTATTTATCACTCGTTATTATTATTCACTAAATTAGTTTGTTCCAATAAAAGGAAAAGAAGAAAAACGTGTGTCATAACTACATGTTACATGTGCAAGATTGGCGTAGATTGTGATGGAGATTTATGTGGAAGATGTTGTTACACGTAAGTTAAGTACTGATTGTGGCTATTAGATTGGATTCTCGCTTTTTTTAAACGTCAGTCTCAACATGAAGATTTCGAAATCTCAATTTTATAAAAACATCGATAAAATGTTTGATGTTGGTGGATGTTTTTAAAAATTATAAAAGATTGAATAATTTCTGGTTATTGATATAATTAATGGACAATAAATGAGAACGGTGTAGAATGAATGGTATAGATCGTCCATTTAATAAAATCAAAAGTAAAGCTGATCCAAACTAAAATTTAAAGGGTCTTTCTTTGTAAAATCGAACAACTAGAAACTTAGAGACATGTTCATTCAACTAAATTTTGTCATTTGGTAGCACCCATCTCAAATTTAACTAACTTCTTAAATGTTAATTTTATTCGGCTTTAAAAAGCTCGATAATCTAATTCACATTTCTTATTTCATGAGCCACGCACCTTTTTTATAATTATTTCACAACTCTTCATTCTTTCTCATCTATTAGTGAAATTGAGAACTTTTTAATTAATTGTTTTAATATTTTATTTATTTATTATATTATTATTTATCTAGTTGAACTACATAAGTAAACTTTTTTTTTAGAAGTATAAACTAAATTTGAATCATAATTAAATATACAAGATTACAACTATAGCTTAACTATTAAGTTAACGACTTAATGTGTTAAATAATAATGATCTTGATACAGATGATAACGCAACACATTGAGAAAATATTGAACTCTTTATCGATAAGAATCTATATGGTCATGAGTCATTATCACCAATAAAAATTTGACAGTTCATTGTTTCTAAGAAAAAAAAATATGATTTTTTACTTTTCTCTCGTTGTTGTCAATTGTTTAAGGGGCTTAGAACTATACTATATAAATAGCAGCCAAGTATTATCTATGTACTAATATCATAAAATTTTTCTTCGTATTATATTTCTTCCAGTGCACTCTATACCTTACCTTCAAATATTATATTTATAAAATATGCATTTATCTACCCGTAGATTTCTAGACAATATGTTGTCGACATCTACCTATTGTTGAGCCCTTCGTTGTTACGACAAATCGTCAACGGTTCAACGTTCACTCCATAAATTTACTCAACGGCTTTTCCTTCCAAAAGAATCTTTTTGTACTGTGGGAACCCTTTTTGGCTGCCTGAAAAAACCTGCAAATAAGGCAAAGACATCTTCAGCCTAAAAGTTTCCATTTTATTTGGATTAATTTATAATTTTCCTTAATATTAAATTTAGTATTTTTGAGATTTAGTTTGGTTTCTATAATTTTAAAAATTTCAAAGCATTTGTTATTAGGAGTGTAATTCGGTCGGTTCGGATAGGTGTTTAGGCAAAATCGATCCGAGCCGAAAATAATCGGTTTTTGTTGGATTCGGGTCGAATTTGGGACCAGGTCGGATTTTGGGTTTTTCCCTCAACCCGATAAAAGCTTTTTGCTTTCAATGCCCTTCAAAAAAACCAAGAAAATATCCAAGGAAAAAAAACCCTCAATCGGTTGGAAAAGAAATGTTTTTTTTTTCTTTACTTCTAGTTTCTTAGAAGCCAAACAGAAAAAAATGTTGTTCATTATGAATTTAATTTTTATAATTTAGCTTACTTCGAATTTGGTAGCTATAATTTTAGAGGTTTCACGTCAGTTTAAATTGTGTTTCTATGATTTTAAAGTCTATAGTCATTTTGAATTTAATCTCTATAATTTGAACTTAGTTTCAAATTTGGTTACTTTTAAAAGTTTCAAATTTGGTTTCTTTAATTTTAAAAGTTTCAAGTTAGTAATTACAGTTTTGGTCAAGCCTCGTAAATCTTTCTTAAATTATTTTTTAACCGGTTGAAAATTGATTCATTACATCATAAATTCTAAACTTTTGATTTTGTATTAATATGTTCCTAAATTTTCAATTTTGTGTTTCATCTATTATTAAATATTTTGAAAATTCATTAACTTATTAAAAACGAATTTTGAAAGGTCAAGATTCATTAGACGCAAAATTTCATTTTATAAATTTTAAAAAATGTATGATAGGTCCAAGAAAGCACAAAATTGAAATTCCAAAGACCTATCAGATATTTTTTTAGGTTTAAATCTAATTTTGGATCAAATTTTGAGATTATTCTATTTTTTCTCTAAATTTCAAAAGTGTCTCTTTTTTATTACTGGATTTTAGATTTGTTCTATTTTAATTCATTAACTTTTGAAATGTCTATTTTAATTCTTAAATAAAAAAAGTAATGTTCTTAGGTTTTATTTTGACTTTTAACAAATCAATAACATAAATTTGAACAGGTGAAAACGTCTTAAAACGTGTATTATGTATTCAACTATACAAATAGAAAAATGAGCATGTTATTAAAATAGTCACTTTTTAAAAGTTTAGACTAAAATTAACCCGTTGAAAATTTAATGACCAAAATAATTTTTCTTTAATTTAAAAATTAAAATAGACTTTTCTAAACGTTGAGTGACAAAATGGAACAACCTACAAATTTCGATGTCAAAATAAGATTTAAAACTACTCCTTTAAAGTTTAGACTATACTGATAGTTTAACCTATTAATTTTTTTTCTTCTTTTCTTTAGTACAATAGTTTAATACTCCAACAATAGTGAACATTTATGAGATAAATTGAAACTTTAAAAACTATAGATACAGATTTGAAATAAAGACAAGGGACGAAAATTCTTACAGCTTCAATGTCTATTTGGTAAACTCGAAGCTTCCTTCTCTCTCTGCAACTTGTTCTATACGCCACAGCAAAGTGTCCAAGAGCCAAAATCAGAGAGCAACCAAACAACAAAACCATTTCCGTGGCGCCTCCTGGCTCCACCGCCGGCGCCGGCGCCGACCCACCAAACAAACAATAAGCTTTCACCGAAACAAAAACCAGCGAAATCGAAGAACAACCCATCACCGCCGCTAAGTACGGCCCTCGAGACAGCTTCGCCCCATCGCACAAACTGTACACACCTAAAAAACAAAATTAAAAAAAAAACCATCATTTTCAGCTTCAATTTCGAGTCCTCTGTTTCGCGGTGGCTTACATACAGACGATAATGGCGGATCTGGAGATGGAGATGAGCGGAATGTCGACAATTGAGGAGGCAAAATTGTAGTTTTGGAGATTGGAAGAGAGAGATTTGAAGGAGAGAGAATCGGGGTAGAGGAGAGCAGAGGGGAGAAGGGAATCGACCATGGCGATGAGAATTGGGGCAGAGAAGAAAAGCAGAGATATAAACATGGTGATTAAGAAGAAGAGGGTCTTCAAAGCCCTTAAAATTCTCACTGATTTCTCTTCATTTTGAAAACCCATCTCCGATTTTGGGATTCCCATGTGGGATTTGGATGATGAGGCCAGAAATGGAGGTAGTGAGAGAAAGCTTGGGTAGAGAGAGAAGGGTGTTGCTGTTACAGTGGGTTTGAAATTTGATGGGGCAGGGCAAGGGAAGGAGAAGGCTATGGAATTCGGTGGATGTGGAATAATCAACGGTCTAAATTCTGATGGAAGGGCTCAACATTTGAAAATAAATAATAAATAAAAAAGTTAACGGCTAGACTGAAATGTCTTGGTGGATGATTCTTCAAATTGATGTTTGATATCAGATTTATTAAACTTAATTAAATGGAAAATCTTTCATTAAACAAATCGTTTATTGTTTTCTTTTGCTAATTATAAATAATTTGTCTTTTAAAATAGTGAATACATTAGGGTTTGATTGAATCGGTCAAAATTAGTTAATAAGGTATATGTACTGATAAAATATAATTAAAATATTCATGGACTTAATTCCAAATCATTATTATTTAAATGTAAAATAAATTTGTAGTTCACATATTAGGTCATGTCAAATTATCATTTGTTAATAAATATCCATATCAACATTTGATTAATGGTGTTGATAATAATTTAGTAAATTTAAAACTAATATTTTCATGGACTAAACAAATCCGACATCCAAAATAATCTTGTAATTTCAGATATTACAATTTAGGTGGAATATGTGTCTAATCAATGTAATTTAAATAGTTAATATAGTTAATAGGTATTTGATTAACACAACTCTTCCTAATTTTCTCCTCTTTTTTCCTCTCTTCCTTATTTATATAATTTTTATACATGGTATAATTGATTAAAATCATGTTTACTCGAAGGGAATGAGAATGGATAAATGATAATCAATTTAATTTAAATTGTATTTACGTCCTAGTGAATTATCTATTCTCCCCTACATTCAGATTTTCTAAATTATGATTATTTTTTAATTATAATTAAAGTTACTGAATGAGACCAACAAATTAATGGAACGTCAACTTTAACCCTTAGTAGATCTATAATATTTCAAACAAAAATTTTAATTAAACATTACACGAATTTTAAAATAGACAAAACAAAGATTATATTCTAAAATAAGATGTCCATAGTTAATCTTTTGAACATAGAGAAAATACTAACCATTAATTGGTAGATCCGGTGGTACTATGATATAACATGTACAAATTTATATACAGATAATTCGAAACACATTGATACTAAGTTAGTTAAATGTTATGTTTAATTCTTAAATTATTCATATCTAATAAATCTCTTAAATTTAATTATCTTTAATGAATTTATAACTTTTTGTCTATAGATCATTGAATTTTATTAATAGATTAGTAGAGTAAGGTCTATTAAACATAGAATTATAAATACAAAATCCTAAAAATTCAAAGATCTATTATATACTTTTTGAAATTACAAAATTATCCGTTCGATGTCATCGCTAGTCTAGAAGGTAGTTTTACTTTCACTCTCTAACCCTATCTCTAGTTTAATTATATTGGTATAGTTGTTAAAATAATTATTACGAATTAAATGATATAATTGTCAATATACACAACATAAAATGTATCGCAAACTTAGAAATAGCCATTGGTTTCAAACTATTGGAATCTTCAGGAGACACTTGTATAGCGCATATTGGCCATTAAAACTCTGCAACATCCTCCGACTTTTATTGGCCCTACTAAACACGCTAATTGAAAACTCATATAACCAATAAATAAATGTTCATATTTTCTATCGATATATTTTTTAGAATTAAATTTTTGTTTATTTTGGACATATTGTTTTTTTGTTATCTAAATTTTTTACTTCCCTTTATTAAAATCGAATATTATGTTTACATCAATAATACTTTGTTGATATTTTTTTTATATTTTATCGGATTTTTTTTTTCAAATATTGATTTACTTTTCATATCAATATCGAATCACACAAATATGAAAAATATTGATATTTCGACAAAAATTTAATATATTGGTTGAGAGATAAAAGATAGTAAATTAGAAGAATCAGCCATAGTGCGTACTAATACAATACATATATTTTATTAACCATTCTTGAAACAAAAATTTATTAAAAGATAAAAATTATAATACTTTTTAAAATTAGGTAAATATTGGCAGACTTGTTTTAGGTGCAATTTGATGAAAAAACACCACGCACGATGCGCAAGTTGATCCGCGGACCAAAATTAACGGGTACCGTATTTGAAGATTTTATCGCCAACTAAAAATAGTTTTTCGGAAGACAGTAAATTACCGAATTTCGTTCCGTTGCCCAAACAGAGGGCGTCAAGGTATGGTCGCGAGGTCTCTGTGGCGGGCCGGCGCGAAGGTCGCGATGGCGGCCACCGCAATAGGCGGTGGTGCCGCAGCGGCCTCCATAGCTGCCTCCGACGACCCTTCCATGACTCTTAAGCTCTGCACCGCCGTCCCGCTCCGCCTCGTTCGCCTTTCGTCCACGGTCGCTACTATTGCCTTCGGTATGCATTCCAACGTTTTCACTTGCTTCTAATTTTACGTTTCCGTGGCTTTACTTAAAGAATTATAACTTCGGTGGAATTGATTTCAAGGTTTCCTTCCGCGAACTGGTTTTGAGTTTTTATTCCCAAATTGATGGTTGAGAATTAATTTTATCCTGAGAATGATTGATGGCAACTGGGTTATCGTAATTGAGCTTTATAGTCGCGTATATATGAACTGGACTACTGGAGTCCGCATGTCTGTCAAACCTTGGCATTGATTTCGCGGGACTTGAGTATTTTGTTTAAGGGTTGAATTGCATTATGTTCTGTTTATATAATCGGTTGTATTCAGTAAAATATTATCTTAGTGCATTTAATCGCTCCGAGACATGAAAATTGAGAAGCTGGGTTTATCGTGTTGGTATTCGTAGGTCTCGAGTTTTATGAATGGGCGGTTATTTTATTTACTCGATTTTTTTCGAGAAGTAAATTTTAGATTTTTATGTTCCGAATGATTGAATCCTTGAATTTGGGCTTTGAATTGGCATCATTCTCTCCTATTTCTAGATTATGAATATTCGCTGTGGAGATTGCCTGATGGAAGTAGTGAAAGAGAAAAAGTTAAGCATGAAGTTCACCTTAGATCTGCTCGTAGAATTCAAGAGTTATGCTTTAAAAATGGAGGAATATATATCAAGCTTGGCCAACACATTAGTCAGTTGGTATGCTTTCTATCCACCTCTTGAAGTATACGATAAAAAGAAGATGGGCCTGCAGTCCTTAATTTGCCCCATCTCTCATGCAGGAGTATTTGGTGCCCCAAGAATATGTCCAGACAATGAGAGAATCTATGTTGAACAAATGTCCAGTATCTCCGTACAATCAAGTATGTGAAGTGTTCAAGAGAGAGCTTGGCGAGACACCAGATAAGGTATATTTCCTTGGCCTAACTGATTTGATATAATCAGATTATGCATTCACTCTCTCGATTAGAGATTATCATTGAATTGTGACAGAACTTGGTTATCATAACTGTTACGTATGAGGCACGACTTCCATTTTTCTATATCTGGTTTCTTATTGATATTGTATAAACACCTTTATTTCACTATAAACAATATGTTGGTCTCATGATGCAAGCCTTCTCACGTGCAGATCTTTTCTGAATTTAATCCTGATCCAATAGCAAGTGCATCACTTGCACAAGTGCATGTTGCTCGCACCCATGATGGCCAAAAAGTTGCTGTGAAGGTCTTGTTTTATTTATTAAATTTGAACTTAAATTCACATGCATTTATATTGATTTGATAGTTTCCCTCCCATCATGCGCGAATCTTGTTTACTGATTGTTTCTTTATATTCAGGTGCAGCACACTCATATGACTGATACTGCAGCTGCAGATCATGCTAGTGTTGCACTAATTGTGAACACCCTATATCGAATTTTTCCTTCAGTTGATTATAGGTAATGTTCTTGAACTGCCGATGACCTTTTTAAGGGTTTGTACTAGATAAACTGCATCCTGCCAATAAGAAACACGTTAATTCTTGAATATCCATGCTTATGAGTTATGCATCTGTTTAATCTTACGGAAAAAAAAAGTAATGCATCCGTATAATGTTCTATATTAATAATATTGTTTCATAGACTCTTGGCGATATATGATCTCTTACAATGAAAATAAATTATTTGTTTCTATATAGGTGGTTGGTCGATGAGATGAGTGAGAGTTTGCCAAAGGCAGGTTATCCCTTCTTTGTTTCCTACTCTCTTTTTATGTGTGTGCCTATCTCAAATCTATATTCATGTGCTTCTTGTGAGTATATATACTCAAATGTATTACACATTTTCTTTGGTTATATATACTCTCTTTAATGTTATAAAAAGTTCTCACTCAATAGTTTTTGTTTTTACATGGATGGCAATAAATTTTCCTTCTATTATTTTTTCATGGTTTAGGTTGTTAAACTTTACAACATTTGGCTTTATAGTACTCACGGGATACTCTATATCCTAAGTTGCTAGTTAAGAAAATCATAGGTTGTCCTAGTGGTCATTGGGGCCAATGAAAATGAGTAAAAGGAATAAGAGGGAATGAGTTCAAACCAGGGTGGCTACCTACCTACCATGGATTTAAGAACTTACCAAATGTACTAGTTTCCTTTCTGTTTTGCAAAATATTTAATTTGACATCCCTCTCCTCAATGCTTACTTTATCAAGGAAATTTCAAGGTTAGAAACTTAATTGGAGGTTTTTTTTATTCCGCTAGTAAGCTTTCTGTCAAAGTTGATTCCTAGTTTGTCATTGGAAATATCAAGAGATTGCATAAGAGTATAGAAATGGTATGGATGATCTATGATTTTGTTTAGTTTGGAATGCACAAAAGTTACTTGGACTAGAAGATGGGAGATTTTTTTCTGAAATTTTATGGTATTTCAGTCACCATTTTGCAGTGGTTCATCATCAATGGGTTTTGCATGGGTGAAATTTTGTGATAATGAAATTACATTTTCTTTGTTAGACAACTAATTTATATGTCCGACTCCATATATTTTAGTTTGAACTTTGATGTATGAATCTAGGTCGGAAACTTTACTTAATGATCTTCCATGAATAGCAGTTACAAATGTTTCTATGAATTTAGAAAATGTTCCATATTTCTTTTATCCTCTTTTTTTTACTTTCACATTTTGGCAGTGCCATTATTGTCCCAGTTTTATCTCTTCCTCAGGAACTTGATTTCTTAGGTGAGGCCAGGAACAGCGAGAAATGTTTGGATAACTTTCGTAAGTTGTCTCCTCATATTGCAGACTATGTGTATGCTCCAAAGGTGTATTGGAACTTAAGTACTTCAAAGTTGTTGACCATGGAGTTTATGGATGGTGCTCAAATAAGTGATGTCCGGGCCATTCAGAGGCTTGGGGTTCAACCATCAGAAGTTGCAAAATTAGTAAGATCACGCACTTCACAATTCTGTTTATTCAGGAAAATTAGGTTTATTTATGAGCATCATTTTTATTTTGCCTTTGTTTTTTGAGTGTTCCTTTCCCACTTGGTGATCCTCTATGCTCAAGCATTTTGTAAGCTGCATGTATTTTAACATGTTGCAGCTCAAGTATTTGAAGTCTAACAGTGAATGTTATCTACTGTCTGCCTGTCTGTATATTTGGACATGCAATTTGAATCAGAGTTGGTTTGTACTTTTTTTTTTAAGTTGAAGATGACTAGAATGAAGATTTATAATGGGTTCAGGAACTCAGGCCATTCATTTAGATATTCTTTCTTTAAATGCCTGCTTGACCTTATGATGATACAGTTTTACTTCACTTGCTGAAGAAAATCGATTATTGATATAATTTATATAGGTTAGTCATGCATTTGCTGAGATGATATATAAGCATGGCTTTGTGCACTGTGACCCTCATGCTGCAAACTTGCTCGTCCGTCCCTTGCCTTCCAGCAAAAAGAGCTTCTTCGGTGAGCTTCTTACTAAATGATTGATTATTCTAACGATTGATTTCTCAAACCCGTAGATGAATTGTTAGGGCATTAATGTATCCCATTATTTATGATATAATGGAAGTATTCCAATGATTTATTGGTAACCTACCTACAAGGAGATATCATATTATATCCTAAAATGAGTTTTCGGCTACTAATTCTATATGCACCAATTAAGATGTAATGATTCCTTTGATTCAAAACGAGTGAAAATATTTTGATCCCATTTCTCTGCTTTGGAATGTAATCTGATAGGATTGCTATTAGGATAAGTTGGGGATATTATTAGGGTATTAAGGGTATATTAGTAATTGGGTTAGGGAGTTTGGCTATAAATAAGGTGAGGGGGGAAAGGATGAAGGTAGGCAATTGGTGAGTATGGTTTAGGCTTGAGTAAGAATACTTAAGAGAAGCGAGGTCCAAGTACCTCGAATTACTTGGTAGTTATTATAGTTCTTATATTTTGTTATATTCAATATATTTCTAGTTCGGGTTCTATCATAATCATGCTTTTTTTTTTGTTAAAAAAAATGTAAAGTTGAGCTTTCATCGATTGGAATGTAATATTGCTGCTTCATTGTGTCGGTGTTATTGATTTATGGTATGGTTTAACATATAATTTTGAACCATTTTTGTAAATTTTCATTCTGTTGATACAATACAGGCAAGAGGAAACCACAGTTGGTACTTTTGGACCATGGGCTGTATAAAGATCTCGACTTCAACATCAGATTTAACTATGCTGCCCTTTGGAAGGTATTTCCTTTGTGGTCCATCAAAATGTTCTCCCAATGAATTCTTGTGCCAGCATGTCTCTGATGTATTTTTTTCCCTTATGTTAGGCACTAATATTTTCCGATGCGGAGGCAATAAAGGAGAACAGTAAGAAACTGGGTGCTGGAGAAGATCTTTATGCATTATTTGCTGGAATTCTTACTATGAAACCTTGGAATCAAGTCATTGACCCAGCAGTTGACCATTTAGTCATACAAGGAACTGACAGTGAGCGTTCAGAACTACAGGTAGTCTCTCTTATATGGTACATACCACCCCTACCTCCAAAAATAAAAAAATAAAGAAAAAGAAGAAAAATAGTACTCATGCTCTTGCACATGGACTTCTCCCCCATCAAATTCACATTTCTGATGCTGTTGCTCCCCCTTCATACAGTTTTGGGGTTATAAAATCCATCCTGAAAGCTGAACACCAGTAACTTATTTGAGGATAAGCATTATTCTTCTTATAAAGTTCTAAAGTCTCTTATGCTCAAGTAACTTATTTTGATCGTGAGCATTGCTCTCCTCGAGAAAGTTGAAAAGATTGTAGTTACTTTAATAGACTCTTCAGCTGGATATCTGACGGCATTTGACCTTTCTTTCTCTTCAGATGCATGCTTCAAATTATCTCCCCCAAATTTCAGAGCTCCTTAGGAGATTGCCACGTGTAATTTTGTTGATGCTGAAGACAAATGACTGTTTAAGGGCGGTTAACAGTTCTCTGGTAATATATATCTTCTTTGTAAAAATATTTACTTTTCGAAATCTCTATGAAACATTTTTAATAATGATATTTAACTTTTGCAACTCCAGCAGCCTTAGCATATTGTCAAGATTTTTAGGATACATTCTAGAAATTCATTACTGAAATGGTTTGTGAACAGTTGCAGGGATCTTCACTCGAGACATTCCTCATCATCGGGAAGGTATCATCTGAAGCAGTTATCAAGGCGAGACTATCAGAAAATAAATCCTTAGCATGTTGGTTAAATGTCTGGTTAGATGAAGTAGTGTTGGAAGCTAGAATTTTCACTTTGCAGCTAGCTTTATGGCTTTTACATCTCAAAAAAGCTTTACTCTGGTGAAACTGTGAAATGTAGCAATACATAAAGATCCAGTTTTGTCATCGTTTTGAGGCTTCTTCATTCTTTCTCTCTGTGGTCAAATTCCCCAATCTTTTCTTGCTGTGTTATTTGAACACAGATTGATTATACCGCGAAAGAGTATAAGAATAGTGTCCGAGGGGCAGATTTATACTGTAACACCCCATATGTAGGACTGTATGACGGTTGAAAAAGTATATATACATTCATTGAGGTGAGTTAAATTTACCAATAAAGTGTTGCGAGTTAAACAGCACTTTCTGAGTATTATGGATTTGGAGAGGTTACAATGTAATTTATGAGGCATGATGACTTCATATTTTTTACTTCATGAAGTTTTTATGGGGATGACCCAAGATGAACTATTAACCAACTTGAGCCAATAAATTCAATGTTAAAAATTATTGTGAAATAATGAGTTAGGATGGTATAAGTTCAAGTATTGAAATTTGAAGACAATTGGACTTTTGATTTATAATTGGTCATTTTTTGACGTGATGTTTTTTTATATGGATTCTATTATTTATAATAATTATGGAGAGGTAATCTAGGCTAAATATGCGAAATGGTACTCAATATTTTGGTAAATTCTCAAATTACGTTTGATGTATTCAAAATTTTAAAAGTTAATGTATCATTAAATTATTATTTTGTTAACATATTTAAAAGAAGATGTTACTTTGATGTGCAAGAACTAAAACCTATAAGTGGTGTGTCCAAGTAGCATGCCTATGTCTCAAAATATGTTGACAAACAATAATTTAATGACAAATTAGTTATATGGACATAATTTTAACAAATTAATTTATGGAATAAGGTAAATGAAAAATTTTAACATTGAGGGCATATTTGAGAATTTTAAAAGATTAAAAATTAAATTAAAAAACTTGTAGGGGTGGGTGATCAAACTCACAAACTCTTGGATATATATGTCAATTATCACCGAATTATACTCGATTTGGCAGAATCGATTTATTTAAAATACAAGGAATGATCTATTTGAAACATAATAAAAAGTAATATCATTTTTCCTTTTGAAAATTAGCTAAGATAGCGAATTAAGAAATAAAAGTTTCAAGATTTTACTAATCAACGGTCAAATCTAATCCATTATTAGCTACGCTCATTAAATCATATCCGTTTATTCCAGGTCGACAACTTTCTACGCTAGACCCGGCCGCACCCAATGGAAACCTCCTCTTCCAGATCTCTGTATAAAATTTTTGAGTTTCCCTCCAATTTGAATTTTCCACTTCCACTGAAATTTTGGTTAGATCAATCTTTTGAAAGTCGGCGCCTCAATCTCCTTTCTCAACCTCGCTTCCATTTTTCGACTGCAAATTCACCGTTTTCAGATCTTCTTTCTCATCCCTAATCATCGTCCATACTCAATCCTCCGTTTCCTCCATAGCTTTGGTCTTTGGAATTCAAGAATTCCTGCATGTAGCCGCTCAACAGACTTCCGGAAGGACCTCAATCATTCCCCCTTCCATTTCCAATATTTTTATCTGGTGTAGAATTTAGAAGATACCTGCAAAATCAGATCGACGTTACCGTAATCGAAGGTGTGCCGCTCTCCCCACCGGTTGACGTATTCTTTCTTCCTTAGTTTTTGTTTTGTTATTGATTGTTCTGTGTTTTTGTCTCGTTTATCTGTTTGTATGCAACTGGGTTACTTGATATTGTTTGTGTATTTATGTAAAAAGATCGTATTATGTTTCAATTTTTAATTTGAATGGCTAGATGCAAAAGCTGTTTACATTTTTCTATTGTTGCAATTGTGCTGTGAATTTATTTACCCACTGATTGGTAAAATGAAATAGTTGGTTTTCTTAGCATTCCCACCGAGAAAATATGATTTTGTGATTTGGAGGAAGACCTACTGATCGGTTGAAAGATTTGAATATCTCTACACGATATATATTTAACTGTTTAGTTTTATATATTTGACTGTCTAGTTAAACATAATTTGGCTTTAGTTTTTTGATATCAGAGGAAATATTTTTTAGTTTCTCAATAATTTGACTGTTTTAACTGTCATTACTGTCCTGGCAGTTCCAGCAAAACGTTTAACTGTAGAAGTAGGTGGTGTGAGTTGAAAATATATCACGCTGGAATTTTGGGCATTTTCTTCTAGAGGCATTGAACATTGGAGCAACGTGTTGAATACCCTCAGAAATGACAAATTATTACGATATTGATGACATTTTGGCGGAGGAAGAGGTCAATATCTCCTCTTTTTACCTCATAAGGTCTTATAATCTTGCCATCCCAACATTTTGAGTCTTTTTTTTATCCTCTTGACAGCTTGTTTCTGTTGTGTTCCAAAAGGGAGTTAATGGAGTTGGAATTGATCCCAGTTCGGAAACAGATTCTGTGAGTTCAAGAAATCAATAGTAGATATGATATGGATGTTCAATTACAAACTCATGTTTCCTTATCTGGTGTAATTTCAGGTTGAATCTGGCTCCAAAGTAGAGCTACCCTTCTGGCTTGGGCAAGAGCTACATCTTAGACAAGTGGTGGCTATGGGCTTGCCTGCCTGTTTTAATCAAAGGTAATAACTATTACATTCAGGTTCTTGTACGGTCAATTATTCCCATAAACTTGTAGTGTTCTAGACTTTTTAGGAGTTTAAGAGGATGGGGATCTTATTTACTTCGCCCCCACTTACTCCATAAAAGCTGACCCACAGACAAATTGAATTGTGATTATTTTTCTCCTGAATACTTGATATTTTCATCTGCTAATTATTTTACAAGCAGAAACTTCTGAACTAGAATTCCAAGATTACAGGAACTAGTAAGATTCCATGATGTCATTTTAAGTTAGTGGTATTAATATTTTTTATTTAAGAACTACGCTTTTGGCTTGCTCTTGACTTGCGTCGCGACAAGTGATGGTTATGGAAACCTTCCACTTTCATCGGTCAAAAGTAAGGGCTATTACTCTTGGTTAGTGTGTATGATCTGTTATGGCCATAACATAAAATTATAGTAATCTGAACGACTGAACCTTTTGAGGTGTAGTTAAATAGAATATCATTTAGAATGCTCCCACTTGCTCCGTAGAAGCTGACCCACAAAGAAAATGAACTTTACTCAATTTTCTTTTACTTTGGTGATTGTTTGATGCATGGTTGCCGAGGCTCAATCTTTCCACCTGCTAGTTATTTTATTACCAGCAAAAGCTTCCTGCAGTAAAATTTCATGAGTAAAGGAATTAGTGAGACTTTGATGATGATGTTTTTAGTTTACTAGTGCACATTTTCTATTACCAGAACACGACTGGAAATTCAAGCTGATGCTGCATTTGTTGATCTACGATCTAGATGTCCATACTTCTATGAATTTGGATGCAAGATTGCCCCACTGTGAGTATCTTGAGGCCCAACTCTTTTATGTGGTGAAAACTATATATTGCTGCTTTGTCCATTACTTAAATTGGAGTTATATTTATGTTCACCTGAAAGTGAAAACTGTCTATAAGTGCGCTTTCATTTGAAAGACATTCCCCCCTTGTACTCGAATCAACGTAAATTGTTTTCGCCTCTGACAAAAGTACCATTCTGAAGGCATGACATTCAACAGTTCCTTTTTATAGCAGAATAGTTGGGATATCTAGCCATAGAACTACTTTTCTATTGCCGTCTAGAGAACATATGAAATTATCAATTTAAGCTTGTATATTAACTTACTAAGGACATCCTACTAAGTACTAAGGATCTTGTATTTAGGCTTGAACTCTTGGCAGTGTTCTATAATAATCAAGCAAGTGTATTGTTATCTTAAATTTTGTATCTCAATGCATAATAATCTCATTTTAATTCCATTGTAGAAGTAAACAGATAAATATGCCTACAGATTTTAAACTAACTAGATTACCCCTACCATATATGATCTTGTAAAAAGTTCTCGTCGCCTCGATCATGTGCACGTAGGATGTCCAATTTGTTGGAGTTTGCTCTAGCAAAGCGTTGGTGGTTGTAATATTTGTTAAGCGTACTTAAATGGACGAGAATGCAACAGGTCAAATGCTATTTCTGATTCTTCTTACTCATGTTACAAGAGGTGGAAGATAATGGTTATTCTGGCTTCTCATTACAAACTCAATTTACAGGGTTGGTGATAGAACAATCGGTTCTTGGCTTTTGTCCACGTTCAAAATTAGGTACAAGGAAGTACTTACCAAGGCTCACTCCGCAATATTTGCTGCAAGTTCCAAATACTTAGCACTTCTATCAAAAGAAGAAACTGAAAGTAAAATTCTTGTTCCATCTCTGTATGTCTCTTATTTTCGTATTTCGTGCTTTCTCTTGAAGCTTACATCAACATAATCATTGCTTGCAGTGTATGAGGCAGCTCAATCCTCAATGACAGCCTTTAAGAAATGGAGGATGGGTGGACCCAGATTTCAGAAAGCATCCTTTCTTGGGAGGAAGAGGAAGTCATCTGAATAGGGACTATTCCTAACTTAAATGTATTCTATTTTGACTATTAGTTGCATAATCATAGAAATTAGTGTAGAAGTTTGCATGCCCCTTCCTGGAAAGTAGGTAATTTATTCATAATTCTTTTAATAATCCATGATTGCCATCTTAACGTTTCATCTACATTCTTTTTAGTCATTTCTTTTTCTCATTTATATTTAGGATTTAATATCCTACGAGTTATCTAGACAATCAAATATAGTAGTGTCAGGCAGTTGTAGGAGATTAGTCTAGGCGTGTGCAAGTTGACTCGAACACTCACGGATATAAAAAAAAAAAAAAAATTGTTTTGATGTAATGTTTAGTGATTTAAGAAAATCTTGTTCGATGAGTTTAAAATCTAACAAAAAGGTGGAAGAATTCAATTCATCTGCTGTGAATGCAAGAGTACCTTTCTTCATGGATAAAATGGGAAAATGTTTTAGAATTAATATTATAAATTCTAAGAGTAAGATAGTTCAAGAACCAATTTGAATTTTATTTTTGTTGTAGTTTGATAATATGTAAGAAAATTCAACTTGATTTTAGGAGATTATAGTTCAAAAAGTTGAAATTGTTTCTTGAAGGAATAGTTTTTAACATGTTAATTTTCAATTTAAAAAAATGTTATAAAATTATTTCTTCCAAGAATAATTTCAAAAACAAGTTTTAAATCTCAAGTGTTGTTTCAAATAACTTCATAGAAATACAATACTCATAGCAATTATTTTGAGAAAGTCTAAAATTTAAGTAATATTTACCAATAGTTTGAGTCATGGTCGAATATGTTATAATTTTGAATATAGGGTTCCAGAAAATGTGCAGGCTTGGGGATTATAATAAAAGTGTTGGGGAATATTTTTTTTCGAGTCAAACGTTAACATTGTGGTTATCACTATGTTCTGAGAGCAAAACTTTTTGCTAAAAAAAAAAAGAAAAAAAAAAACTAAGTTTTATAAACTCTCAATATATTCTTGTTGCATATAGTTTTTAAAAAAATTAGGCTTAATATATCTATATTTATAATATATATAAAAGTTTATGTCTCTCTCCCGTTCATCTTACATGCCTCTCCATCCCTCCCCCTAATCTCTTTGTCACCCATACAGTATTTCTAACTTTTTGTCTTTCCCTTTTTTTTCTTAGTTTAATAACTAGAACTTTAAAGTTTACCATTTAAAAATAGTACGTTTTTTTATAATATTATCCCAAAATTTTTATATAATTTCTCATTCATCGTTTTTTTTTGTATATAGAAAAACGCTAACACGGTTGTTAAAATTTTTTTATCTATAATAAATATTAAGTTAATTTCACAACCTACCTAAATAATATTAAATATTTTAGTTAATAAATATGAAAACTCATGACTTAGTCTCTTTTTCACATTTTCACATCTAAAATACATGATAGATTAAAACTATAAAATATTATGTAATATCCCACCTTATAATTTATTTAGATGGAAAAAATGAACTTATAAGATGTGAACGTGCTAAAATACTAATATATACAAAAGTAGAACATAACATCCTACCTCGCCTCCACCACTCATCACCTACGAAATAAAAGGAAGAAAAAAAGGCCTCTTTTTTTTTAATGATTTATTTTTATAAAGAAAGACCGAATATTGGTGACTTAATATTAAATTGGCGGGAGTTGACGAAACAACAAAGAATGTGAACGCAGGGGCGGTGCTAAACGGCGCCACTCTTCAATCGTTTTGAATCTTTGATTAATTAATTAATTAATTACAACTAAAAGACAAATTATTTTAATTAATTTATAAATTTTGTTTCTAAAAGTCGACGCGGCCGAGCGATGCAGCATTAAACTCTCCGGGAAATTGGCTCCAATGGCCAATGGCCAATGCCATTGTTTCCCCTCTCCCCGCTCCCTCCTTCTCTCTCTGAACTCGAGAAATTCGACGTCTGGGATCAGGTTTTCGTTTCTTCCATTTCTCTCCTCCCAGTTTTTTCATAGCTGTTGCAGGAAAACCACCGGAGAAAACGACGAAATGAAGGGGGGACACAACAGCTACAAGGTCCTCTGTTTCAGTAGGAAGTTCAAGATCACTGAGGCCCAACCGCCGCCCGACGTCAGAGATGCCTTCGCTACGTTTTCCGGTGGCGGGGACTACATGACCGCCGATCAACTGCTCCGTTTTCTGGTGGATCAACAAGGAGAGGAGGAAGTTACCCTATCTCAGGCCGAGCAGATTATCGAGCAGGTCTTGCAGAAGCGACGGAGCTCTGACAACAACCCCTCCCAACCCTCCGATCAGGGTTTCACCCTTGATGATTTCTTCCACTATCTCTTCATGGATAGTTTCAATGGTCCCATTAAATCTAAGGTTCGCTCGCTTTCCCTTTCCCATTTTGAACCCTTTTCGATTTGTTTCTTTGTTTAGCTGCAGATGTAGCCTTTCGTTTTGGATAGTGCCTTAAAGGGGAAAGAAGATGGGCATTATTTATAATTTTTTATAATAGTTTAAATTACAATGTGCGTCTATTTAATTCCTATGATTTAAACAGTTTCTATCATCTTTGAATCTTTGAAGTTTCAATTTTGTGTATGATGATTCTTTGTTATCAACTCTGTTCGTTAATATTTTCGCGGGTTTGAATGTATTATTTAAGGATTATTAAAGCGGGAACAATTGTTCTCTATTTCTCTGTGCCATTACAGCTATCAAACCTGAACTTAAAACTAATTAATGTTATTTGTAGGTTATAAGGCTAAGGCAGTGGATTCTATAACTATGATTGAATTTGTGAAAGAACTTTATCATGTCAAGTTACTCAGAGAGAAACCAAACTCATAGCTGCAGTCTGACAATTAATTGAAGATGATTAGATTGTTAAACCATTAGATGCTTGTTGCGGTAATCCGAATCCAATGGAATATCATTTGCTTATAATCAATAATGCTTTTGATAACTGTACTTTTTACAGGTACATCATGATATGAATGCTCCATTGTCACATTATTTCATATATACAGGGCACAACTCTTACCTTACTGGGAATCAACTTAGTAGTGATTGTAGTGATGCTCCCATAATAAAGGCTTTGAAGAGAGGGCTGCGGGTAGTTGAGCTCGATTTATGGCCAAATTCAGCTAAAGATGACGTTCATGTTCTTCATGGAAGGTACTAGCTGATCGTTCAATATCTTCATGTCATCAAATGAAAATATAAACTGATGTTAAACTTTAAAAGAGGAAATCACTGTACAGAACCATTCTGTGGATGACTGTAGGACTTTAACCAGCCCTGTGACTCTCTTGAAGTGTTTGAAGTCTATAAACAAGCATGCTTTTGAGACATCTCCATATCCTGTCATTATTACTCTTGAAGATCATCTTACTCCTGGTCTTCAAGCTAAAGTTGCGGAGGTTAAAGATTATTTTCCTACTCGACATAATTTCTCTCTATAAATATTCTGCTTGAATATGATTAATATGTTGTGTTTCCTTGCAGATGGTAACTGGAATATTTGGAGATACACTGTTCTACCCTCAGGAAGATAGCTTGTCAGAATTCCCTTCTCCAGAATCCCTGAAATATAGAATCATTATTTCAACAAAGCCACCAAAAGAGTACCTAGAATCTAAGAAGAAAAAAGACAAGGTTTTATGTGATGGAAAAGAGTCATCAGAAGAGGAAACATCAGGAAAGGAGACTCCAGACCTTATGACTGTTTTTGAAGTTGAGGAACTGGTGGGTGAAAAATGAAATTTTGGATTATCATTTCTTATTTTGATGCAGGGTGGAGCAAAGAAAGAAGGAGAGAGAGTTTTTCCTAATTTGAAAACTATGTATAAAATACTTAGGCTTTGTAGTTTTTCTCTATTTTGCCCCATTTCAAATTTTCAGAAATTAAAGATTCTATATATATATATATATATACAGAGTTAGCATTTAAAGTTTTTCCCCACTCTAAGAAATTATTTTTCTACCGGTGTTTTAAAGTATATACAACAGCTTGATTGGCTCTTTTAATTGGTGACAGAGTGAAAGTGACCCAGATGATGAAGAAACCAGTGCAGTGGAGAGCAAACCGTTACAGCAAGGTGCACCTGAATACAAACGTCTAATCACAATTCATGCTGGGAAACCAAAAGGTGGCTGCTTAAAGGATGCATTGAAGGTACATGGTGACAAAGTTAGGCGCCTTAGCTTGAGTGAGCAGGCACTTCAAAAGGCCGTAGCCTCTAATGGAACTGATGTTGTAAGGTAATTCTTCAACTTATAATGTGGAAGAGATTCGTTTCTTCATAGCAAACTTCGGTTTTGGCTGGTGATTGATTCTGATACTTGCTGTGATCTTTAGGTTCACACAGACGAATGTTTTGAGAGTTTACCCCAAAGGGACACGGGTCACGTCTTCAAATTTCAGGCCAAATATTGGGTGGATCCATGGAGCTCAGATGGTGGCTTTAAATATGCAGGTGCTTGTTGGAACCTTCATCACGTCCTCCACTTTTTTTACCCTCTTGCCCCTTTACATTCTTTTGCATGACAACTTAAAATATTATGCTGCATGAATAACGGTGGTGGTATGGTATCGTTTACTCGAAGGGGAGAACGGTCCTCTGAATGAGTGGGTAAAATGTTGAATTAAGCTATACAATTGCATACGAATAATGAAATAACGAGGCTATGCAATGCTATTGATGATTTTTTCTACATTACCATGTAATGGTGTTTTCAAATGTCTTACAATTCTATGTTTTCACAACAGAAATATAATAAATTTTTGCTTTCATTCACTATTTGGAGGGATCCAAATGAAGCACCTGGTTTTTTTTCTACAACAGGGCTATGGAAGATCATTGTGGCTGATGCATGGGATGTTTAGAGCCAACGGAGGGTGTGGTTACTTGAAAAAACCCGACTTCCTCTTGCAAAAAGGCCCACAAAATGAGGTCTTTGATCCCAAGAAAGCTTTACCAGTGAAGGAAACGTTAAAAGTAAGCCAATCGTGTTGGGTTATAAATTGTAATTAAATTTGGTTCTTTTGGAATCGGTGTTAACATTCATGTTATTCAAATACAGGTAACCGTATATTTGGGGGATGGATGGAGCTCTGACTTTAGCCAAACGCATTTTGACAACTACTCCCCACCAGACTTCTACACAAAGGTTAGTGGTGACCATTCAGTCCTCCTATCAGGAATACTTTTTCATCATCTTCTGCTGGATTTGATATTGCTAATTCTGGAATAGCATGGAATTTGGCTAAGGTTTATATGTGAATATAACTAGAAAAGCAGATGATGTCAAATATATCTCCATGAGAATTTATCAAGCCTGGGGTTTGTCAGACAAACCAATAAGCTTACTAAACTTGTACCCCAAACACAAGCTTCCTAAAACCTGGCTTAAGATACCGAACCTGCATCCCAAATGGGTCTTAATCTTAACTTAAAATTTTTGTTGTCTCCGAGGCATCCTTCTTAGTGGGGCGTGGGCCATTTGCATGATATAAAGAGTGGGGCGTAGCCTGTTTATTTAAAAATGAAAGAAAGAAGTTATAAACTAAAGCTATAAATATGGGATGAATGGCAGATTCGTATTGTTGGGGTGCCAGCTGATGCAGCGAAGAAGAAGACAAAGACTATTGAGAACAATTGGGTGCCTATTTGGAACGAAGAGTTCAAGTTCCCATTGACAGTTCCAGAGCTTGCTTTGATGCAGCTTGAAGTTCGAGATTTTGACAGGTCGGAGAAAGATGATTTTGGCGGGCAGACATGTTTGCCCATCACAGAGCTCAAGCCTGGGATTCGGGCGGTCCCTCTCTACGACAAGAAGGGAGAGAAATTAAAGTCCGTAAGGCTTCTCATGCGCTTCGAGTTTGTATAAAATAATTCCATTTTCTCCACTGGTTTCTGGAAATTTTCATTAAGCCACTTGGAAGCAACCCACTTCTCTGAACACTGATCCAGATTCTTGCATGTCAAATTCATAAATTTGAGAGTTTGTTGTATTTTCGTGGAATTAACGAAATTAAATTACCAGTATTTAAGCTTTGTTTGTCATTTTTAGTACAACAAAGGGAGGCTCCCTTTCCAGAGTAGATGTTTTAACTGTTGATTTTTTACAAAAATATCATTGTGTTAAAAATTCAGGCCAGATGACAAACAGAATGAGGCTTGAACCTCCTCCTTCGGGTAGATATTTTAACTGTTTGAATAGTTGCAAAAATATCATGTTCTTGAAAATTAATGGTGTGTCAATAATGATGACATATGATTCATTACCGTTTTCCTTCATCATATACCTGAACTCACACCTTTTTAATTAGATGGAAGTGTCTTTGACTAATTGAGTTATACTTTTAATAGATATATTTTAGAATCCAATATAGAAAGGAAAAAAAATCATTTTAGTTTCTACTATTATTCTGGCACATAATATTCATTCATCTATTATTGACCTCAATCAATATTAGCTCCAATAAATGCCCACGTTACACATAATATCTAAAGTTATGTTATCTATATATTAAAAAAATAATAGTAGAATAACCGTAATAATAAAAATAGTATTTTTTAAGTCAATGGATAAAATTAAACTGAATATAACTCAAGTATTTTTTTTAGTAGGGAGATTTGAACCACGATCTCTTAGTCAGAGATATGTGTCAATCATCGGTAAACTAGTTTATTGGTGATTGGTTTAGGCAATAAATTAAAAAGTTTATAATTGAAATAGACATTTAAACTTAAATGACTCCCTCGATGGTAATATTTATTTGATCTAAATTCCATTTTTGCGTCTCAAAGTTAATTGAATATGGAGAAAGGTAGAGAGAAACAAAGGCCAGGCCCATGAATATCAGAAAATGAATAAAGAAAGTCCAGAGTTGATTGATTTGATTGTGGTTTCGGCCTGCAACTTCTTCTTCCCCTCGCCTGAACTTGAAGGATGATCACGACCCACCACCATGGACGGACCATTTCAGACTCCGATTCCAATTCCGATGATGACAACGCCGGATCTGAACCCCTCCGTCATCTTGATCTCTCCGATTCCATTTTCAAAGCCTATTTCGAGTTCACCGGCCGATCTACCACCACCGCCGACCTTTCTAAGATCCAATCCTTCCTCACCTCCTCCTCCTCCGGCGCCTTGTCCTGCTTGATATGCCTCGAGCGCATCAGGCTCTCCGACCCCACTTGGTCCTGTTCTTCACTCTGTTTTGCCGTCTTCCATCTTTTCTGCATTCAGAGTTGGGCTCGTCAGGCTTCGGACTTGGCCGCCGCCCGGGCTGCCACGCGCGCTCTCGTCTCCCCTGATAACCCTGACGAGCACTCTGGGTGGAACTGTCCCAAATGCAGAGGTGAGTATTCCAAATCTTCGATCCCTAAGAGGTACTTCTGTTTTTGTGGGAAATTGGAAAACCCGCCAAGCGATGATCCATGGATTTTACCCCATTCCTGCGGTGAGGTATGCGGAAGGCCATTGAAACACAATTGTGGTCACCATTGCCTGCTCCTGTGCCACCCCGGTCCCTGCCCCTCATGCCCAAAGATAGTACAGGCGAGTTGCTATTGTGGGTCAGTTCAGGACGCGCGACGGTGTGGGTTTAAGAATTTTTCTTGTAACAATGTTTGCTCGAAAGCGTTGGATTGTGGGAGGCACAAGTGCGTGGAAATTTGCCACGACGGTTCTTGTCCCCCGTGTCGCATTCAAGGTGTATTTAAATGTCAATGTGGGAAGACCATGGAGAAGAGGGAATGCTGGGATCGGAATTTTCGTTGTGATAATGAATGCAATAAGTTGCTGGGATGTGGGAAACATTCTTGCAATGAAGGGTGTCACTCTGGAGAGTGTGGGCAGTGTCCGTTTAAGGGGAGAAGAACTTGCCCTTGTGGGAAGAAAGCACATGAAGGAATGCCTTGTGATGTTGCTGTTCCATTGTGTGGGGCCACTTGTGATAAGATGCTTGCTTGTGGCTTCCATAGGTGTCCAGAGCGATGTCACCGCGGCCCATGTATTGGAACTTGCAGAATTGTTGTCTTCAAGTCCTGCAGGTGTGGAAGCTTGAGGAAAGAGGTATTTTTTTTAAAAAAAATATATCTCTGTTTAGTGTTTACTTTTAATGCTGTGGTAATTGGAATGAAAAATTAAAAGAAGTTCAATCATCAGTGAGTTTTGAGATTTTAGAATGTTGTTACTAAGTCTAGAGTAGATTCCTTGCTATCAAGATTTGGCATGTGAGAGGAAATGCCAGAGAATGCGAGACTGTGGACGCCATGCTTGTAGACGCCGCTGCTGTGATGGTGACTGCCCGCCCTGCTCAGAGGTTTCTATTGCTGTCCTTGGATTTTATATTCAGTTCTTCATTCTCTGGAAGATTATTAACTTTTTAAAAAATTTAGATCTGTGGCAGGAGGCTGCGATGTAAGAACCACAAATGTCCCTCCCCATGTCATAGGTACGTTTAAAGTACTAATGTTGTAATGATTTCTGGAACTTCATTCTGATGTTTTATTCCCTTTTTTTTGTCTGAAAGAGTTATGCCCTGTTCATAGGATAACCGACTCTTAGAAATAATTTAGAGATTTATTGTTAAGCTATTTTTGAACGATTCTCCTGCGGCATATTAATCAGATAGAACTATATTTTACTGATCTCAATGAAAATAATCAATTTGTTGGTACTGCAGAGGTCCTTGCGCTCCTTGTCCAGTGATGGTAACAATATCGTGTGCATGTGGCGAGACACACTTTGAGGTGAAACGTTTGTACTTTAATTTTCATACCAAGTGATTTTTGCCTTATGGTATCCTGTTTCATTTTATGTTATGTTATTATCTGCTTGGGCTAATTTCTGTTATATGAAACTTGGAGCTGAAGAAATGAAATTAAAATTTGTTCATAATTTTTCTTTTTCAAATTTCTCTTGAATGAATAAGTGAGACATGTTGTACTTCCGTAAGTTGCAGCCAAAGGATTGTGTATTTATCGCTTGGACTGAAAACATCATCGTGGTCTGGTTTCTCTTGGTTATAGGGTCCGCTAAGGCTTAAGCTCTAGACTTTGGCAAGTAGCGTGGGTCCTATAGTTTTGTGTGCTTGATTTTATATTAACTGTAACATGATAATTAACTTTGATATTATCAGGCTTTACAAAAGATATTTTCGAGAGCTGTACTGTCATATATTTTTTTTAGATCTGTTGCCAATATTTGTGCTTGTAATATTTGTAATCTGAATGGTTCATCCGTATTGCTAATTATATTAGGTTCCTTGCGGCACTGAGATGGATCAAAAGCCTCCAAAATGTCCTAAACGGTGTCTTGTTTCACCTCTATGCAGTCATAGATTAAGTCTAAAGGTAATTTTGTGCTATGAGTTGGTTTCTTGTGATTTATATATATTATTCTGTTGAAATATTATGTGAATATAAATATGTCACAATCCTTCTTCGGAGGATACTTGTATTCCTAATGCTCAAAATAGTTTCTTCCTCTTCTTAAAAATTTACTTGACTTCCATGATTTGGAGCCTGAAACGCATTGCATGGTTGAAGATCTGGTTCCCATTCAAATCCACATGGATGTAATTTTCATTTTTCCTTTGAAAATGACAACTTCTAAAAAAGCATGAATCATCAATTATCGTTTGTATGGTGGCATGGGGTAGGCTATCACAGTCACGCTACACAGTTGATCACACTCATATTCAAAGAGAACTTTTTCTTGACAATTTAAATGTCTGTATTCAGCCACACAAATGCCACTATGGAGCATGTCCCCCATGTCGCAGGATTTGTGAAGAAGAATATCCATGTGGTCATAAATGCCAATTAAGGTTAGTAACCTTTTGATAATTGAATCTTTTCTTAAGACAATGATGGGATTTAAATCTGTTGGAGTATTTCTCTTCTTTTAACTCTTTTGACCTTTTTATCTCCTTTCCTTTATTTAGATGCCATGGTCCTAAGCCTCCTCCAAAACCAGAATATACATTGAAACCAAAGAAAAAGAAGGCATTTCATCCAGAGGAACCCACTCCTGGTTCTCTATGTCCTCCGTGCCCAGAGTTAGTGTGGAGGCCGTGCATTGGTCAACACATCGGTGCTGAGAGAATGGTTAGTTGTAGGTTTCAAGCAGTCCTTGGATTTAAACTTGAAGTATTTCTTGCAAGTTCCCTTTGAGCTGACTTTGGTCATCCAAGGCTTGTTTATCGTCAATATTTGTTCACTTTTTTTTTTTTGTTAAACCTCAGATGGTCTGCTCAAATAGGACACTATTTTCTTGTGATAATTTGTGTGGAAATCCTCTCCCCTGTACCAATCATTATTGTACCAAAATTTGTCACGCGCTCAAGAGCCAACAACATCCATCATCATCCCTACGAGACTTGAGCGAGCCTTGCGAAAAGTGTAATCTTCCTTGTGAAAAGGTTAACATGTTCACCTTTTAACTATTGTGCGATTTTCTGTTCTGCCCTTTTTTCATCTTTGACGTGAACTCAATTCCACTGTAGTTTCTTTTCCGCAGCAGAAAATTTTATGTAACTTTACTCTTCAGCCTGAGAATAATTAGTTTTCTTAAATCTCCGCAATTTATGTTGTCCAGGAGAGGAAGCCAAAATGTGCACATCCATGTCCCTTAAAGTGCCATCCTGGAGATTGTCCCCCTTGCAAAGTGCTTCTGAAACGTTCATGTCACTGCAGTTCAATGGTCCATGTTTTTGAGTGTATGTATTACATTAGTTTGTCCCAGGAGAAGCAAATGGCTGTACGGTCATGCGGTGGACCTTGCCACAGGTAATCAAATATAAATTATTTCTTGTTAGGGATAGTTTTTCTATCAAAAAACAAAGCTTAAACAACATTGGAGGTGCTTGTTGTTGCAGAAAGTTGCCCTACTGCACGCATCTATGCCCAGAAACTTGTCATCCTGGGGAATGCCCAGCACCGGATAACTGTTCAAAGAAGGTACCTACATGTTTATCTTCCATATTTAGTTAAACGCTGATGACGTGGATATGAATATCTTATGATTGTGGATGCACAATGTCATCTACAAACATTTATCCAAATTGCATTTCAAATCTTTTGAAGGTTACTGTTCGTTGCGGATGCCAAACCTTGAAAAAAGAGTGGCTATGTAAGGATGTGCAAGCAGCCTATCGCAAAGCCACTCGTGACCCGAAAGACATACCGAAAACCCAATATGGGTATGGGCTTTTACCTTGTGGTTCTGACTGCAAAAGTAAAGTACAGGCTGTTGAGTCGGAATTATCTCATCGGAAACCTGAAGTCGTTGGGGTAATGTCTTTCGTACTATACTACAAAAATTTGTCTTTTGTATACTATGCTTAATTAAATTTTCAGTTTCCTCTAAAAAAAGTAACATGGAGAAGAAACCGCAGAGTTAACCGTTGAAATAGAAGCTCAATGGTTTTAGACTATATAACGTTGAGTATGAAGGAAATGGAATGGCCTATTACTAATTTTAAATTCATCATGTTCAATTTCTTGGGATAAAGGCGAAGGAGCTGGACACGAAAAAGCAAGTACCAAAGCGAAAAAGAAGGCGTGACTCGGTGCAAGAAGTTGAGCAGATCTCAAGATTACAGGTACTTTCACTTTGGGGTTATTCTGTAAAATATGAGGAACATCCTTGATTCATTTTCTTACTCGGTTCAACTAAAATCCTTGTTAACAGAAATTCTTTGCCGCATTGAAGTATATTCTTCTATTAGTCGTTCTCTTGATCGCCGTCGTCTCGATATCATCATATGGTTACAAGGGCTTGTTATGGCTCAACGACTGGATGAATGAAGCTGAAAAGCAGAGACAGAGGAGGTACCCTCGAATCTAATGTCTCAACTCAATGTTCTTCTTAACTTAGAAGTCTTTCATGAAAATTTATACTCGCTTTGTTTATATCCCGAACTTACATTTTTGAGTTTGTACAAAAGAGGATATTAGCATGATTTCTTCCTCTGTTTTAAACATTCTTTAGCTTTTCTTTGTGGAAAAGCTTGTAGTAGAGCTCTGTAATGAATTGTTTTATGGATAATAATGTAATTTCTGCCCTTTATAATCACATCTCTCCTTTTTAAATACATTTTTTGGTGTTTTATTTTAGAATAAAAAGTAAAAGAATATTGTAAATTAAATATCTAGACCATTTACCAGACTTTGTTCGACTTTGAGTGCATTTTTCTGAATAGTAACTTTCTTTTTGTTAAAAAAAAGAATATTGACATAAATAACATTTAAATAAACGATGAAGACTGATTCCAATTCAAAATTTAATTGCTTTATTAGAAGTGATTTCAGGTTAAAGAATGAATTGCTTTAATTTTCATTCATTTGAGCATCATTTTGAGCGTCCAAATTCATTTCAATATGTAAAGTGACAAATTATATTTGAACTGAGTTTCTATAACTTTCTAGCATGTATAAAGAGAATTTTACCTGGGCAAATCTATGACTATTGAAAAACTTAAAATGATAATTGTTTAACTAAAAATTGGCTAAAACATGAATGTCTCTCCGAACACTCGAAGAAGATCATGTGAAACAAGGAGTTAACAGTCCGAAGGTTTTGTCAGTATGTGATTCAAGAGAATAAAAGCTCTCGAATCAAAATTTGCGTACCTCCTTTCACCTTCTAGGTATTTATTTGAAAGAAAAGATGACCATTAGAATCGTGTGACCATCTTTATAGTTACTTTCAAGATTTTAGGTGAGAGATACGCTAAGATATAGGAGATGCAGTTAAGTGGTTTCTATTCAGTTCAAAGCATTAATGAAATTACTATACCCACCATATTAATGACCTCAAATTTAGAAGAAAACAATGAATTCCATTTTTTAATTTATATTTCCCTAAATTCATCTTTGAAAAACCAGAGGTGTGGTTGCGAGTGGTGAGCTGTTACTAGTCTGAAAAAAAAAGATCCAATAATAGAAGAAGCCACTAATGCTTCTGGAGTGAAAAAAAAAAGAAGCTTTTTATAGTGCTTTGACCTTTTTTTTCCTCATAATGTTCAGAGTCAAAATCCGCCAAACAATAAAATAAAAAAAAAAAAAAAAGACAGAAACCTTTGTGTCTGGTCGCAGTCTTTGGTTCAAAGCAAAATCACATGCAACGTCTCCCTCAGCAGCTCATCTTTCGGCTTTTGCTTCCCACTTAGCACGTGCTAAACCATAATTTCATTTCCAATTAAAGCTCTATTCTGTATCACTAAATTGACAAGTTTCAAACTCATTGAATCAAATCAGTTCCAAAAATTCTTCAGAAATGTACAAAAAAAACAAAAAATTGAAAAAGGGGTTTCCTCCATCTGTACTCGAAAAAGACACAAATATACAAATTCAACAAACCTCCATGCATATACATGTATGAAAAGCAAAACTTGAAGCCAACTCTTTTTCCCTCTTCTTCTTATTACTTTCTTTAATTTATTTGGTGGGTAATGAATCTGCCTTCAAAGAATTTGATGAGAATGGTTATTCGTACGACTGCGAAAGCCATGGATGTGCCAGGGCTTCCTCTGCAGTTAGTCGTCTTTCGGGATTAATTTCGAGTAAGTTTGTAAGAAAATCAATGAACCCGGCATCGGAAACCAGCAGATGATTCTCCAAGGAGGACTCTTCAGGGATGATGAATTCCATTTGTTCAGTCTCCTAAAATTGAAACTCTCAGTCATCATCAAATATCTTGATGGCACAAAAAGTACGTTAATTATGCTTTAAATTCATTCCTAAGGGAATCTGAAACCAAACCTCATTCATATAATAAAGATCATATTCTTTGGTGAAGTATTTGTGTGTATCCTGTCCTTTTAGCAGCATCTCCATGTCAATGGGACCAAACATTCCGATCATACGGGCAAGGATCATAACAACTGCGTCATTTGGAAATAATACCTGAAAACAAATCAAACATATAAACTCGATCGGTTTTGCTAGAAGCAGAGGTTTACGAGGATATCAGTAAGAAAAGCTTACTTCTCCAGAGCATAGCTCAGCCAAGATACAACCAAGAGACCACAAATCAATCTTTGGATCGTACGGGAGGCCGAGAATCACTTCGGGAGCTCTATAGGATCGAGACTGCACGTATAGGCACAAGTTATCCGACTGAAAGCAGCTGCTTCCGAGGTCAATAACCTTAATCTCACATCTTTTGTAACTCTTAATAAGAATGTTTTCTGGCTTTAGATCACAGTGAATGATCCCCAAATGATGCAAGTACTCCAATGCCTCCAAACATTGGCGTGTAATGATCTGTCGAGAGAAAATCGGAAACATTTTTATTAGTCTTAAACTCGAGAAAGCGTAGCGTCTTAGCCTAAATGACCATATATACCTGCAACCTGCGAAATGTAAAATAAGCGTCTCCACCGGATTCTTGATTGAATTTTTGAAATTCGTATAAGTTTGCTCGAAGTAGTTCGCAAACAATAAAGAGATGTTCCTGTCAGATTTTCATTACAAAAAAGAGTGAGTGGACCTTACCAATACTAAGGTCGAATTTTCAAATTGAGCTCGAGGGCAACTGATAAAACAGACCTGATGATAAAAGTAGTCGTAAAGCCGCAAAATGTGGCACTGATCTGCTGGGTCGTGTTTGTTAACAAGCTTTAGAAGTTTGATTTCATCTAAGCTCTGGTCAAAAAAATCTTTGTCATTTTTAATGATCTTCAGGCAAACGTCTATTCCCGTCTGCAGATCGTGTGCTTGAACGACCTTACTAAAAGCGGCCGATCCGAGGTACTCGGTTACATAGTATCTGCCTGCAAGGACTGTATTTAGCACAATAGGCAAATCCTTGCTCTCTTCAAACCCAGTCCTGTAGATTGCATAATACATGAGAACAACTCATTCAACCTGCAATACACAAGCTTTAAAATATCTATCAAAGCAGAGAGTAGAAAGTGAAGACTTTTTGTAACAATTAATTTCTGTTCACTTGTAATGAAGTTCTATAGATACTTAAAAATGTAAAAGCAATCAAATGCCTAATTGTTTAGTTGGACTTTAGCGAAAAAAAATAGCCAACCTGTTCTTTCTATGTATAATTCTCAGATCAAATACTTCGAATTCATCCTCGTTGATATTACACATCAGAAGCTCGTCGGCAGCAACGCCATCTCTGTCTGCAACTGGTTTGGATTCATGTTCTTCATCCTCTACTTCCCCATGACTTCCGACTTTAGTGCTATTGGTTTCCTTAAGTGTAGAACTTTTCTCGAGGACCTTATTTTCGGAGTCGTTCTGATCTTCAAACCCTTCAAGGAAGTTAGATGTAGAATGTATTTCAGTCGAATAATCTCGACAAGGAGCTAAATCACAGTTAGCGGTGATGTCTTTAATGACTTTCAAGTGGAAAACATTGGAATCGGATTCGTTAAAACTTGGATTCAGATAACTACAATCTGCAGACTTCTGGCTATAGAACTCTCCATTGGTATCACAGCATTTGCAGAAAGGGATTGAACAACTATATGCACCACAACCCTGAGACAACCCCTCAAAGCCTCCTTCTAGTTGCTTATATCTATCGACACGATAAGGATGATCCGTGACCTCGATCAAACTTTCATCGCTCGAGGGAGCTCCACGACAGAGAATCGACTTCTCTGGAGCTGACGAGCTACTAAATTGCTCATCTCTCTCAGTTGTCATTATAAACTTATCCTCACTTGGACAGCCAAAGAAATCCTGACCCTCAAAGGAGGGTGTCATGAAATTCACATCCTCTTTCTCATCGTACCAAAGCAGATCATTTCGCAAATCGAATTCGTGGTAATCCCGGGCCGTGTCGAACTGGGAGGCAATATCTGAAGAAGAATCTGATGGAATACCATACGGATTGATGAATTCTGCAACATTGGAAGAGATTATGAACAACCTAGATGCCAATTGCTATACCCAGTTTGAGTTTGCCAAATATAGGATCATGGATTTGCCTAAACATGAAAGAACATTAAAAAAAAAGTGTTCTCTCTCTCTCTCTCTCATCATCTAACAACAGAAGAAATCAAGAGAATACACTAATTTTACTCAATATGATTAAGACAACTTCAAGATACTATTTTGAATTTTTTAACAAGTGAAGAATCTTAAAATTTTACTCAGGACCTTCAACTCTGACCAATTTTGATTAAGATCATTACCAGAAGAGCAAACGTCGGAGGTAGAAGACCTCAAGCTGACAAATTCGTCGTCGGAGGAAACAGAGTTCGATCTAGAATGATGGTCGCCGTCGCCGTCACCGGTGGCAAGAGAGGCCAATTTCCGGGAAGTGGACGGAATTCTGACCGGAGGTGGAGGAGGGACCATGGGGAAGAAGAATTTCTCAAAATCAAAAGAACCCAATTCGGATTTTTCGACCACATCCCTTCTGAGAGCGGACTCTGCCTCTGAAAATCCATTTTTTCTGAGGAATTCGAGCACTGCTTCCACGTCTGATACGGCCATGGACGACAAAGCTCAAACTTTGAGAGAAATTCGTGGTGGGGTGTGAGAGAGACGACGCACAATGGTAATTCAGAAGATTTGTAAGAGTAAAAGTGGAAATTTTTTTGGGTCGACTTGAAGTTTGCATGCTGGAGAGAACTCTCTCTCTCCACTCTCTCTCTCTCTCTCCCCTCCACTCTCTCTTTCTCTCTCCTCTGTTTTTTTTTTTCCTTTTTTTTCCTTTTCAGTGTTCTGTGAAACTGAAGCGAGCGAAGGGAGCCGCTGTCTTACAGAATACCAACTTTGAAAAGTGATTAGCCTTGGGTTTAAGGGGTTTTATTTGGTGGGTCCCACTTCTCTGTGTTTCGTAAGGTTGTCCACGTGGGTGAATCACTGCCTTACACGTGTAATGATTGTTCTTTATTATTATTGTTTGGCGACAAGATTTAGTAGTCGTTGGGGACCAAATTCATTTTAACTTTTCCATTCCCTTTTTTCTTCCTCTTTTTTTGATTCTTCCTCTTTATTAAAAAATATAAATAAATGGTGTTGAATTGTTTATATTTATTTTTCATAGAACCTTCTTTTTTCAACGTCTTTCTAATCTTTTCCACTTTTCTCGTTTGGGTTAAAATTTTCTCCCCCCATAATTATATTCGAGGTAAAAACGCTTTACTTCAATTTTAATATCAAGTTTTATTTTTCTAAAAGTATCACAAATGCAATAATGTGGAAGCATAGAGACTTTAACCATTACGTTGTATAAAAATTTTAATAATATAAATTTATCGCTCTTTTTTTTAGGAGATGGGAGTTTGAACTTCCGACCTTAAAGAAAAAATAAAATATCTTAATTGTGAGCTATATTCATGTTGGCAACATATTGCCACTCACAAATAGTATTAGATATAATGAAAAAATTGATGGTACTCATATTATAAGTGTGATTTGACTGACATAGTATCGATGTGACCAATAATTTTTGTTCCTACCCATATTAATAATAGCTAGTATGGAAAATAATGAATTGAAATAATCGTAAAAGTACGAAAGCGAAAGGTATAATTTAGGTTAAAATATAACCTCTAGTCTCTAAAATTTTAGAGTTGTATTGAGTAAGTGTTTAAAGTTTTAAAGATTCTGTTTAAAAACTCCATGAACTAAAGTATCCAGTAAATTCTTAAAATTTTAATTTTGTGTCTAATAACTCATTTATATTTTTAAATTTTTTTTAGAGTTTAATAGACCTAAAAGTTGAACCACCTAAAACTTTTAATTTAATAAAATATTATAATTTTTTTAAAAAATATATTAAAATGTAAAGGAATTTAATGCTAACAATAAATATGCAAAGGAATTGCATTACAACACAATCATATAATTAAGGTCTAAAAGCCATATGGATGATTTCAGAACAAGGACATCAACTATTCCACTCCCACTAACAAAGACTTATGTGCTTCTTTTACCAACTGAAAATGAAATTACAACTCATCTACCACTATTCTCTAATACCCTTTTTTCTTCCATTTTCGAAATTATGATTCAATATAAATTTCCTTTTCAAACCTATTTAAATTTCAATTACATCCTAAACATTAGATTATTCTCCTATTTAATACATCATTAGATAAAATTCAACTGAAATAATGTGATAGGACAAACAGCTAGACGGATTAATCACGAAAACATAAACTAAATAGAAACATGTTCGAACTAGGCAGTTGAAACATTTTTTTAGTTAAATTATATAAATTTTTAAAATTATGTTTAACAGGAGTCCCTTGAAAAATATCCAATAGAATTTTAGATTTTGTATTTTGTATTTTGTGTCAAGTTCTTGCATTTTAAAAAGTTTTAATTTATGTCTAATACGACTCTTAACTCCCAAGTTTATATTTAATAAGTCTCTAACTTATTAAAGAAATTTTAAATTTATATACGTACAAAATTGAAAACTTAAAAACTTGCTAAAAAAAGATAGGGATATAATACAAAATTGAAAGTTCAAAAATCTATTAAATATTAAGTATAACTTTTTAGGAAAAAAATTAACTTGCGATTTTTCTATTTTTTAGAAAAAAAATTATATATCGGTGGAATTTTAAAAAAAAATAATAATGACATGAATATGAATATGGTACAGTGAATAAATAATAATGAACTGAAAAATAATAATTGAGAGAGGATCGTAGGGGGATAATTTAGCAGGTGCAACCGACTTTTTGGGGGGTGGGTGTGATGAAGCAATTACACCCACCGCTGAGCCTTTTTTATTTTATTTTATTTTAATTTATTTTTTAAATCACTCACAGTCACAGTCACACAAACAGCTTTTTCTTATTTTTCTCACTTTTTAATTTCTTTTTCCATGTGATTATGTATAGGGGATTAATTATTTGGTTCTTTTTTCCTTTTTCTTTTCTTTTTCTTTTTTCTTTTATTTATTTATTTTTTTTTTGTTAATTTGTCATTGGTTTATTTGAATTCTAAAGTTGATTTTGTGTTGGATGGGATGTTTTATCATAATCTTCTTAACTTATATTATATATTTAATCATACCTTGAAATCTTATATTCGTTGTTTTAGTATTGAGAAATTAGATTTGCTAATTAGAGTTAGTTTGATATATGAATTTATGGTTTATAATTTCATAGATTTGGAAGAAGGAATCATTTCAATTATTCTGTAAAATACAAGTCATCAATGAGAACAACTAAAAAGAAATATAACTCCCATGTTGCATAATTTATTATGTGTTATTATTTTAAAAATTATCTTTTTGTTTTATATATTTTAAGTTTATCTAGAATTTATTTGAAGTATAATTCAAGTGCAGTTCTAATTTTCGATTTTTCTTCATAGGTATAAAGATTTAAATTAGAAAAGAGATCAATTTAAAAGATAAAATTAGTTAGTAAACAAATGCTAAATATTTAATTAATATTAATTATTTCACATGGTTTGACTATTACTTTGGTCATAATTTAATAGTCTTCAGTAATGGTTTTCTAATATTCAAATTAAAGTTTACTCATAAATAATATCTCTTTTCCAAGTTAATTAATATCCAACAAATGGACCTCCAAGACTTGGATTCTTTGTCAATTTTTGGATTCATAAGTTAAGTGTGTGTATATATAAAACAAATGGCAACCATTAAGTTGTAATCTTGAAGGCATCTTTTGAGATTAGATATCCATATTTAATTTATATAATCTTTTGAAAGATTGATTATAAAATTAGGCAGTTGGAGATTTCAAACGCTCTAGAAATTGATTAAACTAAAAAAATTAAAATATTGTGATGATGTGTTTTTTTGAGAGAGATAAATGAGTGGTAGAATATTAATTATTTTACATTATATTTTTTTTGTTACCAAACGTTAACATAGCTCGTATCATTTCTCTTGTTAAGGTGGAAGGTTCTAACTCTCATACTCTCAATTTGTTATATTCAAAAAATAATATCTTTTATAATACAACAATATGTGGAGGTTGAGATTCAAATTTAGGACTTCCAACTAAAAAATAGTATTTGAATATTCAATTTAATGTAAAACAAATGCTTGCAAATAAGATATGAACCGAATGTATTTAAAGTCAATGTCTATGATAATAATGCACGATAATTTATTATTTCACACTATAAATAGTATTGTATTTAATGTAAAAATAATTCATGTTTGACTATGACTTTTGAAAATTTGTAGTTCAAATTATTGGACAATAACTTTAAATATTATTTAACAAAATTAATGTATATCAAGTAATATTATATTTTTTATTATAAGAAAAGTAATATTATATGTAAATAATTTATAAATGTGAGGTGGTTTTGAGGAACAACTTCAAACTTTTGAAAGTTGAAATTAAATTTGACTTGGACATGGATGTATATTCTAAATTTGATACTTATTGCTAGTGTTTATTTTATTTGACTATCGTTATTATGCTCTTGAATTTTTATACTTATTTTATCATAATCTTATATTTTGATTGTCAAATTATCATAAAATTTTATTTTCATCTTCTTGTCGGTACATTTAATATAAATTTTAGAATATCCAAATCTGAAAAGTACAAATATTTTATTGTCTTGACAAATATATGACTTAGGTCAATACGAGTATAACTCAACGGATAAAACACATATATTATCATACCTTGAGATTAAAAGTTGAATCTCAAGGTATGATATGAGTTAAACTTAAAACAATATGAGTTAATTACCGAGTGGATAACATTGTATCTAATCAAATGATGTCTTATTTGAGTAGAGTAGAAAAACAATTTATGTAATCTTAAGTTCAAAATGGATAATATTATCATCCTAATACAATTGTCATTTAAATCACGTTCCAAATATTAAATCTTGTTTGATAAAATTTTCAATTTTCATTTTATGCTTTTAAAAATTAGTTGTGCTTGTTTCTCGATAAATTTTTTTCACCATTTTATAAAACACATCTAAATATTTAGCCAAATTTCAAAAACAAAAGTTTTGAAACTATTCGCATAGACTTTTAAAATATTTTTTTAAAAAATAGATAACAAAACAAATGGATGCGTTGAAGTCGTGTTTAATTGTTTATAAGCTTAATTATTTTCAAAAAGACAAGAAAAAAACAAAAACAAAATAGTCTTCAAACCGGTCATTCATATATAATTGAAATCCTCGCATAAATGAAAACATGAGTGAGAGAGCATCTGTTACAACCAAAAATAGTGAACCTCGATCAATCCGACAATGTGATTCGTGGTCGAACGAGAAGAATTAGGGTAGAAGAGAATGAAGTGATGATGGAGAGAGTCACATGGGGAAGTAGAACCCACAGGCCACAACATTACATTACATATGGAGTTCCACCAACAACAGCAACATGAACACACAATGTTCATTATCAGCTAACTTTAATTTGAGCAGTGATTTGACTCTATACCCCATGTGGGTCTCTTAATCATCCTCTCTTCTACTTCTTCCTTCCTTTTTCAATTTTTACACAACAACCATCATAACTGCTTCACCATTCCTTTTTTTCTCTCTCTCTCTCTCTTTTAATGTTGTATTTGATCTTATGGCTTATGCTTTTATTTATTTATTTATTTATTTTCAAAAAGGGAAAAAACCATGCTTTTTGGGTATACATGGAGAAGGGTTTTGGATACCAAGCCCACTATTGGACTTGAGACTCATCCTTGTCAAGTATGGGCTGGGCTCTTCTTCTACAGCCCAAGTTCTTTCTTACTCATCTTTTAGCCTCTATGACCCAAAATTCTAGCTTTCAATTTGAAATTTATGGAAATTTTAGTGCCACCTTGATGATATATATTTTAATTCGTTCAACTATGCTCAAGTTTGACATAATTTTTTTTCTTTTAAGTTTAGTCCATTGACATTATTGTTTTGGGGTGACAATACATGTTTTATCTATTAAATTATGCTTGAATTAGTTTAGTGTTAAAATTATGATTAATTTTAACTTGCTCTTTTAAATTTTTGTTGCCATTATTAAATTTATCTCGAAGATTTTCTTTATTTATTGTTTATATACTTCAAATTTCATATTTACCCTTGGTAATATTTTAAATATTTTCTTCATCACCAATTCCACCAATGTTCTTAAATCAATAAAATTTTGACAAATATAATCTTAGTTCAACTATACGTACTTGTGTTGCTAACCAAAATATAGTTCTTCAGATATTTGTATCTAACCAAGGACTTCGAATCCCCTTTGAATATCCACCTTACAAGTTACACCAAAAAAAAAAAAAAAAAAAAAATAAAAAAGCTAATTCTCCTGCAAGAAGCGTGTGTAGTTAAAAAGAAAGTTGGTAATAAGATAGACGAGTTGTAAATTTTAACTGTACGACCGTATCACTCAAATTGGCTACTATTTCTGTAACCGTTCTTCGTTCCACACAACATAATCAGCTAAAGAAAAATGACAAATGATCGTTACTGACTGAACATATTTGCTTCCTCTAGTGAATTTGTTCCAATCTAGCAGATGATTCCAGCAAACGGGCGATGCAAATTGCTCCAGCAATTTGAATTTGGCAGAACTTTTTGACGATGGAATGGAAACGGAGATGGAAGATGTCAAATTCTGCTATACGAGGAAGCAAGAAGGTTAGTCCGTTTTTGTTTATTTTTCTTAGGGTTATCTAATTGAAGCTTCTGCTGCGTCTTTGATCCTATACCTGTTAACATCGAATGGAATTTTATATGCGAATTTTACTGGAAAATATCTACCCCTGGAATCAGAGGATTTCTTTTCTGTCGAAGTTATTATTTGATTCGTTCTTTGTCCTTTTGTTCTTGTCTCACTTAACCACTTCGAAAGTTGAAAAGAAAGGTTCGATTTATCTCGCATCCGGGACTAAAATGCCATGTTGGAGTGGCCAAACTTTTGAAAACCGAAGAAGAAATCCCTGTAAACAATGGACTCTGAAGTGAAAGTGAAAATCTGTCTAAATCAGGGAAGTTAATGGAGTAAGAACCAGGTTCCCCACTAAGCACAAACGCACAGATTTACTATTTATAGTAAAATCCAAGGCCAAGACAAAGCAGTCCACTCAGACACCCACCAACCCCACCCCAATATCCCCTCTTGTTTCCCTTTTTATTTTATAATCTTTAATTTCTTTTTTCCTTCCCCATTGAAAATTCAACATCTTTATAATTTCTTCTTTACGTGGAAAAAAAAAAACTTTTTCCACAGTTCAGGGATCGCTTCCTGTGCTTGGACAGAGTCATACGCATCTCCTACTGAGTAATAGGCATCCCCACATACATAATCACATAATTGCAATTCCTGTTCTTTTTTCGGGCGGGGGGGGGGATATTATTGATTATTTGCTTGACTTTTGTAGTGATTGCAGCATTATAAAGCATATGGGTCATGGGTGGGGCAAAAAGCAGACTACCAGCATATTTCTGTACAAATTTAGAAAAGAAGATACTAGTGGGGAGAGGTTCTTCCACTGTGTAGAGATTAGGCTAGGCTTTGGTGCGATTAATCAACTTTGGGCTTAAATTACGTGCTTTGTGGAATATACTTTATTAGTTTACTTTTTGTTATTTCTGTCATACCTTTTTTTTTTTTTTGGGGGACGGCGTTTATGTGGTAGAAATTATTTACAATTACAGTAACTAGAAGACAGATATATCCTATGCAGTTTTGGGTAGGGAAAGGGATGGTGTTTGATTGTGATTCAAAAATAATTTTTTTGTTTTCAGAAACATGGAATAGATTGAATAGAGTAAAATGTGTTTGATTGAGGCATTGGAATAGGGAATTGTGGAAAACTATCTCAGATTATATATTAGAAAGTTTGATGAGTTTGGGAAAATTTTATTTTTATAAATTATTGTGTTCTGGAATCTGGATTATTTTATTAAACGAATTTGATAAAGAAAATAGCTTAAGTCTGAACAATATATTAATTGATGAATGTAAATTTAGATACTAAAAGTTAATCTAGTTGTGAAATATAACTTTGTTTTTTTTCTGTTTTCAATATTTTATAAACTTGCTTTTGGATAATGAACCGAACAGGTTCTAGGTGTTGGTTGCCCCCATAGTACTCTGTAAAGAATACTTACGTTGTCATTTAAGACTTTTCAAAGTGGTGAGGAGTATCAATGCTTTTGCCTCGTACAAGGTCTGACCATAACGCCCGTTAATTCTTTGAACACATTCTTTGTATGGGCTAAGTCTTTTTTTTTTATTTAAATGCAATGATCAAGCTTGTTGATGCCATAATGTCGATGCTATTTTTTCCATGACACACATCATTGTCTTTTTATTTTTGAGTTTTTAAGCTTAAATAATTTTGACAAAGGCGTAGTAGCTATCACCACCTTTGGCATTCATATGACTATGTAATGTGATTATGTGCTGGAAATTACTATAGGGTGTAACTAGCACTTTCTTGCCCTTCTTACCAGAAGCTACCAAACTTATTTTTCTCCTAGAAGTATTGTAATGCCATACATATTTTGTTTTTTGGGGTAGATTGTAGCTTGGTTATTATTGCCTAGTGGGTTCTTCTGTTTAAAAGTTCATGAAATTTTTAGTCGTTGGTGTCATGTCATAAATAGAGCATCCATTTATGGCAAAGATGGATTTCTCAACTCTGTTCCTAACGCATTATGAATTAAAACAATTACTATAAAATCCAAGAAATTCTGCAAGTGTCAAAAAATGAAAAGAGAAATGAAAGAGTGAAGTCATATCCACCACCCTTTATGAGACAAGCATGTTAAATCATGGTGCTGAGATTGCATGATTTCAGATGATACTGGTTTGAATATATTTATGGCCACTTTGACTAAAAACTCATAATTACCTGAAAATTATGCAAAAGCTATTGAATAGTTTTGGATTAGTTAATTCATGGACCAAATTTATCTGGCAAGGAAAAGAACAGTATGTATACCAGTTCAACTTGTTTCATTTGTATTGGTTTATACTTACCACGTAGAATAATATTGTGCTTTATAACATAGTTCTGTACAATTATTCCTAAGAACTTCCGTTTCACAAGGCATATCTCCCGGGTCTCTTAATGTACAGACCTTTGGTCATTTTAAATGTCACACCTAATTCCTTGATCCTGAATGTATCATTTCAATATGAAAGGCATTTCGCTATTTCTTTTTTCTCATTATATCATATTCCTATCTTTTTGGTTGATTTAAGCATTGACACCTTTTCCTTCTGCACAAGCACTGTTTTTTATGAATGTGTTGCCACTCAAAGGCTAAACCAGCCAGCCTTTTTTTCGTTTGATACATTTGGACTTTTACTTTCCCTAAAATTAACCTTAGACAATGGAAAAGCACTAGACATGTATGATTAGCACTAACCGTACTGTTCCTTGAACTATTGCCAATTACATTGAGAGGAACTACTATTCTGTTTTATCGAGTATCATTTATAGAAAATTAAGGATCATGAGAAATGAAAGTTGTGATAAGCACGAATAATGGCCTATCCCATTTGCTAATGGTCCATTTACTACAAGAAATGCACCTTATATTACTTTTTAGGTCTCTGTTTCTTTTTTTAATTGACCAATTAGACGATTAGAAATTGGCAGCCTGATTCAACAACATAACAAATTGGAAATTGCCCACTTGGAATTTTTATGAGAAAGCAGATACGTGTGAGAGTGAGGAATAAAATATATCTGCATTAGTGGACGAAAGTCAAATCCCATCATTCTTTATTGGAAAAAGCTTATTCAGTAATGATGTTAAGTAGTTTTCAACTGCAAAAGTGAGAAGAATGTTGAATATCTTCCTAAAATGTTCTGAAGTTCTAATTTATTTTCCTTGTTAATTTATTTTTTTGAGTGGAAACTTATTGAAAAGGAATTTCTGCAGTGTTTCTGGTCCCTTAAAGAAGCAACTAATCCCTCTTTTAATTGTATGGACTTTATTTTCCTCATTTTATTGTCTAGCTCCTAGAGTTCCTTGCTGAAAATGTCATTTGTTCAAATACCAAAAGGAAAAAAGAGAAAATCTGTTATTTGAGATCGGGGTTTGATTTCCAAGTATTTCTGATGTGCTTTCGCTTAAAATCTGAAGGAATTTTGAGATACATCTTCTGCCATATGTTTTAAAATAACATATGAAACAATGTAACCCTATTTTCTTATGATATATACTTGTTTGTTTCTTATAGAAGAGTTATTTGGAAGAATAGCATAACGAAAATAATGTGTATAAAAAGTACATCGATGCATATAAATGGTAGTGAAGTTGAACATTGATATTAGACAATTCATCCAAATGTATCTTTTTGTGGGATTTTCCCCGATCGTTTCAACTTTTTTCTTTCTTATATTATTTATTGATTTATTTTCACAACCCCACTTGATCTCCTTTAACATGGCATTATTGAATATTGTCATGTATGACAGCTACTGCTGCAGATATGCATAGTCCCCCACTCCCCTCCCCCACCACTTTCAGCCTTAAACTTCAATTTAGCACTTCATTCAGTCCTTTCCACTCCACTACTGTTGTCTATAGATAAGCAAAGAATATGGTTTTCGGGGAAATTCACAGCTTTCTATTTCTTTTATGCTAGATTTACTTGTCAGGTTCTTATGAGGTATAGCCTAAGAGACAAATGAGGAATTAAACTAGTAAAACCTTCAAGTTAAATCTACCTGATCAACCTTTTTATTTCTGTTCCGGTGAAATGGACAGTGAGAAATGACCAAACTTTCTAATGAATAACAAAATGTCAGCAACAAGAATCTGGAGCAGATTGCGTAGGTATCGGTGTTGTGAGACCTCACAAAGCTATATATATTTGTCTCTTTCTCTTTATCTTACTTATATGCTTAAAAGTTAGGGTACTGAAGATCTAGTTTGGATTTCTTCTTTTTTTTCTCCTCCTTGTGGGTGTGGTAGATCTGGTTCAGCTGTTCCAAGTATTAACGGCCTTCAATAGGTGCCAGTTCTTTCATCACTCAAATTATTCACAAAGTTTATTTTAAAAAATTGTTCCCTTGACAATATTTGTGGAATACAATGAAACTTGCTCCCTTGTTGGGTTTAGCAAGCAAAAAAGGTTTGTTATTTCAGTTTGCTGCTTTGCCCAAAAATGAGATAGCAAGATTTGCTTGGGTTTAAAAGTAGGTTTTTTCAATTTTTACATGCTTGAACTTTAGTGAAACCGAGCAAATGTTAGTTGTTTGAGTATTTAAGCTAAATAGAGTGATTGGGTTTAATTTCAATTGCACAGGCAGAACCAAACCAACCTTAATTATTGTCACCTGACAGTTATGCACATAAATACAAGGTAGAAGCAAAGCAGAAAAGGGAAGGGAAGAGAAAAAGGAGGGGAAAAAGAAAAAGAAAACAACGTGTAGCTAAAAGCCAAATGCTTTTTTGCAGAAAATAATGCAAAGTCTTGTGGATCCTCTATTCTTAGAATCTCTCTTTTTCCCATCTCTATCGCAGCCTGATTAGTTCCACACACACTTTCTTCTCTCCAATTGCTTTAGTGGGAGCAGGGAACCTATGAATTTCCATTTGGTTAGCTTCTATACAGAATAAATGAACACTGCTTCAAAAGTGGAGAAATACACTTTATACTCTTTGTTATTGCAAATATAATATCGCTAAGATTTGTTTCCCCTTTATGAGATGATCAGATTCTGTAGATTGAGAGTTTAATGATGAGTTGTTGTTGGCACAGAGAGAATTGTTTCGATTGGGCCTACATCTTTAACAACTCAAACATCAATAGGCAAAAGATGCATGTGGATTGCTTGATTGGCTTTTACTTTGTATTTGAAGTTTGAACTATAATTAATTGTTTCTTTTAGATATATATTGCGTAGATATTGTCAATGGGATAAGAATCCGTCCTCTTATGTTTATTTTTTGGTTAAGGGGAGCTTGATTTATATGTCAGCTGTCTTGTTTTGAAAACTTATGTATTGTGATTTATAAGTTGGTGGCATGGAGAATACCTTTATTCAAAAGAATGTTTGGAAATATTCTTTTGACAGTTAAAACTCATCAAAATTGATAAATTTTTCGCTGCTCAAAGCTGTCCTTGACAGTTGGGAGCTGTTGAAGTTTAACAATTCTTGATGTGTAAAAATTTTCGAGGTTTCACAATCTTTGATGAATGAGAAATGTCAAAACTAGATAATACTTTAATGGTGTTCTTAAACGTCGAAGGTAACTTATCCTCGATCTTTTTTACCTGTCAAATGTTCGACAAGAGTTGTTGACAAGTTGTTCTTGAAAGGTATCGACTGTCATGACACACCAAAGTTCTTGAAGTAATCTTTATCATTTACAGTCTTTTGATATCTAGAATGATATTATTCATATTTTCTTGACTGCTAAAATCTACCCAGTTACTGATCATCATTGATGATTTTTAGCCACCAAGAAAAGCCAAACTTCTAGTGGACGATTTTCTAGTATTTGATTGATTTGGTTTGAAAGAAATTATCATTATTTATTATCATTATTATTTTAAAATTCCTACTAGAAGTTATGTGATAGATGTAAATCAAATATTTTGATTTTACCACTCACTGCACAGTTGAAATGTAGTTCTTCCCAATGCTTCAGGGATACATTTTTACAACTGCAAACATAACTGGTTCTTTTCTCTTTCCCTCCTAAAAGCATATATCTACACTTTGCTTTATAATTTTAATTATGGTTATTTTACAAGTAGGGCGACGAAGGCCCTCCTTTCGAAGTGGTCCGAGTCTAGACCCCTTTATTACATGATTTCTTCTTTATATCATTGTAGATATATGGAGCAATTATATGACCTATAAGTTGCATAATGTTTTATTCCTTTACAACTTATGATATATGAAGTGAGATATGAATTGTTCTGATAAATACTTTATTGTATAATTTAGATAAGGGTAGTTGGCTTTTTTGAGGGGATAAGGTTAGGTGTATATTTTAACCTTTAGAAGAACAGCCCATAGAATATATTAAATGTTGATATAGTAAGACATTGCTCTGATACAAAAAATTCAAAGAATGATGTATTTGGTGAGGAAAAATAAATGTAGAATTTGAGTGGTGGAGTCAACTCCATATATTATATTTGAAAAGATGAAGTTGAGAGAGAGAAATGAGGGCTTGGAAGTTGGAAGTTTGGCTGGAAAAGGTTACATTATATCTAAGAAGAGGTTGTTTGGTACATTGAGAGGGAAAAAGAGGAACTGAAAAGGTTTTGGAAAAGTGATAAAAGCAGAGCAGAGGAAAGCATGTAGGAACAAAAAACACATCAAATCAAACACCTTTTTAAGTTTAACCCATCCCTCCCACCCTCTCACTTTCCGTTCTTGTCCTCGTCCTCGTCCTCGTGTTGCTCTCTAATTCTTCGGGCAGTGGAGGAGGGGAGACGATCCTCTCCTCTAAGCAAAGTGGAGAAGGAAGGAAATGAGCAATTATATTCTTTTAAAAAAAATCAAGATTTTAAAGTTTTAGAGAAACTTTAGACCTTGGGTCCTGTGGCCTACCGGTGCTATGCATTCCTTAATATGACAACGACTCTAAAAGAATGAGGGGGAGGGGTCCATATTCCAAAAGGAGGTTTCAATTCAACCTCTCGCAGTATGAATGGTACGTGTATGGTGGTGGTTCGAGTTCTCAGTCTCACTTGTCTTTCTGTCACTCTCTACCTTTTCGATTGAATTCTCCGCTATCTTTCTTTATCTCAGCTTTTTTGAACTCGGACCCATGGACTCGGTTCGGTTACGAACTCACTGACGAAAGGCATCCATGCGTGTGGGGAAAATAATAATAAGAGTGAAAAGGATGGAAAGGGGAAGAGTAGGAAAATGAAAATGGAGTGTTTTGATGTGGGTTGGGGAGTGGGCATAAACACCATCCTACACTACCGAGTTGCCTACATGTCGTTGCTGAGTCAACTCAAGCAACAATAACCCAAAATAATAATCACACACCAAATAACAAAAATATATATATTATAATGACAGCGTAAGCAGACAATGACTGTGACTCACCAATGTTGTGTCGTGGCCCCCACCCCAAGTTGGTGGATACAATACACGACACCATCTTTCAACTTTCAACTTTCAACTTCTCTCTCTAACACTATGATTGATAATCATCACCACCCTCTCTTCGTTTCTAAGCCTCACCCTCACCCTAAATTTTAACCCAGATTTTAAATATCGATCTATGTTGAAATCGCGAAGTCTTAATTTTACAAAAATATTGATCCGTTAATAAATGACGAACTCCGTTAAACGATGTTGGGATAGGGTTAAGGTAGTAATCTTGATAGAGATTAGGGGATGTCGATGGATATTTCTCAAAAAATTATAAAAATAAAAAAATTCAAAACAAAATTTTAATTTAACAAATTAGCATTTGATCATTTTTAAATAAATTAAAAATTAGTAAGGTTAAAGATTATGTTCACATCAGTGATATTTTGTTGATTTTTTGACGATCTTATGGAATGTTGAATCATCCCTCATGTCGGTGTTGAATTCATGGACATGTGAAAATATTGACATAAATTTAATACGTTTGATTTTAACAACATTAAAAAGAAAAACAATTTTACTTTATCGCCATAGAAAATACCATTTTAGTCGGTGTATTTAGAGATTTGTTTTATGTTAGTTATCAGCTTTTAATGTTTTTATTTCGTACCATAGTCCCTAAGCTTCTATACCTATTTGACATTTTTTTCAATTCAATCTTTAATAAATTTTAAAAAATGGTCTACACCAACAACTTTATATTTAATAAATGAATATGTTTTTCAAATTTTGAGATTTTTTCAAAAGTTAATTAGAACTATATTTGAATATATATAGGGACTCATAAAGCATGGGTCCAAGTTTTTGTGCAAAATTCAAGAATTAAAGGAAGAATATTTAAAGTTACAAATACTAAAATGGAATTTAAAATAAAAAGTTCGTAGATGAAAATAGAATTAAAACAATTTCTTAAATTGACAAAAGAAAAGAAGAAAAGAAAGGAACATGTTTCCTCAAAAAAAAAAAAAAAGAACATGGAAAATAAAAGTGAAAGACAGGGAAAGATCTTGCCCTAAGATATCTAGAATCTATGCTATGCTCAACACCTGTTGTTGTTGTAAAAATGCCTTCTGCGGTCTGTGGCCCACACTTATTGCTGGTCCCCACATATCACCACCAATGTCATCCCTCCTGCCACGTCACTCTCTTTTCTTCGTTATATATATATATATTTATATATTATTCTTTATTTATATTTCGAAGTCTCTTATTCTTAGAATTTCATATCATTTTCTCTTTCCTTAACCTTTTTTCCCAATTTTGTGAATTAAAAAAAGACTGTGAGAGAGAGAAGAGATTAGAGAGAGAGATTTTTTTTTTTAAGGAAAAAAAAAAGACAAAAAATCGGCTGGGATTATCGTAAATCTTTTTTTTTTTTTTTTGATATCTTAAATTTTACTTGTTTTTGTTGGCGTCGCATGCTCGCCGGTGATGCCTACGGCGGTAAGTTTGGCGAGGCAATGCTTAGCTCCGGATGCGGCCCACGCGCTGGACGAGGCGGTGGCGGTGGCGCGCCGCCGTGGACACGCTCAGACGACGTCGCTTCACGCCATATCCGCCCTTCTCTCTCTCCCCTCTTCGGCGCTCCGCGACGCCTGTGCACGCGCCCGGAAGACCGCGTACTCGCCTCGCCTCCAATTCAAAGCCCTCGAGCTCTGCCTCAGCGTCTCACTCGACCGAGTTCCCTCCACTCAACTCAGCGATGACCCGCCCGTTTCCAACTCTCTCATGGCCGCCATCAAACGCTCTCAGGCCAACCAGAGAAGACAGCCCGAGAATTTCCATTTGTACCATCAATTATCTCACCAGTCCTCCATTGCCTCCGTCAAGGTCGAGCTCCAGCATTTTCTTCTCTCCATTCTCGATGACCCCGTCGTCAGTAGGGTTTTTGCCGAAGCCGGGTTTCGGAGCTCCGAAATCAAGCTCGCTATTATTCGCCCATTCCCTCAGCTTCTCCGCTACTCCTCTCGCTCCAGAGGCCCCCCTCTGTTCCTCTGCAATTTGATGGACTATTCCGACCCCAATCGTCGCGGGTTCTTGTTTCCCCTCTCCGGCTTTCGAGATGGGGACGAGAACAATCGGAGAATCGGGGAGGTTTTGGGGAGGAACAGGGGCAGGAATCCGCTGCTCGTCGGAGTATCCGCGTACGTCGCGCTCAAGGGCTTCATGGAGGCCATCGAGAAACGAATTGACAATATCTTGCCGGAGGAATTGTCCGGGGTAAGAACTATTTGCCTCGAAAACGATTTCTCTAGGTTCTTGTCGGAAAATTCCGAAACGGGGACTTTGAATATGAGATTCGTGGAAGTCGTTCAGATGGTGGAGCAGTCGCCGGAGCCTGGATTGATAGTGAATTTCGGCGATTTGAAGGCATTTGTTGGTGATAATTCTACTGATGATCGAGCGAGCCATGTGGTCGGGCAGCTGAAAAAGTTGGTCGACGTTCATGGAGAGAAAGTCTGGTTGATCGGAGCAGCGGCGAGCTATGAAACTTACTTGAGATTTGTTACTAAATTTCCTTCGATTGAGAAGGATTGGGATTTGCATCTTCTCCCCATCACTTCTCTCAGGCCTTCTGTGGCTGAATCATATCCCAGGTCCAGGTCAGTCTCCAAATCTTTCTTGGAATTTGCATTAAAATTTTGTTCTGCTCTGTGACATGCTCTGCAAATTTTTATAACATTTTTCCTCCTTCATCAAGTTTGAAGATTATTTTATTTTATTTATTTTATTTTATTGTTCATTCAAACATGATAACACCTGGACTGAAGGATGGTAGTTGCCTCGTATTTTTTATTTTTTTGTATCACTGTCTTTTTCTATAAGACTAGTCTGCCTTACGAGGAAGTTTGATCATTTTCAAATTAGTACTTTTTGTTGTGTAATTTTTCTGTCGTTTAAGATTTCTTTAGGAGCGCCACTCACTTGGGTGAAAACAGGAGTGCTGATAGCAGATAAAAATTAAGTTTTTCTCTCTGAATGTTGATAAATACTAGAGTAACTATTTGATTCTGTTACAAAAAAACGTACTTAATCCTACATCATTTTTGTCTCTTTCATCTACTTTGTATATGTTCTTATTATGAACTTCAACTTTTCAGAACACCTACAATACATGGGAATCTGGTGATAATGCCTTGAAAGATAGTTGACTAGGAAATGGAATAATTTGATCGTAGGGAAGTTTGACAGTAAAATTTCCGTCAACAAGTTCATATTTCTATTTGTTGATATGAGGGGGCAATATCTTTTTTTCAAAATATCATAGTTTATGAAATATCTCAAAATAGTATGAATATGAATATAAGAGGTGTTAAATATTAGTAATTCAAACAATTATGTAAATGGTTACCAAATCAGGGTTCTTTTTTAAAATGGTTAGAGTGTTGTTTCTGCGTTTTTGGGTCAAACCCTCAATTTTTTTGCGTCTTGTCTTGTTTGTAGTTCTTTTATATTCTCAATGAAAGTGGGTTTTCTTTTTTAGAAAGAAACTTTATTTGAACAATTTTTATTAGTTCATGTGATTTTCGTATTTTTTACTATAACATCTATCAACATCAATATCTTATTACTTTTTTTCCATAAAATTTTCTCTAAACTTAAAGACCTCATCGACATCGTCAATCTCTTGCCAATTCTAGGTTTGGAAACTTGTCCTCGGCCAAAGGTTTCTGCTCAATTTGAAATGAATTGTATACCTGTTTAACTTTACATTTCTATGCCGTTTCTCTTCCATACATCTTAAGAAGCCAACTAAGTATTTTTCTTTTTCCTTTTTTTCAATTTCTTTTCCATTTTGCTTTTGGATCTTATGATTATCCTAATATCGCAACAGCTTGATGGGATCATTTGTTCCACTTGGTGGGTTCTTTTCCCCACCTTCTGATGCAAGCATCCCTTTGACTACCTCATGCCAACATCCTTCCCGCTGTAATCAATGTGACAAAAACTGCGAAGAAGAAGTCATTGCTGCTTCAAAGGGTATTTTCGTTCCCTCTCTCTCCGAGCAGCACCAATCTAGCCTGCCTTCTTGGATGCAAATGGCTGAACTTAGCAACTTCGATGGATTTGATGGGAAGGTGAGTGTTTGATTTCAAATTAAACTCTCAATATATATGTCTATGGCAATGCTTTTCATGTGCTAAGATTGTGTTCATTTTAGATAGAAGCTATAAACTTATCTATATACTGTTTATTGCACACTCTTCATGGTGCTTGGATAATCGAGGATTTTGATAACAACCGATTTCTTCTCTTCTTGTGGTCGTGAGAACTGATATGTAGTTTACTTTAGGCTGCATTTTCTTGTGTAAAAGCTAGTTCATACGTCTTCAGTGCAGACCAGAGATGATGGACTGGTACTGAGTGCCAAAATTGCAGGATTCCAAAAGAAATGGGACAACATATGCCAGCGTCTCCATCGCGGTCAACCATTAAAAGAAGCATCCATGTTTCCGACGCTTATGGGCTTCCAAGTCACTGAAGATAAAAGGGGAGATACTGCTGTTAACAACTGCAGCAGCAGCGTATCCGCGGAGTTGAACTCGGGCAGTTTCATGGAGTTACCAAAGATTTCTCTCTCTAGATCAAACACGTTTCCTCTATCTACCAGGGCGAGCAACGAGAATTTCCTATCCAAACTGCAGGAAGAAACATCTAAAACTGAAGATATCGAGTTAGGGGGTCGCAGGTCTCCTCTCAGCCTGTCCATTTCAAGTGCAGATGATGAAAATCGAACATCTTCCCCATCAGCCGGTTCTGTTACAACAGATCTAGGATTGGGAATTGTTTCTTTGCCCACCAGTTATAAGCTGAAGAAATCATTAAATCAGAACAGCACGGATTTTCCATCGGACTTGTTGGGTTGCTGCTCAACGAATGTTGATTTAGTTAATGGGAAGGTCTGTAATGGCTTTACTCCATCGTCATCCTGTTCCAGTCCTGAACAAAGAGGACAGATGAATGCCATGGATGTCAAGATACTTCTTCGATTGCTCAAGGAAAGAGTTTTCTGGCAAGATCAGGCTGTGAGCATCATCGGTCAAACAATATCCCAATGCCAAACGAGAAGTGATAAACACCACGGATCAAATTTGAGGGGTGACATATGGTTCAACTTTGTTGGTCCTGATAAGTTCGGTAAAAAGAAAGTTGCTATTGCACTTGCTGAGATATTGTATGGCAATAAGGATCAGTTCATATGCGTCGATTTGAGTTCCCAAGATGGGATGATCAATTCCGATACACTTCTTGGATGCCCACGTTTGAGACGTTACAACAACGTAGAATTCAGAGGGAAAACTGTTCTGGATTTTGTTGCTGCTGAGTTGAGCAAGCAACCCTTCTCCATTGTTTTGCTTGAAAATGTTGATAAGGCTGATCTTCTTGATCAAAATAGATTATCACAAGCTATTCAAACTGGTAAACTCTCAGATCTCCAAGGAAGAGAAATTAGCATAAAAAATGCGATATTCGTGATGACGTCAACATCCTTGGTTGCTAAACAACGAAAAAATTTCCCGAGAAGCCATTGTCGTCCAAGTATTCTGAAGAAAGGCTCTTGAAGGCTAAAAGTTGGTCATTACAGATAAAAGTTGATTCTAGCATTGGAGATCAAGCGAACCAAAGCAAGACTGTCTCTGATACAGAGAAAAAGAGCATCCCTAACCCCATCTTTATGAACAAAAGGAAGCTCAATGTCATAGATGAATCTTCGGATCAGCACGAAATACCTGAAATGGTGAAACGGAGTAATAAGACATCAAACAAATACCTGGATCTGAACCGTCCTGCAGAAGAAAATGTCCAGCATGATACCGATGACGATTGCCCTGAAAATGACTCCACCTCAGAGATCTCCAAAACATGGTTACAAGATTTCCGTAACTACATCAATCAAGTAGTTGTTTTCAAGCCATTTGATCTTGATGCTCTAGCTGAGAAAATACTGAAGGACATCAAGAAGATCTTCCACAGTGTCTTTGGCTTAGAATACATGCTTGAGATTGACTCGAAGGTGATGGAACAATTGCTTGCTGCTGCTTACATATCATATGGGAATAGAGAAGTAGAGGATTGGATGGAGCAAGTTCTAAGCAGGAAATTCTCAGAAGTCAAAAGAATACACATCCTCTGTGCAAATTCTATCGTCAAACTTTCTACATGTGATCAGGAGCAGCTTCCATTGGAGGAGAAAGCAGCAGAAGTCTGTCTTCCCCGGAGAATCGTTTTAGATCCAAGGTCGAAGTCGTGTTCTAGCTAAGATGTAAAATGCAGTGTCATGTAATCTAGTTAAACCTTGCTTAGGCTGTAAATCCCATAATTTTGTTGGGTTTTCCTTTCTAAGTTATGTTCTGTAAGATATGATATTTAGTTGCGTGATCAAGTTCAGTGAGTTAAGCCATTTGTCATTGTTTTTGCTTGCTTTTTTCTTCAGGCTTGATGTTTGAATTTCTACGGATTCAACGAGGATATGCAGATGCTCATACCATATTTTATGAACTTATGAGGATTTATTGGTATAATAAAACACCACCACATTATAATTTGTTGTTTTAAAATCATTTTTGTTTGGCTTGGATCTGTTCTTTTCAGAGGCTTCATTGGCCATATTGTTTTTGTTAGTTTATTGATGTAGAAGATGACATTGAACTAACAAATCTTTCACATTAGATCAACTATCCAATACCCTTGCCTGAAATACCATTAAATTTTTGGTGTTTGTATTTCATTTTTATTTTTTAAGTTGATTTCTTAAATTGCTATATATCTACAATTATCCCATTACTCTCTATTATCTGGGCTTCTTTGACAGAGGGATATGTTGAGCTTTTGTCGTCTGTGCTTTTCAGGGCCTTCGAGCTGGGCCATTTGTAGTGGGCTTCCTCTAACTTATCAGCCCAACATACCTATACCTACAAATGTTTGGGTTTTCTCATACCAAAACTCTCTCTTTAAACAAATAAATCTTTAAAATAATAATAATAATGTATAAATTTTATTTTTTCCTAAATTTGGGTTTTATTTTATTTGGAACCTTCTAACTTAAAATATCAATTTATTTTTCTAAACCTCAAATTTTCAAAATACCAATTATTAACTCTTAAAGCTTATTATATTTTAGTTTTAGTCGATATGAACTAATTGGCACCTGACTGTGATTAAGAAATGACGACTTCTTAGTTAGAGATATATGTCAATTAAACTCATGTTCGCTTTCATAATAAATATTTTAATTTGTAACTTTTTAAAAAATAATCACATTAATTCCTACTATTTGACGATGAATAAGGATCTAAATTAAAATTGAAGCGTCATTGTAAATAGCCTCTGCCATTACATTAATCAAGAACGAGAAGGCGACATGGTTTCTATTTTACACCGATCGATGAACATGAACATGATGTTCCATACAAATGTTTGGACCATCAGCGGACCGATTTGGTTAAGTTAACTGTTAAGTAGGGTTTGGTGTTGCATCCCAAATGGGAAGCAATTGGAGTAAGAAGAAGGAGCCAGCCTTGGGCTCACCCTCTGGTGTTTCCCAAATCGATTGCAATTTGGCCCCACCTCTCCCTCCGCGTTAGGATACCAAATTTCAACTAAATTGTTGTGGGTTATACAGTTTTTTAAAGTTGAAATTTTGGTCTTTGATTTAGTTTTTATGGTTTGTCATTATGAACCACTAACCATAATATGGAATATGTGGCACGTTTGTTATATATTGTTGTGCCAATGTGTGATTATTTTTTCTTTATTTAGCTAACTATGCTTAGTGTAAATATTTTTTTAATAGTTCGTTCATGTACTCTATCTCTGTATTTTTTAGTTTTGTTCATTGTAGTTGTATTTCTTAAATGTTTGTTTGGATCCTGTACTTTTAAAAAGTAACCATTTTGGTCTCTTAATTTTTATTTTTATCTCATTTATTTCTATCAAAATTTTGGCATATATCACAGTTTACTCACTAAATTTCTTGAAACGTAGTCATAGTTTTGTATAAAATATTTTTCATTTTGTATACACATTAGTGTTACAATTTTGCTAATTGAGACCAAAATGGTAACTTTTTATAATTACAATGAATAAATAGATGTTTTCATAGTACAAGAACTAAAATGAAAAAAAAATATTGGAAGTATATGAAATAAAATGGACGGATCAGCCAAAGCGAACATAACTCAGCAGTAACTATATTTCCAATTAAGAGGCTGTGAATTCGATCTCTCACCCACATGTTGTACTACAAAAAAAAATGGATGGACTAAAATAAATCAAAACCAAAAGTAAATGGATCAAAATAGTATTTAAACGTGTAGGTAAGTTTTGGTGAATAGAAGATTCGTGGGATTAAATCAAACCATAAATTTAAAAACTACCTATCAAATTAAAAAACATCAATCTACAGTGACTAAATTAATAATTTAACACAGCTGGTCAAATATGTTTGTTTTGTTTTTCTTTCTTACAAAAAATGAAAACAAGTAAGAAGAAAATGAAATATGACCAAATCAACCCTTCAAGCAACAATGACAGACTTTTTTTTTTTTTTTGCATAAAATAGAATAACTGATAGAACACCCATCTTTAGCTCTTTGTGTACAACAGATTGAGTCTCTCTTAGTTACACTTAAACAAGTTGATTAATAAATTGTGCTCTTTCAATTTGAACCTTTGTTTATTTCTCATTTATATATTTTGTGTGCTTAGAATTTAGATCGTTGTGTTAAAAGAACGAAAATATTTTTGTTGTCACTTTGTTTTATAAAAAGTAATTATAGTGGGATTTTATCATATTGAGGTCATGTGGATGAATAGATCTATAAGAAATGGGAAGATTAGTAGTAAGGAGTTTGTTAATTAATAAATAAGATAAATTTTTTATTTGATCCAAATGATGGATATTTATGTAAGGAGAAAGATTATTAAAAGACCGAGATTTTTGGAGATAATTACGTACTACAATTTGGTGGAGGAACTTTGGCATAATGCATCTAGTGTCGTAGCTAGTCCAATCAGCTCTAGAAGTATGTGCAGTATGTACAAGCTCGTAACGAGGGATGTGATCTTGCTCGTGAGGGTAATGAAATTATCCATGAGGCTAGTAAATTGAGGGGGCCACGTAAGATCCTCAAATCTACCACGAAAATCATCTTCCCCACCCAGAAAGGATGGGATATCAAAATTACGAGAACCATGTCTTCGTAGATATAAAAAAAATTAGGTTAAATTCTTAATTAAAGTAAAATTTTGTAAGACTATATTCAAATGGGATAATATTATTAGATTTAGAGACCAAATGCTTATTGTAGGGATGAAAAGAAGCGCAACTTTTTATACCAGAAGTAACATAAAAATAAACGACCTCTTTTATTTGACTAAGTTTTTAATTTTAATTCCTAACTATATATTTTATATTATTTTGGCTCACACCCTTGTGGTAGATTAAATATCATTAATTTGGGTAAAGCTCTATTTTGATAATATTTTTGTTTTCCTTTTTACATGTGCACATTGTAATATTCAACTCTACTTCTTGTTTCTTATTTTTATAGAAATATTTTTTAAATTATTTATAATTTTGTGCTTCTTATTTTTTGGTTTGTGTTTCTCATTTGAATAATTAGTTATTTTATTTTCTTGGACTCAAAATGTATTCATAAAAAGCTAAAACGAGGTTTGAATTACTTGTTACTAAAAGAAATTAAAGTGAAATCTACCAAGAAAATTATCCAACATAATTCTATTTGTGTAACAATAAAAGCAATCTTTTTTATTGGATGAGAATGAAGGAAGAAATACAAAAATCGTTCCAATATTGAATCTATAACTTCGATTCTTTCCAAAATTTTTAGAACTTTATAATGCATATAAGATTAACTCGTAGATGGTACCAATCAAATTACTTCTTTTAAAAAATGAAAAATTACTCTCAGAACACTTTTTTGTCCTTCCAAAAAAAACTAAAACAAGAAATTAAAAGTAATACTGTTTACTACTTAACCCAAAACACTTTCTCCCTTGATACATATTTGTCATACAAAACAAAAGTTCTCTAAAAAGACAATTTAACAGTACTAATTAATCAAAACATAAGGAAGCAAATCAAACCAATCAGAAAATTGAGAGAGAATGAAATAAAAAATCAAAGTCAAAACTCAAAACACAAACACAAACAATATTTAACCATTAAAAAAAAAACTGACTTCAATACTAAAGCTCCTTTTATGCAAAAATCAACTCTTTTTTTTTTTTTTTGTTTTCTTGTAACATCAAAATCATCCAACCAAAATGAAAAAGATGAAGAAGAAGAGCTTTTTGGGGGGTCTCATGCAAAAGAAAAGGAATTGGTTATGAATCATGATAGTTCCCACAGAGGCTAATCCAAAGCTGCCTTAGCTTGGAAAAAAAGTGATGTCTCACCCATCAAACTACCTCAATGCTTTGTCAAAAATAAAATAATAATAATAATAATAATAATACAAAAAAAAAAACCCCTTAATATTGCTCTGTCAAACAGAAAGAGAATTAAGTAGGACTCTCCTTTCCTTAGCCTTTACTTTTCTCAGACATAAAGTTTCTAATAATTTTCCAATTAATTTTGTGCTCTAAAATAGTTAATTATGATGTATGAGTCTTAATTGTGCATCAAATGTTCTTTCTGTGGTTGTTGAGGTTAAAAAAAAAAAACACCAAAAACCCAAAAAAAGGAAGGTTCTTTCTTTCTTCTCAATGGGTTTGGAGAGATTTAACCTTCTAATTAATCTAGATGTTTACTTCTACCAACCCCCCTTTTAATTTGTTTGAGCATCATTTACATCTTCCTTCATTAGCCTAATCCTCTTTCATTTCTTTTTTTATTCTAATTATCAACCAATTCCAAGAAAAAAGAGGGAGAATTATTTGGGATGAACAACTGTAGTCTTCTTTTAGACTGTTTTTCAGTTGTTCTCGAAAATGGGGGAAATTTTTCAAACCTATTTTTAGTTAAGAATGACTTTTGGGTATAGCTTGTAAAATTTTAAATTATTATGTTGTTGTGATCACTACATAACTTCATGTACTTTTAGATTTTTTTTTTTTTTGTTGGCTGAATATTAATCTATGTGATTGTTGGTGTTCATGGATTTTGTTTTTTTTTTTTTTTATAATAGAAGTGACTTGTTGACCCTCAGAACTAAATATAGGGGTAATAATAATAAAATTGTGATTTTTTTTTATCATATCACACATAAAGCAATATAAAATGAACTTTAAAAATATATATTACACCAAAATCATTTTGAAATATTTCAAAAATTTTAAATGGCTACAGGACTTTAAAATATAAGAAACTGACTAAATTATTTGTAAAAGCTTAAGTACTACAATAAAAGTATCAATTAGGGGTGAAATTAGTAGACTAATTAAGTGAGGTTGAAGAAGTGATGCGAGGTAAATCATCTAGTCCAAGCTACTCGAGAGTTACCGTAAACCTTATTCTTTGCTACACTCAATTTAATTCATTGTCTAATTTAGATATCAGAGTGTGTTGAGCCTAATATCTTATGTGTTGTTGTTAGCTTATTGCATTTTAATCTGAATTCAATTTCTACACCGCCATGTTCTTATTTTTATTAATATAGAATCTAATTCTAAACATTTTTTTTTTACAGATCTAATTCTGAATCTTGATGGGCTATTATTGGGACGAATTTATAAATTTCTTAGTCCGTTAACCACTCATTTATATCATTGCTTTAAAGATCTTTCATAAACTTTTCACAGACTTGGTCAATTTCAGAAAAAAAATAGACTATCCACTATATTGATTGAGGAAAATAGTGGTTCAAATGGGAGAAATTATATAATTATATTTATGGTAAATAAAAAAAATATCCAAACTCCAAAGTATGTTAAAGGGGATGCCTAATCGCGGTTTATTCGGCTTTTTGTCTCCTTGGGGCTTGGACCAACCCCACATTAAATTTAAAACTTCTTTTAATTGATATTTCCAATACCACTTTTTTTAAATTCTATTTTTATATTATAAATTTTTTTGGGATAGAACAGAATTAGGATTTCATCCACATATATTATTTATTATGTTAATAATAAAAATGAAATGAGAGTTTTTAGAGATCTATAATTCCCCAAGAACTCTTGGCAATGCGATAGATCCTATCCGCACTACGGGGCCCACCCAGATAGAGCCTCGAGCGATTATGAGGTCACGAGACCTGAAAGAATCGGGACCCTCCATCTTTAGGGGCCCACCGGAGATGGGACGCAATCTGGCCGCTAGATTAAATAACAAATTACTTTATTCTTCCATGTTGACTCTTTTAAGGAGACCTCCCTTCCACGCATCCCAACTGTTTTTCCACGGGCATTATTTATTTAAAAGATCAAAACAATATTAACTAATTTACTATATTAAATTTTAAAATCATAATTCAATTAATAATTGTTAAAAAAACAAGACTGGTACCAACTCTAGCATTTCTCAACATTTATCCTCTATCATTAGGGTTTTCATATTAATTTTTTCCTTTCCTCAATTATTCAACAAATCCATTAACTTTTTTAAATCAATTTTAATTATATTTATACTATTTAAAAAGTTTCACTTCTATATTATAGTAGGTAGGTATCTGTTTTACTTATCATCGAAAAAAATTATCTCTCTCTTATACATCCATTTTTCTTAATTCTCAAATGATAGTAAATAGGAGATGAGTACCTACTAATAAATACCTAAATATTATTCTTTACAATAAGGGATGAAAGTTAACATAGTTACTAAGTTGCAAAAAGAGCAGTGACCATTAAAAAAAACAGAGCAAACGACTAATATGAAAAGGGTTTGAAAAGTTACTTAGAGCCCCTTTGGTAAGGTTCCCATTTTTGGTTTCTCGTTTTCAATTTTCTGAATAAATCTAAGCATTATGTAACTAACTATGTTTTTATTTCTTTTTTTTAGACATTTTCAAAATTGTGTAGAAATTTTGAAAACAACTAAACAAGTTTTTCCGTTCAATTTGTTCGAAAACATAAATCAAAACATTGTTTTATAATACTTTGATTCATGGATGTTTGAGTCATGTCATTTACTTTTCTTTATTATAGAAACAGTAAAAGTTACCAAACAAATCCCTAATAGTCATCGATATTCAACCGCATTTTATATTTATAACTTAACAACTATATAAATTTTTATCATTTATTTCAGTGGTAAAATGGATGGATGACATATTTAAATTAATTTTTTAAAATATTCGAAATAAATTTTTGAAAAACAAATCATGAAAGAGCATAGCTCAGAAACTCGAGATGTTGTGTTAAAACAACAATAGTCAATTTAGTGGAGATTTTAAATAATTTAGCCCTTCTTTTTTACCAGCAGACGTAAACCAGTGCCAAAGAGGATCCCATTCCCATATTACACCCCCACCTTATGGTCCATATCACTAACTCAGATTCGAAAACGAACTCAGAACTAACAATCCCTCAAACCAAAAAAAGCTTTGAGATCACTCCTCTCTTTCTCTCTCTCTCTTTCTCTTCTCTCTCTACTGTGACGAATGTTTGGAGATGATGATCAAAAGTAGTTAGCCCCAGGAAGAACAAGAAAATCAAATGAAAAATACAGAGAAAAAGACAGCTCCTCTTCCTACCAGAAGGGGAAGAGATCCAGTTTTCTTTCTCCAAGGACAAATCCATTTCACCCAACCCCAATTACTCTAACAAAAACCTAATTCTCAACGTAAAGTTTCTCTCAATGTCGTCTTCCCCTTCCTTTCTTTCTCTATATTTCCTTCCCTCTCCCCTTCCCCTCATCTCCACTGCTAATCTTCTTCTTCTTCTTCTTCTTCTCGAATGCAGCCATCTCGCCGCAAGCTCTCTCTCTTCTCTTCAGAAATGGCCGCGATGAAGCCTCGGAAAAACAACAATCTCTCCATTTTCGCCGTCGTCCTCTCCGTTTTCCTCTTTGGGGTTTTCATGTACAACGAAGACGTCAAATCCATCGCCGAGTTCCCGTTCTCCAGCCCCAAAACAGAGCACCTCCAAGAACAGGGCCCAAAACAGAGCACCCCTGAAATTGACGTTTCAGTGAGTTCAAGAACCCAACTCGAAACAACTCAAGTGGATAACCAGGAAGAAACCGATCAATCCGAGAATCTCAAATCGATTATTTCCAAAGAGGAAGAAGAACAGAGCAATCAGAAGGTGGAGCAATTGCCTACGGCTGAAGAAGAAGACGACGACGACGTTGAATTGCCCCCTGAAGAGTGCGATTTGTATGATGGGGATTGGGTTTTCGACAACGCTTCTTATCCTCTGTATAAAGAAGACGAATGTGAGTTTCTCACTGCGCAAGTTACTTGCTTGAGAAACGGGCGAAAAGACTCCCTTTATCAGAATTGGAGATGGCAACCCAGAGATTGTTCTTTGCCCAAGTAAGATCAAATTTCAATTCAATCACTTGTTAATTTAAATGGGTTCCCTTCCTTATTTATTTTCTTTATAAATCCAACAAGATTCAAAGCAAGATTACTTCTGGAGAAACTGAGGGGGAAGAGGCTGATGTTCGTGGGCGACTCGCTGAACAGGAACCAGTGGGAATCCATGGTTTGTTTGGTTCAATCAGTGATTCCTCCGGGGAGAAAAAGCTTGAACAAGACTGGTTCCCTCGCCGTCTTCAAAATTGACGTATATAAATTTCTTTATCTGGCTTTTTGTCGGTTTCTTCAAATTAAAGATTCAGTCCAAATATTTAGCATTTAATGATGACGATTAAGGCATGATTTCTTAGTCTAATCGAGAAAGTTTTTGGTCGGTCCGTAATCGTCGCGTGGGCAGAGCTTTTAATGGCGAATCTCGTTTTAAAGCTTTGCGATTGAAAAAATGGCATCTTTTGAGTAATGGGGTTTGGATTGGATGTTTGGTGGACCTCTTCCTTTGGAAATACTCTGTTTTAGAAAATGAAGAAGACTGAGAGGTGAATGATCGTGTGCGTGCAGGACTATAATGCTACGGTGGAATTCTACTGGGCACCGTTCTTGGTGGAGTCAAATTCGGATGATCCGACGATGCACAGCATTTTGAACCGTATCATCATGCCGGAGTCCATCAACAAGCATGGAGAGAATTGGAAAAATGTTGACTATCTAGTCTTCAACACCTACATTTGGTGGATGAATACTTTCACCATGAAAGTTCTGTGAGTACTTTTCTTTTAATTACTACTTTCAATTTATATAATTTCTAATATTCATGAAATTACAATATTTGTCTAGGCGAGGATCGTTTGATGAAGGATCAACGGAGTATGATGAAGTTGATCGACCAGTAGCGTATGGAAGAGTGTTGAACACGTGGATGAGATGGGTTGAAGAAAATGTGGACCCTAATCGTACCACTGTGTTTTTCAGTAGCATGTCTCCTCTTCACATCAAGTAAGTTTTATCAATTTTTCTTTGATATATATATCTCAATACAATATGGGAGAGCAGGATTTCGAACTTACAACTTTTTATCAAAAATAGTTGTGTGGTGATATGTTATTTTAAAAATTAGTTTGCAACAAAGCGGTTGAAAAAGTTAAAAACCTAATACCATTGGGTATATAATTAAATTAATTAGTTGAGTGAAAGAGACTTCATCCGCTTTGACTAACAACTCCACCAAAAAGCTCTAATTTACTTTTTGTGAGAATATGAGTGGATTAGAATAATTGGACCGATATATAATATATACACATTAGAAAAAATAAAACTTTAAACCTTAGTGTGGTATTTTATTTCTATTCTAACCCTCAATTCTTTAAAATTATTCTTTTTTTTCCTTAAATTTTTTGAGGTGTATATTTTAGTTCTTAAAACTTAATAAAAAAAATTAATTCTCATCTAACTTCGTCATAAATTATTTAGCAAGTAGATAATATGACTTTAAATACATGGATCTCAGGTAAAAAACAACATAATAACATTAACCAACATACCTAAGAAGTTATAACATTTAAAAAAGAAGAAAAAAAGCTATAAATTAAATATAGTGTGAATGTTTTAACATAATTGTCTCTGATTGATAAAATAGGAGCTTGGATTGGAATAATCCAGATGGGATAAAGTGTGCAAAAGAGACGATGCCAGTACTAGACACGACAACGCCGTTGGAAGTTGGCACCGATCGCCGCCTATTCTATGCGGCTCTAAATGTAACACAGATGATCAAAGTACCGGTCCACTTCATAAATATTACCGCCCTCTCCGAGTATCGGAAAGACGCCCACACCTCCGTCTATACCATCCGCCAGGGCAAGATGCTGACCACCGACCAACAAGCCGATCCCGCGACATATGCCGATTGCATCCATTGGTGTTTGCCCGGCCTACCCGACACGTGGAACGAGTTCATCTACACACGTATCATCTCGTAGTCATAACAACTCCATACCATTATACACCTCTTTTTCTTCTTCTTTTTTCTCTCCCTCTCTTCACTCTTTCTGAAAGCTTTTGTATAATTTCCTCAGATTTTCCTTTTTCTTCCTTTTTTTTTACGTTTGAGTTCGTGTAATTTTTTTAACGTAAGATTAAAGAAAACGATAAAATTGATATCCCAATAATACATGCGTAAGCTTAGCCCACTTGAAAATTAACGTTTAATTTGAGTAACTTGTTATAAAATCTTACATTTTCAGGTCTTGATTTTCCTGTATCGCCAGTTTGTTAAGTGATTTTACGATTCGTTTAATTATTTTTTCTTTTTTGTTAAGGGAAATTGTTTATATACTGTTGAATTTGAAATGGGAGGTATATCCTCGGGGAACTTTGCCAACTTGGGCCCGAATAATTGGCCCAACAATTGATCTCAGTTCAGTTCTAAGATTGAGATGATTCACCCTACGTCTCTAAACAAAGATAGTTGTAAGATGATCCAAGTTATGAGATTATTTCATCTTACTATCCTGTTCCTGTCCTAATACAAAATTAACCACATTTTTGTGTTTTATGTCTTAGAGTTTTGTAGCAGACCACTTTTTTTCCTTTTTCTTTTTTCATTTTGTCCCTCTCTCTTCTTTGACTTGTTAAGAGGCTCACTGTCTCCTAATTTTCAATCTTCTCTGGACAATATAATATGATATGATAAGGAGGGACAAATCTTAAAAAAAAAAAAAAAGTTTTGCTTAATCATGTTTATATTGGCAAGTAGATGTATAACATGAGTCATAAAGGAATTGGTAGAGAACAATGTTTTCTTGCTCACCGAATCACTATATGCCAGAAATTTATTTGTCCACCACTAAAATTTTGACTTGTGTTTATTTGGTAACAAAAAATCTCTTCTTTCCCCTGCATGTCAAATTACTAGTGGCAGGTAGTAGTAAATTCTTGTTACTTAGCTAGCAAGGAAATAGTGTTCATTGGTAGTCACGCTGTAGTTTGCTCTCAGTAACTCAACCTTTTTTTTAAGCAAATAAAGTCTCAGAGATTAAGTTTCCGTTGACTATTTAACCCCAACGAAAAAGAAGAAGAAAAATGTCCTATAAAATAGAAACTATATCTGATATAAGAATTAAATAGTCGATATGTTAGACCTTCTGTTATATTGGTGTCTCAGATATTTTGCATCTTTTCAACAAATATACGCGTATCATCACTTCCTCTTTTAAATTTTCAACATAGATGCATCAATGTTAATCCCATGTAAATCAAACTATGGAAAGTTCCTTTTATGACTTCCTCACTTGGTAGATAGGTGCTCTATACTAACACGTCCCTCATGTAAAAGTTATAAGTTCAGCCCATCATCACGATGTGGCTGTTCAAATAACAGGCCCAATTTTCAAGATGGTCCTGGGCCATATGTTTCAGCACGGCCCAGTCCGTGGCCCTCAAAAGGATTACAATTCGAGTGCCAGATGCATCACTTCTCTTTTGCCACCGCTGACTAGGACCATATATTGAGTAGTTGAGTTGGAGTGTGACACATCGTCCCATTGTATAAGATTTTTTTCCACTCAAATTTATCAAAACCTTCTCTTTATCAAATCAGTAGGTTTGAGTATCGTTCTCTTTGTTTATAAATAATAATGCAATGTCACGAGAAATTAAACAAAACTTTAGTCAAAGTAAGTATAGTTCAGCGGTAATCAACATATATCTTTAACCAACCATGAGGTTGTGAGTTTGATCTCCATCCCTACGTGTTGTATTAAAAAACTTTATTTATAACAAACAAATCAAACGATTAGATATTGAATTAATTACTTTGGGTTTGCTTGCATGTTTTTTCCGGTTGTTTGAATTTTTAGGATTTTGAATGTTTTAAAGTCATTCCATATTTCAAATAAATTGTTTTGTTGTAGCTGGAAATATAACAATTTTTTTTCAGTACAATTGGGATGAGAGATTCGGACTCATGACGACTTCTTAGTAAGGACCGATGTCAATTATCGCTGAATTAAGTTCCTGTCGGCGAAATATAACAATTTTGAATATTGTTTTTTACCTAAAGAAGACAGTGGGTACTAAAATGATTAAATTTTTTAGGACTTCATACAATAAATTACCAACTTCTTGACACTCTTATATTCTAGTTTATTTACTAATATAAATTAAGAATATAATACTAAACTAGTAACCATTTTATCTTAACTTCCTTTCCAATGCACATCCATTAACATTAAGTTAAATTTCCACGTGTCAAATAATTTTAATTGTGAATGCTATACAAAATTTTATTATTTATATTTTATCGTATTCAAATTACATGATTTAAAATAATTTATTGAACTTTTTTTTCTTTTATCTTAAACCGATGACTGTACGGTTTAGACTATGATATTCATAATAAAAAAAATAACAGTAAATAAAATACCAAATCGTATAAGAGAACATAACAAAAGTATATATTTTCAATATGACAAAACCCAATTATTTCAACATAAAAAAGGAAAAGTAGAAATTAGTTAAAAAAACTGGCGTGGAAAACCAGTAATAAACAATAAATACGAAATGAAATATAGAGAAATAATCCAAATGGTTAATGTGGCAATTGAATCACGTAGTCAATTTTAACACATTTATAGAATAAAAATAGTTAACTGTTTAACTTGATGTAGTTAAGTAGTGAAATTAAAAAGAGGAGAAGAAAGGTAAATTTTAGCATAAATATAACATCTATTTATTATCAATGATTCGATTATTTATTATTACGCTTGTTTAACTAAAAACGACGAATCAAAATAATATGGATACATCTCAAAAATTTTTCAATAAATATTACAATTATTCAAATTTAGCAACAAAATGGGAAATTCACTCCCTATTCTATCCCAAAAACATGATTATTTTTTAAAAACAACTACGGTAGAAATCTCCAAATCCCAATTACAACTTTTTTTCAAAGTAAAAAAAAAAGAGGTTAATTGGTTTGGTTGGAATATGTTCTATCGGTGGGATGGGTTCCAAATCCATGTCGATTGATTTCTGTATCGAAACTCGTACAGAAATGCATACCTGGCATAGTTGCAATCTGTATTTCTATAATTTTTTTATTATTGTGCGTTCAACTTTTAATTTACAAATTTTAATATGTTTATTTGTATATTTTATCACGGCTTTGTGGTTTATTATCATTACATTGAATTTTCCATTTGCCATCCAATTAGAAAAATCAGTCCCTTTTAAGTTTCAGCATAGTTGAGGCAGATTATATATTCCCACTCTCTTCGTCTCTTCGCTCTCTCTCTCCCTCTCTCTTCTCCCTCTTTCTCCCTCTCCCTCTCTTCTGTAGATCTCTCCGCTCCCTCTGTCGTTCCGAGGGTCCGAGGGTTTCGTCGTTGCCTCAGATCTCGCCGTGCCTTCACTTCCGCGTATAGGCGTCCGCTCTCCTTCTCTCTCTGCTGCTGTCTTGTTAGATCCGCGGTTGTTTTTGCTATCGAGCAACCATGGCAGCCGCCAGCGCTCCGATCACCATGAAGGAAGCCATAACGGTATGTTTCCTCTTACTTTTCTTTTCTTGGAAATTTGAATTATGCACTGGCTCAGCTTAATTCCGGATTGTAATTGTGTTCCCATGTAGCCAGGTCTTAGATTGCTCAATTTTGTTTCGAGTTCGCATCCTGTGCTACCTGCTTGATTTGTTAATTTAAGTTGTTTTGACTTTTTACCTCTTATTTCAGTTGGCTCAGATCCGATGCTTGTTCTGTTTAGATCTGTTACTTTGTTGTCTATCTTACATTTGTTTCTTCATTTCTGGCTATTAGTTTGGGTCTATCGAGAGCACCAATTTTTTTTTCCGACAAGATGGATTGTATACTTACTGATCGGGTTGTCTGATCTGATGTAATTTCAGCTTCCGAGCATTGGAATTAATCCGCAATTCATTACATTCACGCACGTGACGATGGAATCAGATAAATATATTTGTGTCCGAGAAACATCACCGCAGAATAGTGTGGTGATTATCGATATGAACATGCCAATGCAGCCGTTGAGGAGGCCTATTACTGCGGACTCGGCACTTATGAATCCCAATTCTAGAATACTGGCTTTGAAAGGTATGATATGATTATTATGAGTTAATATATATATATATATATATATATATATATATATATATATTTGTTTTAAAATATTGTGGTGGTAAAAATGATAATAACGGAAACGTAGCTTTAAAATTTGATATCATTGATTTTGTTTCTAATCCTGTGTTGTTGTGGAAGATTTATGCAAACGACTTTCTACGACTTTGCATTTTTCAATGATGTTTGAGCCAGTGGAATTTAATTTGAGTTCCATCTGCATTGGGTTTGCTTAAGCTACAACTACTGAGAAAATCACTTAAAGTGCTCAAATTTCTAGTTTTTTGAGTTCAACTGTTTTACATTCTTTAAAATGGATTTTCAATATTGACGCGTATGAACGTAATATATGATGGGAAAGAGACACTCTAAAACATAAAGAATCTCTTTTATCTGCAAAGACAGGATTCACATAATCATTTTTAGTTGAAGTTCCGAATGACTTGAAAATATGTACTTAATGTAGTGTCTGTGCTGAACTGAACTCACTTTAATGTGAGCTTTATGTTTTGAAAATAGGAAACCCTTTCTATGGTCCGTGTTGGTTTATTTTTTGGCATAGGATTTATATCTATTATCTGTTTATATTATTATTATTATTGCCTATTTTGAACTATACTTGCCTATTTTGCACCATTTGTGTAGCTCAAGTTCAGGGATCAACTCAAGACCACCTACAAATATTCAACATTGAGATGAAGGCAAAAATGAAATCACATTTGATGCCTGAGCAGGTCGGAACTCTTTTTCTTTTCGGATTGAAACTCTCAGGTTGTTATGGATCATAATTTTCTCAGTGAGATCACATAGCAGTCATTAGTTTGATTTATTTATAGGTTGTCTTTTGGAAATGGATAACCACTAAGACATTGGGATTGGTCACACAAACTGCAGTATATCACTGGTCCATTGAAGGTTGGAAACATTTTCTAGTAACATTTCAAGTAATTATCAGCAGATATTAAATAATTTGTGTTATGGATACACTCACATGTGTATTTGTATTGCTTCAAGCGCAATTTCATTATTCGCCCCTTTATGGTCTTCACTCCCTCTTCTTGTAGGCGAATCTGAACCGGTGAAAGTGTTTGATAGAACAGCCAATCTGGCTAACAATCAGATTATAAACTATCGGTGTGATCCTTCTGAAAAGTGGTTAGTTTTGATTGGGATTGCACCTGGTTCACCTGAGGTATGTTATCATTTTTCTTTAATTCCTCTTCTCCATGAATACAGAACCTTGTTATAAATTTGTACATTCAACAGTTTTATGGATGGTGAAAATGTAAATGGCAAAGTTCTTTTTTTTTTAATAAGAAACATGTATTTCATTGATGATATGAAATATACAAAAGGCTGCATAGGCAAGTTACAAAAACGCAAATGGCAAAGTTCTTTTTACTTCCCCATCCACATGGAGGAAAAATGATTCAGATAGCAATACTATATGCAATACATTGTACTGGTTCTGGTAACGTCTGGTTTTAGTATCAGGAGTGATAAGGTATATAATTAACAGTGTTGTAGTTGATTGGGACTAGAGCACTACCAACTCTAAGTATGGTTCAGGCTTCATCCGTTCATCGTATAATAGTTTCTAAGCCATGTTTCCTTCTTCCTGAAGCAAATTTGAAGACCATTATAAGTGCTTTTAGCCTCTTGGTATTTTAGAACTTAGAATTATTGGGTACCACTCCTTACTGTCCTACTTAGCTGGTTGCCTTATGTCATAGCCTTTTTACCTCCTTGATGAATATACCTCCTTTTCATCTTTTTATCTCCTTCTTGATGAATACAAATTGTTGGTTTTGTAGCTTAATTATTTTTTTGGTATCTTGAAGTTGATGGCGTGCCAAAATTTTATCCATGTTTGCACTTATTGTATTTTGTAGAAGTATTGATGCTTTCACAACTCTAGGGTGGTTGTGGTTCTGATATGCTTTTCCTTATTATACAGAGGCCACAACTTGTGAAAGGGAATATGCAACTTTTCTCTGTGGATCAGCAGAGGAGTCAAGCTCTTGAAGCACATGCTGCATCATTTGCTCAATTTAAAGTATGAGGCGTTTTTTCAGTTCATGCACTTTTGGTGTATTCTTCAAATGTTAGTTTTGCTTTATCTGTTTTTTCTTTTTAAACAGCTTCCTGGGAATGAGAATCCTTCTACTCTTATATCCTTCGCCACTAAGACACTTAATGCTGGACAGATCACTTCCAAGTTACATGTCATTGAACTTGGTGCCCAGCCAGGTTAGCTTGTTTGCTTGCTCTTATATATTATATTTTGTTGTTTTCTGGGGATAAATTTGTTGTGCAGTTTAATGGGTTACTGGGTCAAAGTTACAACTGGTGTAAAATATTAGGTTTGGCTGTTCTCTGACTGCATAGGTCACAATTTTCTGGTGTTGCAATTGGTATCACCGAAATGAATTCATGGCCATCCAGATTGAATCTCCGTCTTCATTATCATAGATGTTTACTCATGCACAATCCCTCTAGAAAATTGATGAGAACTATTTAGATCTTTGAGTGAGGGACTGTAAGAAATCATAAACCAAAAACCTTGAAAGTGTCTGAGGGTAGTACTGGAGACCGAGAACCGAACCAAGACAGGTTGAAGTAGTTTTATGAAGGCTCACACTGTGAAGTGCTAAGACTTCTGTAAACATAGTTGTCATGGTACATTTTCTAAATGTGATTATTCACAGGAAAACCATCATTTACAAAGAAGCAAGCAGATCTATTCTTTCCACCTGATTTTGCTGATGACTTTCCTGTGGCAATGCAGGTATTAGAGAGTTACTACCTTTGCTTGACCAAATCCTAGTAACCCCTTTTGTGTAAATTTTAGTAATGGTTTTTATTTACAGATCTCACACAAATATAGTTTGATCTATGTGATCACCAAGCTCGGCCTGTTATTTGTATATGACTTGGAGACAGCTGCTGCTGTGTATAGAAATAGGATCAGTCCAGATCCTATATTTTTGACAGCAGAGGCTTCTTCGGTGGGAGGTTTTTATGCAATAAACAGGAGGGGCCAGGTGTTACTGGCCACTGTCAATGAACAAACAATTATCTCCTTCGTCAGTTCCCAAGTATGATCATGACCAAATTTCCTTCTCTTTTGGAATTATATATTTTTTTCATTCTGTATTAAAGTGACTCGGACTTTTTAAAACTTTTTGTTGGTTGTGACAGTTGAACAATTTAGAGCTTGCTGTCAATCTTGCTAAAAGAGGAAATCTTCCTGGTGCTGAAAATCTGGTAAGCTTGATTATATAAACGTAGTTCTTTTGATCCCACCATGGGTTGTTCATCCATTGGTCAAATAGGAAAGTTAGGGTCTGTAAAAAAAATCCCCTGGAAAATCCAATAAAACCATACAGGTTGGTTTCAAATAATTGGAACTTGTTTGAAAGAGGTGGGTCAGTTAAAATTAGTTTGAGTTGCAACTCAAGTTCATTAATATAAAAAAAAAACTCCGGATAAAATTTCTTAAGCTGTATTAATTTTACTTGGTGCTCTGCTTCTTTTTATTTATTTATTTATTAATTTTTTTTAATACCAAAATTTGCAAACAATAATTTACTAGATTAGCTTGACTTGTTTTGTCACGTAAAGTCAAATTTTTTTATGAAGTTTGCTTTGTTCTTATTGCTTCAAATTTAGAATCGATGATTATCATTCATGCCACTCTTAGCAATTTTTGGGTGGTTGATACATCCTTTCATAATTTTCACAGGTTGTCCAGCGTTTCCAAGAACTTTTTGCTCAAACAAAGTACAAAGAAGCCGCTGAGTTGGCTGCTGAATCTCCTCAAGGAATCCTCCGTACACCAGATACCGTTGCAAAATTTCAGGTCTTTTTTTCTTTTCCCCTCGTTTCCTCCCAAGTGTTGGTCATTATTTATAACCTTCGTATGTGTCATGTTATGCCATTGCTGTTGCTCTATTTTATTTTTGGATTAGGTCCCCGAGTGTAACTTGCTTGCTTTCTGCACGCAAAAATATATTTGTATATTTGCTTTCTTTGTTTTATATCTTTTTCCATGGGCGATAATATCATTTCTTCTCCTTTTTTGAGGTCTTAAATTGGTAAATAATTACTATATTAATGAATAATTACGAAGTAATGTTGGCTGGAAGACATTATCTCAAGAAAAATTGTATCCTTGATGTTGATTGGATCTTGGGGACACCTTGACGAAGGGGTTTCTTTTTCATTTCTGAATTATTACATGGGTTGATATTAATTAGTATATTTATGAAATGATGCAGAGTGTACCGATGCAAACTGGTCAAACACCGCCTCTACTGCAGTATTTTGGAACTCTATTAACGAGAGGAAAGCTGAATGCATTTGAGTCATTGGAACTATCCCGTCTAGTTGTAAACCAGAACAAGAAGAACCTCTTGGAGAATTGGTTGGCTGATGACAAGTTGGAATGCAGTGAGGAACTAGGGGACCTTGTGAAGGTTTGATTGCCCCCCTGTTGATGTCTCTTTTTTCTAGTTTCATGGGAGAAAATTATGTACTCCCTTATTAATTTAAAATTACGCAATTTGTGTTTTGATATCATTAATTGTGTTTTGTGTAGACTGTGGATAATGACCTTGCCTTGAAAATCTATATAAAAGCCAGAGCAACACCAAAAGTAGTTGCTGCCTTTGCTGAGCGGAGGGAGTTTGATAAGATTCTTATATATTCAAAGCAGGTAAAGGTCTTTGTCTTTTCTCTGCGTGATGTACAGAGTTATCTGATACCAATTTTCAGAGTCCTATTTTGTCATAAAATTAATCCTATTCTGGTTATATCTTCAAGAATTGTTATAGAAGTTTTTCTTGCTATAGGTTGGATACACGCCAGACTATTTATTCCTTTTGCAAACAATTCTCCGAACCGATCCTCAGGTATGCAGATACAAACTCAAAAGGCTTGTTAACTCATATATACAATTGATATCGGAAGACTAAGATTTTTCTTTTCCCTTGATCTATAGGGAGCGGTTAACTTTGCATTGATGATGTCACAAATGGAAGGAGGTTGTCCCGTCGACTACAACACAATAACCGATCTCTTTCTTCAGGTTTGTTATCTTCGTAGTGTTTAAGCTATGAATTTCGGTAATGGTCAATGCTGCTATCATCTTTCTCATCTTGTATTTACTGCATCATCAAAAGATGCAGTGTTTTTTTGCTTTTTCATTTTGTTGCATCACAATAATTTGGGTGAATAGATGGTTAAACATGTGATTATAATATGGTTCCTGCTTTGACCTTTTCCAGAGGAATTTGATTCGTGAGGCTACTGCTTTTCTGTTAGACGTTTTGAAGCCAAATCTACCTGAGCATGGTTTCCTCCAGACAAAGGTATTTTTCCCCCACGTTTCTGAATATAAAAGCTACCTTTGTTTGCTGATGGTATTATTTCAACTTTTTTCTATTGATGTTTTGTAGGTCCTAGAAATCAATCTGGTAACTTTTCCAAATGTTGCCGATGCCATATTGGCTAATGGAATGTTTGGTCATTATGATAGACCTCGAATTGCCCAACTTTGTGAAAAGGCTGGACTTTATGTGCGAGCTTTGCAGGCGAGATTACTTTTAGCAACTATAATCTATTTTCCAATTTTATAATATTTTTATCTCTTTATGGACTCATGCTAGGTTCATTGATTTTTCAACCTACTTGCAGCATTATACAGAGCTACCAGATATTAAACGAGTCATTGTGAACACGCATGCCATTGAACCGCAGGTTTATCTAGTTATTACTTGTATCTTTTATTACCTACTAGGAGTATGTTTATTCGAGATCTTATGCATCGTTATCTGCAGTCACTTGTAGAGTTCTTTGGTACCTTGTCTCGTGAGTGGGCTTTGGAGTGTATGAAGGACCTTTTGCTTGTCAATCTCAGAGGCAACCTCCAGATTATTGTGCAGGTAAACTGACAAACTTTCCATTTTTTAAAAAAAATTGAAAGAGAAGACAAAAACAGCCTAAGGGCCGGGGGAAGAGATAAGAAAAGAAAAATAACGGTTAAGATTATGATGTTTGTTTGTACAGGTTGCAAAGGAATATTGTGAACAGTTGGGGGTTGACGCGTGCATAAAGCTTTTTGAACAATTTAAGTCATATGAGGGCTTGTACTTTTTCTTGGGGTCATATTTGAGTTCAAGGTAATTTTCCTTGTTAGAAAGATTATATTTATTGTAGATAGTTTATTTTTCTCTATAGTTTTTTTAATTTTAATTTTAATTTATTCTTTTAACTTTTTTGGGACAGTGAGGATCCTGACATTCACTTCAAGTACATCGAGTCTGCTGCAAAGACAGGACAGATTAAGGAGGTTGAACGTGTAACAAGAGAATCAAATTTCTATGACCCAGAGAAAACAAAGAACTTTCTAATGGAGGCTAAGCTTCCAGATGCACGTCCTCTAATTAATGTTTGTGACCGGTTTGGATTTGTTCCAGATCTCACACATTACCTTTACACAAATAACATGCTGCGATACATTGAAGGTTATGTTCAAAAGGTATGTAGCTTTGCTAGTTTGGTGCACTTTCCACCTTTCCATCTGCTCAAAATAATTATATGAAGGTTGTTACTATTTAAATCACTTTTGGTGGCATAATTTGGTAGGTGAACCCTGGGAATGCTCCTTTAGTTGTTGGCCAGCTGCTGGATGATGAGTGTCCCGAAGATTTCATTAAAGGTTTGATCCTCTCAGTTCGTTCTTTGCTTCCTGTGGAGCCCCTAGTGGATGAATGTGAAAAGAGGTGCTGTTTCCGATCCGTTCCCTCTCCCCCACTCATTCTTATTTCTTAATTGTTTTCTAACCATATGCTTTATGTATAATGATGAGATCTGTGTTATTTATTTGATGCAGAAACCGGTTACGGTTACTTACTCAATTTTTGGAGCATCTGGTGAGTGAGGGAAGCCAGGATGTACATGTTCATAATGCTCTGGGTAAAATTATTATTGATAGCAACAATAATCCAGAGCACTTCCTCACCACCAATCCATACTATGATTCCCGGGTAGTGGGTAAATATTGTGAAAAACGTGATCCCACTTTAGCTGTTGTGGCCTATCGACGTGGACAATGTGATGATGAGCTTATTAACGTTACAAACAAAAATTCTTTGTTCAAACTGCAAGCAAGGTTAGTGATTTATTAAAATTTTTAATTGTTTAAGTATAATGGAATCACTAGTAGCAATATGGTTTATTCGTAAATATGAACTGTTTTGTAGATATGTGGTTGAGAGGATGGATGGCGATCTCTGGGAGAAAGTTCTTAACCCTGAAAATGAATATAGAAGGCAGCTCATTGATCAAGTTGTGTCTACAGCCTTGCCAGAAAGCAAGAGTCCAGAGCAAGTTTCAGCTGCCGTTAAGGCTTTTATGACAGCAGATCTGCCACATGAATTAATTGAACTTCTTGAGAAGATCGTCCTTCAAAACTCTGCATTTAGTGGAAACTTTAATCTGCAAAATCTGCTCATATTGACAGCCATCAAGGCAGATCCTTCCAGAGTTATGGATTACATTAACAGACTGGATAATTTTGATGGACCTGCAGTTGGTGAGGTGGCTGTGGAGGCACAACTATATGAGGAGGCATTTGCCATTTTCAAGAAGTTCAACTTGAATGTTCAAGCTGTCAATGTCTTGTTGGATAACATTCAAAGTATTGAACGAGCTGTAGAGTTTGCTTTCCGGGTTGAAGAAGATGCGGTTTGGAGCCAGGTGGCAAAGGCTCAACTGAAGGAAGGACTGGTGAGCGATGCTATTGAGTCATTTATCCGTGCAGATGATGCCACTCAATTTCTGGAAGTCATTCGTGCTGCCGAGGATGCAAATGTGTATCATGACCTAGTAAGGTACCTTTTGATGGTTCGGGAGAAGGCAAAAGAACCCAAGGTGGACAGTGAGCTGATATATGCCTATGCTAAAATTGATCGGTTGGCTGAGATCGAAGAATTTATTCTCATGCCTAACGTGGCTAATCTTCAAAATGTTGGCGATCGCTTGTATGATGAAGCCTTGTACGAGGCTGCTAAAATTATATTTGCTTTTATTTCTAACTGGGCCAAGTTGGCTATCACACTTGTAAAGCTGAAACAGTTCCAAGGCGCTGTTGATGCAGCACGAAAAGCAAACAGTGCGAAGACATGGAAGGAAGTGTGCTTTGCTTGTGTTGATGCTGAAGAGTTCCGTTTAGCACAGATATGCGGTCTTAACATTATTATTCAGGTGAATATGACAGTAAAATTCTTCCACTTATTTTTGTCTCTCTCTCTCTCTCTCTCTCTCTCTCTCTCTCTCTCTCTCTCTCTCTCTCTCTCTCTCTCTCTCTCCCCTCCTAGGATGGGGCCTGTGTGGCACAAAGATGCAAACCACTTTAGCTATTATTTTCTCGTGGATAATGTTGGATTTATTAGATTTAGTTCCACATCCACACATCTTCGTTGCAAGGCCAGGTGCCTTGGGATGCTATTTTGTGGACTTAGGCTTCCATCCTACTGTACTATGGTGTGTGATGTGACTTGGTAATTTGTTAATCATCTTCTGGTGTCTCAATGAATAGGTGGATGATCTTGAGGAGGTCAGTGAATATTATCAGAATAGAGGATGCTTCAATGAATTAATCTCTCTAATGGAGAGTGGATTGGGGCTTGAACGGGCTCATATGGGTATCTTCACTGAGTTGGGAGTTTTGTATGCAAGATACCGCTATGAGAAGCTTATGGAGCATATCAAACTGTTCTCAACCAGGCTGAATATTCCTAAGCTTATACGAGCTTGTGATGAACAGCAGCATTGGAAGGAACTCACCTATTTGTATATCCAGTACGATGAATTTGATAATGCTGCAACTACCATCATGAATCATTCTCCAGAAGCATGGGATCACATGCAGTTTAAAGATGTTGCAGTCAAAGTTGCTAATGTGGAATTGTATTACAAGGCCGTTCATTTTTACTTGCAAGAGCATCCTGATCTTATTAACGATCTTCTCAATGTGCTTGCTCTGCGTGTAGACCACACACGAGTTGTTGATATTATGAAGAAGGTAATACTTTGGAGCCATTTTTTTACCCCAACACCTTATTTTAATAGTCCTCTTAATGCTGAGTACATTCCTATCTTGGATATTAGGCTGGTCACTTGCTGCTTGTGAAGCCATACATGATTGCAGTTCAGAGCAACAATGTGTCTGCTGTGAATGAGGCCTTGAATGGAATATATGTTGAAGAGGAAGACTATGATAGATTGCGTGAATCAATTGACCTGCACGATAATTTTGATCAAATAGGCCTTGCACAGAAGGTGAAGTAATGTTATCCATCTGGATGAGTGAAATAAATCTGGTTGCACAAACTTAAATAATGTGTTTTTTTGCAGATTGAGAAGCACGAGTTACTTGAAATGAGACGTGTCGCAGCCTACATATACAAGAAAGCAGGGAGATGGAAGCAATCCATTGCATTGTCAAAGAAAGACAATCTCTACAAGGATGCCATGGAGACAGCATCACAATCTGGCGACCGGGAACTTGCCGAGGAGTTGCTTGTGTACTTCATTGAACAGGTATATTTGATCTTTATGGTTTTTTTTTAACAAAACATGCTCATGCATTTTGATACAAAAGTTTTAGCGATATATTGAATGTTAAATCACTGCAAGTGATGGAGGCACGTGATTTTAACCTAAGATCCAATAATTGGTAATTATGTCGAAGGTCGAAATTGTTGTTTTTAGATGTGGAAAAAGCTCTTTATTTTCTTGTTTGAACTTGGCTCTAGAATTTATTGTCATTTATTGAATGTCAAGTCACTGCAAGTCTGCAAGTTATGGATGTACACAATTCAAATAACTGAAAATCCAACATTTAAAACTGGGTCAATTAGATCAGATGCAAATAAAAGCACTCCTCTCATTTCTTGTGTGAACATGGCTTGCTTGGTGCTTTTGTTTGAGCCTTGATCTCATAGCTAAGGTAATGGGTTGGACGGAGAGATTTACAAAGGCCTCTCATGGTGGATTCTGTGTTTCATCTGGTTTATCAGTGCTTTCAGGAAGCGCCTATGGCATGCTTTACCATTTAACAAGAACAATGAAAAGATTCACTACATATGTTTTCTCGCTGCTTCACTTTGTTATGTATATAGCATATTGTATCGTAACTTGACATTGTGAGAATGAAATTATTTTTAATCTTTTCATAACTGGCTGCTGTTCAGGGAAAGAAGGAATGCTTTGCATCATGCCTCTTTGTTTGCTATGATTTAATTCGGGTTGACGTTGCTCTTGAACTTGCCTGGATCAACAACATGGTCGACTTTGCTTTCCCATACCTGTTGCAGGTGACTTCTCGTCCTTAATGCAATTTTTCTAATAACCCAGTTATTGATAGGACTTTAAATCTGGAGATACTTTGGACTCCACCAAGGTTTCCTAGGAACTCTGGATGTTGGCCTTTGGTTGTGATGAAAACTGTCTTCCAAGTTAGCCCATTAGCTGTCTTCCTCGTGGCATATTTAGAAATTAGAGGTGCTTGGCTCATAGCTTTAGTTTGTGTAACCTAGAGTTAACAACTCGAGTCTATATTTGAGGTGTGGATTGCTGCACATTCTAGATTATGAGTTTCCTAGTTCTGCGGAAAACACAAATTTAAACTATAAAAATCCAGACTTGTGAAATTTAGCTTTTATAATACTTCATGTTAACTTTTACAAATCATAGAACCCACCCGCCAAACTTGTAGGGGTACATAAAACTCAAGTTTCTATATTCTATTATTTCAGAATCTAAACCTAGATGACACTAATTCAGACTTTCCTACCTCAGGCTTCAGAAACCTAGGTTTATTTATTTATTTTAATTTTTGATAATCGAGTTAGGGCTTTGCTCCAGTATACCTGGGGTACTCACGCTAGCACCAAGACTCGAAATCGGGAGACATAAAGAATTTTTTGTATTAAGCTAGACTTGAACTTGAGATCTCTAAACTAATATGACCATTGCCCTTGAGACCGCCACTTGGGGGCCAGAAACTTAGGTTTATTAAAACCATGAACTAAACATTCCCTCGAGGACTATTCAATGCTTGTCACTCAGCCAAGTTCAGTTAGGTCTACCCGCTTCCAAGTTGCCTGTTCTTTTACTTCTGTTTATCTTCATTGTTCCAAAATATGACTGTCCACATAGTATGTGACCTGATAAAAATTCCTTCATATCGCAGTTTATCCGAGAATATACAGGAAAGGTTGATGAACTTGTGAAGGACAAGATTGAGGCTGTCAAAGAGGTCAAGGCTAAAGAGCAGGAAGAGAAGGACGTCATTGCCCAGCAGGTAAATCCCTCAGTTCTTGTATCAATACCTTGTTTGAAGTTTTCGGTCTTTGTTGGTATCCGTGTCCCAGCTGTTCAATATTTCTTCCTGTATTCTAAAATTTGAGCTCCACCTGCAGAACATGTATGCTCAGTTGCTGCCTCTTGCTTTGCCTGCACCGCCTATGCCGGGTATGGGAGGAGGACCAGGTATGGGAGGACCGGGAATGCCAGGTTTTGCACCGCCACCGCCTATGGGTGGAATGGGGATGCCTCCAATGCCACCTTTTGGGATGCCACCCATGGGTAGCAGCTATTAACACATAGAAAGCCTAGCAAAAAAAGCGGGAATCGACTATAGATTCTAGGGAGAGTTAAAACCTTGCATTTAGGGGGGCTTTTCTTACCTTTATTTTATGCTTCTCCCAAGTTCCTCGATGGATGAAAAAAATCTTGAATTTTTGTCTTTCTGTTCCTGTGTTATAGTGTTGTGGACTTACTTGTCTTGTAATATTCTTTTGGTAGCGCAGGCATTTTTTTGGATGTTGGTGCAGCAACCTGAGGGTTCTGTATTTTAAGATTTTTTTTAATCCCCTCCACTGTAGCTTTGGCCTTTCATCAGGAAATGCTGTTTTTAACGACGATAAGAAACCAGATTCATAGATTATCGTTTTTGTTTCGGCACCTTATATTTTATCCGACTTTCATTTTTGTATCCCTTATGGTGTGAATAATTCTTTTGCTCATATTTGTTAGTTTGAGGCTTACATGAGTTTGCAAATTTAATTTTCTTCAAGACTTGTATCTATTTGGTAATTTGATGAGTTATGGTGTATCGTTTTCAATTTTCCTTTGGTTACGTCTTTCTATTTGATTGTAGTTAACATCACTGTGCTTTAGGGCGAGCCTAATGAAGGGACATCTATTGACATACCAAGTAGAAACTCAATAACTTGCGTTTAATCTGAAAGAAAAACTGTGAACTTTATGTAAGTATTTGTGTTCTCTTTCTACCGAGGGGAAAGAATCGAAAGATGGTTAGCAGTGCAGTGAGGAAATTTTGTGCTACGGAAGAAATAATAATGTAGGCAATGTACTTTGCCATGAAATAGATGCACATGGTGGCCACCAGGTGGTACGAATTGATATTTTACAAGTTTGAAACTCCTTTTTCTATTACCCTTGAATAAAAAACAAAATCTGACCATTATATAATTTAGACGATTGTACATTTAGCATGGACCGTATGGTTGAGATGAAATACTATAAAAACAACTAAAATATTTATAAATATAGCATCCAAGTCGTAGTCATTTAGTAATTAATAATCTTTTGAGAGAGAAAAGGGGGTTTACTTGATGAACTTTACACCAATTTCATTGTTTGGATTACCATGTGAAAGGTCCGGATTCGAAGTCACGATTTTTTTTATTTTTTATTTTTTGTAAAAAATAAGAGCCTTGAGAGTTATGCTCTAGCCAAGTTGTAAAAAGTTGCGGCGGATATTGAGGTGAGGCCAATCCAATTATATGGTGGACAGTAACACGTTGGAGCTACATCATTTGTTAACGCAACCTTGTGATTTGGCACATTTTTCTCACATCTCTTGCCGACGAAATTATTTCCCTCAACCCAATCCCTATCCACAAATTTCACTCTCCATTCTCATAGATACCAGAAGTAAATGGCACCCAGAAAAAGAACCCCTCCCCGCACCCATATTTCTCTTCCAAATCTACAGGATCAAAGAGTTAAAAAAGAGTGAGAGTTGTGCAAAAGAGGGGAAATTATGGGCACCACATGATTTGTGGGAGATGGGACTTTTGCAAAATTGAGAAGTTGATCAGAGGTCGTATCAATCTTTAATGCCCTCTTTACATTCAATTACAATGTTTGTGCAAAATGGGTCCCTACATTATGGCCCCCCTCTTCGTATTTTGCAATTCAAGCTTTGTTGTTTGCTTCTGTAAAGAGAGTTGAGTTTCTTTCTGAACAAGCCGCTATGGAGAGGCCCTCTCTCTTTGGGAATCCAACTTTAATTGGTAAAGTTGTTGAGGTTTCAGGGAGGGTTTGTTTTCTTTTCCTCCTTTATCTTTTATAAGATTGTAACTGTTAACACACCCAAAAGCTACATGAAAAGTTGCCTACAAAGGAGCTTGGAAACATGGAGGAGCTGTTGATGTGGAGTGTGATGTGTTGGGTTCCATTTTCAATCTCCATAGTGGAAATATTCAGTATTATGTGTTGAAAACTCACAGTATTGGTACTTCTTTTAAGTTTGGAATTCTGTATGACCTTGTTTTGGAGGAAGAAGAAACAGAAAAATCCTATGTTTAAAGACATGATACTGTGGTTTTTACAGTACTAAATGTTTTGCTGTATAGATTGGATTGAATGTGATAAAAAGGAGGTTTTTTTACACAAACCCATGAAAGAAATTACCTTAAATCCAAGTGGGTGGGAGTTGATTTTGTATGGAGATAAAAAAAATTTCGCTGAAAGTTACTCAAAAATCAAAGATCTTCTAGATCTGCCACTGTTTTCAGGTCAATACGGGATTGGGATCTCATTAGTTTCAACAATTACTCGAGTTTGTTGCTTATGCTTTTGTTTATGGCTACATTGTTTCAGTTTTTATTTTCTTTCTTGACTCAAACAATCATTTAAATTTGGTGGGTAATGGTTTTACATGAGGACAATCTTTAATTGATGAGATCGTGGAGGCTTAGCTTTATCAAAGGGGAAAAACAGAAACTTCAAACTGAAATGACAGGCATATACAGCCAAACATGATTTTCGTTTGACAAATTAAAGGCTATTGGACGTCACACCAATCACCATCAAGATTTGAAGATCACACACACATTATTTTTAGTGCAATCAACAGTAGCTCTCCAGATGCAACCATAAAAACCAGAGTTTGGGTCGGATTTCAGAAGACTGGTCCTTGCCTCTAGTCATGGAAGAGAACTGGGATTGTTCTACAAAGCCTGAGGGGCTAAATTGGGCTCACTGCAATTCCAATTCAAGCCGTGAACCACCTTCTCTGCTTCTCCCATGGATGATTAATCCTCAGCTTTCGAGCTCGACAGAGCTTCAGTTTGATGGGTTCCCTTCATTTTCAACCCCTTCAGAAGGAATTATTGCAGAAGATAGAGGAGCTTCTGCTTCCAAGAGCCATAGCCAAGCAGAGAAGAGGCGTAGGGACAGAATCAATGCCCAGCTTGCAATTTTAAGGAAACTCGTTCCCAAATCTGATAAGGTACTATCTCTCTCTCTCTCTCTCTCTAACTGAATGACCTGAAACACTGAACATAGCAAAAAGTATCCACTTTTCCATTCTCCCAGTAAATAACAGATCCCATGTCAACAGATGGAGATGGTACAAAGGCTGTTCATTTTCCACTCCTTTCCCCTTTATACTTCTTAGTCTCTTATCCATTAAATTTTCTATGGATTATGTTGAACATGGTTAGAAATAGACCTCCTACTTTCTTGTTGCTTTAGGAGATAAGGGATATTAAATTTTGTGTGGATTATGTTGAACATGGTTAAGAAATAGACCTCCTCTTTTCTGGTTGCTTTAGGAGATAAGGGATATAAATTTCAGGTTGTGTTAAAAGTTCGTGAAGTTATTTCATTGTAATTAGACCAAACAAGAATGGAATCCTGAGGACTTGAACCTACGCATCGGGCCTTGGAAACCCATGTTCCACCAAACTGAACTAAGAGAGATTTCTTGTTAAGCTGGATTCAACCATAAAGAAAAGAATTCCTTTTGTACCCATGTGACTGTTTCATATCAATTCTTTTGTTTGTTATTGCAATATATCTAACCTATGACTAACTGTAAATTGTGATTGTAATGGAAGTTGACTCATAAAAATTGTATAGCTCTTCGTGTTCTCTCTTTTAAACTTATTCTTATGCTTCTAAGAGCAGCAAAGATTCAGGACCCATCTTCTTGTTTCCTATGGCAGATGGACAAGGCAGCTCTATTAGGAAGCGCAATTGATCAAGTGAAAGACCTGAAGAGAAAAGCAATTGAAGTCAGCAAGAACATGACGGTTCCAACAGACATGGATGAAGTAACCATCGACTCCGCCATGGTTGAAGACAACCACAGCACGGACAATATTGCGATAAAGGTATCAGTGAGCTGCGACGATCGGCCAGAACTGTTCACAGAGCTCATCCAAGTGATCAAGGGGCTGAGGCTCACAACAATAAGAGCTGATATGGCTAGTGTTGGTGGCCGCATTAAAAGCATACTTGTCCTTTGCAATAAAGATGGTGAAAGAAGTGTCTGCTTAAACACTGTTCAACAGTCTCTAAAATTAGTATTAAGTAGAATGTCATCCTCGTCGACTGCCTCGACCTGTCGTATTAGAAGCAAACGACAGAGGTTTTTCCTCCCTTCTCATTTCTCCAAGTAATTTTTTCCTTTCTGCCTTCAATCTTTTAATTGTGAACATCCAGCACCGGGTTTATCGAGTGCGATGCTAAATTCATAATGGATAGAGCAAAAGATAAGAAGATGAAAAAACCCAGAAGCATTTGAAGCTGTTGCTACAACAAACTGTCTATCCATTTAAAAGGAGAGGTTTGCAATTAGATTGGAAAACGAAGTACAGATTGTGAATTCCATTAAAAGATTCATTACAGTAGCCTCTTCCGAAGTTGAAACATTAGAAGTTCAATGTGGTACTAGCGTAGTAAAAAAAGGCACAACGAAAAGAGATGAAGCAGAGGAGAGCTTGAGATATATCGGCATAAATCAACAGATTTGTAAAAGCCATATGAACTTCTAGTGACGCTCATATGTCTCACTAAGTTGATTTTCCCTCGAAGCAATATGGATAGAGTTGGAAAAAAAAAAAAAACAAGTAACAATACATAACTAAAACGAACCGTCAATGAAAGATGTGTAGTTTAGACAGTTGCTGAAGGAAAAGTAGTACTATTTTCTATTGTTCTTGTAATTTAGAACTTGGTAACGTAACATTTGATTTTGGGACACGGCTCAAAAGTGTACTATCATTTGTACCGAGAACCAACTATTAAGTCAAAAGTTAGGATCAAATTCAGGGCTCCATCGTCATCTGGAAACAGGGGGAAAAGGAGAAATAAGGTGTAGAGCATTAAAACCAAGCATTAATAGCCTCATTTGCCGTTCGATTAAACTATCATATTGGAATTAGGATTGGAATTTTCCTTCATTATGATTAAAAAAAACCAGAACAATAATAGAACTTCAAAACTCGAAAACTAATCAAACAAAATAAGAACATACAGGGAAGCAGAAACGCTGTCGCATGTTGGACAAACAACCGTAGGTGCATAAATTTTAGAACCAATCTCTACTGCAATCTCGCAAACAAACCGGTGCTCGTAAATTTACTCACGCAGTATTGGAGTAAAAAATAGATGAGGTAATTCACAGGAAGAAGAGCAAAGCGTAACTTCAAAATTGATTCTATTTCTGAACTTTCTTTTCTAGATCATTTTTCTAGCTTTTTTTTATTTCTAACATTAAAACCTTGTAGTAGTACGCAAAAAAATTCTGTCAAGTATAAAAACAAAACATATTTCAAGTTCAAACATCGGAATATATGTCAAGCAGATATAAAGAGCGGGTATTGGCTCAAAGCGAAGCTGTTATGCGAGAGCATGAACTAATATGAAACTAATGGAGTTTGATGCTCATTTTATTTGAGATAATATCACAAAAAGCAGCTATTGGCACTATCAGATACCAAGATGGTCGCAAGTAGAATCAAAGATTGAATCCAATCTTAAACGCAATCAATTGAAGTATTTGCATGCTTACACCAATGGATTGACAGAACGGGAGACTGTTATTACATCCATGGAGACATAAGTGAATAATGTTACGGATTCAAATTTTGAGAAAAAAAAAAAAGAAGAAAAGGAATAGAAAGAGTTTTAAAGTTACCAGTAGCAAACAATGTATCATCAATCGAAATTCCAGGAACTCCAGACAGCAAATTTATAAATGTAGATCCCAGTGGGAGTAAGTCAAACAAAATTGCGGATTGAAACTAAAACAACTCGATAAAATCCAACAAAAACACAAGAAATTTAACTATTACTGTTCCTAGATCAGTTGCGACTAAATAATAACGATTCTCTTTTATTTAAAAAAGACAAAAACTACTTGGATCTTTGCCTCATCTTTCGGCGCTTCCTCTTCAATCTCCTCATTCTCTTCTTCTTCCACTGGTTAATCGAAACAAAAAGCAAACCAACAAGGAAAAAATCAACACAGAAACAAAGCATACAAATCAAAAAACTTCATTCGGAAACTTCCAAACTGACCTTAGCCCTCATCTTGAAAACCTGTTAACCGATCTGATATGGAACAACAATGGCCTCACGAACGAAGAAAAGGCGGACAATAGGAATCGATGACGTTCTAAATGCTAGGGCTTCGCAATCATATATAGTGACCAAACCCTAATTTAAAGTCGGCTTCAACCCGGATGGGCCACTTGGGCCTTTTTTGGGCCTGATGACCGACCGAAGCGGCCCAAAGCTAAAAAATTGCATACAAAAGAATTAAATGTATTTCTCAAAACTATTTTTCTTCTTCTTTTATTTCTCTCAAAACTATCCTTTAACATACAATTATAGCATAAAATTAGAAGTACAAAACACCAATTTTTAAAAATTTGTAATTTCAATGAATTTTTATTAAAACTAAGTTAAACCAACCAACACCGTAAATATGAGCCTAACTAAGTAGTAAAGGACATATTCTACTTTTCTTCAGGTCGAAGGTTCAAATCCCTATACCCGCACATTAATTTGTTGTATTCATTGGAAGAAAAAAAAAGACAACTTGCCAAGACTATTACTCTTGTCAAAAGGTTCAAACTCTCAAACCTTGTTGAAGTCTAAATTTTTATTTTATTTTATTATTGTTATTATTATTTACTGCTGCTAGATTTGTTGCTGGAAATTGTGTGATAATGCCTACAGATGGTGTTTATAATGTAGTTTGTCTATGGTAATGTAATTTAAAAAATATTCCAACTTTCGGGCTATAGTTAATTTATTATTAATTTTTCTTTTTCTTTTTCTTTTGTGAATATTAGTTAAACTTTAGTTAAATGAATATTTTCGTCTCTATATATTAGACTTTAAAAAAAAACATATATATATTGGACTTGATTTATAAATTTTAATATTCTCATTTTATATATCAATCCAATTTAAAATAACAAACTTAGATTATCGAACATGTCGTTTAGTTAGATAGCATATTTAGTTCGTACATATTTTTATTATTATTTTGTGTTTGGTTTCTATAATTTTTATAATTTAATATTTAAGAATATATTTAGTTCCGGATTTTGAAAAAAAAAATTATAGAAAATATTGAATTTAAAGATAACTTGGAAAAAAAAAATATATTATTTACCAAGCTACGAACCTAAATATTGACTTTTCAAAACTTAGTTTTCCAATCATAGAAATCTCATAAATACATTTTGGAAAAATATTAAATACTCAAACTGTTTTTTTTTTTTTTTGTACTTAAATATTCAAACTATTAGTAGCTAAAGAATAATGACAAATATAACAAAAAGGAAAATGATAGAACATTCACCCGCTACATCTATGATTATGGTAAATTAATAAATAATTAATTACTGGATAGAAAAAAAATATATTAACTACTAATTATTGAAATCTATAATGGCATATGTTTCTAACCAAAACGTCATTATCTTGGCACCCACAATTTTTTTTAGTAGTAGTTAGGATGAATATAAGTCTTTAGCTAAATATTTTACCTAAAAAAAGAAAAAGATACTAATACATAAGCAAATAGAGATTGAAAAATAGTTTTTTTTTAAATAAATTAAATAGCTCATGATACATATGTATCAACCCAACAATAAATACCTAAATATTATTGAAAGCAATTAGGGCGTAGGGAGTCTCAAATTCTGTAAAATGATTCCAAAAACTCATAATTTATGATTCACTAGAACCATGCTCGCTTTGATAATTTATGATTCAATTTTTTGTAGAGCTTCAAATATTAATCTATAATTGTCATTAATATGAAAAAAATTAAATGTTAGAATGAAGCAAACCATTGATTATGGTCATTAATATGAAAAAAATTAAATGTTAGAATGAAGCAAACCATTGATTAATAACAAAATCGTGGAACGGGTAAAAGTGTATATTATCGACACAATCTTTTGGTCGGAGATAATTATTGCATATTTTTTACTAAAGAAATTGATATATGTTTTTAGTAATTGTTGTTTTTTTTTCATGCTTGAGTCCACAATTTCTTTAAAATAAAACAACTTATAAATGTTTTACAAAGAAATTAACTATTGAGTGCCTTTGACTTCATAAAAATCATTCAATCTCGAAAACTATCAAGTTTATTCTTGCTGGTCCCGACCCGTCCATCAACACATATCAAAATGTATATTTTAGTCTCAAATTTTAAAGTGTTTATTACCACTTAGAATATTGGTCTCCGACATGTGCATTTAAGGTAAATATGGATAAGTGAAAATCATTAAAAAAAAAAGGTTAGGATCAAAATTGTCATGTTCCTAAAATTTAGAAATTAAGATAAACATTGTGGGATTGGACGGGACAAAAAAGAAACAAAGCCCAACCTACACAAATTAAGATTATAAAGTTCAAGAACGAAAAATGAAATAAGTTTAAGATGGTCTAAAATGAGATTTAAACCTTAAAAAAAATTATTTTTAATTAAACTCCCAACCCAGATCTTTCTATATATACACACATGCTACAACTCCCTCGTTTACTTTTATTTCTACCAACTCTCTTGTTTATTATTTCACCAATTTCTCTTTACACAAACTCAACCCTAACATTAATTAACTTCTCTTAGATTCTCTCATCAATTTCTCTTTTTTCACACACTTATCTTAGCAATTGTGATCTCTATATATGCATGCATACAGTCTCTTGCATCAATATTTTCTCACACTTATTTTTTTTTCAAATACTAATTTGATATGTAAAACTCCACTCCATAAATCCCAACTAATTAACACTGCTGTAATTGAATATCAAGTTCATTAACATGGAATTAATAAATTTATATTTTTTAACCTAGCTAATTCAAAACATTTCTAACTCATATATCTAGCTCCCATCCTTTTGTTTGTTCTGATTTTGCATTCTAGAATAATTAGAAACTGTTTACAATCAATTTTTGTTTCTCATCTAACCTTTAAAAAGGATTTTTAACCATAATCTAACTTTTAAAAACCCAAAAAAAATGTTTATTTTTAACCATAATCTAGTTCTTATCAAATGGTGAGCGCTAGAAGATTAATTAGTTCGTTGCATGTTGGATTAGTAAAAAGGCAGAAGTTCCCTATACCCTTTTTTACTTTTTGCAGTCCTTTCTGCAGCCATGCATTGACAAATCAAAACCCTAATATTTTTTAAACCCTAATGAAAAAAATAAAAAACTTCATTCACATAATTTCAAGATTATAATCAATCACTGAAGCAAAGTTCCTGAAGGAGTATATTCACTCCCAAGAAATTAAAACAATTTTAATTTTGAAAAACATCCAAAACCACACCATCTAGCTAGCCGCAAAGACTTGGTCATATCATAATAATAAAAACAAAAAAATAAAACCCCTCTAAACATGATATATAGTTAATAATTAATATTACACATCAAATTTATGGAAACATCTAAAAAACAAACTCATGAAATTGAAAATATCAAGTTTTATTGTCAGCGACTGACACTTCCAACAATGGAGAAAGACACAAGTTTGAATATAAGCGAAGCAAAATCGCCTCTATCTTTTTTACTCCATCAAAATTTCAAAATAAGGACAAGAAAAACAGAACAAAAAAGTAACCCTCGTTCTTGTCCAATTTATAAACCCCCACAAGAAAAAACCCAGAAACACCCAAATTCCATCATCTCATGCAAACATTGATCAATCGTGTAAAACCAATGGAGGGAGATGAATAGAGATGATCATGATCGAATTCCCACAGCCTCAAAAGGGATCAAATAGAATAGAATATATATAATGATGATAATTATAATCATATCATAAAATTAATGGCGATATTACGAACCAGCCGTGGGCGTGAGCAGCGGCGCATGCAAGGCAAGAAGGTGGAGAGATCCATTTCACAAGTCGAAGAAGAAGGGATCCGCGTAGTCCCAGAGAGATGGGATACAATCGTCATCATTGACGTCGAGGGGCCAAGCCGGGGGAGATCCGGGCGGTCCGAGGGGGCCCACAACCAGATCTGGATGAACCGGTGCAATTAGGGCCGGGTTCTGAGGTTGAGGGCCGGCCAGGGCGGGATGAAGATGATTAGGGTTTTGGTGGGAGGCTGTGGCGGTGGCGCTAGTGGTGGTAATTTCAGCGTGCTGGTGGTGGTGGAGTGGATATAGATTGAAGGCGGCGGGAGGAGGGGGGTAGATTGGGAAGGGGGAGGGGAGGGAGGAGGCCATGGAGGAGAAGGAGAAGGCGGAGGCGGCGGGGCGGGGGAGGAGAGGGCGGAGGGCGGAGGAGGAGCGGGAGGAGGAGGAGGAGGAGGAGGAGGAGGAAGAGGAGGAATTATTTGGAGAGGAGTGGAGGTTGAGCTGGGCTCTGGAGCCGTAGAGGATGATGGCGGCGCGGTCGTAGGCACGGGCGGCGTCCTCGGCAGTGGAGAAGGTGCCAAGCCACTTGCGGGTGCGCTTACGTGGCTCGCGGATCTCGGCGACCCATTTGCCCCAGCTGCGCTGACGGACGCCACGGTAGCGGAACTTGTTGTTGTCGGGGCCGCCTTTGCCCTTGCGCTTCCGCCCTCCATTGTCGGAACAAGAAGGAGTAGTCGTACAAGGGTTTTGGTTTTGGTTTAATATTGGTAAATTAGGAGGAGGAGGAGGAGAGGGATGATGAGGGTGAGAGGAGGAAGGTGAGTGGTCGTCCATAAAAGAGAAATGAGCGCCTCGTTCAGTGGGAAGAGAGAGAGAGAGAGAGAGGAGTTGAAAACTTGGGGGTTTGTTTCTGCGTTTTTCTGGTGGATGGGATCTCAGTTAATGGTGGAATAGGGCGGTGCTTTTGAGTGCATTTCCTTATATACCCAAAACCATAATTTTAATAATTAAATAAATAACAAAAGAGAAAGAAGCAGAGACTAGCTACGACTAGTAAATAAAGGAAAATAAATACATGTCGTCAGAGGGACTTTTCTTTCAGCCGATTTCTATGAATAGTGAATACCAATACATCTCCTCTCTCACTTTACTTTTGTGTTTTGTCTGACAAACTCGCAACCCACAACACACATTTAAATAACAAATACACTGTTACTAAACGTACACGCTCTCTCATACTTTCATTTTTACTTCTACGTTGTTAGTTGTTACTGTCTTCTTAGATCTTTTATTCGGTTGTCAATTTTATGTTACAAACGGGAAAACAAAAAAGGTTCAAGTTTGGTACTCTCAGTGTGATGTTCCACAAGCACAAGTACACATACGTAACTGCTACTATGTCAAAATAACCGGAACTCTAAAGTTATGTTTAAAATAATTAACCGCTACTACACCTATCAACAATATGCACAATTTTTTTCGGTGACCCATTAATATAGAAACTTCAAAGTTGAAACCACATCCCTTATAATTTGTTTTAAAATTTACAAGGGATGATGAGGTGAGGGGTGAATTTCAATGTTACCAAACAGTCATGAAATGACCAAAAGTTTATCAATGTCGAAATTTGAAGAGTATCATAAGTAACAAAGTAACCGTCTATTAAAACACCATTAACTACACTACCTGTATATTCTGCACCAAATATCTTGATTAGTAACTATACGATCTCCCAACTTATAACGGTAAGTATTCTATAAATACTAGAGGTAACACATCATTCTCAAGTATGCACGAATTTGATTACAACGATTGAGATTGACTTGGACTTTTGAGTGTTCGTTTCTGTTTTGGAGGTCCTAAATCCATTTATTGCGATTAAAAAATAAATTTCGCTTAAAACAAGGAATATAACATAAAAGAGACATTTTAAGCCTGCATCTAACCTAACTATCGTTGAGAAGAAGCTTGTTGAAATCTGATTGAGGAGAGTGTGCAAATAGCGAGGAGGATTCCCAGGTAGACAAGAACAAGTCATAAAAAAGTACAAGAAAATAATTATTATATGCTCCTTTAAATAGTATATCTTGACATACCACAAAAGAAATAAAAAATATATGTTCCAATAAAATGCATACTCGAGAGGATACGAATGATACATTAATAGGAAAATTCTGTGGAGAAGTTTTCGGTGGGGATATACTTTTTTATATATACAAGTGACAAATATCTTTAGGAGCTTAACTCTTTCAGTGATTCCCATTCAACTTTGACTCTAAATTTGACAGTATCAAACAAAACACAAAAGCCATATAATTTCTTTAGTTTAAATTTCCCTAAAAAAATTTGATAGTATCAATTTTTATTGTAAATTTTTAATTTCATCACACTAGACCTTAAACTTAAGATAATTGTTGAAATAAAATAATATTAATCTATTCTTTTTCGAATAATTAAATATTTAATATAGCCATCGACTTGAACTTAGCTCAACTCATCGCTCCAACTAAAATTCTCACGCAATTACTTTACTTATTTTGAAGAATATTTAATATTGCTGATTTCCATAAGTATGTATTCAAAATATAAAAATATTTAATAGGTAAGACTTTATTTGAGGGGAATTGCGATTGCCTATTGAATGCAACATTACGCCATGTAGAAAAAAGTCACCATATTGAACTTCCACAATTTTCAAGCCGACGATCCAATGGCAATGGAAGAAGTTACAAATTTGAGAGTTGATTGTTTTTATTATTCTTGACTTGGAAATTGAAGTATATTTATGGTTTTTTAGTACAATACGTGGGTGAGTGATCAAATTCACGACTTTTTTATTGGAGATACACGTCAATTACCGCTGAAATATATTTAGATTGAAGTATATTTATGGTTTAACTAATAACAATTTTGGTTTTGAAAAATCATGCTACTTATTAGTAATTTTTGTAAGTAGTTTCTAAAAATATTTTCAAAATTATACACTAGTTTTAAACTTAAGGGTCTGATTTATAATTTTTTTAGATTTATGTTTTAAAATTACATGCTAGTAAAAACCTAGGTAAATTTAAAATAATTATAAAAATCTAATTTTGTTTTTGAAAAGTGATCGATAGTAAAAAATATTTTAAAACGTAGTGACTAAGTAGTGATGCCTCTGTCTAAACGTTACTTGAATCTTGAAAAGTGAAAATCGAACAAAGAAGAACTCGTCTCCATTCAAAATTAACTCTCGAACAATATTATGCAGAAAGAAGTTTAATTCTATATCAAATTCATTATAATCATCTTTTTATATATATATTTGACTTTTTTGAAAAATATCGGTAAAGAAGTTATGTGATGTCGTAAAGAGGCAAATTTCAAAATTTGTATTGTAAACTTGTAAGTAAGATGGTGTAGAAATTGCTGGGTGGAGAAGTAATTATTTATTATCCATTTAAGATAAGACTTGAGAGAGAGAGGTTTGCTGATGCTGCCCTTATTGGGCTCTGTCAACGTCTCGTCTTCATCTCTATCAGTATCAATATTATTATTTTTTAAACTCTATTTTTCGTTGTCTGAATTATTCTTCCCCACGTGTATAATTATCTTATTAAAAATTTAATCACTGTTATTTCAATATGTTTCTTAAAAGAAATATTTTTTCACTTAAAAATAGTTAAAGGGATGTTTCATATCGTTTTGATTTTTGAGAAATTTCAATTCATACCATAAACTTAACATCTATTTTTTTTGAAATGTTACAACTTTTCTTATCTTACAAATATAGCATAATTAACATCTATTTTTTAAATATTTTTTGCATGACATTTAATTTTAGTTTAAACTTGATTTGAGTTATTAAAATTTTAATTATCAGCTATATTTTAAAATACATGTTTGCACCTTCATTCATGTAAATACTTCTTTTTATCATCTTTTTTAATGATTTTTTTAAGAATTAACTACTAATATAGTTTTTAAAATTATCCAAAAGCAAGTATACTTCAATATATCTTCAATCTCTGTAGCTCCCAAAATTTATTTGATTAAATAAAAAAATTACAAATAAATTATTTTAAAACCAAAATTTCTTTCACAATTACATGCGTGTATTAATTATTTACTTTAAATGAATAAATATAATTTCATGGAAGAATAACAAAATAAATAAAATTACAATGGGTAACAGACCCCGCCACATTTACAAATATAGCCACGTAAATTCTTTTTACAAATATGATAACTTTAAAGGGTGAATTTTTATACTTATCTACCAGTGATAAACGATAAATTAATAGACATACTAAATTGAGATATTTCGATGAATTTAAAAAAAAAGGAGTTTGTGTTTGTAAATCCTTTTAGCTCTGCGGTATGTTTTGTTATTATTTTTTCGATTAATATTGAAAATTTGACAACCCGCTATTTTTATATTTTAAAATTCTTTTCTATTAATTGTTAAATATAGGTTATTACTAATTGTAACTTTTAATATTTTCTTATCGTAATTGGTAGAGGCGTAGAAATTGGAGGAATATATCTGGTCTGGATGGCTCTCTCTTTAAATTTGTGGATATTTTTGACCATAAAGCTGTTGTTGACTTCATTTACAATTACTGTTCATATACAGAATGTCGGCGGGTTTTATTCAAAATATTTCGTAAATGTGTAAAAAAAACTACCATTTGACCCAAGTCAAACTTTTTTTCATTTTTGTATGTGATATAATGAATTTAATTAAACAAGTCTCTTCAAAATAGCAAAATATTTAAATTTTAGTTTAATCTAATCATTTAATCTTCCTTTTTTTCTTTACAAATCAATTTTTTCAATTTAGTTATTAATATATATCTGCAAATGGTAAGTGAACGATATTGTGCAATTTAATAATTTATATATGTTTTTTTTAATGAAGTGGTTTAAATTTACCATTTTTAAGAGATTTCAAAGATAGATAATAGTCAAGTATTTTTTTTTTGTTAAAATTGGCAAGTTTTAAGATATTTATTTAATGGTCAAGATAATATACACTGGTTTGCTAGAATTGACGAGGTTCATTAATTTGTTAGAGGTTCATTTTCATTACTATTGGCAAAACTTATAGTATGTTCACTTTCATTTGCTTTGGAATTAGGGGTGAATTTAATTAAAGTCTAAATAAAAGCACAAATTACCGTATTTATTTAAGTTTTTGGTCTAATTTAATAAAATTAGAAATTATTTTAGTACATTAGTATTAAGATAAAAATTTAACCTTCAATTTTTAAAAAAGAAGTAGGTATAGACAATTCACACATTGACATATGTATAATGGGAATATACATCTTTGGATGACGCCAGCATCACGAGTACCATCTGCAGCACTCAAGGGACCTGAACAAGAGCAGGTTACCTTGAAAAAATGGATGATTCGTCTTGATAAACTAATTAAAATTTGAAATATTTTATATTTAATAAAATATATTGAGGACATGGAAATATTAAATATAAAATTATAAATAAAAAACAACTAAGAGAAGTCAATCAAATCCAATAAATAAGATACACATAATTTTTTCTGAGAGGAGATTGAAGGTTTGATATTCTACTAAAACAACGAGATCGGCCAAAATCAATAAGCCATAAGAGCCACAACCTTAAGTTAAGTTAAGTGAAGATTAAAAGTTTGATATTCTACTCAAAAAATGAGATTTGGCCAAAACCAATGAGTCAAAAGAGCCACACTCTTAAGTTTATAATAGCTATGAACTACTCATCTAATTGGCAATTTATTTTGAGATGGAACCTATGAATATTAATAACAAGAAGAAGACAAAAGTGAAGTAACAAAAAGGGGAAAGATAAATAATGTTTGGATTTTTTTTTAGCAACATGTGAAGGTGGAAGTTTGAAGGTATGACATCTTGGTTGGAAATATAATCTTGGTTAAAAAATACATTTGATACTTTAAGATGGTAAGAATTTAGTTCCTATCATTAAACATTCCGTTAATATTCAACAAAAATATTATGTGGCTACCACCTAAGATTTATGTGGATAAATTAAAGGGTTATTTGTACAGTATTTAAATCCTTATTAATTTTAAAATATATTGACTAAATCGTCATTTTTAAAGGTTGAAGGACTAAATCATTACTTTAATAAAAATATAAAATTCTAATTATGTTCGGTAAGAGCATGTGGATGTGAGCTATCAATGGTAATGCTAATGGGGGACACCCTCAGTGCCTCGGTACTCTTAACTTCTCAAAACCCCCTCCCCACTTTAGCCCCACATTTATTTATTTATTTTTTCTTCTTTTTCTTTTTAATTTTGAGAGTTGGAGTAGATGAATTAAAATGAGAGTTAAACCGAGAAAGAAGACTTTTACACTAATAGATTAACCACCGATATTTAATGGAATGAATCCGGAGTTCAAAGTTCTTAATTAAAATTTTGCTAAATTTAGAGATTAACCAACCGACCACTATCATTAAATTTACTAATTTTGTAATTGAACTTTTGTTAATGAAAATATTAGGTTTAGTGTAGAATATTTATTGCATTGTTTTGTTTTGTTGCGGATTTGGATTGTAGTTGGTGTTTATCGTATTTCTTTCTTTATTTCAAATCAGTCTTATCCGATTTCGTGAATGGGAAATAAGGCCTGGTCTTGGAGGGCCCAACAAGATTTCGGGCCCAATGTCATTTTCCTGGCCCAATGGTTTATGGTTTCAGACAACAAGTCTCAATCCTATTGTTTCGACCCCGTTTCGTTACTTGTTGCACTTGATGTTTATTATTTCTACTTTTTTTTAAAAATATTCTCAAAATAATTTATAAATTTTAAAAACAATCAAACAAATTTCTTACTTTTGTTATTGTTTTCAATTTATTCCCAAAACATAAATAAAAATATTGTTTTATCTTTTTTAAATGCATGGGTGCGCAACTATATAATTTTACAATTATAAAGAAATAGAAACGAAAGTAAACAAAGCATATGCTCCTCTTTCAAGTTTCATTGAATCTATTCAATCAGCAAACCCATCCCAATTAAAGCCAAGCCATTTACATCCACCCATTTTCCTTTTCTTTTTCCTAATGATGTTGCAGTTTCACATAAACTATGATGCATTATTGATGAATTCTTCAAGATATGAATTTAAAAGAATCATGGAAGGCTAAGAAATAATGCGAGCATGCGTGAAACAAATAATGATAAAACTTTTTTCTCTACCATTTTACCTAAACTAAGACGAGTTTAGTAAAAGAAAAATATTGTTAGCACCTAGCTTACCCCTACTATTGTTCCCTTTTTTTTTAATCTTGAAAAATAAAAAAAAATTCTCTCTTTTATCAATGTAGTTCAAGTTTTTGTTTTTTTTTTTTGAATTCAAGGGGGAGGGAATTCAATCCAAAGATATATATGTTAGCATGCAAATTCTCTGTTTGATTTCAAGTTAAAATGAATTTTAATCTTAATCGCCAATTTTTTAATATATATATATTTTAAAGACATTTGAAAATTATGAAACAAAATATAATAACCAAAAGCTAAGAAGTTATATATTAAAAAGAAAATTCTCCTCTTTGAGAAGGAAAAGTGAAATAATAGATTATCTTCATAATTGTCAACTCTAATTTTTACTAATGAAAAAAAAGGAACCGAACCGTTGAATTGAACATAAAACAAACATAACATCTCTACATAAATATATTATGTATTGTGAGAGATCTTAAGGCGATCAGAAAAATCATATATCATTTAAAACAACAAGGATTACTGATTAAGTTAATGAAAAGGGAACTGTTTTCATATTCAAAGGTTGCATCCAATTCTAATTCTTCACTTTCTACTGCACTTTAGAATCCACAAGAAAGACACAGATAATTAAATGAAAAGGGAAACTGTAAACTTTCTCATTCTTCACTAGACTTCTTCGTTTCATAGCTGATTCTTCATCCTTCAAATTAGAATTCTCTCAATTATAATATAATAGCCAAATGATTTCAATCACCCATCTATGATATTAAAATCCCACGAATTTTCTAATGTTGTATCGAGTAGAGACTAGGACAACCAAATATAAAAAGGAAAAGAAAAATCTCAATGGGAATTGAGTTGGGATTGAATTCTTTATACAGAAACGAAAAGGCAAAAAGAAACTGATCACAGAAACTGAGAGATGAGAAAGTTCAAGCTTTAAATGGATAGGGAAAATGGGTGAAGTCACATAAATACCCCAATTGGGTGATTTCAGATGAACTCTGACTCTGACCAGCGATGCTGAATCCACCATAAGACATATTAACAACACAATCGTCCAAAACACCCGAGGAAGAACAAGAAGCCGAAGAAGAACAAGAGTTGTTATTAGTATTAGAATTATTAGCATAACGAGCGAGACGAGCTCTGGCGAGGGCCAGATCATGCTGAAGCTCCACCATTTTGGTCTGCAACAGAGCAATGGCGCCTATGCAGCCGTAAACAGGGTCCCTCAGCCGCGCCTCTGCCTCATAAGCCAGCGAGTTCACCGTGTCCTCCCTCTGCTCCTCCGGCACCTCCGTCAGGATCTTGCTCACGTTGCTGGCCCCGAACACTTTGTGAACTTTGGCGAATTTCTTTGGCTCGTCGGACCGGAAATACGGCGCGAATATGCAAGTGGCCGTGCATCGTCTCTTCAGCAATTTGCAGGCTGCACAAGAAGATGAAGAGCGTGTCTCATGGCAACCTCTCATCCCTGCTCTGCTGCTTCTTTCATACTACGTCGACTAAAAATAATGTCATCGTCTTTATATAACGCGGAGTGAAGAAGGAAGGAGAGGGGCAATATGTCTTAAATCTTTCAAAGAAATTATATGAAAGTTTGAAGGTGTGGTCCTATATAAAGTGTGATTCTTTGGGCATTAAGTGAGAGATAAGATGATGGTGTGGTTAAGATTAGAATTTAGAATAATAAGGGGGAGATGGGGCCGGAAATGGAATGGAAAATGGGGTTTGAAGAGTAGAGGGGGAGTGAGTAAGTGCAGAATTTAAAGGTTGAAAGAGACAATTCAGAGGGAAAAAGAGGAAACACTTTTAATTGTTTTTCAGAAGTGGGAATTGAAGAACATGGGGTAGCATTATTTGTGTTCCTAAGTTAGGATGAGACATCATGTTTGATACATAAAGTAAGATATAGATGATCTGTCTGAAGAAAGTTTAAAAAAGGGAAAAAAATCCAATGAAAAATAATGTAAAAGAGAGAAAAGAAAAAAAAAACCCCATTCAACCAGAAAGTTGGTTTTCAACTTAATGGTGTGATTTGTGAAAATGATGGTTTCGGAATCTGCAAAGAGAAAAAATGCCCTACCCCTTTAGTACTCTCTAAGTTTTCTTTTGTACATCTCTCATAAAAACCTCTCTCTATTCTCCCTTCATTATTTTTGGTGAAACAACATATTCATATGGTTAATTTCATGTGGGCTTTCTTGAAAGTTAAGGTATTTCCCCACCCAAAAGGCAAGAAGAAGAAGAAGAAGAAGAAGAAGAAGAAGAAGAAGAAGAAGAGTATCAGCTTGATCTGCCATTCTCAATGAAGATAATGAAAAGCTTTCACATTGGTTATAAGGGGATAAAATGAAAACAGCAAGGCTGAAGGAAAAGAACAAGAAAAAGGAAATGAAAGATCAAAAACCATAATTCAACAAGGGGTAATTATGAAGGGATAAAAACAGTCGCATCAAACAAAATGTTGGGGTGGGGATTGGGAAAGAGACAAAGATGATAATGGTATTCACAGAACCCACTTGCTTAAAAATGGTCGTCGTTTTCCTCAAAGCAGAGTTTGAAGAGAGAGAGATAGAGAAGGGGTTTTGTTGCAGTTTAGGCAATGGAAAAAGAGGGAATTTGGAGAAATGATTTTGATTGGCGGAGCTTGGAAAGATGGGCCGGCCCAATAATTATTGAAGATGATAATTTCTCTCTTTTTCTCTCTTCACTCTCAAGTCTCTAACCTTTTATTAAGGTTGAAATTTTGTTGCTCACTTGGTTGGGGATGTTGGACTGTGGTCTCTGTCTTGGAGTAGTTTACTGTAACTCTTCTTTATGGTGCCTTACTCCCCTCCACTAATTTCCAATTCGATCATTAAAGTAGGCCCCATTGTTTGGATTGCATTTGTACGGCTCACAATTCTGTAGGGTCCTTAATAATTAATAATGGAGAGAGAGAGAGAGAGAGCAGTGAAATTGTGCTTCACATGGGCCTGAGTTTATCAATATTGGGCTGGTTGTGACAGATCTGACCCTAATAGTAAGCAATTGGGCTTTTCTCATGAAGCCCACATTGAGAATAGTCAACCCACTTGCATATAGATCCAGGGAGAAGTTCCAGTCTAGTGGCTAGAAAGGTTTGATTCAGTAGTGACTTTTCTTTTTTCCAATGAGAGAGAACTTGTACCCTTTTAGAAGAACCAAAAGCTAAAGAGGTAACATGAGCAAATCATAATTATTTTCATTATTCAATCTCGTAGAAAAATATAACTAAGAAAAAGGCATGTTTGCCAATGTTCCTGACCTTGACAAAAATCAAAGGAATGATCAGTAATATGTCTTATTTATCAAGAGAAGTAAGCAATGGCCATCAAAATCAGCACTGCATATGGGGAAATGGTAAAAAAAACCAGTGATGACCATTCAGAACAAGCAAGAGAAAAATGGAAGCAATTTGAATTGTTAATTGCAGTCATGCTTTGGACTATATATCTGAAATTCCAAATAGATTATAAAAAAAGGGGCTGACCCATTTTTTTGTTCTTAGAAAATGACCATCGTTTGGGGATCTTATGAGCTAAGTTTTCAATACTCCCTATTAAGAAACTTCCAAAAACACAGAGTTGAATATTTGCAAGACGACTTTGAGAGGAGACTGCCCACAAAGTTTGACGAGGTTAACTTGATGCAACTGTTGCATAGGCTTCAAATATAAAATTAATTTGGGATCTGACTATTTTGAGGAGGCAGGAGATTGCTCCAAGTGGCAGCAACCCAGAAGTTCTCCTATTGTCCATACTCTGCCAGACAAACAGAAACTGCCAAAACCCCCCCCTTCCAATTGGTATTGTATCTTTTCTCTTTCCCAATGAAATCAGATTGAAATTTTTCAAATGAATATTTTATTTTTCACGTTTGAAGGAGTTTTGAAGTTTTCCTCCTAGTAATCTATGTCTGACATGATGTAGTGTTGATAAAAACTATGAACAGAGTCTATCCATGGAGTGAGAATGGCCATGGATGTTGCTCTTTCCCCAGTGATGGCAGCTTCAGGCTTTTTGCCTTCTGGGTCTCTGCTGCAATCACTGATTCTCCTATCCAATGAAGTTGCTTCTGAGGAGAAGGCTCCTTTTGTACAGGCTAGGATTCTCTCAACCATGAGAAGAAGAATCAAGCTTCTTGCTTTCTTATTTGAAGAGGTTCAGGAATCAAATTGTCAACTTCCTCCATCTTCCATTCTCTGTCTCACTGAACTCTTTTCGGTAATCCGAAGAGTTAAGATTCTGACACAAGACTGTGAGGAAGGAAGCTGTCTGTGGAGCTTACTACAGACTCAGTTCATTTCCAATCAGTTCTATCTGCTAGTGAAGGAGATTGGGAGGGTACTTGATATATTACCTCTCAGCTTGCTTAAATTAACAGATGATACAAGAGAACAGGTGGAGCTTCTTCACAGTCAAGCTAAGCGATTGGAGTTTTCAGCCGATCCACGAGAGCTTCGGAGAAGAGAAGAGCTTCTTCAACTAATGAACAACAAGGACAGAAACTACAAGAACAAAGGTTTGGCAGAAGTGGGAAAAGTCAAGGAGATTTTCAATAGTGTTGGGCTGAGAAGCCTAGTGGACTGTGATGAAGAAATTTCAAAACTAGAGGCAGAAGCTCTGAAGCAAGCAGGAACAGGTGGATTAATTGTGGTTTCAAATATAAATAATATCATTTCCCTAGTTATGCATGCCAAATCAGTGATCTTCAGTACGAAAGAAAATGAGAATGCTGGAGAAAAATTCAACTTACAGTTTCAACACTCACACAAGCATTTAGATCAGTCATCTTCTTCCCAATCGTTGGTTCCAATTCCAGACGATTTTCGATGCCCCATTTCACTAGATTTGATGAGAGACCCTGTAATTGTATCATCGGGTCATACTTATGATCGTAATTCGATAGCCCAATGGATTGACTCAGGGCATCATGTATGTCCCAAGAGTAACCAGAGGCTAATTCATATGGCCCTCATACCAAATTATGCACTCAAAAGTTTGATGCAACAGTGGTGCCATGAAAACAACGTTAATTTGAATGAATCAACAAAACCATTTTCTTACTCTGATCTGGAAAGAAGCAACAGCAAAAGATACCTTTCAGAGGAGCCGGTCGATCACATTTCCGTGTCCAAAGCAGCTTCCGACGCCGTCAAAATGACAGCCGAGTTTCTGGTGGGAAAACTTGCAACTGGGTCACCAGAAATTCAAAGACAAGCGGCGTATGAACTCCGGTTACTAGCAAAAACAGGAATGGATAACCGACGGATAATTGCAGAGGCAGGAGCGATACCATTTCTAGTGACATTGTTGAAATCCGGCGATCCAAGGATCGAAGAAAATGCTGTGACTGCATTGTTCAACCTCGCAATCTTCAACAACAACAAGATCCTGATAGTGGCAGCGGGGGCAATAGACAACATAACACACATCTTAGAATCGGGGAAAACAATGGAAGCAAGAGAAAATGCGGCAGCAACAATATTTAGCCTAACCATGGTGGATGAGTTTAAAGTAACAATAGGAGCGAGTCCGAAAGCCATACCAGCACTGGTGAGGCTACTGAAAGAAGGCAATTCAGCTGGGAAACGAGACGCCGCCACCGCACTTTGCAATCTAGGCCTTTACAATGCGAACAAAGCCAGTATTGTAGTCGCTGGGGCAGTGCCATTACTGATCAACTTGCTGACGGATGACAAGGCAGGCATCACAGATGACGCCTTGCAGGCGCTCTCTCTGGTTTTGGGTTGCTCTGAAGGGCTGCAGGAGATAAGAAAGAGCAGAGTTTTGGTGCCCCTGCTCATTGATCTTTTAAGATTTGGATCTCCAAAAGGGAAAGAGAGTTCAATTACACTCTTATTGGGGCTCTGCAAAGATGGAGGAGAGGAAGTTGCGAGGCGTCTGTTGATAAATCCTCGAAGTATCCCTTCTCTGCAGAGCTTGGCAGCAGATGGATCACTGAAGGCTCGAAGGAAAGCTGATGCATTGCTTAGACTGCTTAACAGATGCTGCTTTCAATCTCAGCCATGTTGAATGGGACAATGTAGATAAAATACTGCAGAAGTAAATATTTGTGCAAACTCTAAAGATGAATTTACAGGTTTTTTTGGTTTGTTGATTGAAAGATTGACCTCACCAATAAATCTTCTTTTTACCTCTCCTTTTTTCACCTCCTTCCATTGAGAAGGTTGCGAACAAATTTTGTTAGCTTTCTTTCTTTACTCCGTGTTTCAGCCCATGATCTTCTCATCAAGTTGTGGACCACTTTCTAGCTACTTTTAGAAACCATGGGTGTTCTTTTAGCTGGTTCCTCGTGAAGCTCCGTTTTCAACTGCTGTTTTCTCTACGATGAAAAATGAAAGTGTAACGCAAGATTTCCATAAATTTGGGGGAAGAGACGAGATGAGGAGAAAGGATAAGCAGCAGCTTAACAAGAACTTATAATTGAACACGCCTGGACTAAGAGAAGAGGCCACATTATGAGTTTCTTAATGAACTACATATACTTTTGAAGTATGTTAGCAGATAATTGCAAGTTCAACACAAATACTTGAATAATTCATGAAGAATGGAGCTTTCAATTTCATCATGGAATCCGATGCAAACAACTTCATTACTCAACATCTATATCTTTACATTTAATTTACAGGAATATACAAAAAAAATTGGAGATTTTTTTGGGGGTGGGGGTGTGGAAGAATGAAAGTGGTTAACTTCTGTTTAACCAAACCAATCTGCACAGCTTGATTATTCTGAAGACCATCTGTGAACAAGCATTCACAAAGGGCATAGTGAAGTTATTTCATCGGCAACCTATAGCTCCACATAATCCAGCTTGATATGAGAATCCTGTATTTTGTAGTTCCAGCACCAAGTTCCGGTATCCACCTTATCAAGCTCAATGGGATCTAACTGAGCTTCAAAACCTGAATAGTTGGAAAAATCAAGAATGAGCATGATATTGCGTACCCAACTTATGAAAAAGGTGACATCTAATGCATCTCTTTCGCTTTATTCTTAAGAGTGAAAAAACAGCTATTTGCGAAAAATTACAAAGCTAATAGAATCCACCTGAAGTTCCTGGTGCTATTTTCAGTTTGTAGCCATCTGGAACTTCAAATACATGATTACCCTGCAGAACATGAACATGAAAATTCAAAATGTGCTTGGTATTTAACTTCAACCACTCTGGTTCATTTTAAATGATCCGATATTCACGTTTGACAGTCACTAAAGTAGACGGCTGGATTATTCAATCTATAGAAAGTTCTCTGAATCTTGTATGGGTTTGTAATCAGGTCTTAGTAAACGCCCAGTTCCTCCAATAAGTAATTTTGTCAGTTCTACAGTTTATGAGAATGAAATGTTGTAATTCATATAGAACCAAACCTGTAAAACAACATTCATGGCCTCAAATTCAGCATTTCCATGCAAAATGATCTTGCATCCCTCAGACCGCTGCACCTCGAGCTTCCAGTAAATATTGTCTTCAGCATTCCAGACAATTCCTTTATTCAGCACCTTGACATTCTCCAATTTACATCTTCCACACCTAACCAGATGAACACGCTCAGAACCAAAACAATAATTGTCAAACAAAATAAATTTTAGTGCAAAAAGCATAAAGACCTTTGTCCATAGTGGATTAATGATTCACCGTTTTCATCAATCTTCAATGAGCCCATGACATTTTCAGCCAGTACAATCAGACTCCCATCAAGCTGGAACCGGAGGAACTAGATCAGCTTCATTAATTCACTTCGCAAGTGCATGTTCTTGGTGTGCAAGAACATATGTTAGACTTGTGTAGGGACAATCCGTCCCCAGCTAGATTTGAGTATCATACCTGAACATTCCTCCACAGGAACTCCGCAACCTCAACTTGCAATTCAGAGCCCTCTGATATTGAACCTCCAGAGAACTGAGACATGATATATCGTATAATGGTTACAACTACCTGTGAAATATGCAACTGAAAACTATATCTACCCAAACCAGGTAAGATCATTTACATATCTCAATAGTACTATAATTTCACAAACATAAAACTACACTTAGAACTGCAGGTAAACCTCAAAATTACAGTTGAGGGCAAAGTATAAGTAGGCGATATCATTACAGGGAGAGAGTAGGGATACACTCATAGACAATGATGTTAGTAATAATCGAAAACTGGAAACATACCTTCTGTCTAGCAACCTCCCAAAGTGGGCCAAGTGCAGGATGTAGAAGGATGAGATATGGTGGCCCAGAATCAACATATTTGTTGTTACCTTCAACCTGCAATAAGAAAATTAGTTAATCAAGAACAGAAATAGGAGAAGGTATTCAAACCTTGCAAGCAGAAAGAAAGAGTAACGAAATTTTAGGGTATATTTAGAAGACATGTTTAAAAGTAGTGACAATTTTTTTTTATGGAGAGAACTTGATAAAATTTACTGTTATTATTAATTATTTTTTTCTAAACTAATAAATGAAAACACAAGAGAAAAAGATATCTTTCTTAATCATTTTTAAAAGTAGAAAACAGTTTTTAAAGGTTAATCTACAAAATTAAGAGTACATCCTAATACCCACAGTAAAATACTGTTCGCTAGTTTGAAATTAATATGACATACCACAGGAAGTTCAATATTACATGGTGATAGAAGATCACGTGCATTTCTCAAGATATCCAAAAGCGAACCATCTGGAGTCTGCACAAATTAAAAAATTCAGCATGTGAATTATAGAGAGAGAGCGAACATCAGGTTCAATCATTTATCTCTTAGGAAATTTCAAACATATTTCATGCCACTCTCCCCCAGGAATATTCAGAACTTGGTTACACAGATTAGGATATCAAGAGTTGTCCAGGTACACACTATTGCATGAAGAGTTAATCATCTAGCAGGAAACTTTCAATCTAATCTCAATGTTAAAAAGATCATCACATAAACAACCAACTAATTTTTTTTTTTTGGATAAGAAACTTTCATTACCTGGTGTAGAAATGAAAGTTTTTTGGATAAACAACCAACTAGAAAGTATTACCTGGTGTAGGGACGCACTGTCCTGCTTTCTTTTCCTTTTAGCCGAGGATGTGACCCTTCTTCGCTCATTGTACACAATGAAAGTCCCCAGTATGTCTGGTGATATATGCCCATATCATGAATGAAAATGACAGACGATAGATAATGATGTTTACATTTACAATCAAACAAAAAGGTAGCATCAATACCTTCTACATCGTTATAACATCGAGATGAACTTGTTTTAAAGAAGCTATCAGCAATGTTTTGCATTGTGCATTCTAGTCGACCTCCAGGAACACTATTACGGTGCACAAAAGAGAAATGAGTTTATCATGAAGATGGAATGATGCAATCATTGCATAAAGTAATTCTGACATTAAAACTTTGCAGTTTACATTTGATCAAGTAAAATATGTCAAGTAACAACTTAAGAACCAACAATTCGTTGAATCACATACCTATGCTTTCTTCCAAAATGGTCAAGATATGTAACAGGCTTTTTTAAATTTAGCACCATTCCTGGCAAACTCTTTTCACTATTAGTTGACACCACAGACTCCACAGAATGTAAATCCACGTATAAGATGTTTGTATTGGCAGGGAATGGCTCCTGCAGACTAGAACAAATAAACAAGGTTAGCTTATTCTGACCTATACATTATTTCGTTAAGAGATAACCAAAGAACTAATATCAAGCGCAAGCTCCAATGTAGAACAATGGCCACCAAAATGTTGACATCATGGGTGCATCATTGAGGACTTCCAAATTGATAATTAATAATATCTTTGAGACTTAAAAGAAATTGAGAATATGACACACTGCCAGAGGGTGTTGAAATTATTCACTTGGTGACCAATTCTTTGCAGTAAATTCTTTAAAATTTCCAAAGAATTATATACTTACACACAAGGATTGTAGTCTTCTGCTCAGTTACCCCTCCCCCATAAAAATGTTAAATTAATAAAATTGAATTAGACTAAAAGATCAAAAAGATTTGAACAGATAGAAGATATCCACCTGACTGTGGAACTAGGTCCTTCTGTGATCCCATACTTGTCAAACTCAGTGTACTCAATGCATGACAAACCGTATTCCCACATCCCATCAAGATTCTTCTTCTCAATCAGAACATTGATTCCTTCTGTAGCGCCTGCAGTCCTCTTACAAGATGCAAAGCCTAGTTTCTGCAACCCATAAAATTTTGATGATCAGGATATGAAGAAATGGACCAGGTCTCAATTCCATATAAGTTCAATCTAATGAAGGGTACAATTTTCCAAGAAGTTAATAATCAATAAGTTTGGGGAGAAAAAAAATATTCAGGTTTATAAAACAATGTTCGAGAAGATATTAGGAGACGTAAATTTCATTCTTTCTCAGCACTGTAGATTAATGATAATTGATAACCATACATTATCTTAGAGATAACTGATTGTGCATTATGCATAATGTCATATATAGTTAAAAGACAGTTAAAGAATTCCAACATTTATGAGTATGATAACTAGACAATTCAAAGAATTAGCACTTAGAATTGCAGAACTAAAATCACGTTTGAGATGCGTTAATGCAAGTCTATAGATATCAAACTTATATACAGAATCCAACGGTGCAAATTCATGCACCATATTGTGCATACAACTTATGCTATGAGGTGACATCAAAAGCCATCCACAGGCTTTAATAGGCCAACAGAGTAGCACCACCTTGCATAGAAATGAAGTTTTGAGCGAAAAGTTGAGGCTAATCCTCTAGCAAGTATCTTATTAGGACATGATCGTAAGCTCCACATCAAACACAGTTGACTACCACTCGCAAAACTGGAATGAGAAGTATATTTGTTGTTCTAGCTTCAAGCTTACCTTTTTGTTCCGCAATCCAATTCCAGACAAGGCCAATAGGGTCAGATCTGTAGCTGCCACGACATTACTACAAGGTCATTAGAGTCTACATCAAGTATAAGGCACCAGTTATACATAATTAAGTAATTTAACTCACAATAACTATATCTTACCTTACTTGCCTAACCGTAGCACCTTTTCTTCCATGATCATAAAACCACTTGAAGATACCTTTATCACGTGCAAGCTTCCATATAACACCATGACCACCAGGCTTGCATATAGGAGCAAAAGGTTTTGTAACTAACCATAATCCATCATCTGCACCAATGGCAGGAACCAGAGGCTGCAAACATGCAGTAAACAAGAAATGTAAGAGTTAACGACCTTTAGAATTTCAAAAATAAAAGGAAATTAAAAGTGAGAAATTTGATCTTTCCACATTAGAATTAGTATGACTTTTATCTGAAAATTTCTCATAAATAAACCTGTTCAAAGAGTTGGAAATTTGACCGACCCCTTCCAAACCATCCAAGTCTTTCACAAAGAGACATGATCCTTTTGTGGTTATTCTTTGCTGAACTTGTCATGATTGCGACAGGTGTAATACATTGCTTCCCATAGATCTTGTTGTACAAGAATTCTCTAGCCTTGGATAAAAAAGTTGAAAAATTAAATGCATATGAATCCGATCATTTCCAATCAATCATTAAATGCCTATTAATTATTTGAATCAATCAGACCAGATACCTGAAGATCTCTTATAAGACCTTCCAATAAAGTCCTACCACAATAAGAAAGCATTGCAGCAGGAAGACACTCTCCTGTTTCAGGATCTACCAAACCAAGCCTATCAGCAGCACCTCCCAAAGGATAAATCTCACCCAACTCGGGTAAACTCTGAAAAGGAATAAAATCTTATAAAATACAGTTCAATATATTTCGTTTATTATTTTTGTCTTAAAAACTATTGCCCCAGCTGTTAACCTCAATTCCCCACAATGCTGCTTGAGATGCATAATCTATATTTTGAGAAAGATCAGGTCCATTGGGTGAATGAATCTCCAAAAATTCACATTCCATTGCTTGATTTTTTTGTCCAGACCAATTCTTTGGATATCTTTCAGGTTTTGAACAGGTAAGAAGCTCTAGAACTTTAATCTGATACCTGCATAAGAGCATTCATTTCAAAATAGTGATTTATATCTGCCAAGTTATTTTGACATTGCAACAGTATTAGAAATTCTTCCCTGGCTAATGCGCATTCAATTTCTCCCAATATTTTTCAGCAATAACTAAAGGTTTAGCTCCAACATTGTGATGAGTACATCTTTAATGAGCTCCAATATTGAAAATTCAAGAAGAACAAACCATTTAAAAGATATTTATTCTTATCTAGGCCTGAACACCATTTTTTTTTCTTTTAATGAAAGATCACTATTTGAACAGGACTATTAATGAATGGAAGAAAGGCAAACCACCAGTTCCGTGATTTCAATCTAATTGACACGAGTCTAAAAAGAACTGCAATTTTAATCCATCCTTCATGAACCGGTGACGGCCAAAACTTGGAATGATAAAATGTAAATTTCACATGTAAAGCAGAAAAAATCGGTAGGCTTGACGAGCATATATTGGAACAGGACAGCTGTAGTTGAAGTAAATTAGGCCATAATTGAGAACTCACCCGATGATTCCTCCAATGCAATCGTAAAATTTTTCGATTTCTCCTAAATCCATCAAGAGCTTCTTCAAGTCCCTAAACTCTTCCTCCTCCATAACCGTTTCCCCCTTCCCATAGCTCTCACCACCACCATTGCCATTTACATCCAACTTCTCAATCATGTCCACCAAAGAATAAAGCGCATGCTTCACCACACCCCTCGCCGTCTCAAATTCACCCTCCACAGACTCAATCCCTAAACTAAGCACGTGTTCTTGCCCCGCCGCAACCAAACATTTGAGCAAGAAACACTCGTAGAGTTCCAAATTGAGCGCAGGAAAAACCCTATAGAACCAGTTTCGGCGGGAATTGAAGAATTGTTTCACTCTGGAATCACGGTCAATCACTTTCAACTTCTCCTTGACGCTCTTCCGAGCAGAGAGCTTAGCACAAAGAGTTCTCAGCCGAAGAATCTCCTGTTGGAAACCATATTCCGGAGCTGGTGGCGCGTACTCAAGCGGAGCTGTGGAGACCCGAGGTATATGCAGGGAACGAGAAGAGGAAGAAGCAGCAGCATAGGAAGAAGACGAAGAGAAGTGAGAGGAAGGGAGAGAGAGGAGAGGTCTAGTGAGGCAAGGTGGAAAATACAAGGTTTTGGAAGTGAAGGAGAGAGGGAAATGGTGGTTATGGTGAAGCACAGGCGTCGCCTGCGCCATTGTTGACAGCAGAGAGAGGGAGTGTGAGAATTTTGCAGAGGGAACTGAAATTAAAATTGAAAATGGAGAAGGGATAAGAAAAAGATGCGAGAGGCATATGCTTGGGTTGAAGGAGATGGGAGAAAAAGGGGAGAGAAGCTGTAACCGCCAACAATATCTGGTTGGGGTTGAGGAGTGAAGAAGAGCAACTGAGGTGGCGCCAAACAATGGACCTACTTGTCAATGTGCTCTCTCTAGATCCGTCCGTCCACATATATGGGATCTTTTAGGAAACAAAATGTAACACGTTTTTTACATACCCTAATCCGTGTAGTTCATTAATTTTTTTTTTATTATTTTTTTTAAATGTTTCATTTAGTCAATATTAAGGATGGCAGAAAAAAATCCGTGGAATCCAATCTCCACGGATACCCAACCCAATCACGGTCAAACCAAGTATTCTTAGTTGGACTTGGGATCTCTATTTACTGCCATCGAGTAGGGGTTTTTAAAAATATTTATAAACTTTCTAAAAAATATTAAAAATAAAAAAATAAAAATAAATATATATCAAGGACGAGGAACCCATCCTTGATTAGGGAATCCCGTCCGGTCCTCGCCCCAAGAATTTCGGGGACGAGAAGGGGGATGAGGGAAAAAATCCACAACGGAACGGGGATGGGGATGGCCCCCCCGATCCCACCTCACTCCGTTGCCATCTCTAGTCAATATAACTTAGAAAATATTCCGGTTAATTATTGTACTTTTGAAATATTTGTTTGGATGTTTATGTTTATACCTCTAAAAAGTGATCCCATAACTCATATTATCGGGTATTCTCGTTATCGCTTTTCCTCTAAGATTCTCTCTCTTTCATTACATCATTAATTCAATCTATAACTACTTTTTTCTCCTACTATTGTTGTCTTTTTTTTTTCATTTTTATTGTTAATCTCTCTACTTTTTAGATAGACCTAAATTATTAAATGTACCATAACTTATTCGTTTAAGTTTTTGGGTTAATTGATGGTTTATCATAAAAAAAATTATTTATTACTTGGATCTAATTTTCAGCTTGAGGAATTGACATAACGAATGTCTTTATCCCCTTAATTGATAATTATATCTATCTGAAGGTGAATATCTTTTTCCCTATCTCTCTCCTCTTGAGTCAGCAGAAAAATATTCTTTATACATAAAATAATAATTTGAATAAAATTAATACTAATTAAATGCATCTTCATTTGGGGGTTGGGATTAAATGCATCTTCTTACCCATCTATTTAATTTTTGAAGGTCACATAAACTTTTGTAATATCTTGAATACTATTGGTGATCTACATAATTAGTTCTTTTAAAGAAAGGGATTTAGCATTTTATATGATGGTTCTTAATGCCCTGTTTTTATTTTTCATACTTCTGTTTCAATTTGTTATATATCTAATTTGAAATAAATGATAATTGAAGCAACAATATAAAACTAATACTATTCACTCTATAACCGTTTATTTAATTTTTAATATTTTAATTTTTTTTATATATGTATATATATATATATATATATATATTTTTACAGAAATCAAAAGCATTTAATTACTTTAGATAGTATATAATCAATATTATCATTCATTGTGCACCCAATAATTATGATTGTGAATTATAGTTCTTCATTTGCATTTTCATTTATTTCTTCGTCTATTTAGAATTTTTATAAAGACGAGTTTCATACGACATTAAAATTAAAGGAAGTAAATCATTTAATTACATAAACATGCATTAAAATTTTAAAATGAGTGGAAATACATAGAATAAAGTAATGCGAATAAAATTCCCATCATCTTTTAGCCTTTTACAAATTTCTTGAACAACTATTTCCTCTACCCTCTTCCAACGGAGACTAATTTCATATCTATCAGCTCCAAGATAAGAACTTCCACCTCATATAATATTACTTGAAAGTGATGGCACATGTATACTTTGAGGGAAATTAAAGTGTTACCTCATCAGTAAATATAAATCTTGAAAGTTATTGATTAGTTTGTGGTTCGCTTAATCTTTAATACAGAAAAGTAAAAAAAGCAAAATACCTACCATTATCAAACCAAGAATAATTGGCTGATACCACATTAAACTTAAAAAAGGAATAATAGAAACTTCGAGTAAAATTAATTAAGTTTATACTTTGATGACTTTGGTAGCCTTATCTTCTCAACATTTTTCCTTTAAAATTTTATCTCTCTCCACACTTTTGACCATGGATTTCCCTTTTTGTTCGTCTTCGTGACCCAAAATCCAATTGGAAGGATTCTTGAACTTCACTAGCCGTCACTACCCTTTGCTTTTTGCTTATAACTTGTTGTAGACTTAGAAGGAAAAAAAAAAAACATACGGTACTAATAAATTAAACGCCATTTCTAAGTGTATTGGAAGCTGCGTTGTAGATTTTATACACTGAAGAAGAACCTGAAAAATCTGTAAATTACAAAAAAGCATTCTTCATTCTTAACAATTTAACAGTATGTGTGTGTGATAAAATCTTTTTTTTTTTTTTTCTTGTGGCAAAAATCTTGCACAATCTACCAAGATCTTCACCGTATCCAATTTCTTTTGTATCTAAAGATCATCAAAACCCTAAATTGGTAGCTATGCAAATCTTTTTTCAATCCTTTCTTCCCTAATTCGTGTATTTTCAAATTGCAGGTTTTATAAAGCGTTGGTTCTCTTTTCATTTTTTTTACACACTTCTTTTCGAAGAATTCCTTGTCTCTCTCATAAAATTGCATATTCCATTTTTGGGTTTCTTCTTCTGCTTGTTTTTATTGTACAGAAAATTTTGATGCATGCAAGAGAAAGTTTTATAAGATTGTGAATCAGACTGATTCTCTCCTCTTTAATAATATTTTGTTGAGCCCAACGGTCACTTTCCTCCCCTCATTCAATTACCTATCATTTTAATTGAATCCTTTTCTTTATCGCATGTTTAATTTGTCTCTGTATCTTGCTGCCTTTTCTCTACCCCTGCTTTTGATTTGATTTTGTTTTCTTTTCTCCATACCCATTTTGTTGTACGCCACTCTTTATAAAAAATATTTTGTTTTACACTCTCTAATATCCTATTTTTATTTTTTATATTATTTGAATTACAACATTTGAGATTATATTAGTATAAATACATAAATGAAGCTTTAGTTCTGTATTTTCTTTCTTCTAAAATTAACGGTTATATACCTGAAATCAATTAGATGGTGTAGCAAGAATATGCATAATAATAATCTACTCTCAATTGAAGCTTAATTATAATTAAGACAATAATATTTGAGCGTGTCTACTTTGCATATAACTTGTTTAGAAATCGATATACTAAATTGGATAGAGATATCAAAACCATTCCGTGTGGGAGGGAAAGGGTCGGAACCCACAGTTTCGGTCCGGACTGTAACGATGGAAGAGGCGACCCGAAAAGAACTCGTCGTCAGAAGTCCTTTGATTAGTGTTTAAACGACCAGCAATTAGGTGTATCTGCCTTCAACTATCTCCGATTCGGTATACCCACTGCCAAACTACAACAACAATATTCCCAAACTTACAAGTAAGAGACTGCACTCTAATACTAAGTACCGATCTTGCTACCAAATCAAATTCAAAACTAATTTGAGCATTGGAGTGTTTGCTCCCTTGTGTAGGAATTCTCGTACTAGATTGACTCAAGACGTCGACCGATTCCTTGGACTCGGCCAACTACCGAGTTGGATCAAAACACACAATTTGTTGCAAAAAACATATACAAACAAAAAGATAAAAAGCAAAAGAGGCCTGAATTTCAAAAGAGAAAAAAAAAGCCAAGATGTGTGTGGGATGATTAATGATGAAACGCCATTTTCTACCATTTAAGCTGCATTCTGCATTTCATGCCAAGAAAATTAAGAATATCACTGAAAAAACTGTGAAAAAAGAAAGCATTTTATTTTCCTGTTGTTTTTCACCATTTTTCTGCTGCAGTAAAATAATAATATAGTTGTACGTTCACTCGTCACCTTTTTGTTTTTCTCTTCAACCTACCAATTTTATTTGTCTATATAAAGAGGGGTGTTTTCTACATTTCATCCACTCTCGACTCTACACTTCTTCCCTTCGCCTAGATTTTTTTCTCAAGAAATTTGCCCTTCTTTTCCACCCAAGGTTTTTCACTAAAAAATGGACCGAATTGTCTCTATATTACTTGTTTTTTTTATCAAACCTGAATTTTTGTTTGTTGCAAGCTTTTGTTTTAATTTTAAATCCACCACTTTGTGGCTATGCACTTCAATGATTACAATGCACCCACTTCGACACTTGTTTTACTCTTTGTATTAGCCCTTTTTTTTTTATTTATGGTAGAATATCAATTTTGGGTTATAAATTAGGGGCACTCATGGATAATGATAGTTGCAGTTAGATTTCTTTTATTTATATTATCAAAATTAAAAGCTCACCAGTTAGATTATTGGTTAGTATCATTTCATTTGTTAGTGTCTTTTTTTTCCTTTCTAACCACTTTATATCAATCCTCTATGATCTTGAGAGTGCTTTTACTATAAACAATAATTTAATAACTAGTAATAAATTAATATGTGATATTATAGTGGTAAGTTTTGGTTTTATTTTTATTTTGTTTATATATAATTTTTTAAAAATAAAATATTATCTGAAAAATTCACATCCTAAGAGTAAACCCCTATCATGTACGCGATGATTTAATTCCGTCGTCTTCATCCATCTTCCATCTTCCGTCCTCCCTTCTATCTTCTCTATTCCTATTCATATTCCATTTTCCTTCGTGGATGCACCAAGAGTAGCTGATGAGGCTGTCAAAGTATAGGCGGAGGCAAGATTACGAAATCAGAAAAAGAAAGAGAGACAAGTTAGAGAGGGCGGATTAAAAAAATCATAAGATTTGATGAAACTTGAGGATAGAGAGTGGGCAAGAGATTAGGGCTGACGGAGGTGAGAGATAAGGCGAGGCGGAGGTGAAAGAGAAGGTTGAGACCGAGGCTTAGAGAAGACGGAGACGGAGAGGTGAGAGCGAGGGCCGAGGTCAGGGCGAGAGAGAAAGAGGTTGAGCAACGTAGGCAAATAATGATTTTGAGTTTTAGTTGAAAAATAAAGTATAAGTACATTAAAATATTGTTCAAACTATATATTATTATATTACGCCAAAACAAAGTTTTAGTATGTAAATTTTTTTTTGGATGTTTCAGTTTGTGTGGGGCATTGTTGAAATTTTTCTGATGTGGTGAAATTTCTAGACAAATAGAAGGATGAGTTATTCTAGTTATTTTAATATTATTGTTGTAAATGAGAAAATTAGACCTCTAACTTCTTAAAGGAAATCTTGGAGGTAAGTTTTGATTAGTTAGTCGAACTCTCTAGGCAGGAGAATGAAATCTCTTTGTATTAGTAATCTTTTGAATGATGGTAAAGACTTTCCCTATACTCTTATAAGTTAACGTTAATGCAGTAATAATTTGTAATTTTTGGTTTGAGAGTTTATTTCTGTACGTTGATGATTTTAGTTTGTTCTTTGGTTTATTTACTTGGTTAATACATTAAAATCATGTATAAATAAATAATCAAATTATTAAAAATCTTTTGAGTTATACAACTAAACACTTGGTTAAGAAGCTGAACATAAAGCTGCCTCATACATTTGGGGAGAAAGCAGATTCTGATTTTCTCACGGTTAGTTTCCAAACGCTGGGCCAACACGACTATTTCATAACACCATACTAATAAGATATGATTGGAATTTACTTGTGTCCGTATTTAACATTCATTTAATTTGTTTTTTTTTTTCTGGTTGAAATACAACACTAACTATCTAGAAGTTTCTACACATTTCTCTTATGGGTAATAACTAGTTCTTTCTAGATTGTTCTTGACAATTCTTAGACTTTTTTTTTAGGTTCCACAGGATTCTAGAGAAATCTTTTGGATAAGAATAGATAATGAAAGATCTAGAATATTAAGATTTGAAAGCAGCATAGAAAGTTCTTTTTGTATAAGTGAATCAACAAGTGAATAGAGAAAACTTAGAAAATGTGAGAGAGTCTTCCATCAAAGAGTGTCCATATTCATTCTTTCTAAATAAAAGTTTTTTTCATCTATTTCCTTTTGTGCTAATTCATTCAACACCACGTGACCGGTTAGGAGATCGAACTCATAATCTCTTAATTAGAGAGCTATACCGCAGAGCTATGCTTACTTTGACTAATGATATACATGTTACCTTAACATATTCTAGATATTAAAATATTTCAAGAATTCATATTTTTTCAAAAGTTGGCTTAACCTTACAATAATTAAATTGGTCAAAATTAATATGAAATAAATAGACAGAAAAGAAAAGAGGGAGTGAGAAAGCTAAAGCTCCATATAAATCTTCAATATCCAATCATGAAATTTGGCTTGGATCCGGATACATCTTCAATATCAAATCACGAATCTAGATACCCATATAAATCTTCTCCCATAATGAAGCTAAGATTATGAATCAAATCAGTAAGATCTCCTCTGAAAAAAAAAATTTAAATAATAATAAAATCTTCCATCTCCAAATTTGGTTTGGATCTCCAAAAATATACCTTCAATCTCAAATCCATGAATCTTGGTTAGATCTCCATGTTTAAGCTTGATGACATTAAACTCATATAAATTTGTAACATAACTCAGATAATGTTTTCCAAGGGATCATCAATCTCATACATATCATCAATATGTAGAAGATGAAAGCGAAATGAAAAATGAATCCCAAAATCAAAGTAACTCCATGTTGGGAAATTGTTCGCAAGGTGGGTTCCACTATAATTGAGATTAGATACAGAACACTCAAATATCTCACCTCGATATTGTCTCCCTCTAGACGTCCTAACAAAAGCCCCCACACATATCATCGTCTCCGACGCCATGGCGCTACGGATGGAAATAATTCAAATAATATAAGAGTTTTCCTTTCCTCATTATTGTTTGTATTCGTATTGTTTGTAACTGGCCACTTGATTTGGTTCTCATTAATGTCTATCTTTGTAGATGAACTACATATGAAAATTTTCCTATTTTCCTATACAAAATCAAGGAATTAGTAATACTTCTCTTTGGGATACCTACCCAATTATAGTAAATTTTTGGAGTCAAAATCATGACATGAAACTAGTTAAAAACTCCACGAATGCACTAGTAAATCACCCTGTTCTAGGAACGACTTACTGTATTTGGCCCTCCTGGCCTGCAACTTCCCGTTTCACCTGTTTTCATCCCTGCTTTTCGTCCCGACGTATCCCGGCTTGATCCCAATTCTTCCTTCGCTTATTCCGACATCGTTTTGGCTCCACCAATCCAACACTCCAATCCACTTTTTTGAATCCCACTGAAAAATATGTCTAAGAATAGGATAAATAGTCATCCTTGAGAGCTCATAAAGTGAAGATAACTATTATGTTGGAGGGAGGCCAATTGTCTGGCTACTACACTAAGAAAATCAGTTTCACATAAAAGGAATTTTGCTAATGCAAAAATGAATACACTTATCACACCATGAAAAATGTTGGCTTGGGTTAATCTCGGCCATATTTAGGAAGTTGCAGACTTTGTATCGAAGAGAAGAGGAAGAAGATAAATGCAGCTACCAAAAATTTTCTAATTGTGGTTTAAGTATTTATAATTTAGAAATATATCAGATATAAAAATAATTTTCTAAAATTTAAATTTGGAATGCAGTTTGGATAATATGCGAATAATAAACATTTGAAATTTTAAGCTCGTTTTAGCAATTATCCATATACTTAATATAACTTGAATGTAATATTTTAAAATTAAATGCTTCTTCCTTACCTGTGTTTTTAATGTTTTCCTTTGTAATATCTTGAATACACAGTTAGTCTACATTATTCTTTTAAAAAAAAAAAAATCAAGTATTTTATACATGACGGTTCCTGTTTTTATTTTTCATAGTACTTTTGTTTCAATTTGTTATATATCTAATTTGAAATAAATTAAAATTGAAGCAACAATATGCATAATCTCTACTCAAAGTGAATCTTAAAATCAAGACAAACTATCGTATTAAACACAAGATAATTGCAATTTAATTTCATTTTTAGTGGATATTTAAACTTTCGATCTTAATTAATCAAGGAAGAAACAAATGTCTTTATTTATTTTTTTTACAGATATCACAAACATTTAATTATTTTATTTAAAAAGCATGATACTCAATATTATTATTATCATTGTGCACTTAATAATTATATATGACAGTCTCATTTTGATATTGAGTATATCATGAATTCTGCACTTGCATAGATTTCTTCTACTTAAAATTTTTATAAAGATTAATTTCACTCAAAATTAAATAAATTAAAACATAAACTTAAACCGTATGCATTAAAATAAAAATAAGTGCAAATAATACCTTTTTATAAGAAAATTCTTTATTAGAGAGTTTTTTTACTCCAGTGGAAGATTGAAATTTATAACCTTTTATATAGATGTCAATAACTGCTGAACTAAATTCGTGTTGACCATTAAAGAGATTTAAGGATTGATAGTGCGGGCTACCAAAGATACAACATCATCTTCCACCCTCTCAATAAGATAGAGGTGAAAATCATGAGTCGGGATAACACATGAAAGGATAAATCAAATACATTAATAGAAGTAATGCGAATACAATTTCCATCACTTATTTTTACAAATTTCTTCGGGCTAACCATTTGCTGAAATGGGAAAGTCGCTACCTGCTCCAAGAGAAGAATAAGTATTGTGTTGCCATGATAATTGTTTGTAATATAAAATCCTACCCACCCAATACCTACGCTTAATAGGACATCAACTCTACTTTTGGAGTGACTTAAAAGGTGGATGAAAATAGGTTTATTTTAATAGGCCAGCCAATGAGATATGTATTGACCAATAAGTTTCCAGATGTGGTTGTGCAGTATTTTACAAACTTATGGCATGGTGAACAAGTGGACATGAATTATCAAATACCCACAAAAGAAAGAGGAAGTCTGCACTAAGACTATTCAAGGACTCAAATGACAGAGAGAGACATTCCTCTGTTGAAGGTTGAAAAGTAGTATATGTGGCTGAGAAAAAACTATTCAAGGACCAAAATGACAGAGAGATCTTCCCTTTGTTCGAAGGTTGAAAAGCAGTATATGTGGCTGAGGAAAGCATAAAACTGCTACATTAATTAGAAGAAAAATGGTAATGCATATCTTTTTTTAACCAGAAATTGCGTGGCTCCACGAAAGGAAAAAAAATAAAAAAACTTTTTGACTGCATCTATGACTATAGTTATGGTGCCAATGTAATTTGAAATCATTTTCAGAATTTTCATATAGGCTTAAAAAGAAAAAATTTTAAATTAGTCTGCCAAAACAATGATCGGATTACAGTAAGCAACTTCTGAAGCATAAATTTTGGTTTGACAGCAACAAAATTTGTATGGATGCCAGTAATCTTAGGGTCTATTTTTAGGAAAGCCTAGCTGTTCTTTTTTTTTTTTTTTAATTTTGTATTAGAATTGTAAATCATTTTGTATTTTATTTTTGGGTTTCTTCGATCTGCTTGTTTTTATTGTACAGAAGATTTAGATGCATGCAGAGAAAGTTTTACAGGATCATGAATCATACTGAGAATTTATTCTTCTTTCTCTTTAATAATATTTTGTTGTCCCTCCTCCCCAGTTATCATTTTCATTAAATCTCCATTTTGTATGTAACTTGTTAAAGATCCTACGTTGAAAAAAAGAGAGATGGAACTCCTTGATATAACTGATCCAAAGAGAGATGGAACTCCTTGATATAACTGATCTAATGGAACCTATGAATATTGATATATCTGATCCTAACTAGTTTAGAAATAGGTATAGAAGGCCTGAATTTCAAAAGAGGAAAAAAAAGGAAGCAGAGATGTGTGGGATGAACGCCATTTTCTACCATTTTCACGCCAAAAATTTAAGAATATTACACTGAAAAAGAAACTGGAAAAACTGTGAAAAAAGAAAGCATTCTTGATTCTCATAAAATCTACCAGCAGAGCAGCATACAATTAATATAGCAGCATCTACCACCTCAGTTTGGTCCCTTTCTCCCTCAGACCTCAAATTAGCCCAACTTAACTTATTCTATTTAAATATAAAATATAGGTTCAAAAACACATTTTTTCATTAATAAAGTAACGATTTCATTAAAGCAAGTTTTCATTTTTTATTCTCTCTTTCTGTATTTCTTGTTCCTGTCAGCGAGCTGTAATCCTTAACATCCCTTTCCTCTATCATGTTGTTTCAATTTTGTAAAACTTATTGTGGGTCCAAACCTCTATTTCTCAATGTTGTTATACTAAAAAATAAAATAAAGTTTTGATAAATTAAAAAAAATGGATTTATTATATATTTTTAAAAAGTTACAATTTTTTGTTTTACTGTATTTTATATTATACATATAGATTTTTGAGTTTAATTTACATACAGATTATAAATTTCAAATTTTATGGCCAAATCGAACATAGCTCAAATGGTTAAGACACCTATCTCTGACCAAACAGTCATGAGTTCAAACCCCCACAAACAGAATGATGTATTTCTTGCAGTTATTTTAGTAGTATTGTTCTAAATGAGGAAATTAGACATCTAACTCGTCCTCTCCACAGGTAACAGTATCATAGTTAGTTTACTTTGATTATTAAGTTGAAACTTTTCTAAGCTTGGTTAAGTATTTATAATCTCGAAATTTGAGAGATATATAAATATATATATATACATACAAATAATCTTCAAATTTAATTTTGGAATTCAGTTTGGACGTGGAAATAAGCATTTGAAATAATTTTTCTTTACAGAAATCAAAAGCATTTAATTAAATATTTTTGTTTTAGTGTAATAGCATGAGATAGTATATAATCAGTATTATTATTGTTTTCTTATTTTGACATTGAGTCTATGCATTATTGTTGGAATAAATTCCTTCATTTGCATCTGCATACATATTCTTCTTCTATTTAAAATTTTTATAAAGATTAATTCCATACAAAATTAAAATTAAATGAAGTAAAACATTTACTTAGATAAATATGCATTAAAATTAAAATAAGTGCTGGAAATACATTGAGAGAGAAGTAAGGTAAATAAAATGATTTTAAAAATTTCTAGGACAACTATTGGCTCTTGAGATGGGAAGGTGACTACCCTCTTCAGGAAACCAATTCCTTGCTCTAGAAATAGGGAGGTCTCTACCAGCTTCAAGAGAAGAACTCCCACCTTCTGTAATATTACTTGACGTTGATGGTACACGTGCTTCTTCTGGACGGGAAGTGTTCCCTCCATGACTTGAAGGTTCTTGATCAGTTTGTGGTTCTCTAGTTCGTGAACTTTGAGAGTTGTTGATTTTCAAAAGATAATTTTGAACACAGAAAAGTACAAAAGTAAAACCACCTACTAACACACCAAGAGTAATTCGTGCGACCCATTTTAAACTTAAAAATAAAGTAACAGAAAGTCCGATACAAATAATTGAAGGAGTAAAATCAAGTTTATACTCCGATATAATAGTGACAAAGAAAAAAAAAGATTGAATATGATAATGAAAAAAGCAAAAGTAGTGGATCGTCGTGATAATTGTTAGTTATATAAAAACCTAACCACCCAATACCTAAAGTTAAAATAGTATCAACTACACTTTTGAAAATGAACCATTGTTCCCATTTATCCAAAAAATCTGAAATAGGTTTGGATAAAAAATAAACAAATAATCCGAACAGTAGGTTGAATAGAAAAAAAAACCTACAATAGGACCAATAACATTCTTCCAATCATGTTCAGTAAGATGGAAATGAGATGGATGTTTTTTGTGAGAATTTAAATCTGCCATCAAGTATACAAAAAGAAGAGCGGTAGTTACAACGAGTGAAATCAGACAAGACAACACCTTGAATATATGGCTACGAAGGCAAGTAAAAAGGGAAGCCATAGCCAAAAGTGTCGATAGAGAGAAATTGCAAAAGAAAAATGCTACCAATGTGAAGTAAGCTAGGAAGCAGGATGCTTGTGAATGCAAAAGCAAAATGAAGGATATATATATAGAGGTTTGATCAGCTCAAAAAAAAAAAACTTAATATTTATAAACGGCATTTCTGAGGGTATTGGAAGCTGCGTTCCACATTTTCATGCAAGAAATACAAGAAAATTACACTGAAGAGGAAACTGAAAAAAACTGTAAACAAAAAAGCATTCTGTATTCTCACAATCTACAACTTCATATGTGAATCACGTGGAAGGGAAGGAAAGGGATTTATCTTTATTATTATTATTATTTTTTTTTTTTTTGCAAAAATCTTGTAGGCTGAAACCAAATGTTTTACCCTATTTTTTTTTTATTTTTTTAGAACAAAAACCCAAACTCTTTATCTGTTGATTCATATCATTTTTTTAAGCAGAAACTGTGTCCTCCGCAACAACAACAAAAAAAAAACAAAAACACAAAAACAGCAAAAAAAAAAAAAAAGGAGGCATTAGATAAAAGCACTCTAATTCAAAGAAAATTCATCATCTCAACTATTGTAAAAACCAAAATCGGAAGAAATAAAAACAAAAAAGTGTATTTTATTTCACATTTGGGGTTTGAAAACAAAAATGCATGATCATTGATCTTCTTACGGTATAATATATTGCAAATCAAGTTCAGTTTATGTGTAATTTCTACTTTAGGCTAAAATTGATTTCTTTCGAACAAAATTTTTTCTTTTTTTGATAAAAAACAATTTCATTCATACATGAGAGGGGACTTAACAATGGTTTATAATAGACATTGATTACTCCTCTTGGAATACCATGAATATTAATAGTTTTCTCTTTCTGCACTTGTGATTAATTTTCTTGCACCATTTTTATTTTAGTAATTATACCAAGCAGGGCATAATAAGGGTTTGATATTTTTCTATTTTCTTCGCTTAGTACGTTAAATTTTGTAAAATTGATTTTCTCTTGGTACATAAAATTTTGAGAAATTTGTAGCATCAATTTAATATGTATTAAAATATATTAAAACTTTTCAATTATTTTTTCAAATATAGTATACTTTTTGTATTTTATATTATACTTTTCTTTTTGGAAAAACAAATTCATTGAAGTATGTGAAAAATATACACAAAAAAAGGAGGATTAAAAGAAAGTACTACAATTTAGAGAAATGATGGTGGCATCATAATTACAAAAATGAGGGAATTTAGAGAGTATTTTATATTATATTTGTATCTGAGTTTCACTTAAATAATTATGTTATTTTGGTACCCGTTATAATTTTATGTTATTTAAATAAATAATGAAAAGATGAATTTTGTCTTATTCTATATTTCAATATTTTGTGAGTAGGTGGAGAAAGGATTCTGTGGACTTCCTCTCTAAAAAATATACCATAACGTGATAAATAAATAAAAAAGAGGTTAAGTGAAATATTAAAAAGATTTTAAATTTCAAAATTGATGAGATATAAGTCAGATATGGCGCAAAAAAGCATTTGAAATATGTCACACTATTGCATTGTAATAATAATTTATATTGCAAACACCAAATAATTATAATACAGTTATTTGATATCGATTAGATAGATCGAAAGTTATTCTACAATTGTATAGATTTGTTTTTCTATTTAAAATTTAAAATTCGTATACAGATTAAAATCCATACAAAATTTGCTAAAAATTTTACTTGAAAGAAGAAACATACAAATTTTAACCAAAATCTACCTATTCTACAAAGGTCTGCAAGAGTCAACCGATTTTACAAAGACTTGTACTTATAAATATATCTTTTGGGATCGATTATTTAGTTATACTCATTTAGAAATTTCAAAGTAATATTTAAAAATTTTTAAAATGATTTAAAAAAAAAACCCCATATTAGATCTGAGTGATGATGCATATTTCGTATTAAAATGTGTACTTTAACATATTTAAAAGATCAAAATAATTCAATAATTCATATCGTTGAAGTTGGCTATTTGGAATAAGTGTCTTAGGACAATTAAATTGATAATAATATTTTTGATAAAATAATTAACTTCAAATTGAGGCGATTCAAAATTGATCAACTAAACAAATGAATAGTACAAACAATACATAAATTAAACCAACATTAAAATGTGAAACTTAAAAAATAAAAAAAAAACTGAAAAATAAGCTTGATTGAGACTCATAAATCAACAAATATAAATAAATAGGCAATACATATAAATAATACAAAAAATAGAGATTTTATTGTTAAAAAATGATAAAATCCTATACGACCTTACATGATTTGACACAAAGCTAGATCTCCATATAAATCTTCAATATCCAATCATGAAATTGGGGTTGAATATTACGACGATCTTCAATCTCAAATCATGAAACTTGGCTAGATCAACATGTAAATCTTCAATTTCCCATCATGAAGCCTTGTTGACACTAAAGGCAAAGAAATTTTTAACATGATTCAGACAATGTTTTCAAAGGGATCATCAATTTCAAGAATACGGTCCCAAGAAAGATTACCAATCAAAATAGTAATATGAAATAAGATGAAAGTATACAAAATTTCTGGGCCATTTGCATTAAGATTAATGTAAAGAGTGATATGGATGCATAACAATGTAAACAATTGGCTGTGAAGTTTAGTATAAACAAGCCCTTGAAAGCACATTGTAGATGGGATAATTAAAACTAGAAGAAATGGACCAATATAACTCGACGAATCTTTGGTGTAGAGGTAAGATAACATCCCACTTGAAGCTTCAATCTCATACATATCATTCATATTTAACAACTCGAAAGTCAAATGAAGAATGAAGGTCAATATCAAAGTAACTCCGATCAACCTTTTGGAATCCCAACGAAAATGTAGAAAAATAGGAGAAATAATCATTCTTGAAAGCTCATATGTGGAGATTGCTATTAGGTTGTGAGGTTGGCCAATTGTCTGGGCACTAACACTCAGAAAATCAGTATCACAGACAAGGAATTTTGCTAATACAAGAATAAACACACTTATCACACCACGAAAAATAGAGCATCCCAAGACAAGATTTGGATTATTGGAGTTCATATCTTCATTGGAAAATGAAGAAAGATGTTGGGTTGGATTAGCCATGTTAATTAGCAAGTTTCAGACTTTAATTTGTACAGAAGATGAAGATCAGGAAGAAACATCAATACCAATTAAATCCTTGGTTTAAGTATTTATAATTAAGAAATTTCACATATATATATTTAAATAATTTTGAATTTTAAATTTGGAATTCAGTTTGGATACTATATCATCGGATTCGCTATCTTGTATCGAAAACCCTAAAATGGTACGTGTTAATGCATATCTTTATTTTAACCCGAAACTGTATCCTCCCCAAAAGAAAAAAAAAAACAAAGAACTTTTTGATCACTACATCTATAATTATGCTGCCATTATAATTTGAAAACACTTTCAGAAATTTCACTATTTATTATAGAATTCAAAAACAATTTAAAAAAATGGATCTGCCAAAACAACAATCGGATTACAGTAAGCAACTTCTGAAGCATAAATTTTGGTTTGACTGCAACAAAATTTGTATGGATGTCAGCAATCATTTTGTATTTTATTTGTGGTCTATTTTAAGGAAAGTCTAGCTGTCCTTTTTTTTTTTTTTAAATTTTGTATTAGAATTGCAAATCATTTTGTATTTTATTTGTGGGTTTCTTCGATCTGCTTGTTTTTATTGTACAGAACATTTAGATGCATGCAGAGAAAGTTTTATAGGATCATAAATCATACTGAGAATCTTGTCTTCTTTGTCTTTAATAATATTTTGTTGTCTCTCCTCTCGCTATCATTTTAATTGAATCTCTGTCTCTTTTCTGTATGTTACTAATCCAACTAGTTTAGAAATAGGTATAAAAACTCCATTTTCTACCATTTCTGCTACACTCTGCATTTTAATGCCAAAAATTTAAGAAAATTACCCTGAAAAACTGTGAAGAAAAAGACCGCGGGCACTTCTTTAATTAATTGTATTTTTTTTTAATTAAACAATTTGTTTTCTTCCTGAATTATATATATATAACTGTCCATTGATTAAACAGAGGAAGAGAGTAATTAAATAAGAATGAGAAAAAGAAGGAGAGTAGGTAGTACAATATCATATCAGATTATATTGAAAATTTCAAAGATATCATATAACTGTCTGGATCTCATTTTGAATTTTAGTAAAATTTTCATATCTTAAACTTCTAATTAAGTATTTAAACAACCACTAATCTTCTCTTTTGGTTGCGCTTCTCCTTCATCATTAACTCATGCTCCTTAATTATGGCTGGAATTGATCCAAGTCTAGAAAATTCATCATCCCAACTCCGCCATACCCTTGAATTGAGGTTACCAATCCATATCTAATGGGAGACATTATTTTTCGTGCTATAGCAAGTGTGTTTACTTTTTCGTTCGCAAAAATTCTCTTTTGTGATACCGATTTTCCCGGAGTTAGTTTCCAAACGTTAGGTCAATATGACAATTTAATTACAATTTTTACTTACGAGCTTATAAGATCTTTTATTTATAATCCACTTCGACATTTTGGATGGAATTTACAAAAGCTTATTGGAATTTACTTGATGCCCCTATTTATTATTCATTGGCTTTTCATCCCTCTATCTGTCAATGATATGTATATGACAACGGATAGTGCAAGACTAACTGACTTTACCAAAGAAGGCTCACAAGAGCATGGTGCACTTTTAATTTTTCTCGTAATGAGGGGTTGTTGGACACCTTATGCGATACTTAATTACAATAAATCTAATGTTTATGTAATGTGTATGATCTTGATTAGTATGACAGCTTATATTAATCTTAATGCAAAAGAATAACTTCAGTATGATTTTATTTTATTCTATATCTCCGACTTGATTGCTCATCTATCTTGGGACTACATTGTTGAGATTGATGATTGACAAGAACGTTCTTGGAATCGGGATTGGATTGGAATAAAGTTTCACTCTTGAAGATCGAAAGATAGTTAAGCAGAGAGTCTCCCCTATGATATGGTATGGGTTGGTTTTCTATAGGCAATCTGTAACTTCATTTTATTTCATCATCTATTTATTTGTAGTAAACTTTGTAACTTGTAAGATTAATTTTCATTTTTAAGTATTTTCAACCGTCATTCTATTATTGACATTAGGTTTCTTGTTTCCGAGGATATTTGTTTCACTTTTGCAAAAAATAAAAATCCAAACCCTGAAGGTAAAATAAAATGGAGATAAATTGGTATAAAATTGGACAAAGACAGAAAGAGGGAACAAAAAAAAAAAACAAATAACTCGGGAGAGGTTTCTTCGAACTCGCCCAAGTTTTGCATGATTCTCGGGCGTCGGACCGTGCTCGAGGGTGCCATGGACGCTCGGTATGAGCCTCGTTGGGCGTGGGATGTTGCTGTGTCTCTTCGAAGTTTTCTTTATACTCGCCCGAGTTTTACATGAATCTCGGACATGTTTTCTTTGAACTTGTCCAAGTTTTGCCTAAATCCTGGGCGAATTTTCTTTGCACGAGTCTCGGGCGAAATTCAAACTCGATATTAATGGTCATAACCCAAATTTAAAAAAATCAAGAGGCCAATACAATAGGGAAGTATGATATTTATGTCCATTCTAATTTCAACACACCCAAATAAAAAAGAAAATGATTCTGAGAGTAGAGCAAAAAAGAAAACCATTCAAGAATAGAGCTAAATAGCAGGTTAGAAAAATAAATTTTGAAAGATTTCATTTCAGCAAAGTTAAAACATTTTTAGGTTATTTGTGTCAATTTCCAAAAAAAAAATGATAATATTTTATGGAAGTTGTAAAGTTTTTTTTGGAGTAGAAGTCTTCAAGCAGGTACAAGTTCATCAACTTCGCTGTATCCACGAAGATGAAGCATTTTTCTTTTCATTTGGAGGCAACTTTTGAAATTTGAAGCATAAATTTTAGTTGGCAACAAAATTTTTATCGATGGTTCTCTTTAAGGAAAGCCTAGCTGCCTTTAAAAAAAATGGCATTAGAATTATAAATAATTTTGTATATTTTGTTTTAGGGTATTTTCTTCTGCTTGTTTTTATTGTACACAAAATTTTGTTGCATGCAGAGAAAGTTTTATAGGATCATGAAAATGAATCATAGCATACTGATAGAATGATAGTGCAGAGAGCAGCTCAGTTTTGTCGTTTCTGTCTTTAATTATTAGTATATATAAGTTTGCGATGAATATTTGTATTTATTCATTCTTGAAAGGAACCTGTCTCTATCCTTTTTAACTTGGTTGAGATACTCGTAAATGAATCTATGAGTTAAGTTTTTGAATTGAGTGGTGGTCCATTTACTATGATTTTCACTTGTTGGTCTTCTTACAAATGTTTTAATATCGATGTCGAGGTCTCAATTTAAAATATCATGGATATTTCTGTAAAAGTTAGAAAAATTTTAAAAATAGTAAAAATTATTTAAATTAACTCATAAATATTTTCTTATTTCTAAATTAGTTAAAAATAATTAATATTAATATCATGTATATATTAGCGACAGTTTGTTAATATTTTTCTTACTTTGTTGATTTTCTTGTACTATGATGTAAATGTTGATTTATCTCATATCGAGCCGATGGAAACATAGATATGTGTCGTCGGATATTTAAAACTATGCTTCTTAGTATCTATTGGCCCTCTAACTCCTCCTCTTAGTGGTGCTTAGTAGTATAGTTAGTTTACTTTTATTAGTAAGTTGAAATCTTCTCTAAGCTTAGCAATCTTACATGATATCCATGTTAGTTCCTTAAGGCAGTAAAGGAAATCTCTTTGTATTAGCAATCTTTTATATAGTAAACACTTTTTTCATATTCTCATAGGTTGTGAAATAGTTTTGTAACTTTTACTATGGTTGAAATCAAACCCAGAAAGGTAAAGAATGTAACCACTGTATACAAGAATTAGATTAGGAAAATCAACTAAATAATAAAAGGTAGGGTCTGTAAACGTGGGAGGTGGCCTGAGGAAATAAACTTACCTTGAAAGTGTAAATTTGTTGAGAAGAAATAATTGAGCTGCTCTGCAGAGTGGACGTAGGCCACTTTAAAAACCTGTGTGTACTTTTTCTCTTCTCTCTTTGGTTTTGGTTATTGCCTTTACCCATCATATTTTTCTAACAAGTTTCTTAAAATAAACTGTTTTTTAAATCTTCAAGTCGTTTATAATTTTTTTTTTAAAGTGTTTTTAGTGTTTTCAAGATGGCCTTTGACTTTGTAATATATCTCAAGTATAATTAGTCTGCATTAATTAAAACCACAGAATCAAGTATTTTGTAATATACGGTTTTCTAATACCCTATTTTTACTTTTACTCTAATTTGTTTTGTACTTGAAATCAAATAAATTAAAGAAGAAACTGATATTAGACTATTTGGTTTTCTAATAACCTATTTTTTACTTTTCATCCCTTTCTAGACACACATATTGCAAGCTCTCTACCATCTATGAAAATTTTGATGCAGTCAAGTTTTACATTCAAAGCTTTAAGATGTATCAAGAGTTTCCTCACCCTACTCATTATATATGAAGTTTTTACCATCATTTTGTTATCTTTGTGTAATATTTACTTCTTTAAATTATTGTATTTTTTTAATTAAACAATGTGTTTTCTTCCTGAATTATATATATAACTGTCCATTGATTAAACAGAGGAAGAGAGAATAATTGAATAAGAATGAGAAAAAGAAGGAGAGTAGGTAGTACAATATCAGATCCGAGATTACATTGAAAATTTCAAAGATATCATATAACTGTCTGAATCTAATTTTGAGTTTTAGTAAAATTTTCATATCTTAAACTTCTAATTAAGTATTTAAACAACCACTAATCTTCTCTTTGGGTTGCGCTTCTCCTTCATCATTAACTCAGCTCCTTATTATGGCTGGAATTGATCCAAGTCTAGAAAATTCATCATCCCAACTCCGCCATACCCTTGAAAATGAGGTTACCAATCCATATCCAATGAGACACATTATTTTTCGTGCTACAGCGAGTGCGTCTACATTTTTGTTAGCAAAAATTCTCTTTTGTGATACCGATTTTCTTGGAGTTAGTTTCCAAACATTAGGTCAATATGACAATTTAATTACAATTTCTACTTATGAGTTTATGAGATCTTTCATTTATGATCTACTCCGACGTTTTGGATGGAATTTACAAAAGTTGATTGGACTTTACTTGATGCCCGTATTTGTTATTCATTTGCTTTTCATTCCTCTATCTGTCAATGATATGTATATGATAACAGATAGTGCAAGACTAATTGACTATTCCAAAGTACGCTCACAAGCTTGTGGTGCATTTTTGTTTCTTCTCGTAATGGGCAGTTGGTCACCTCGTATCGTATTTAATTACCATAAATCTAATATTTATGTAATGTGTCTGATCTTTATCAGTATGACACTTTATATTAATTTTAATGCAAGAGAAGAACTTCGGTATGCTTTTATTTTATTCTATTATCTTCGACTTGATTGCTCATCTACCCTGGGACCACATGGATCGAAAGATAATTGAGTTGAGAGAGTCCACACGATATGAGATAGGTAGGTTTTGTCATTTTGAATAATGCAATTTTATTTTATAGGCAATCTGTAACTTCATTTGATTTGATTATTCATTTAATTGTTGTAAACTTTGTAACTTGTAAGCCTGATTTTCATTTTTTAAGTATGAATTATTTTCAACCGTTATTCTGTCCTAGATTTCTTGTTTCTGGGAATATTTTTCACTTTTGCAAAAAATAAAAATCCAACCCTGAAGGTAAAATACAATGGAGATGAATTGGTATAAAATTGGACAAAGGACAGGAAAAATATTAAAAAATAAAAACCCAAATAAAAACTAAGAGTAGCACAATTCTCTAAATAGTTTTGAAAAAGTGCTACAATTTTCCGATATTTTTCAAAATTTGTCCTCGTGTTGCCAAAATTCTCTATGTGGGGTTGCATATTTAAAAAATATATATATATAGAAAAATTTTCTAATTAATTAATTAATTTTCTAGCACAAGAGCTTAGCTTACCATTTTGTTATAACAATAATTTTTCTAAGCAACGTGCTTACTTTTTCTTTCTTTTCATTATACATTGAATATAATTAGGTCAAATAAGGATTCAATATTTACAGTGGTAGCCTCTCATACCTGATGAAATGGTTCCCGATATTTTTCAGAAAAGGATTATTTGATGTTTTTCTATTTTCAGTGCAAGGACTAATTAAAAAAGATGAGATAATTTAGATTATCAACCTTCACAAGAAAAAAAGATAATATATATATGGAAGTTGTAAAGTTTTTGGAGTACAAGTCTTTAAGCAGATAAAAGTTTGATGAAGCATTTTTCCTTAACTTTTGAAGCATAAATTTTGGTTGGTCCGCAACAAAATTTTTATGGATGGTTATCTCTTCGGAAGGTCTAGCTGTCCTCTTTTTTTTTTTTTTTTATAATTATTTTGTATTAGAATTGTGAATCATTTTGTACTTTGTTTTAGGGGTATTTTCTTCTGCTTGTTTTTATTTTACAGAAAATTTTGATCCATGCAGAGAAAGTTTTATAGGATCATGAATCATAGCATTTGAGAATCATATACTGCAGAGCAAGCAGAGAATTTTGTCGTACGTTTCTGTCTTTAATTATTAGTGTATTTATGTTATATATATATGTTTGTGATGAATATTGTATTTATTCATCCTTAATAATTCTCCAAAGAAACTTAGTCTCTCTCTTTAACTCTAATTATTCCTTATTACTATTGTAATTCTGTCCAATTTAGAGAGAAGAAAAAATAGGTAAAATAACCAATACTTTCTTGAATTTAGATTTCAGGGGTTGCTTACAACAGATAAGAACTCTCATTCGTGATCTCTCTCTCACTGAAAGTAAACTACTCTAACACAGAGAGTTAATACAAATAAGAAGTGTAAAAATACTATAATAACCCCCAAAAATATGATAAGGTGCACCTCACAAAATCAAATAAATTTAGATACCTAAATTAAGTCATAATTGGATACCTAATAAAAAAAGAAAATCAATACTAAAATAATTCAAAACATATTAGATTCCAATTGGAATGATGCTGATGCTTGATATGTCTAAAGTTTAATGTTTGTTTTCCCCAACTTTAACAATGTAGAGATCTCCCCTTGTATTTTAAATCTATTTGGTTTGCAAAATTATCAGCCTTTATAACTTTTTCTCCTCTATGGCAAAAATCTTATGGTCAGTCGCCCTAGGATTCTTGAACCAAACCAAAACGATGATGTGGTTTCATCGGTTTGGAAATATTCCATTCGGTTCTGGTTTGAAATTTAAAGTGAAAATTTGAAAAATTTGAAAATAAAAAAAGTGCATTTTATTTTCACATTTGGTCTAGAAAAATAAAAAAGAGAAAAAGCATGGTTATTGATCTTCTTGCTATCTATTAGACAAGCAAGCTCAGTTTATGTGTAATTTCTTTATGCTAAAATTCATTTCTTTCTCACCTGTTTACTTAATTGATTTTTTCATTTTCAAAAAAAAAATGTTTTTGATTTTTTTCATTTTTAACATAAAAATGGTGTGTTTTCTCTTTCTGGCTTCTGCACTGTGATTGATTCTCTTGCACTGCCATTTTTATTTTAGTAATTATCCTAAGAATTTCTTGATATTTTTCTATTTTGTTCTCGTAGTACATAAAATTAGCATATGTATTAGACTATATTACAACTTTTCTTTTTCTTTTTTTCTGTAATCATAGTAGGTAGCAAAAAAATTTATATATTATAAAATATGTCACATGTTTTTAAAATTTTTAAATATAACAAAAAAATTTCACTTAGTATATCACATACATATTGCATAGACACTTATATTAATAATATATTTGATATATATATATGACAACATATTAGTAGTTCGATATATTACAATCGTTTGGGTAAAGTTATCATTTTAAAATTAGAATTCCATTTTATTTTGTTAAAGTGCTATATTTGAAAAAAAAAAATTAGATGTAGTTGCTATTTTGCTATTTTTTTTTGACATATTTGCAAGTCTCCTTTCTCTCTTGTTCAACCTACCAATTTTATTTATCTATATAAAGAGCTGTGTTTTTTGAACATTTCACCCACTCTGCACTTCTATCTTCAGCTAGCTAGCTTTTCTCTCCAGAGATTTTCCCTTCTTTTCCTCTCAAGTTTTTCACTAAAAAATGGACCGACTTGGCTCTGTTACTTGTTTTATCATCAAACCTATGTTTTCATTTGCTGCAAGCTGGGTTTTTAATATCATGTCCACCACTTTCTTGTTACTGCACTACGATCATTATTACCATGCACACCTTTCGACACACGCTATACTCCCTGCATTGCTCTTCGTTATATTTGCTGGAGTTTCAATTTTGTGTTATAAATTTGGGCCATTCGGGTCTATTGAAGACTCGCAGTGCGTAAGATTTTTCTTGTGCTTAGCTAATGGGATATCTATATTTTTAATTGGATATCTTTTGGCTTTAATATCGGAAAAAAAAAGCTAACCAGTTAGATTATTGGTTAGTCTTATTTCATTTATCATGTGCTTACTACTTTTACTTTTTAACTATTTATACCAATCCTTTATTTGGTTTTTCCGTTAGCTTTACATTCGTGGACAATGCTTATACTATAAGCAATTTAATGAAGAAAAATAAATTATTATGCATTATTTGAGTGATAAGTTTTGGTTCTATTCTTATATTACTTATATATAATTTTGGAAAAATGAAATATTATTGGGAGCGCTGTCGTCCTACCCTACCGAGAGTTCAAAATCGTGCTGACACGACAACCACTACTGGAGATGCTGATCAAAGGATACAACCTACGTTATCTCGACGCACAGGAGTTGAATTGTCAGGAATTTCAATAGAACCTGGACCCTCTCGTTTAGAGAGCGAAGGTGGTGAAATTTCTAGACAAATAGAAAGATCATCTGGTTCTTCCAGTTATTTTAGTGGTATTGTTCCAAATGAGGAGGAAGATAGACCTCTAACTCCTTCTCGTGGTGGAGTACCTCGGGAAACCAGTGAAACAGGAGCAACAAGTGAAGCACGAGAAACAAGGGCTGAAACTAGAGAATGGTGGTGCTCAGTGGTATAGTTAGTTTATTTTATTAGTAAGTTAAATCTTCTCTGAGGAATGAGTCGAATGACAGTAAATTACCTTTTTCATATTCTCATGGGTAATTATGTAATAGTTTCGTAATTTTCGGTTTCAAGAGTTTATTTCTGTACATTAATGATTTTAGTTTGTTCATTTGGTTAATACATTGAAATCATCTATGAATAAATAATTAAATCACTTATATTAGCAATGTTTTGAGTTATACAACTAAACAGAGTATTTTTGGTTAATAAGCTGAAGGTGAAGCTGCCTCAATTAATTTTAGGAGAACAGTATAACTTAAAACAAACTGTTTTTTATATCTTAAGTCATTTCTAATTTTTTTTATCAATTTTTTAAAGTGTTTTTAGTGTTTTCAAGATGGCCTTTGACTTTGTAATATATGTCTGAGTATAATTAGTCTACATTATTTAAAAACACAGAATCAAATATGTTGTAATATACGGTTTTCTAATATCCTATTTTTACTTTTCATACTCTGTTTTACTTGTAGTCTAATTTGTTTTGTACTTGAAATTAAATAAATTAAAGAAGAAACTGATATTAGACCATTTGGTTGGCAATCAGCATTTATATTATAATCTCCTCAAAACAACTTCAATTATTTTACAAAAATGGTTATCACCAAAACTAACCTACAAATTTTTTAAAATTCTTTAATGGAGTTTGGACATTTTTCTCACAGTGTCCACGAAAAAACTCTCACCGTCGAACACTCTCTGTAAAATGAGAGGAAAAACACACACGAAAAATGGGGGCTGCACACAAATTAATAAAATTGAAGAGTTGGCTGGAAACTTAATTAAGAAGAAAAAAATAATGGATCCAAGTTTAGAACATTCATCCTCCAAATTCAACCATTTTTCTACAGTTGAACATGAAGCTATGGGACATTTTATTTGTTTTTCATCCTTCCTTCAATGATATTCATATGATAGATAGTGCAAGAGTAATTAAGTTACTACACCAAGATACCCTCACAAGCTTGGGATGTACTTTACTTTTTTCAAATAATAGTTTTATGTCATCTCTTATAATAATTAGGCGCAATAAATCTCCTGTTTATGTAATGTGTATGACACTATTAGTATGAGATTTTACATTGGTTTAACATCTTAATTATTAATTATTTGTCATCGACTTGATGGATTCATCTTTCTTGGAATCACATATTTTAGATTGATGAGCGGTGATCGATGCCATAAAGCTCTCCTCCATTTATAAAAATTTTGATGCAATCAAGTTCTACATTCGAAGGTTGAAAATGTATGGAGAGTTGCCTCGAGTCATGTGAAGGTTTATCATCTTTGAATATTCTAATTTTATTTTATCTGTGTAATGAATTGATAATTACTTCTTTTCATTTATATTATCAATTAATTAATCGTTGTAAGCTTCCAAAAAGATGTCTGTATAACTGTCATCAAAATCTCTTCTAATAATTCATTACTTTTTAATTGCAAATCATTCCAAATCCGACCTATTTGGAATGAAAATTTTTTGAAATAGAAACGAGATTTTAGATCGCTCTTGATTTAAAATTCCTTCCTTTTCTTTTCGAAAACCAAACAGTGAAATGATTAAAAAATCATTCCTTGCAAATCAGAGGGTTCTAAAATTCACAGGTAAAGAATTTTAAATTATTTATCAAATTTCAAATCATGAATTTTAAAATTATTTAACTTTCCTAACCCAAAGAGAAGGTAAAACTATGTTTTCCCTCACAAAAATTTTGTTTTATGATTTACATTTGAAAGACATTTCTAAATTTCTGCTTGATTCATGTGTATGATAGTATTTTCTGTTTGATTGCATTTTTTAAAAAAATGGAGAATATATATAAATCAAATAGAAAGTTTTAAAACTATAGGAACTCAATTGAAACTAAACTTTAATTGTAGTGGTTGATTTAAAATTAAGCTAAAAAAAAATCTTTTTTTTTAGTGCTACATTGAGTGTTTTGTTAAGTGTTTTTTAAATTCTAACCATGTGTAAGTTTCAATGCTTTGACTAGTTGATTTTTTATTTTTTTTTATTTGAAAATGACTAGTTAATTTTGTTATGCAAATGTTTGGTTTAGTTTTAATAAAGTATTAAATATGCCAAAGCGAATATAATTTAACGATAATTGGCATATATATGCAATCAAAAGGTTGTGAATTCGATGTTGTACTAAAAAAATAATTAAATGCAATATTTATTATAATGAAAATTTTATATGTAATTTGCATAAAATAAAATAAACATGGTGTTTTTAATATTCAATTCCTTAGACATCCAAAAATATATTATAATATATTTATACATAAGAGACAAAAAAAGAAGACGTATATGGATTTACATTTTTACCTCCTGAATGCTCAAAACCTTCCCAAATAGATAAGGAGGAAAAGGAAAAAGGGCACAAAGTTTCCAGGAATTTCAGAAAGCCCTTACAGTTGCTAAACATCAAAGCTACCATTAAAAATAAAATAAAATACTACGCCTGAATGCAAGTTAAAGTCGGTTTCTTCCCACCAAAAAAAAAGTTTAGCGTTTGAATATCCACAGTATGCCTAAAATGGTATAGATAATAAAAAAAATTAATTGTTTTTCGTTTCTGTTTTTGCAATGCTCTCTGATAATCGAGCCAGCGACTGTAAATTGCACCGCAAAATGGTATTTACGAACACGCACGTCTCCTCTTTCGTGTTTCCCGGCGGCACGTCCACCATGTACGACTCCACCACCACCGTTCCGCCGCCACTCGGCGACACGTGGACGCTCGTCATCGACCGGTAATTCTTCAGCCTGTGGTCCCCACCCACGACGCTGAAGCTAATCACGTGATTTTCGTCGTCCATAATCTCCAACCGCTCTCTACTCCACAGCGCCGGCAAACCGGACACCACGTTCACCTCACGGACCGTCCCGACGGTAGCGCCGTCGCCGTCGACGATCCGGCAGCTCTTGAGGAAGCGCTTGTAGGCTTGGGGGTTGTCAAATCGGCGGACCAACGACCAAACGACGGCGACCGGAGCGTCGATGGTCTGGACGACGACGGAGGTGCACTGGTCGGAAGCCACTGCATGCTTGTTGTCGACAGCCGCGCACGGCGGCGGAAGGAAGTGGGTCTTCGGGTTAACGGCGGCGGCGGGGAAGCGGTAGAATTGAATCGACGACGGCATATTTTTCCGTGAGGAAAGGGAAGAATTAAGGAAACGATTTGAGTTAGAAATATATAACTATGCAGAACACAGAGTCGGTATATATGGGGTTTGGTTTGAACGTGAAGGCAATTTAAATGTTGATTAATTTGAGCTTTTTTTTTTTAATTGGAAAAAATGAAATCCACTTGGGAACATATTTGCTGTTAATAGAACCTACTTTTTGGGTCTTGGCGTTGCCTAAAATTGCAAGTGGGATCAGCAAGTTGCGAATGGCCTTGTTTGGACTCGGTATAAATATTAAATTCAACCTTACTTCTGATTCAAACTTCAACTTTGCCACTGCCAAGTGCCACCAAATATTTTATGCATTATTGACGTTTAACGAACTTTCTAGAAACAAAGCCCACCATGCTTTACATTGGCAAATAAAATTACTTTTCATATAATTTGGACAATATTTATTATTTTTCAAAGCATGTCAATATTTGTTAATTGATTAATAGGAGATCAATCTATATTTCTAATTGTACTCTATATATATACGGATTTCAATGTTTATACGAATATTAACCTTTTAAGATTTTAACATGGTCTCACACTATTATCTCTTATACTCTTTTATATTTTAATTTTATTGAAGGTGATAAATGTATACTAATTTTATTTTTTACTCGATTGACATTCATTTCATTTGTAAATTTAAACAATTCTACATAGATTTATTTTAATTTTTGCAATTTTTTTCTAATTAACTTTTTTATTAAAAATTTTAAATATATGCTTTTTTTTTACAGGATGTAGATGCTTTTTAGAATATAAATTTAAGTTATTATTTCCATTGATATTAATATTTTCTTGGACTTTAGTTAATGTTATTGTTCTATGAGTACTTCATTAAACAGCTAGATCAACGTAATTTGTAAATAATTACACCATGTTTACTTTGAGATTAATTACTCATTAATCATAAACAATAAATCAACAATGATAATACTCCTATAAAAAGTCAGCTGACAAAAAATGTATATATAACTAATTAAATGAAAGAAAATATTATTACATTGCAAAGCAAAATAAACATTTCTGTTTTGTAAGAAAATGTTTCAATTTTTTCAATTATGTCACAAATTGAATTCAAATCAAATATGTTATTTTATTAATATTTTTCTATAATCGGGAGTCGAAAAAACACATTAGGGGCATTTATATCCGTCCCAAACTCGAACTTGAGGGACTGTTAAGGATCTTAACTAGGTAAAATATATTTTTTTTAGTACAATATTATAGGGGTGGGGGTTCGAACTCATGATCTTTTGGTTAGAGATGCCTTAACCATTTGAGTTATGTTCGATTTGACGGTAAGAAAATATTTTAATCTGCCTTTGTAAAAAAAAATAATAATAACAATAAATAAATAACTTCAATTAATAAATCTCTCTCCCACACTCATCTCTCATCATTCGATACTATTTTCCAATTTATAATTAAATGAGCAAATTAATTAATAAAGAAACGCAGGCGCTATTATTAAGGGTTTGCCGTATTCATACTCTCTCTTTTTCTTTTTTCTTTTTTTAATATTTTTTTTAATGTTCCAGCTTAAAAAGAAAAAATACGCATACAAAATTGGAAAATTGGACTTAAATTAATCAATAATCAGCAACTAATTTTAATAAATTCCATATATTCTATAAAGAGAAAGCAAGTGGATCTTATATATGGACTATGGGGGATACCATTTGTTTTTTCTATTAATCATAGGATATTTTTCTTCATAAATTCATAATATAATATTATAATTCACTGGATAAAATCGAAAGTTATCTAAGATAATAAAACTTATCGAAATTTGAGGTGATAAATGATTTATTTGATAATTAAAAGTTCATTGGATAACTATTTCACTTTTAATTTTTGACTTCTAGTTTTTATTTTTTAAAAAACAGATTTGTTTGGTGTTTTTGGTTTTTCAAAAAATGTTTTTTTATTTTCAAAATCTCATTTCAACTTTTTTTTTCTCATATTTATTTCTAAAAATTTTATTTTTTACTTTAATTTTTTTATTTATAAATTTCTCTCTACAAACTTTATTTATCTCTCTAAAATTTTCATATTTTGAATATTTATTATTATTTGTGTCTCTAAATTTTTTCTATATTTTTTTTCTAACAAATCAGTTTCATTTCCCTCTCTAGAAATTTAATATTTTTCTTAATTTTTTTCTCTCTAAAATTTCATCTTTTATAACTTTTATTTCTCTTCGTAATCTATTTTTTCCTTTGAAAATTATATTTTATTTTCCTGTTCAATTTTCTTGTAATTTTTATTTGTCTTTGTATTTATCTATTTTCTTTAAAAATTATATTTTAAATCTTTCTTTTATCTCTAAATTTGTTTCCACTCTAATTTTTCTCTTTCTTTTTTTAATTTCTTTTTTTCTTTAACGTATCTTTTCCTCTCGATTTTATTTTTTTTCTCTACAATTTTTCTCTTTTTGTCTTTAACTTTTCTTTGACTATTTTTTTCTAAATCTTTTTATTTATCTCTCTAAAATTTATCTTCCAAAAGTTTATTTACACATATCTCTAAACTTGTATTTTAATGTCTCTACAATAGGGGAAGACAAAAATTTCCGAGGATCGGGTCCCAAAAATAAGAAATGCATGTCTCGTCCCCGTATCCGATTATATTTTTAAATAATTAATATATATTTATTACATTTTTTTATACTTAAATTATAAAAATAATTAAAAACAATTATAAAATCGATAATTTTTCTCGAGAACATCTCTCGGCCCAAGAATGAGGTGGAGACGGAGATTAAGAATTTTCACGAGCACGAGAATGGGGGAGAGCATCCTCATTCGCATTCACACCATTGTCAAACATAAAATTTTCTCCCTCTAATATGTATTTTCAATTTTCTAACTTTTTAAAAACTAAAAACTTAAAACTGTTAACAAACATGTTTTGGTTTTTCTTTTTTAGAAACAAAAAATCAAAAACCAAAAACTATAAAGAAGGAAAACCAATAACAAAAAACAAAAATGGTTATCAAAGAGGTTCTGAGGCGTTTATTTTTTTATTATAAAAAAACATATATAATTTTTTACTCAAATTGGTTTGTTTTCTAATGTATGCTTCCTGAAGTAATTTAAGTTGGATTTGATTATTGTTCTTAAAATAGAAATTTAAAAATAAAAACTTTTATGTTTTTTTGAGAAACAAAACATTTTTGGTAACTAATGTAACAGATATGTATCTAAATATTGGTATCGAGAGATATAATCGACTCTTTTTCTATCTCAGAGTCCACTAAAAGGTGTAGTAATGTAGTGAATTATTGAGTGTACAAAACTATAATTATTAAGAAAAATGAGGTAGCTGCTAATCCTCCAGAATCGTCCTTCACCTAACAATCACCAACATGTATATATAATAATTTTCCACGTCCCTTCATTTGAACAAATTAAAAACCTCAACCTCCAATCAAAATGTCTCCAATGAAATAAATATTCATTTCTTTACCACTGTTGTATTTTTATGAAGAAAAAAAAAACAATGGAAACAAATAGCCGCTATGATACGTTTAAAGTTGTTATGAAAGTTTAATTAGAGGAGAGTGGGATTAGGAAAAGTTCCATGAGGCTGGCAAGTTGGTTGCCTAAAGTCGAGGCTAAAAGCGAAAATTTATGGCCAAAATAATCTAAGGTTTGGAAAAATCCTGCTTTCTTTCTGTCCAACTTGCCTGACAATGTCAATTCATTATATGTTTTGGCTAAACTTTAATTCGAACCCCACAAAAATAAAATTACAAAACCCACCTCATCAAATACGACCACACCCTTGACATAATTGATAAAATTCGACCTTGTATTATTCAGTTCTATGTAAAGATTGTTACAATTAAACTTTTTATTCGAGGATTTTATTTTTAAAATATTCTTTATAAAATTTGAAAACTAAAAACTTTAGTTTTCACACCAACGTCTCGATTTATGAAAATAAAAATTGATATGAAAAAATCAAGTTTGATTATAACACGATTTTTTGAATGTTTGATTTAGTAACAATATTTGCGGTTCAAATTGTTAATTCTTTTGAAAGTTCAAAAAATAATGTACTATTAGCACTTTTTAGACAATGTATAGGTATGCCCCTGTATGGTGATGTTTCATAAATTTCAATAAAATCGCTATAAACTTTAGTAGTTTTGGATTGATATATGAGATTACTCTTACTATGCTATTTTCATATATTATATTTAAATAGTAATGTTTAATTGTACTAATGTTAAATGTGTCTTATTAATTATCAACTGGGATTATTTCCAGAAAGAATAAAAAAAAAAATCAACTAGGATTATATAAGACCGTCATGTATTTTCGATAATGTGATTTGTCTTTCAAGCCCATAGACAATTGATTAGGTACTGAAAAACAATTGCGTGCGATGGATAACAATGGATTTTTATTTATTCATTTATTTTTTCCAAGGGGATAACAATGTTCTTGACAACAATTGGAAATTTTGTTTTTACCCTTCACATTTTTCATCTTCCATACTTAAATATATATATATATATATATATATATATATATATATATATTTTATTTGGTCTTGTTTATGCATAAAATCTGTTTATGCAAGGATGTGCACAACAGTGTGTTTCAGATTGCAGCTCGAACTCGGCCTCCGGACCGATCTGAATACTTGGGCGGACCTGCACAGAAAGGTGAGCACTCCGACGATCAAGTCAGTACAGGTCGGATTCCCAGTTTTAGTTCGAGGTCAGAAAGCATGGTACCTGATCGTGGAGTGAAGTCCTCTACTTATGGGTGGTAGTCCCGCTAATCTCGCGACGGTTACACCCGGTAATCTCGGGATCGTCAGTTACACCCGGTAATCTCGGGACCGACGGTTATACCCGATAATCACGCCGCTGACAGTAGCTCACATCGGCCCCCACCGAGCTTCCCGGTAGGTCGGACCTCGGCCAGGTTCACCTCGGCCCTTATACTTAGCATCTGTCAACGCTAGTGGTGGTGATCTCGGCGGTCCGAACTGGGCATGACTCATGAGTCATCTTGGAGCACCAATAGGGGTCCTCCATGTGTCCAGGGTATTCCCTTCCCCAAACAAAATCCAATAAAGGTTAGCTCGGAGTTAATAAGCTCGAGATAGAATGTGATATCTGATATTCTTTTTGATAAAATATTAATCAAATGATTAGGGAATTCTGATATCTATAAGATAAACTAACCTCTTGTTGTTAAAAATAATTATAGAATTTAATTTGAAATAATGAAATATTTCAAATAATAATTTTAAAAATTTAGGGACAAAAATCTTATTCACAAAAATCGAAATAAAATGATAAAAATACATACAATAATCGATTATTGTTGAAGGACAATAGGTTGGATATGTTCAAACTGTGGGTCGGATCTAGATGCTGGGATAGTTCCCATTATGCCAACTCAGAATCATCCGAGGTAGTCTAATTTTCCAGACATGTCCAAGTGGACCTCTCTTTGTTCGGCCTTCGATCCTTGAAGTGGTGACATGATTTTCATCCCAAACACTCACTTGACCTTGCCCATAGTTTTGATCACTAAATTTGATTTTTTTGGTATGAAAATGAGAATCTAAAATCCAACAAAGAAACAAGTATGTCGTAAGAGTACCATCAATAATTTAAAATAACACTATAAAGTTAAAGCATGATAACCACCCTAACAGCATCGTCAATAATTTAAAATAATATGTAAAATTTGAGAGGAACCAATCAAGAAGAGAGGTACCTTGTCTTCATTCTCTGAAGATCAGAGTAGTTGAAGAATTCACATTAAAATCTCAAAACAAAATAAAAGTCGGAGAGTTCAAAAGTTAGAATCAAAATTGAAATTAAAAATCTAAGGACCAAGAGAACATCTAGAACAACATATAACTTACAAAAATAAACACAATTTATTCCAATCCTTGGAATCCAGAAGTGCCATGCAGGCGCATTTTATTAAACGTATTGAAAGAACTTTGTTAGATCTAAATAAAGGAAACTGTACATAACTCGGTATCTGATTCACAGATCAGAAAAAAGCATCCCATATTCTCCAAACTAAAACCTATGGAGAATTCGTCAGCTCCAATACTTATCGTAGTTTACAAAACACAACTACAGAAGTCAGCAACTTCAGAAACCCAAATCGCCCGTCTCATAATTCAAGTATCTTACATAATCATCTGCTGCAGCATTCATATCCTCCTCCCTCCCCTGCTTCAAGAAATCGAATCCACCGTCGAAATCAGCCGGAGTTTGCTCCGTGTGTTGGAGACTTCCGAGCAGCTTTGCGTCTGGATTTTGGAACTGATATAACAAGTTTGATGGCTTCTCAAACCCAACATTGCCAACTTGGGAAGGCATCATGTTATTAGAACCATTCGCATTGCCCTCCAAAATGCTTGGATCATACAAGGGATCGCTGTTTATCAGGCCTAGCAGCTCCTCCACATCAAACACTTCATCCATTTGAAAGTTCTGTAACTCATCCCAACTAGGAATCCCAATTCCTGAAATGAATGATTGTTCATTGCTGCTTTGGTCACCATTTTTAGCATCAGCATCTTCGTGCTTCACTTGCTTCTCTAAAATCATTGGCGTTGCAATGTGATCGGCCCGATCACTGGTTCTCAACTCGCCTTCTCCATCTTCAGTCTTAATGTTTGAGCAGACAAGTTGCGGCCTTAATGTAAACTCCTCAGGTACGCAAACCTCAGATTGGTTCGATGTCGTCGTTGTCGATTCAGAACATGTCGAAGTAGCAGTTGAAGAATCTGAGGTTCGCAGCCTCAAATAATCCTCTAAAAGAATCCCTTTGAGCTGCCCTCTGTTAGTAATGTTGGGAAGGTTAAGGCGAGCAGACGGGCCATACATCGCCCGGGCAGCCTCGTCATAGGCTAGAGCGGCTTCAATGGCCGTGGGGAAGGTACCGAGCCACAGCCTGCTTCCCCTGTTCGGTTCACGAATCTCCGCAACCCATTTTCCCCATGTCCTCTGCCTCACACCTCTGTAATTGCAATGTGAATTTAAGGGCCCTCCCTTGCCTTTCATACATCCCTTCTTAGACCCTTTTGCAGGAGCTTTACGAATTGGCTTGCCCCCATCGTTACAAGACTCAGAAAATTCATTATAAGCTTTCCACTTAGCAAGAGTCTCAGCCACGGTCGATCGGTCTCGTCTACTCCGTGACTTCCTCTTCCTGATAGAATCAAGAGGTAAAGAAACGGCCTCAGAATATTGATGACAAAGACTCATTCTATTGACAATTTTGAACCCAAATCGAAGAAATCCGAAAAAGGGAATGTCGATTGCTTTGAACTGAAAATATGAGTGCGCCCCCAAATAAACAAGTAGTTGTTACTTGCTGAGGAAGGCGAAAAAAGTAGAACGGTTCGTGTGATTAAAACCCACAGATTTCTTGGGCCCCAAGTACTGAAAGAATAATAAAATAAGGAAAGTAAATGGAAAAATCCTTCTCCACTACAAAAATCGTAGAATAAATATTTTCTATTAATAGTCATAATAATCCTATCACGCCTATCCAGCACACAGAAGGAGAAGGAAAGAAACTTCCAGAAAAAGCTGGAAACCTAATTCTAGGGCACTCCGCGTACAAATTAACAAATCCCAAAATAACCTCAAGGACTCAAAAATGTTCAAATTAAATTCGAATTAGCAATTCAAAGATGAAAAAAGTAACAAGGCAATCATCAATTTTCCAATCGCAGACTTACTGAACTTAGAAAAAACAGAGTGAAGACGAGTAGAAAGGAAATTTCAGGAAACCAACCTCTCAATCGTTTGCGATGTCATACGAGAAGAAAAACCCCTATCGAGGTATGCGGTTTCTTCTTTCAGATCCAAAGCGCGAGCAAATTTTTCCTCCTGCAATTTCTCTGAAGCTTTTTTCTTCACTCCGTTGTTGTTCGAAATGGTTTCTGTCGTTGAAACTAGAAAGATCTTTTGGTTTTCTGTCTCCAAGTAGTAGAATCGGCTCGTGAAAGTAGAAGGTGATAGATATTTATATCCTTCTCTAGAGATTTCTGATACATATCCATTTCTAAAAAAATAACAAAATATAACCACGTGGCAATTTCCTAGTCGCTTCTCGACCTTTGAAAATCTTAATCATTGGCACGTGGCACCCGAAGTTTCCCGACCTCAAGGGTCGCTTTCTTATAAATCTTAACGGGTACTTTAAAAATAAAAAAGAAATAGAATTTTGAGAAAATCAAGAAAATTAGCGTGTTGGTCAAGAGAGCGGGACCAAAACGAGTCGTTTTGTATTAAATGAATTATGAAAATGGAATTAATTAAAATTTTGGCTTTCCCATGTACTGGGCATATGCCCTGATATTTCTGGGGCACGTAGGGTGGTACGTGTATGTCATGGCCTCCATGTAACACTAGAATATGATGCTCTAAATTTCGCGGTGTGTTGTTTGTTTGTGCCACGTTGCGTTTAAATATTGGGCCACGTTGACTGGTTCGTTTCGTGCCACGTCGAGGTGTTACATGGCACTGATGAAGGTTGACGCGTAAAAGTAGCATTTGCGTTATGTCATCGGTCGTTGGTGACATGGCAAATCGTACTACGTTTATAAAGCGTCACTGCTAACGCCATTTCGGCCCTCGCATTAATTAGAAATTAAGAGAATGTATCAGACTTTAAATCAGTGTCTAATTTTATTAATGTGAAAGAAAAAAGTTTCAAATATATTATATATGTATACATTGAATATTGAAATTAACTTTTAAACCATCGATTCCCGTCCTAAATAAATAACACTAATCAATGTCAATTTTTAATTTCTTGAATTCAAGCCATTTTTACAAGTCTTTTCACCAACGAAAAATTTTAATTTTCTACCTTCCCATAAGCTAGGGCAGTCTCGCCGCATATGATTTGTAATTTTAACACTTTTTAAAATCTTATATTGCTAATGTCTATACAAATTAGATAATAGAATTTTTAGGTATAATCATGAAAGCTTAAGTCTAAAATAGACAATATCTTACCATGGTAGAGATGTTGGTAGAGATGTAGAGAATGTATTGTGGTGTTGAGAGTCTCTTGGTCTATCATAATTTTTGAAGGGTAAATAAATTTTTTTAATCCCATGCTGCCTTTTATCCATTTTAGTAATTATTTTCATTCATGAAATAACTAGTTGATACTACCTGATTTAAAATTTGTTGTTGAGCCATTATTCTCTTGATCTCACACTGAAAAATCATTTTCCTTTACAACATACACAACTTGAAATAGTGAAAATGAGTTGATCTAGAACTTAAAAAGGATTGTATGATTAACTCTATACATGTGTGTCTTCGAAAGGGTAATACGAGAATACATTTAGTAAAATTGGAAAAGGATGTGCATTAAGCAAAAGCCATGGAGGCTTGAGATTTTGGGATATCTCAAGTAAAGTTTGGGGAGATGCAATTTTTTCTGAAGAATTCGCATGCGAGATTCAAAATCTAGTCCTAGAGAGCATGGAGGTTCTGAGATATTTTGAAATCCTAACGCCTATTAACAAAAAATTTTTAAGGGAAATATTTTAAGACACAGAACACTAGCTAAAAGCAAAGCCTAGATCGATCAAATCCTTTCATGGTTTGATCTAGAATTCTCTAGGGACAAGAACTATTTGCAAAAGACATCAATAGCGTGGCTACAGTGTAGAAGCTGACTCCAACCCCTGATACTGAAAGAAGAGCATTGCAATCCAATCTTTGTGGCAAGCCCTCTAAGAGGAAAGAACGTAGCCTACCAATGGAGAGTGTGAAAAAGGGACAGAATTCAGGAAAAACTTAGATGTGCAGTATCCTCATGCTATCAAATATCCATCGATATATCGACTCTCAATACGGTTCTAAGGGAAGTAATTTACTTATTTTGATCGTGGAGAACATACCATTCGACAGGGAGATTCTAAAATTGCAGAAGCTTGATTCAATCAAGTTGCTGAATATTGGAAACAAGCTATAGCACTTACTCCCGATAATTATATTGAAGCACAAGATTGGTTTAAGATCAAAAGGCATTCTAAATAAGAAAACTCCGTCGTTCATGGTTCAACATCAATGTGAAGAGTAAATTGACATTTTAATAATATTACAAAAATATCAACAAAATTTCATTAATACAGACATAATATTAATTTTAATCAATTTATAGGGGAACAATTATTTGTTAATTGAAATATTTTTTTAAGGTTTTTCATTTTATAACTTTTTTAGAAATATATATCAACATTAATATTTTATCGATATTTTCATTGACATTGTCATGCAATTGAGAACTCAACATTTCCATCGCCATCGATGTTTAAAATCTTGAAATGTCAAAATATAGAAATACATCCAAGAAATAGACCAGAAGGAATAGAAACTTCACATTAGTGAGATTGGATCGAACCTCATTTTCCTCACTGCCTGGCTGACGAGTTTTTTCTAAATCGCTTTTCTTTGCTTATTATGTTTTTGTTTTACTTCAAAAAAAAAAAAAAAAGATTAGTTGATTTAAGAAAGACTCATCTTAAAATCTTTTTCCTTTGAGGGGAAGACTCATCTTAAATTCAACCAATCAAACTGGTTTAAGAAACAAACAAATGGGGATATGTAGTTGCACCCACATTGACCAATCTTGAGCACTTTAAATGGGGCATGAAAATTCATCTGAATTCTCATTTGGAAAACCTAAAAGTAGGTGTTCTAAATTTTGACTCATGTTGGTGCCCAAATTTTCAGTTTTATTTCGCCTTAAGTTATTCAATTTTACACTTTTTTTTCATCACTAGAATAGACGTTCCATATAAAAAAAAAAATTAATTGGAATTTCAGTTCTACGTTACATAAAAGAGATCTATGGAATGGAGAAACAAGAATCTGTTTGGTAGTCGTAATTATCGCATTATAAATCAAAAGGAAAGAGAACAATAATGAAACAGAGCATACTCTATGCCCCCAATGCAGGGGAAACAATACCAAAAAGAAAAAAGAAAAAAAAAACTCACAAACTAATTCGAATTTAAAAGCTAAAAAAACAGGGGAACCCTTTTGAATGGGCTTTTATATATATATGAATTTCAAATGTCACTGCTATTTAATTTGTTTTCGTGATCTTAGCATATCGGAAGATCCGCCGGCGGAGCCTCTATGGACTGCAATTGTCCGACGCCATTATCTACCAGAAACACCATCGCCAGCCCCCACGTGATATGCACGTCCAAGTGACAGTGCATTATCCAAGCACCTGATACATCATAAAATTATTAGAGTTTTAATCTTTTTAATTAGGTTAAACTAAATTGAAAATTTGAAAATAAGAAATTAGATAGGATTAAATTTATTAATTAAATTTTGGGATTTATTACCTGGGTTATCGGCGACGAATCGGATGACAGCCCAGCCATTGACGGGCACGGCCACCGTGTTTCTGAGAGGTGGGTCAACGAGGTTGAACTTTTTAGTATCAGTTTTCGGGTTAAAGTTTCCAAATCCCTCGGCAACGATGTAGAAATCGTATCCATGGAGATGAATCGGGTGATTTTCCGGCGTCACAATGCTCGTGTCCTGCAACACAACCTGAACTCTCGATCCGTATTTCAATCGGTAGCCTTTAGTACCGGGAACCGGTTGGAAAAGCGATCGGCTGACGTTGCCGGTATAATCGAATTTCACCGGCGGGTTGGCCGGAAAATCAGGGGTGATGACGCCGGGAATTCTCTGCTGGAAGGCCTGAAGAATCGAGATGTTGGAAGGAAGCACGAAGGAGACGTTGTTCATACTAGCCGTGAAGCGAGTTCCGTTGGGGCCTTGGCATTGGCTCGATTTGAAATTACGCGGGCAGTTGTTGAGTCCTAAACCGATCGTGACAAATAGATTCTCGTCGATCTCGGTCGGAACCTCCACCGGTCTCGGGCTGCGGAAGCTCCGGCTGAAGGCGGTGACGGTGGCGGTGTCATTGTAGGCCGGCAGAGACGGCATGATTGGTCTGATCGACGCGCCGCCTTTCTTGGCGGGGCAGGGGGCGGATTTGTACTCGAGAATGGCGGTGGTGGTGGTGTTGTCAAACGGTGCGTTCTGAGCGCTTTGATACGCACGTGCGGCTATGTAGTACCGTGTGGGCACCTGGTTGCCGGAGATCAAAACGTCGGTGGTCTGGCCAGGGCCGAGCATCAGAACAGAGGTGGTGAACGGCTTGGTGTATGAGGCGTCGGCTCCGACCACCGTCAGCTTGTGGTTCGCCACCGTGAAAAACAGAGCATTGTTCAGGGCAGAGTTCACCACTCGGAGAAGGTTCGTCTCGCCGGAATCTATCGGGACGATTACGGTATCTGCATAATTAATCACACAAAACAAATGTCATCCCATAATTACAATATTTGTTTTTCTAATTTTCATAATTCCCATTTGTGGCGCAAATTTTTATTTACCTTTGCTAGAACACTTGTAAAGGTCACCCGGTTGACCATTGAATGTGTATGCATCAGAGATATTGGGAGCCGCTCCTGTTCTAGTGGCCTCCCTCACAACGTCAATAGGATTCGCATCCCACCATTCGCCTAATAATTACCAAAAAAAAATAATAATAATAATTAAAACTTGTAATAATGTTTGTATTTTTAGTGTGTGATTATTAATCGTATAATGTAATGTGATTTTATTATTATTATGATTACCCATAAGAAGTGTTGTTTCGCGGTTTGGTTTGGTGAAAGGGTAGGAATCTCCCTCTCTGGGGCGGATGATTAAGGCACCGTAAACCGTGGCTCGAAGCCATGAGCTGTGAGCATGCCACCACAAAGTTCCTTCTTGTCCTTGCACAGTAAATCTGCATTACAAATTTATTAAAAATATTAAATTTTCTATAATCTTATAGACTTAATTAAATATTATTAGATTAAGTTTTAGAATTTAATGGTAAATTATCTACCGGTAAGTATAGCTTCCTCCCGGTCTGATTGGGCATTGAGTCACAAACTCGGGTCCATCAGCCCACCCGGTTCTAAACTGCCTGATTCCATGCCTGCAAGTCCAATAAGAAATAACACTCTTTTATCTTAGAAAAATATAATCAACATTCAAATCACAAATAAAAGGGAAAAAAAAAGAGTCTAAATATTAGAAATGTTAATTAATTACCAGTGAATTGTGACGTTGTACTTGGCCTTGTTAATGACAGTGACTGTGAGAGTGTCGCCATTGCTGATCTCCAAGGTCGGCCCGGGGAACTGCCCGTTGACCGTAATGGCATTGTGGGTTTTGCACAGCCTCTTCACTGGCGTAGCTTGAATCTGCAGTTAGTTCCATTTTGAATGCAATCAACCCATTAATAAAAGAAAACTAGCAAATTAAAATTAGCCAATAATATTTATAAAAAAAAAAAAAAACATACAACAAACTGATGGCGGTGAGTTTGTGGGTGGGCCAAGCACACAGCCGAAGCAAACAGAAGCAAAACGCCAAACAAGTAAAGAGATAGAGTGGCACTGAAAGACGCCGTTGACATGGCTGATTAGCGAAACAATATTGTTTTTGTTTAAACTTTGAGGAATTATGTAAAACAATAAGGCAGCGATGGATACGAAGAGAAGCTTGAGGAGTTGAGTTTATATAGGAAAAAAATATAGAGGAGAAGAAAGAGAGAGAGTTGTTTGAGTTTGGCAGATTAGGTATTGATATATTGGACAAAAAGAAAAAAAGAAAAAAAAAGGGTCAGATTAAGGAGGATGGGGAAAATACTTAGTTCAACATAATTGAAAGTTGTTACACCCACTGGCCTATTGAATTAAAAACTTTGTGTGTTTGAGAGCATGATTTCATATTGAAACGCTTGTTTCACAAGTCTTGGGTTTTGCGGTTGAATTTCAACAAACATAATCAATAATTATGGGAGATTTTGGCATTCAATTTATTCAAAAATAGGCCAGTGTGCTTTTTTTTTCCTTTTTTTCTGATGTCGTTTTGCGTTTTTTTGGCACTAATTGTATGTCTAAAGTGCAAATTTTTAAAAGAAAAGGGGGCAAGCATAATATTGAGAGGGTTGAATTCTTTATTTTCCATCATCACAAACTGAAATGAATGCTATGTACATATATCTGGCTGATCTAGTCAGAAAAATGAATTTTTGACCATTAATTATTACACATTCATCTTTTTAATCCACCGATACGTACATTGGTAAAAAAAAAAAAAAAAACAACATCTAATCACTAAATGTTGAGCTACCACTAATCCGTCAGTTTTAACTAGGCTTAAGTGGTATCAATAATAAATTGGAGAAAGAAATGATATTGCGAGATTTGAATACAAACTTAATTTGAGTATATAGTTGAACTTGTTGAGATAATAAATTTTTAAGGTTAAAACTTTGAAGGTAGCTTCTGCTCTTTTTTTTTTTTGAACAGTCTATTTTTTTAAATTATCTACATTAAAAAAAAATGAATACAAAATATATTCTAATTTTTATTAATATATCATGTTAAACTATTACTAAACTCAAAAAGTATAATTGATGAGCTATGATATATTTAACTTTTTTTAATATATTCGTAGCATTATGTTCTAATATGATCAATTTAGATATCGTACTATTGATTAAGACATTTTTTTTAGTGCAACGTGTGAGGATGGGGGATGAACTCACAATCTTATGTGGAGATATATGTCTATCGTCATTAAGCTATGATCGCTTTGACAATTGATTAAGACATTAATAATTTCTCCTTTTATTTATTTTTTTTTAACAAACGACATATATACAATTAATATATTTGGAGTAAAATTGAAACACACACATGACACATACACATGTAGACTAGAGATGATTGGAAAATTGAATTGAACCTAAAAGATGAAAGGAAAAAAAATCATATAATATAAAGAGAAATTGATGTTGGATGGACAAGAGCACTCCATGCCCATCAATACAACCACGTCTCATTCATTTTAACCTCTGCCTTTGTTGACATTATGTTGGAAGGTAAAATTTCATGCGTGCCCTCCCCCTACTTTTTGGTTTAATAATAGTGTTTGTATAGTTTCAATATAAAATAATAATAATAATAATATTCTGTACAACCATCCTATTGAACTTTGTTGATCCGTCTATAATCGACATTTCTATCGTATTACAAAAAAATCAAGATGTCACTAATATATACATAATATTAGTATTAATCATTTTTAATTTATTTAAAAATAGAAAAATATTTATTTATTAATTTAAATATTTTTTACGATTTCTCTAAATTTTACAGAAATATGTATAAACATCGTCGATATTTACATGAAATTGAGATCTTGACATTTGTATAGACATTAAAATTTTGAATTTTTGTGTACAACTTGAATTAGTCTGCAAACCTTTTTTTTTTTTTTTCTTTATGAGATTCGAGAACATGCATGAATAGTATGTAACGGAAAACAACAAACGCCACAGGGAAAAGAGAGAGAAAAAGAAAATGTAAACTTTGGGTTTAAACTTTAAAAGTCGATATTACTTTTTTCTTTTATTATTTTATAAAGTTGCAATTCGTATCGGGAAATACATGATTTGGATGGGGGCCGTTTTCTTCTAGATTTCATATTTTTTCAGACGCGTTTTAATTATATTTCTAAGATCCCACCATCCCCATATATATGATCACAAAACATATGCCTTTTTTAATCTATTAAAACCTCCCCTCTTACTTTTACTCATGGGACCTTCTTCTACCAACTTCAAATCTTTTCCTCTGTAATTTTTAAACTAGCGGGACCCCATTTCATTCTCCATCGCCACAAGAGTTGCCAATAAATTTTGCTAGTTCAAAGATAGACATAGGGCATCGAGTTTCTCACGAAAAATTATTTACTGCTTTGTTATTGTTTTCTAAGAAATTTCCAATTATATGTTAATTCTTTATAGAATTTCATTTTAATATTTAAATTCTTATTAAGATTCCCTGAAAATCTCTTAAATTTTCTAAGAATATATCTTATTATTTATAAACGCAAAACATAACATCACAATAATATCTCGTAAATTTCACATGCATAAAAATTTAGAGCATTTTTTTAAATATAATGATCAATAACAAATAAATAAATAGACAGAGAGGGGAGGGACAGGGCCGGGACAAAGTGGAAACATATTCCTCGTCACCATCTCCATTTAGGTCACAAGAAAAATTTTTCCACGAGACACTTATAAATTGAGGTTTTCTCCTTTTGAAGCAAGTCCCTCAACAAAGTAACAGCCTACTCAGATAGCAAGGTAGAGATAAATACCATATCCATTTAAATCAAGTAACGTAGTGAATTCACCAGCTATATTAGTTGGCCCATGGGACCCAAACAATAATATTAGTGATTTGGTTTATGATCAAACTGCAGTATGAGAGAAATTATTTAGATTGCTAAGGGATTGAGTGAGCATATAACTAATCATCAATTATCAATTGGGCAATCCAAATTCGTTTGAAGTTTAAAAGAATAATCTTAAAAAAATGTGAATGCACAATGCATAATATATACATAATAGGCCATAAGCTCATGATTCAGACAAAATATTTGAAATATAAATTTAATATTTAGTTGCCTCAACATTTACCTACAATTGGATTGTCATTGACTTGAGTTGCTTTTGCTGGGAAGAATCAAGACTATTCTTATAGACATGTTTTGTGCTTACCACATGCTTCTTAAGAAAATTGAGGTCATCTAATTTAAGGTTTTCCAAGTCAAGTACGCTTAACTTTGAAATTCTTTGTGATTGAACTATAAAAAATAAGGTCCACATGTTGGTATAAATAGTTACTATTAATTATTTTAAATCTTCTTTTAACCATGATCTCAAGTCCTCTCTCATTGGGATATGGTGTCAGGTCATTCATGTAGTACTTCTCCTCTAGTTGGATGACCCGAATTAATTAATGATGAATTATCACGTAAACTTTATCTTCGTTTATTATTATTAGGAAGATGACGCTTATTATTTATTTATTATTACTTTGGTAAGAAAATTCAGAATTAGCTACCTTTCTAAATAAACCCTTCTGATTAATGGATGCAGTTTTCAATTTGGATTCAAGGACCGTCCACCAGGAAAAAGAAATTAAAAAAAGATCATATATTATTCTTTTCGTTTTCAAACAATTGAAAAATAATTGCATCAAACATTTTAAAAGAAAGAAAGAAAAAAACAACTGTCTCGAATTAGGTAACCAAGAAGTGCCCGGAACAGATGAAGGAATTGAATTTGTTCAAGATAGCGAATGATAGTAACATATATTTGACATCAATGCCTATTATATTATATGTGGTATTTCATTTTCAATGTGTCATTTTATCTAAATGTAGGAAATAAAATTAGGACAAAATACACTTTTCTTAATTGAAGTTTGAGACTAACATCTGCTTAATCCCCTGTCAAGAAAAAAAAAATCTATTTAATCCTTAAAGAAAAGTTATACTTTTAGTCCATAAAATTTAAAAGTTGATTGTACATCGACAAAATTCGTCGGAAGAACCATGTAAGAAAGGTGAGAAAGAAGAGGGAGGAAAGAGATTTCAAGACAACTATTGCACTAGTCAGGACTACGGCACGGGCACAACGGTTGTAGTAGGAAGAAAAGAATAAAGGAATAAGAAAAGAATAAAGAGAAAGAGAAAGAAGATGTCAACTCGTACGATCACCAAAATAATATATCCCATATTATTTTTTTCATATTAATTAATAATAAAATGATTTTATCTCCATTTAAAACTATTTTTTAAATGAGTAAAATATAAACCAACTAACTTGAGAACCCAAATAGGCGCTAAAATTAACAAACTTTTTCCGAGAGAGAAAAAAAGAAGCCAATGAGATTAATAGCCTATTTTGTAAGGCATATCTTAAGGAATGGCACCATCAATATTTTCAAAAGTCAAATTACTTTAACGAACCCGGGCGTAGCCTTTCCTGAACAGCCCAGTGTGCAATTATATCTTTTGTGTCAACATCAAATAGCAACACTTGATTTTCCAACATTTTTCATTTTCGTTTAGAAATATTTAGGATTTTTTCTTACAATTTAAGGGAAAATTAATTTTGCTTTTTGACTTTCATGCACTAAAATAATCTGTTTCCCATCAGCTAATGCTTTTCTGAAATTGATAATCCAACCCCCACGTTTCAATTTCGTCCAAAAAAGAAAATAAAAAGCAGGAAAAAGAAGAGATTCTGAGTTTTTTTTGAAAGAAAAATCATATATATTTGATAATATGTAAAATTAACCCACAAATTCATGCCAGCCATTTCGTTTTTAATTTTATATTCTTATAAATTAAGTTTAGAAGTATTACTTTCAAATATGTGTTTATTCATTTTGTTATATAGTATACCTTTTTCAAAATCAAGTTTCAAAAATATTTTTTATTTTTCAAATTTACTAAAAATTCAAATATATTTTTAAGAGATAAAAAATTCTACTAATAAAATTTGAAAAAACAAACACAATTTTTAAAAACAAGAAAACGAAATGGATATCAATGGTCTCGGAGGACTCTTTTGACTTATTTTTTCTTTAAATAAATATTTTATATAAAAAAAGTTGAATTTTTTTTTTTTTTTTGGGTTGGGAATTTTGAGGCATTGTGATGGGGTGAATGGAATGACAACCGTTAGAGTCTTTGAAAGGAAGCAAGTCAAAGGGGTGATGAAACAGGAAGGTTGAGAAATGGATTGGCGAACGACAATCGGATTAACCAAAGTTTGGTAAAGTTTGTTACTGACTTTGAAAAATTAAAAAATAGATTAATTGTTAAGCACATCGACAAGTCGTTAAAGGATTGGAAATGGACAAACCCAACTTCCCAAGTTACTTGTTGAAATTGCCTCCTGCCTTTTTGTGTTCCAAATCAACTTCACTTTCTTCTTCCTTCTTCCTTTTCTTTTTCTCACTTTTTTTAAAAATTATTTTACTCCACGTTTTTTGATTTTGTGATTGTACAAAGCTTCATTTTCGTTGGTTGTTATGGTTAGTTGAGAACCCCACTGCTTTAAATCTCTAATTTTCTCTTTGATGATTATTTTGGTTTGTTTTATCTCTAAAATGTCCTCAATCTTACACCATATCTAAGAAAACGTTGGCCTTGCAAAGCCAGCTCCTCTCTTTGGAATAATATCATCCTAAGAGTTTACAAGTTTACTTTCTAATGAAGGGTTGGAGTCAACCTGAGGTTAGCTTAGCGGGTTAAAGTACATATATACAATCAAAAACCGTGAGTTCAAATCTCTCGCCCCAGATATTGTACTAAAATAACAATAAAAATAAAGGGATTGGAGATCACTTAGTTTGTATTGTTAAACCATGTTTGGGGTTGCTTTTTAGTCACATAATTTTGTTCAATGGCCAACTATATTGTTAATTCCAACATAGTTATGTAGACAAGACATTTATTATCCATCCTAGTATCTGATGATTTAATCTCCTATTTCAAAATAGTTACAGTAATGTATTATGCTCGAAATGATATATAAAAGTTGACTACGCTTTAAGTTTTATTAATCCCAATTGGAAACATTTAATTGAGTATATATGTTGTTCTAATTTTAATTTTGTGAGTGGTATAAAGCTTTGAAAGAGTTTTATTTTTTTATTTTTATTTTTTTTTTGTAATTGAGGTAGGGAGTGAATTTTGTGTGATTGTAATATGTTCATAGGGTGGATTTTCCTTCTTGGGTTTGATTTTTATTTCGGATTGAAGTTTCCCAGGTAAATTAATTATTGTTGTTATCTTTTTTAAAAAAAAATTCTCAGTTGTTTGCTAGGTGGAAGGTTTTTCCCAACATATATTAATAATATAATGATATATAGAAACTAGAAAAAAAAAATCATTTCCTCACAAGTTGATCTCCACATTCTGCAAATATCTACCTTTGCTGAACATTCTTCATCTCCAAGCATCTAGGCTCTCTTTGGACTCATCGTGGCTACAAATTAACTAATGAATTTCATTTCCTTTACTGCCTACTAATGATGACACAATTGGCAAGCTTTAGTTGGATTTTAGATTTTCAATTTCAATTTGATCTCCAAAATTCTATATCCCATCATAGTTATAGTTTTGTCCCAAAAGGAAAAGGGAAACGAGGGCATTCACTTTGGAATTGGATATGTGTTTGTAATGGTCAAGCTTGAAAAGAATCCCATGTTTCGAACATCATGTTGCCAAGGAGATCAGCAGAAGTCCTCAAATCACAAATGAGATGCATTTGGCAAGCACTTTGAGGGAAAGACGTGTGCAAAACCCCAATCTACTCTTAATTGATAAATTATAACCATTCAAACTAATATAATAATGAGGTTCACATCATGCTCGAAAAGTGAACTCTCTTGGTTTTGACCCCTTTTGATGATCCTTTTAGAAACAAAAGGTCCATGGCAGACAAGCTTATCTTTTCGGCTAAAATACAATACACCACTAAATTTTTTAGAAATATATTGAAAATGGTAAACAAATATCCAACAACTTCTAGAAATTTTTAGCCCTTAATACTATTTTTTAGACGGAAGAATTCAAAGAAAATCTTTGACTCCAAAAAAAAATCTAAAAGGGTTACCACCAATAGTTGTGGTACAGTAGATTTGTGGTTGAGTGGGGATACCCTCCCTGATTCAAGTCTTTGCGGGGTACGTAGTCAAAGCTTTCCCCTACTCCACTCGGAGACAAGTCTCGTAATGTGGTGGGTGGCTGTAGATATCTCGATTATAGAAAACTTCTTACGTAAACTACGCGACATCAATTTTGAATTATAAAAAAGAATTCTGAAAATTCTATAAGAGAAAGATTTATACAAAAAGAAACATATAAAATATGTAACATACTAGAGGAGACCAAACAAATAGATGTTTCGTAAACTACAAAACTAGAAATTGTTAGTTGATTCAATTTGAATAAATTTTGTTGATTTTAATAAAATCAATTAATTAACTAATTCGGTAAAAAAAATCAAAATTTTTGGACTTGATATCGTTTCGTTGGGAGCCCAGTAATTGAAAATGGGCTTTGGAAACACGGGACAGGCCCAATTGGATCTTAGTTGCGGCCTGCGGATACATAAATAGTAACCGTGGGACTGCAGGTACCTGATCATAACCCAAGTACATGAGCGTAAAGCCACGCTAGGGGAGGAAGCAGAGAGCTAAAACCATTTCACGGAGAAACTAATGAGAATGGGCGGAAATTTCGAAGCATAACATCTTCCAACGGTGACGAATCACAACTCACAACTGGATAGTACTATAACTCCTTTCTCTCTTCTCTCTCCCTCGATTTTGCCTCCACACAACTTCGCAGCTCTTTTTTTGCTCAACTTTCTTTCCTCTCCTCCGCTGCCTTCGAGCTCGCTTCTTGACCTCTTCCATGGAGTCCTCCGCTACGCTTCGCTCCTTTCACTGTAACTCTCTCTCTCCTTCTCTATCTCTATCTCTATCTCTCTGCTTGTATGTAATTTAAGTTTATTTCAGTGCTCTGGTTTCGTTGCGTAATGATTTAGGCTTTTGGTGACTGTCGCGAACTTGTTCTTGTTTGATGTTAAATCGAACGCCGATTGAAAATGTTGATTGAGCAGATTGTTTGAAACGTAAGTGCATTATTTCGTAGTTGCAATGTTGAACTATGAGTGAGCCGAGCTCCTCCTTCCGTGAACTCGCATTTCGGCGATAGAATGTAGCTTAAACTTTCCGGATCTGGTGTGCGATTCGTTTGACTATTTAGTTATTTTGAGCTACGGTTATCAACGTGGAACCGGAGTTCTTAGTGTAGGCTTGTTTGCTCATTGCGTGTGATTGTTAGTGTTCTAAACGAAATTCTTTGTGATTATTTCAAGAGGAGGATGCGCCTTTCTTGTATTCTCTTTCGGAAGCCTTGGTATGGTAGCAGGAAGCATACCTTAATTTGCAATTTAGTTTTGTGTATATAGAGATAATGTTTGCTTTCGGCCTATGATTGTCAACAACCTGAGGACGAAAGATTCAAAAGAAAAGTTTACGTGTTACAATTTAATGAGGTTGTTGAAATTATAACATTCTCACGGTTCCTGGATTAATTTTTTTTAAAAGAAACCATTAATGATTGCCGCTTTCATCGTCACTCTTTGTTGCCGGGATATATAACCTATAGATAAGCGCACAATATCTTTGGAATTTCATCGAACTTCTATTATTTCTCTTCATTTTTCTGTTTTTTATTTTATTTATTTGTTTTCATTTTCTTGGTCAAAGATTAGCTTAAGGAACAGCTCACCATGAGTTTCTATAACGAGCATACTATTCTGTGTGATTCCAGATTTGGCAGGTGGTTCACGTCTCCAGTTAATTGAGAAACCTTGTAAAATTTCTGTGTCTAATGTTAATACGTCGTGCATTCAAGGACTATCAGTTTTTGGTAAGCCCGCCCATACTCCAACAAACCAGAAGAGAACAGTGGTATTGTGCACAAAGACGCCTGAAGTTACTGAAACTGCAAAACCCAGTGGTAAGATTTATTGTAGTTGAAGTTTCATTATGGTTGTGTTCTGTGAGTAAATTCTGTTCTTCCTCTGACTTGACAGGCGCTAGCTGTTCTTATCCATTATAGTTAATTTATCACAATAAGGTTTGGGCTAAATGTTGTTTGTAACTTGTGTAGTTTAGGTGCCAAAAATAGACTAAATCTTAATTTCTACAACATGGATCAATAAGTTTTCCTGCAAATATTATGCTTTCTAATGCTAGATACTGGTGTGGCAATTTGTTTAATCATATGCATCCTATTCGTTAGTTTATAAACTTATACCGTTAGGCTCAGTTGGGTAAAATAGCGTCCATATTTCTATTGCATTAAGGAAAAAACTAGAGGTATAAACTGGTTTTAAGAACAATTATAGGCAGGAAATTGAAGTCATGCTGTCTCCCCCATCCAAGACTAGATTCTCCCTAACAACCCTTGTCACTTCCCTCCCCTCTTGTACAGAATTCTCTGTCTCTAACTAGCTCCTTATTCTAGGGCTCGGTCTCATTCTAAGAAATCCATGCAGGCAAATACAAAATTGCCCCTCCAAAATTAACCTGGCCTTACTAAATATTCATATACTTCTTTGTCAGGTATGTCAAACGCACCAAGTGCTAAGGACGAACTCCTACTTAAGTAGAATGAAACCATACCCTTACTGAAGATGACTTTAATAGTAAATCATGTGTTTCATCCTTGGTGAACATCTTGGTCTTTTAGTTGTAATTTTACTATTCTTCTTTTAACTACAACTATTGAAGGTTCTGTATATTTTGCACTGAAAACATATATAGGCATTGATCAACTATTCAGGTAGATTCTTTATTGGCTTTTAAACCTTCAACTTGATATCAACAGATAGCGTACTCCAAAGTTCAGTACAGAAGAAGCCTGCAACAAATGCAACATTTCCTAATGGATTTGAAGTGAGTTCAAATTTAATCTTGTGTTCCCGTTTTTTTCCTAATGAATAGCAGACAGTTTTCATTGGGTTTCCATTAGTAACCAGTAGAACTTCATCTGAAACTATAATGACAAGAAACTTGCTGAAATTCATATGTTATGCACTTCTCCTTCATGGTTTATATACACATGTGATGAACCTTGCAATATGGTACTGAATTAGAGTGTCGTGGCCATCTGCTGAATGGAAAAGGCCTTGGAATTATGCCCATTATATCAAAAAAGGGTTTTCTTTTTCTTGCTGAGTGTATTTGTCAGTAATTTCCGAAGGACATTCTTAGAGTTTGTGAAGTTCGAATATTCTTTTCCAGCAGTTGGTTAGTTAAATGTTGCAGTTGAAATCTGATGATATCATTTAAAATTTGTTTCTTAATAGTAATATTGTCTTTGAACAATTACATTCGATCATTCCAAATCAAACTGACTTATCTACTGTTTGAAATCATCAGGCATTGGTACTGGAGGTCTGTGATGAAACAGAGATCGCTGAACTAAAACTAAAGGTGTAGTACAATGCTTTTAAATATTTAGACAGCCATGCAGTGCCAAGAGTTTTTTCAGTTTATCTTTCACCTGATATCATAATTTTCAAAAGAATGAAAAGAACGCGAAGCGGAGTTGATGAGTCTTCTTCTTCTTCCTCAGCATCGCTCCTTCTTCAATTCCCTCTTACAGTATACCAATCTAAAAAAAAGAATGAAAAGAACACTGTACAAGAGACTCTTAGAATGACATTTACATTACATGGTTGTTCAACCAATGAAAAAACAGATGCATTTTGAATTGGTTGAATTCTCTTGGACTAAGTTTCTGGGACATAAAGATGTAGTTTATTCATTTTTTACTTGTATCGATTTGTCTTCTGTTATCTATTATAGGTTGGAGAGTTTGAAATGCATTTGAAGCGTAATATTGGAGTCGTAAAAGCTCCCATGTCTGCCATTTCTCCAACAATACCCCCACCAATTCCATCTAAACCCATGGTTGAGTCTGCTCCTACTGCACCTGCACCTCCAAAATCTTCTCCAGAGAAAAAAACTCCTTTCGCCAATTTTCCCTTTGAGAAGTCATCAAAGCTAGCAGCTCTGGAGGCATCTGGATCAAAAGGATATATTCTAGTATCTTCTCCTACGGTATGTAATGCATTAATGTGTACGGTTATGCTTCATCTAAAAAGAAAGAAGAGGAAAATCTGAGAAACCCTGGCATTATTTTAACACAAATTTTGCTTGTCCTTTCACTAGGTCGGAACATTCCGAAGGGGCAGGACAGTTAAAGGAAAGAAGCAGCCTCCTATCTGCAAAGAGGTATTGCTTTCATGCCTAATTTTTATCTTCAACAACATTTTTAACTGTCAAATTATTGAATCTAGGGGAGAGGATCGTGCCACTTTATTTAAACCTTAGATAGTCTGGATCTTCCTATACTTTGGGAGAAAAGGAAAATCAAACTGACTGAAATAGCCATGCCAATTTATTCTTGATACATATAAATCCGGGTGAGGGGGGAAGCGTGAATCGGTTTCAGCTGGGATTGTTTGTGCTACTGATAAAAAAATTGTGATTTGAAGGTCAACGAATTATTAGAGCTGCTGCAACTAGAACTGCATTTTCCGATTTCTCAGTTCATATGAAACGACGGTCGATGCATGAATCATTAACCCACCTTCATAATAAAGCCAGTAAATAAGTTCTTACTATCTCAAACTAGCACTATATTTTCTGATTTCTCAGTTCATATGAAACGTGTAATTGACGGGATGCATGAATCATCAAACCACCTTCATAATAAAGCTAGAAATTAAGTTCTTACTATCTAAAATTCATGATAACATGTTTACGACTTTTCAAATTCTTTCCCAATTTTAGTTTTACATTTTAAGTCATTTTGAGCAATTCACATAGTTCATGGTTTGGTCATTTAAGTCATTTTGGTGGCTTCTTCCATGCACAGAATGACGTAATAAAGGAAGGACAAGTAATTGGATATGTGGAACAGTTTGGCACTCAACTTCCTGTAAAGGTATATGTGAACCTTCCAATGCAATATTGTTTGGGCCAAACCTCTATGGCATCCATTAATACTAATTTTCACCCTCAATTCGTTGTCGTGCAGACAGACGTGGCTGGAGAAGTATTGCAGATTCTCTTCAGGGAAGGAGGTATGTTTATTCTATGTATCCTGGCAGTTAAAAAGTGTTACATGACATTCCTAGACTTGCGAAATTCCTCTAAATCTCAAACAAGTTTCAACCTTGGAGTTTATTGAGAGAGTTCCTCTTAATTTTATTTCTGGTTTGCAGAAGCTGTTGGCTACGGGGACCCCCTCATTGCTATCTTGCCAGCATTCCATGGAATCAAGTGATGATCAAGGTTTGCAGATTTCTGGTTTCAATTATTCTTTTCGCGTACTGTCTCTACTAAAAATGTGGTTACACAATGGGGGCTTAATTGCTGATACGTACTTTGTGTAGGTTTTTGGGTTTTATTACAATAAAGATCTAATCAACCTACGAATGCTTTTTGGATGACCAATTTTTGTTTTTAATTTTTCTACTTTGCATTTTAAAAGCAAAAATCAAGCATCTTTCGAACCTTTTTTTCCTTCTAAGAATTAGAGAAGCAAAGCATGTCTGTATGATAGCAATTTATGTTTTCTGTTTTTTTATTTTTTTTTTCAAAAGTTAGAAAGAGATGGAAGGAAAGAAAAGTTATAGAGAAACATTTAGATAGAGAAATATTCGCCTGGTTTAAGAAAGGTGAAGAGATTTATATATGAGATTTGGAAGGGAGTAAAGGTGGTTATAGAGAGAGAAGTAAGTTGGAGAAAGACAATGTTATTATGCAGTGTCTGGAAGAAAATGTGGGGTCTTGAGAGATGAATACCAATTTCTAAATTAAGAATCTGAACTTGTTTCTAAGAATGGGTAAAATATAATAAAGAGATTGTGAATAAACCATCATAATTAAAAAAAAGAAATGAAACAATTTCTTTAGTATGTTTTTATCAATTCTTAGAAACACATTTGACTTTTTAGTCAAACTTTAGAACAATTTTTTTAAACTAGTTTCTTTAGTTTTCAAATTTTAAGAATGTAGATGCAAAATAAAGAAACATATAGGTAAACTAAACACAAAATTGTTATCACTGATTTTTTTCTTTTTTTAGGAAAAGATAAATTAAAAAAACCAAATTATAATCTATTATTCGATAATTTTGGTTACAAATTTTCGTTTCTAAAAGAGTTTGACATTTTTTGTTTTTTATTTTTAAATTTCGAAACTTCACTGCCTCTATACTTCCTCTTCGCAAAACCTTCATTTCGCCATAAAGTGATCTGAGACCCATTAAATAATACAATATGATAGATAATGATGCGATTAATATGAAACTGTCCCCATATTATCACAAAACTAAAATTCGAAGGATATGTTTTGAGTAACCATAGAAAGAAGGGATAGTTAGAAGGCTGCAAACAAAAAACCCATTAAGCATTTCCCGCCATCTACCTACCTAACTTTTTACAAAAATTCACATTAAACGATGACCTGTAACAATTCTTAATTTTCTTACGTGCATTATTTACTAGTCCCAAAACGCCCATATATTCCTCTACCATCTAATTCTGAACTTACATGACGACGGCAGAGAAAAAACATCTTTTGCCAAATGCCCTTAGGTTGGTCAACTCCCAACCTCGCTCCTCGTTGTAACACTCCACCTGTTGAAAGATTTGCGTAAAAATGAAAATTCATTTTCATTCATGAAATAAGGTTGGTTCCATAGGGCCAGAAACAACAATTATAAACGACATACCGTTTCCGAAAATTCCTTGTTTTTCGTACCACCTAAAACGTAGATTGTATCTCCAATCACGGCATTAGCAGAGTAGCCCCTCGGTTCATTCATGGGCGCTGTTATCGTCCATGAACCACGACGAGGGTCAAATACCTCGACAGTAGGGATGAAGCTATCTCCACTGTATCCACCCAATGCATATCTGCAAAGGAAAAAAAAAACCCCCTCCGTGATGGTGATTAGTTTGAAAAGAAATTAATGTATTTTATACAATATTCTTAAAAGTACGGTAGTTTTATGAATGTCAATTTCGCTGTATGTTTAACAAATTGTTTTACGTGTTCAAGAAAAAAACAAATTGTTTTATTTGTAATAAAGTAAAAGGGTAGTTATTTAATTGAAATCATATATTCAGGAAACCCTTTTATATTAATTATTATATTTTTGTCAAAACGCGTAGCTAATTAGCATATATTTACAACGAAGAAGTTGAGAGTTCGATCCCCACCCCACGTGTTGTACTAAAAAAATATATATTATATTTTTCCTTTTTATATTTGTTCCTAAAAATAAATGATTTTTATACTCAGAAAATTTCACTAAAAGCACGTAACATATTTTAAAAAATATTATTAAAATATGTAATCTTAAAAAAGAATCCGATATTTCACCTCTAATACTGATAATTAACTTTTAAAAACTATACATGCCTATAATGCGAAGTAAAGTGGACAAGAAAGCTTACAGTTTTTCGTTGAGTACAGCCAAACAATGGCATCCCCTCTTTGTAGACATACTCGCAATTTCTCTCCACGATTTCTCCCGCGGGTCCAATATTTCTACTGACCTAAGGAAGAAGATATCATGTCAAACTCAAATTCTCACGGGATTCCAGCAATTTCTACTCCATAAACTCTTATTATCATTGGCTGTGTACTCTTTTGGAATACCAGACGAAAAATTTAATTTTATTATCAGTGTCGAGCAAAGGAGAATAGAAGCGATGCCTCAAAACATCCACGATTCAATAAATAGCAAGTGAAACTGCAAGCATCTCAAAGGAAAAATTACACAGCCAAAATGAAGTCAATTCAAGCGAAGATGGTAATTAAGCAGAGAATTCATTAATGCATATGCATATCCAATACTAAAATGAATGTAGGCTTACTGCAAGTAGTTCTTCCCATCAAATCCTCCCACAGCATAGAGAATGCCATTAAGTTCCCCAGCAGCAAGAGCAAATCTCTAGTTAAATTAGACTTCTGTTAGAACATGCCTCGAGACAAAATTCTGAAACTTTGTAATCTAAAACTAGGAAGAGTAAAAGGTAAAATCTTCATATAGAAAACTACAGTAAATGCCATAACATGGTTACTTGTCGTTAAAGATGGAAGCACTAGTGGCTCCATAATCTCTGATAAAAGCTTACAAGTTACACAAATTAATTAAAGAATAAAAGATAAGAATTTCACAACACCATTTCTTTGCTTAACAGAACACTTATCTAGCAGTTCTTATTTTTCGCAGAAGTTATAAAAACATTTGTAAGGAAATACCTCATGTCTCATCGATGGAGTTTGGATCCACCTTCCAGCATCTAAATCCAACATTTCTACTTCTGAGAAACATTCAACTCCATTTCCACCACCAATTGCAAAAATCTTATTATTTAAAGATACACCGGCCAAACTTCCCTTCTCCCGATTCAATGAGGGTCGACTAACCCACTGATGATTTTCTAGGTTATATGATTCAACTACGTATAAGAAAAATTACAATATCATTAAAATAGGTTAAAAGAATCTACATAAATAAATGACTGAAAAAGCTTCAAACAAATACCTGTATCATACCACACTTTTCCATTGGCACCACCAAGAACATAAATTTCACCATCTAACTTAGCTGTTGAGGCATGTGAACGCACAGATTTCATTGCAGGAAGAGATTCCATAATATCCCTGAAAGGATAATAGCAATTCATAGTTGATAACCAACAAGAACCATCAAAACCTCCCACTATCAATATAGATTCTTCAAGGTTTGCATGAATCTCTTCAGTTGACTGAAGCTCTTTTCCTTCCATGCTGCTTTTCTTAGGATTCATATCACTTTCTAACATCTCACACCGGCTGTTTAAACTTTGAATTTCAATTTTTGATCCAGCCTGTATTGCAACATAATTCAGCCTCTAGTAAATCATGAAGATTAAGTTTGAAAGAGGCGTAAACAAATTAGCATAACTCCAATTTAAAGAGAGTATACAATTACAGAAGTGAATAACATAGAAGCATCATCATGGGAGATAAGTCCTACCAGCTCCTGCTGCAGTAAATTGATTTTCTGAACTTGTTTATCGTGTAACAACTTCAGCTCTCTGACTTCTGCTAATAACTTTAGTGAATTGAAAACCAAGAAGAATATATCAGAGTAAAAAAACACAGACTGGTACATACGCTGGGGATCAAAACAAAGAAGTGTCATAAAAAGGGTGCTCAAGTACCTGAGTAACAAGCTGACGATCAGAACTCAAATTCACATCTATATTGGCTCCTAAAGAATTGTTCGCTGTTCTCTCCCAATGCATTCGAACGTCCTCATCATAAGTGTCCTCAAACAATATCTCTTCATCACCCTTAGAAAGAGCATTTCCTTCCATATTTTCTGCTACATCTTTAAGGTTTGAATAAGGAAGATTCACCTCCAAAGCAATTGACTTGTACTCTTCACTTTCAACTTTGACTTCAAAATAGGAAGAGTCTATTTCATTACTTGATATGAAGAATTCAGGTTCTTCAATTTCTCTGTCTTCCAGAACCACTGGTGGGAGCTTCACAAGACTTACTTTCTTCTTCAGAAGAACGCGATGTACAAGAAGGCTCCTCCCACCCATAGCTAGAAGGATTTGAACTAGAAAGATTCAATTCAGATGTTGGTTTCTCAAAATTCAATATCCTCTTTCGCAACAGTAGGAGAGACTTTGAACAAGGAGCTCCACTTTTTCTTTGAATCTGGACAAGTAACACTTATGTTTGAAGAAAATACCGAACTATTGGTGCTGTCTTCTCTTACATTGATAGTTTGGAAAGTTTTCAATGAACTGCTCGCTCTGTTCAATGGGGAAACAGTCGTCAAGATTGGTGAAGATGAAAATAAAGCAATCAACCTGTCTGTCTGCCTTTGGTCCAGTTCAAACCAAAAAAGCTTTGACTCGTAATAATTGTCAGAAATGATAGGCCTAAACTGATCTTCCAGCAAGGGGTGGCATTGCATCCGGGTCTTAAATTTAACCTTATCAACAAAATAGTAAGAGATCCTCAATTATGAGCATCCAACAATGTTACACAAGACGAAGCATCTCCATTACACATAAAGATACCTGTGCAGAATATGGAGTATAATCCATACCGTCATCAGTCCAAGCATATGGACTAATATACTGATTGCCTCGGCTAGTAGCCTCAAATATACGAATCTATTTGTGACCAATTACATATATCAAAGGAGCAATTATTACAAGAAAGGCAAGGAAGATTCAAGAGGCTTTCACACTGCACCTTCAAAAGCTTGTTAATGCACAAGAACCAACAAAGAGTTTTGAGCCCGAATTTATTCATAATGTTACTTCAATGAGTCAAGAAGAGAATGGAGCAAAGATGGCACGGGAAAAGTTGTCTATTTTGAGAGATGGCACGGAGGACAAAAAAAGTGTGCAGATTCGTGAACAGGTGCCTTTGCAGATTGCACCTCTTTGGAGTTTGTGAAGTCAAAAGTTGTCAAACCATATCCAAATGTGAAGCGCCTCCTACAGCACATAGATAAGACCATTTGAAGCATGACTACGTTTTCTGATCCGCATTTAAGTGTCTAGAATGATTTGCAATCAAGTTTTAATTTGCATTAAGTAGTATTTTGAAAAACTTTTGGTGTTCTTATGTTGAACGACCATTTGGCCTATTTAAAGGCTTGTAATGCTCTTGTTATGGATAACTTAAGATTAAAACATATTGAAATTCAAGAACTTTTGTTCCTTAACACTTTTGGTGTTGCTTCTTTCAAATCTTGCTTTAGGTTTGATGTTAAACCGATTCATTGGATTAGTATCGATCAAGCTAATTCTGGAGTGAGTCGTCTTAGGATCTAGGAGTGTATATCGTAGATTCTAAGTCCGATCTAAGAGTGATTCATCTTCTAACCTTACTCTTGGTTGGAATCATTCGGTAAGTTAGTCGTTTTTGTGAATGTTTGCAAGGATCCTAGAAGGACCTCTAGCTTTGTAAACACGAGCAACCTTGGTGCTTATCACCTCCTGTCACTGTAGTTAAAGAGAAACAGAGGCAAACCAGGATCGATATTTCATACATAAGAGAAATGTGGAGCCGGCAATCCTATTCAAGAAATTAAAAAGTATCACAAAACCTATTTGTTATTGAATATTAAAAAAGGACAGTAAAATTTGAAAATAAATGGTTGATCAGCAAAGGAAGTGGCCAGCAAACCAAACAATTGTTCGGATAGACATTCTTGCATTGTGCTGTGCTTGCAACCAAAAATAACTCCAGCCAATTTACTCTTTTCCGAGATTCCTGGCGGTGACACTGCCATTTAACGTACAAAGAGGCAGGGATTTTTCCTGCATTGTACAGGTCCGAGTATTCCTCCCAGCGCCCATCTGCGATTGATGAAAAAATCCACGATAAGTAAAAGGTTTCAAGAATAAGGAAACTTATCTCAGGAAGCTACTGTATAACAGTCCATATATCTTATTTAAGGATCGAAAATCATACTCCCGCATTCGTTCAAGATCATCAAATTAAATAAAATGCCGAAGAGAGCAAGTCTGAATCAGCCAAACAACGTTGCCTAAGGAATGATTAAATATACTTGTCCAGAAACAGTAGAGTTGCAAGATGAACATATACTTGAAAATACAACTTGAAGCAGAGGCGAGGTGTACGAAACTCAACAAAAGATACTCCTGAGTAAGAAATCGTCGCACGTCTATAGTAGAGTACAAAGAAAAGTAGAAAATAATATCGAAAACCATAAAATAAAAAAATAAAAAATCTTCGGCTAACAAATTATGCTCAGCGAATGATCAAATAGACTTGACTAAAACAATAGAGTCGCAATGCGAGTTACTTCGGAGGTGGAAGATGAACATGATGCATTTGCTTGAAAACAAAACTGAAGAAAAGGCTAAAAGATGTACGAAACTCACCGGAGAAAAACAAGAAATCGTTAGACTCGACGGAAAACTTCTCGCCGACGGCCAAAGAACGATTTGACGGAAATGAAAGACGCGAGAGGTTTTGACACTCTCTGATGGACGAAGACGGACGGTTTAGTAAATGCTCAGGAAATTACGATTTTACCCTTTCAATTGCTGGAAATCTTCACTTCCCCCTCTGCTATACTTAGTAGGCTGTAGGCCTAATCTTGAAAAGTTAAAATAGTAAAATAGCTACAAAAGAGGAAGTTTGTCAGGTTTCATGATTCCTAATTAAAATTTGCATGACTCTTCCTCTTCCATATAACCATTCTTTTTTTTGGTTTGTTTTTAATTTGTAAATTGTAAACACCATTATCTAATTTAATTTGAAGCGGTAGTATAAATAATATATATATATATATATATATATATATATATATATATTATAAGGTTTAAAATTTTATAAAAATGACATAAATTACAAACTTATACAAGTGACCAACCAAAAGTCACTTTTGGAATGTTAAAGAAAATAGAAATATTAATATTTCTATAAATACATATTTTCATTTACTATAATTCTCTTTTGTTTCATTTTTTAAGTGTAAAAAATAAAAACATATGATTTATCTTGTTGATGGGTACCGTGGTAATTAGCATATATTCCTCTTTAAGTTAGAAGTTAGAATCCTCATACGTCATTGATGCTCTCTCTATGATTTCTCTCCTCCTTTGGTATTGCCTTCTTACAATTTCTCTCGATTGACATCCTCTTCTCTTTATAATTTTCATTGACAGGCTCTCATTGGTAAAGATGAATGCAGCACTAAGAAAACCTTCGTTACACTGAAATGCTTTTGCTCCAATCTAATTAATCATCAAGAGGAAATGAAAAGTTTCATAAGAACAAACAAAAACAAGTAATCTCCAGTTGGCATGTTCATCATGTGTGGCTATTATGCTATTATTGCATTTTAATTTATAATTACAATGGTTCTAAAACAATGTTTATAACGGGTAGTAAATGAAATTTTTGTTAAGTTGGTTTTTCAAACATATAAGACTTATATGTTGAACTAAATGACCCTTTGTATTCTAACAATCGAACAAAAGAACCACAAACTTAATTTGATTGATGATTGAATTGAAAATGTATTTGAAAAATATGTAAATTCAAATTTGAGAAGAGAAATAGGTAATTATCTCATTTCCAAATGAATTCGATTAATGAAGGACACTAAAGAAGTAGTCAAAAGTTTACAATTAAAGTTTGATACTAAAGAAGTAGTCAAAAGTTTACAATTAAAGTTTGACACTAAAAAAGTAGTCAAAAGTTTACAATTAAAGTTTACTTTATATATTCAAATAATTTCCATCAATCTTCATTCAAGAAAAAAAAAATATTTTTTGGATATTTCCATCGATATTTTCATGAGTAAAATGGTCATATTATTATCTTTAATGGTTAAAAGTGATCAACTATAGGCTAATTAAGCTACAATTCATGTTTTATTTGCTAATTAAAAAAATTCCATGTATTTTCATTACTTTTGTAGAAATATCTGGCGACATCGACATTTCATTCAAACCTTGAAAATAGTAATAAAGTTGTACTAAAAAGATATATAGTAATGCAAAAGTACTACTGTAAACAGTCAAAAAAAATTTCATTAGGGTCAGAGGTGAAGCAAATTATTTTCATTTTTAGTAAGAATCAAGAATGCCTTTTTTAGTACAAAATTATAAGGGTGCATTTGGTTGATAATAAAAAAATAGAAATTTGAGAACAATGAAAACCATAGCTGTATTCTTTGTTTTCAGTGTTTTCACATATGTGTTTGATAGTAGATTTAGTAATTGAATCTCAATTTAAAAAATTGTTCAATATGTGTTTAGTAATATATTTGTAAACTAGAGGTGGTTGCAAACTAAATTTTAGTTTAATCTAAACTTATATTAATTAATTTATTAACATTTTTTTATGAATTTTGTATAATTGTTATTTTACAAGGTTATATAATTTAGAATACATTATATTTTACATGTTTTAATTTTAACAAATATAAAATGAGTTTATAATATGAAGTAATATATTTATCAAAGTTCTTATCATTTTTAATGTAATTCTGCATCTTCAAAATTTCAAATTCTGAATCTGAAAACATAAAAAAATCGTTTTTAGGAATCACAGAATCCGAAAACAGTTTTAAAAACAAATATCCAAAATCCTGTCAAACGCGTATTCCTGGATCCATTTGATTTAGTGAATCTGAAAACAAAAAAACAGAATCCGAGTGGACATCGTGGAGTTTTTTGCTTTATTTTACATTTCCTAAAAAAAGAAAAAGAAAAAAAAAAAGCTAGATTGCATGGGTAAGAATAAAAAATGTCTTTTATGTGTACAAATTTTTCAGTTTTTTATTAAGTGTAAGTAGATTGTATGGGTAAAAATGAAGAATGATTTTTGTCAGCTCTTAAGAAAGTTGATTTTGTTTCCTCCATTAAAAAAGAATTCAATATTTTTTCAAATGAAAATCTAATATAGTCTATTTTGTTGTAGTTGAATTTGAACCAACTCAAAGTTGGGTTATTAAGGTCGTTTGATAACATTGATATTCATTGTTTCTGTTTCTTTATTTTTAATGAGTAAAAATGTATTGAATGTTTATAACTTCCAATAATTTCAAGTATAATAAAACAACATTTTTATTTACGTTTTGGAACAAATTAGAAATGGGAAGAAGAAACTTATTTTTGTTGTTTCTAAAATTTTTATACGAATATTCCAAAAAAAAAAAAACAAGAAACAAAATTAGTTGTAAAATATTTAAATTTCTTTAGAAAATTGAAAACGAGAAACAAGAAACGGGAACTTATCAAACCCGTCTTAAAACAATTAATTTCTACAAATTTAGTTACATGTGTTAAAGCTATAAAATCATGTATAAAAGGACAATATATAAACTGCTGGAAAATAGAGTGATTGTACCTTCTCTGAAATCACATTGAATTGTTTCCATAATACTGAAAGTTCTTCCCTACAGTGGACGTAGGTCTAATCCTTGTTGTGATCTTCTTCCCTTTCATCTCAACACTTTACTTTCTTTTGCCTTGCGTCTGCAATCACAAAAAAGGGAAAATGTTCTTTTATTTCCCCAACCTCTATCAAAACTAAAACTTAAACATTTTTTTAAGTTGAAAATTGGAAACGCTTATTTAAGTTTAAGGTGAAATTTAACGAAATTGAAAATCTAGGGTAAAAATTGATCCATGCTGTCAAATTTAGTGTTAAAAATTAAAATTCATTCTTTCCCGTTGTGTCACTGTTGATATGCATCTATATTACTCTCTACATTAATCTGAATGCAAATAAAAAAAAAAAAGAACTTTTATATACATTTGCTAATTTGATTTATAATCTCTATTGGGACTGCATTCTTGAGATTGATGATTCCTTAGAAAATATTGTCTTGAGTTTAATGTCACAAGTCTTGATGGGAGATCAAAGACTTATATGGAGATCTCGCTAAGTTTTATGATTTGAGGTTGAATAACATATTTAGAGATCCAAGCCAAATTTCATGATTGGAAGGTTGAAGATTTATAATTCAGATCTAGCTTTTGCGTCAATGAATTAATGAAATATTTTGATCTCTTAAATATGTTAAAGTAAAACATTTTTTAGAAGCAAAAAAAAAAAAAAAAAAGAACTTCAAAAAGATTCTAAACATGTTACTACTTACTATTGTTCTTTAAATACTTTTCCGAAAATCTTCTTCTTCATTTTTAAATTAAAAAAAATGCATTTTCTTCCTGAAATATACAACAGTCAATTAAACAGAAGGGAGAGAAGGATGAAAAAAAATGGAGAGGGATAATATCATCAAAATAACATCAAATGCTCCACCATATCCAAACTGTCTAGCAATCAGAACAGATCAAAGAAAGAAAAAGTTGACTCAAACTTCACCCCCATATCTACCAAATCTGGGGGTATTGAAAAAAAGCTGCTGCCAAAACTGTAACATAAATGGAGATTAACGCAAGTTAAACAGTGCTTAATAGAAGTCCTCTAGTTTACTAATCAAGAGAAGTCAACAGACAACAGTAAATTTACACTCATGCTATGTCCCAAAGGCTTCATCCATAAGTTCCACCATCGGCTCTCACGTTGGTTTTGGAGGTGGGCATCTCGGTTGTCGCTTTGCATTGTAAAGTCATCCTCTGTATGTGACATTCTTTGAAGAAAACTAATGTTGTTGATACAACTAGAACTATGGCTACTCCAAATGTTTTCTGTTGTTGTATGAACATCGCAAGGGTGAAAGCAGCAGCGAGAAAACCCCTTGTTACACCAAAATCCCTCCCTCCAATCTCGTTAATCATCAAGAGGAAATGAAAAGTTGCATATGACAACACAAAAACAAGTAATCTCCAATTGGCATGTTCCTTATGTGCCATTACGTAATACATAACATAACCATTTCCAAAAGCCTTCAAAACACCTACCAAAGGAAAAACTAAACTCCCCCAATTCTGCAAGAAGTTGGAGAACCATTGTTGAGTGAATATGAAAATGCCAAACATGTGAAGTGCTGCAAAGCCAAGAGTAACCAGGAATATATGATTTGGAGGGATTTCAGTTTCCAAGCAGTAGGCCAATGATGCAACACATACACCCAGCGATATAAGAGTTCGATCTTGACCCTTGATAATCTTCTCATAAACCAGAGTATCCATGTGCTCAAACAGCTCAACAATCTTTCCCCACTTCATTTCAAGGAAATTTCAATTCAAGTGTAAAAAAGAACCAGAGAGGTGGAATGGCAGCGGAGAAGATCACAAGTAGAAGAAACAAAAGCCCTGTTTATTTAAGCAATCGGGAAATTATTGAAGTGTTGAATCAGGAAAAAGAAAATATAAAGTTGAGTTTATGTTTGAATATCAGAAAAACCACAGAAACACAATTGCATACCAACGCTATCCAGGGACAACCAAACTTAATACAAATTCAGATATATCTAAACGAATTTCAGATGAAAATTATCTCGAGAAGCATGTATATAGCAGTCTATATATATTATTTAAGAATCGAATATCTTATTCCTGCAATCCTTCAAAGCTCCTCAAATTAAATAAAATGCTGAAGGGAACTAGTTTGATCAGCCAAACAACATTGCCTAAATATACTTGTCCAAAAATAGTAGGATTGCAAGATATTATGAGAGGTGGAAGAAGAACATGTCATGCTTGAAAATACAACTTGAAGCACAGGCGAGGTATAAGAAATCATCGCACGTTTCTAATAGATTACAAAGAAAAGTAGAAAAGAATCGTGAAAACCGTAAAAAAAATCTTCAGCTAACAAATTATGCTCAGCGAACGATCAAATAGACTAGTACAGAACAATAGAGTTGCAAGGGGTGTTATTGCGGAGATGGAAGATGAACATCATGCTTTTGCTTGAAAACAAAACTGAAGCAAAGGCTAGACGTACGAAACTCACCGGAAGATGGATAAGAAATCGTCGGAAACTTCTCGCCGACGGCGAATCCCGGTTCAAAGGCCTCACCACAGAACGGTTAGATGATTCGAGATTTGAATAGAAGTGGAGAATCAGAAAATAGTGAGCACGCTGCACTGTGAATGTGAATACCGCGAGTGACGACTAAATGGACGGAAGACGAGCGGTAAATGTTTGAGAAATTACCATTTACTCCTCCAATTGTGAGTATGGAATAGGGATTAGATTTTAAACTAATTGATTGGATTTTTGTGTGATTTAAAAAGCTAATCTAATTTTGCATTTTTTTAAAATTATATTATTTATGAAATTTATAACTTTTTCAAACCCAAGATCCTTTTATGAAATTAAAAAAAAAAGTTTTCAAAATAAAACTTCCAAATCCATAACCCTTTTAAATTTAATAAATAAATAAATTCATCTATAAAACTCTAATGCAGACAAGGAATAATAACTTTTCAATATTATTAATGCGTTCCAAATTTGTATAATGTCCCTCGTGATGCTCATAATCATTGATTTAAATTTTATTATTGAATTGTGAATTAATAAAACTTGAGATTTTATATAAAAAGTTATGGTAAATTGCAAAAACCATCCCTAAATTATAATAGTTGTTGCAATTACACCCACAAACTTCTAATCATCAAAATTAAACCCTCCAACTTAAATAATTGTTTGAATTAATCTTTCGTGTTGGTTGGGTTAGAATTGTCGTTAAGTTCTGCATAAAAAACAAAAGGAAAAACAAAAATAAAACTCTCAAACTCAAGTTTGAAGAGCAGCGTCTGATCCTTTCTTGAAAACCTGATATGTGATGTTTGATTGCTTGCACAATTTCATCTTCCTTAAAACGCTTCCATTTTTAACTTTTTCTAGTTATTCATCTACGTAGTTTTGGGTTCCTCTTAGTCTCAATTTCGCCGAATTTTTTAAGATAATTTTGCAGAAAATGGAAGTCTGTCGCTGAGTTTGTAATTATCTCAAACAAAAGTCATCCTCTCTATACGACATTCTTTGAAGAAAATTAATGTTGTCGATACAACTAGAACTATGGAACTAGAACTATGGCTACTCCAAATGTTTGTGGTTGATGTATGAACATGGCAAGGCGAAAGCAGCAAGAAAACTCCTTGTTACACCAAACTCCCTCCCTCCAATCTCGTTAATCATCTAGAGGAAATGAAACTTAAGGTCTGGACTAAATTGTCGATTTTTTAAATTTAAGGATCAAATAGAAACTTATCATCAAACTTAGAGATCAAAAATGTATTTTAGAAATCTGTACGATACAAAAAAGAAATTGATTCCAAAAATAACTCACATGCTCGATATTAAAATAAGAGTATCATAATTATTTGTGGTACAATGAATAATCATATGATTATATTCTGTACCTGTCATGCTTTCTAAACAAAATAATCAAATACTTTTGATTTCTATAAAACAAAAAATAAATGAAGGATGATAATGAGAATAACAGTTTATTGCAATTATGAAGTCAAAAAAAAAAAAAACAGTTTATTGATGATAATATTTGTCCAAAGTTAAATGTTGTCTTATATTTTAGCTATCTATCTTCCATGTTTTTTTTTAAGTTAAACTTGAATATTTATATTCCAAGTTTTTTTTTTTATAATCATTTTATTTAAGGAAGAAGCATAATAATTTTTATATATTGGATGACTAAATATATGGTTGATAGTACAACAACACATAATAGATGGATGTGGCATTTTACGAAGAATGGCTCCTATACAGTAAGAAGTGGGTACAAGTTAGCTATGAGATTGAATCTACCTTCCCAATCCTCTAGCTCTGACAAAAATGAGAGGTGGTGGAAGGATTTCTGGAAAATGGACCTTCCCCCAAAAATTAAAATTTTTATGTGGAAAGCAATCAAAAATTGTATCCCAGTAATGACAAACTTGAAGAGAAGAGGTACGGAGGTGTCACCTATGTGTCCAATTTGCCTGAAAAAGGAGGAGACAGTGGATCACGCTCTGGTGGGTTGTAAACGGGCGTCTAAAATCTGGTCTTTGCTTCTGCCAGCATTAGATTCTTCTAATAATTTTAACGGTTGTTTTGTCGACCGGTGGACTAAGGTGATGTCGGATCTTTCGCAAAAAGAAGTCACCCTCGTTGGTATTACTAGCTGGACCCTGTGGAATGATCGAAATTCACACATTTTTAAAAATGGTACACCTGATGTTCATTTGAAATATAGATGGATTTTGGAGTATGCTGATGAATTTCTGAATAAAAATAAATTGACCTTGGACGCAAGCGGCCCCCTCCTGCAATCCCATCGTCTGGTGTCCCCCTCCAAAGGGGTTTTTAAAAATCAATACTGATGCTGCGTGTACCACCTCTGTTGGAAAGTCCGGAATAGGGATTTTAATCCGTGATGATGAAAATCGGGTACAAGCGGCGATGATTTCTTCCCAGCGTTTGGGAAGCCCCCTTTTGGTGGAAACCCTTGCTATCAGAGAAGGAATTCGTTTGGCGATGCGGATGGGTTTCAGTAAGGTGGTGGTCGAATCTGACTCCCTCGAAGCGGTTAAACTTATAGAGAAGAATGAGGGGTGGTTAAATGAGGTGGTTTCATTGATTGTTGACATCAGACATTTGTGTGTGAATTTTGACGATTTTCGAATTCAGCATGTTCGTCGTGAGGGAAATAGGGTCGCTCATATTCTCGCTAGAAATGCCATTTCTATAAATAGTCCCCTTCTTTGGCTTTGTGATTTTCCAGTTTGGCTTCTGAGCAGTGTGAAAGCTGATGATCGCACTAATATAGCCTTGGCAAGTTATTTTCTTTAATGGAAGTTTCTTTTAACTCAAAAAAAAAAAACAACACACAATAAAAGTATTTTTTTTTTCTAAATTGACAATACTAAAAATAAAAGTAGTACAATATCAAGTTCTGTTAATTTAATCGAAAATTTTAGAAAAGCAAATATTATTTATTTGAAGAAATACAATTTATAATTGACAGTGCATTCTTCCCTAAAAAAATATACCTTATGTTAAAAAATGTAAATTTTATTTTAAATATTAAAAGGCTAAATATATATTTTGTTCCTTTAATTTAGTTTCTGAATTTTAGTTTAAATTTTAAGGACGTTTTTAAAAATAATAAAAAAAAAATACAAAGGGGAATATAGTGTTTATTTACTTAATTTTTTAAACCAAAAAATAAAAAATAAAATGAAGGTAAAACCAAGGCTAAAGAGTATGAACCTCATCCCATCTAGAATTCGGAGCCTAAACTGTTTATAAATTCTTTTAGCCGATTTAAACTTTTTTTTTGTCGATTAATAATCATTATCAACCGGTTAATCTCTCAATTAGTTAAGATGCCTATTTTGAACCAAAAAATAATGAGTTCATTCTCCATATTACACTAAAAATATAATTATTTTCAAAATTAAAAATTTAAAGATAGATATAGAAATATTGAAGTCTTAATTTCATAGAGATGGTAGGTAAGATATCATTATTGATGGATATTTTAAACAAACATTTTACTCTTTCTAGACAAATAAAAATTTTATTATTATTGATATTATATTAATGATATTTAGTTAATGTCAAAACAAGCAGTTGAACCATACTTGATATATATCTCCAAACTGTGAGTACAGTTACGGGCTTCTCAACTTCTCCCACCTTTTTTCTTTTTTGAGAGAACTCAACCATTCAATATTGTAGTTGTACTAAAAATAAAAAAGTAATAATAAAATCAATAATAAAAAAAATCAATATTTTATTTGTGACTGTACGTCTACCTGGCGTCTATATCCCATATTTTATTACGTATCCAACCTTCTGTTCACCCATTTCAATTTTTATTTTTGTGATTTTTATAAATATGTGATGCCAAAAAATTCCAAATATCAATTGTTGAAAGTTAGGCTTGAGGATCATAAACGATTGATTTCAGGATTATAATTTTATTTTTTAAGTTGTTAGATCATTGATAACAATTTACAGTGTGATTTTTTTTTTCATTTTAAAAAAATTTACAACGTGAATTTTGTATTGTAATCTATCAATTTTAACATAACTCAAATTAATAAAGTACACCTAAAGATAGATGATTTGACCTCTCATTGGACTAAAATCAGTAATAAGCTATTATAAATTTATTTTATAATTTAATAGCACGGAAAGAAGTCTAATAATCAGAATATTTTATTGTTATTCTAATTTTTAAAGAGCCAGGCAAAAAAAAAAAAAGATATAGTTATGAATTTAAAATATTAAAATATAATTTAGAGGTGGAAATTCAATTCAACGGTTCTACCAATTCGCTTTTTGTGACGATGTGGAAGTGACAGCTGCCACACCCTCGCCACGAAATGAAGCTCCATGCCCACGGCGGCTTTACTGCCGGACCCGTACATGCGAGCTCCACCGTCCGCCGGCCACGTTCTGCTGCTCCGGAGACTTCTCTCCGGCAGAATTCGATTTCGGAGAGTCGCGTTGTTAGGGGAATTTCAATCGGGAGAAAAAGTTGCGCAAGTTTTTCAATCAGGCGAAATAGCCGCGCAAGTTTTTCTGTTCATTGCCGACGGGATTTACAGGAAGATTCGGAGTGTTCTGATGAGGTAGGGAGAAAATCCGCTTCGCCAATACTCAGTACGAGACGAGCCGTGCTTGGTGTTCCGTTAATTGCAATTGGAGCTCGATTTCTACAATCAGCCGTAGTCAGAGCGGAAGAGAAGTCGCCGGAGTCTGTGACACCAGTCCTTGAGGCGGTGACTTCACCGTCGCCGTTGGCGTCGCCTCAAGCTTCGACGGTTGAGAAGGAGGAAGCAATAACTTCGAGGATTTACGATGCGACTGTAATCGGAGAGCCGCTGGCCGTGGGAAAGGACAAGAGTAAAGTATGGGAGAAGATAATGAATGCTCGGGTCGTATATCTAGGAGAAGCCGAACAAGTTCCAATTCGAGACGATAAGGAATTGGAGCTTGAAATTGTGAAAAACTTGAAAAGAAGGTGTGCTGAAAGTGAAAGGATATTGTCTCTGGCTCTGGAGGCGTTTCCTTCTGATTTGCAGGAGCATCTCAACCAGTACATCGACAAAAAGATTGATGGAGAAACTCTGAAGTCTTACACTTCATATTGGCCGCCGCAGCGCTGGCAGGAGTACGAGCCTCTTCTAAGTTACTGTCGTGAAAATGGAGTTCGTATAATTGCTTGCGGTACACCGCTCGAGGTAATTGATTTAAACTCTAATTTCATCCATTTGTCTTCTCTGGTGGGAAATTTACATGTCGAGACTCAACTCAAATAGCAGAAAACTAACCAATAGAGTATCCCATTAGCTTTATGCCTCTTTGAATAGCGAGCCTGTGGAATGAAAAACTATTGTTCTATCAGTGGCTTCACAGTCCCATGTCGAATCAGAAGCAGAGAAGACTGTAATGACAGATTCATATGGATTTAGACCCAATCTAGATAATATAATACCACTATAAAGATTGGGTCGTGTTGTTCTTTCCAAGTTTATAGTATTTGTTTTCTAGACATAGTCATGTGTGCTTTTATGGCTCTACAAGCTAGTTCTTTAAAAATATTTACTGATGTAAGAATTTCCTGATTTGTTTCATTTCTCTTCAGCATAATTTTGTCTGAGCTTCTTGCTGTTGTTCTTTCCACATAAGTAAGAGTCATCTTGTAATATGGATACCGCATTAATTATGAAATCATGAATAGGTTCTGAGAATTGTACAAGCAGAGGGTATTAGGGGGCTTTCAAAAGCTGATCGAAAAGTATTTGCTCCGCCAGCTGGTTCAGGTTTCATCTCTGGATTCACGGCTATGTCACGTAGACTAGCTGACCAGAATTCTCCTAATCAGCTTATTCCTTTTGGTCCAAGTTCATATCTATCTGCTCAAGCAAGAGTAGTCGAAGAATATGCCATGTCACAAATTATTTTAAAAGCTATGGGAGATGGTGGAGGAACTGGTATGTTGGTGGTCGTGACAGGTGCGAGCCATGTTACATATGGAGCTAGAGGCACTGGCCTGCCTGCTAGAATCTCAAGAAAGGTACCAAAGAAAAACCAAATAGTTATTTTACTTGATCCTGAAAGACAACAAATGCGGAGGGAGGGTGAAGTTCCTGTTGCAGATTTCTTGTGGTATTCTGCTGCCAGACCCTGCAGCAGAAACTGTTTTGATCGTGCTGAAATTGCTAGAGTTATGAATGCAGCTGGAAGAAAGCGTGATGCCCTTCCCCAGGTTAGCTTTTCTTTGTAGGTTGAACAAAACTAAATATTTAATTCTATTTCTTTGACTTGGTGAATTATTAGGTTAAGACTCTACTTCGTGCTTAATGTTATTAAATTTGAATGGGGTTCTTGGAATAAGAACCATCTTCTGGTAGCTTGTTTAAGTTATATGCATGTGTATCTGGAACTTTATTGTTCTTCCATATGCTTGCAGTACAGTCAATGTGTGATTAAACTTGATGATTGATCGTCCAGGTGCTGTACCCTATTGTTACAGGAAAATTTCATTTGATATTTGATTTATTCCATTCATCGTGTACTCATTTCAAAGTTATCCTATATGATAATTTATTGCAAATATTTTACAAGAACCAGGCTATATCATAATTCAACTTTCTTTTGGATGACTATGGCATTCGAGCTAGTTAGCATGCATCTTTAACTAATTAGACCGAGCCATTTCACGATCCTACAGCATTTCTTGAGCAGCTCTATTTTTTTAAGTCTTTATGGTAAGTATGTATACTTTATTCTACTTAATAGATATCGTGACATGCTTTCAGGATATCCAGAAAGGGTTGGATATGGGTGTAGTATCACCAGAGGTATTACAGAACTTCTTTGATTTGGAGCAATATCCTCTGATTGCAGAACTTACCCATCGTTTCCAGGTTTAGTTTCTTTCTGAAAAAAAAAAAAAAATTCTCAGTTGCTGTACTTCTCTGAACATCTTGCTAAAGCTCTCTTTCTCTATCAATAGAGCTCCAGTAATCAGAATTTTCAATTTCTGTCTGGTAAAATAGACATAGTGCTTGAATTTTACATTGATTCTTACTGCACCTTACTTTGGCACAGGGTTTCAGGGAAAGATTGTTGGCAGATCCCAAATTCTTGCATAGATTAGCAATAGAAGAAGCCATATCACTAACAACTACTCTTTTAGCACAATATGAGAGGCGGAAAGAGAACTTTTTCCTGGAACTTGATTATGTTATTACAGACACTTTAAGGGGTGCAGTTGTTGATTTTTTTACCGTCTGGCTTCCTGCACCGACGTTGGCATTCCTTTCCACCGATGACATAGATGTATCTGGAAGCACAGATATTTTACAAGGTCTACTTGGGTCTATCCCAGATAATGCCTTTCAAAAGAACCTTGCTGGAAAGAATTGGAACCTCAGTCACAGAGTTGCATCTGTATTTTTTGGTGGCGTAAAACTTGCTAGTGTTGGATTTATTTCCAGTATTGGGGCAGTGGCTTCCTCAAATGCTTTGTTTACCATCCGTAAATTCCTCAATCCAGGATTGGAGACTAAGCAACGAAATAAGAGATCTCCAATACTTAAAACAGCAGTTGTCTATGGGTGCTTTCTTGGCACATCAGCAAATCTACGATATCAGGTAGCCAGAAGATTTACTTATGCTTCAAATATGTTGACGTAGATAAACTGCTCTTTAAAGCACTCATTTCATTCTTATTTTCTGGTTTCTATTTTCATGGGGAGTACCTCAAAGGCTTTACTTTAACCGGAGTACTTATCAGTAGTTGTTACTAATCTGAAGGCGAATTTAGGAGCCTTATTCTCCATATGCCCAAAGAACTTGCATTTGCATCTCCTTTATAGTGTTCATCTACATTGTTTTAGCATATTTGTTCTCACGTGCTTCTTTCTCTTGAATGATTTCTTTTGGGTGATTTAAATGTAAAAATGTACCGTGGGAATACGTTGTTGAGAATTATAATTGACCTCTGCATTTGTTTTATTTTCCAGTTTCAATTTTGTTGTCCATTTCAATCATCTGATGCACCATCTTGTAATGCAGATTATTGCCGGAATAGTGGAGCACCGATTATCTGATGCATTTTCTTCTCAAATATTACTTGTAAATATGCTATCATTTGTTGTTCGAACATTAAACTCTTACTGGGGTACTCAGGTGCGTATCCCCCAACTTCATCTATTTTGGAAAAAAGCTCAAAAAGATCAATCTATTGCTTTGGATCTTAAGTAGACTGTGTTATCTATTCCACTGTTGTGTTTGCTTTCAGTAAATTAAGTGAATCAACTATGTTCATAAACCTAGGATCAAAGGAAGATTATGTCATCTGTGTTCAAATGAGATATACCTCACCAAAAAATTATGATTTATATCAGTCCAAAACCATAGTTATGCTACTCTCTCGTTTTGCCTTCTGGTATATGATTAACTCTCTTTTGGAACCTGCAGCAATGGATCGATCTCGCACGGTTTACCGGATTACAAACTCGAGAATCGCCTTCTTACCAAGTGCAAGAATCTTCCAATCCTGTTGCATTGGGATGTAATGTCACTGAAGAGGCAACTCAGGCAAGTACCGATGAGTTAAAGAATCAATAAGGTCACATAACGCATCCGAGATAACTTGTAAAAATTAAATCCGGATGCTACATAATTGACTCGTAAAGGATAGATTTGATTTTGAGGGATTTATTTTTCTCCTGCACTATTCGTTGTAAGCTATTCGATATTATTCATCTAATGCAATTTTGGTGAAATTGGAAGTCTAAAATCGTATATAGGAGCGTTCTGACCTTAAAAAACGAAGTACTTATGAAATTTTCAAAATAGCACTAGAGATGGTCGGCACACCTTTAGTTTCATCCAAAAAAAAAAAAAAAAACTGGAGTGTCAAATGGGCTTCTATAATCCAAATGTAAGCTTATAATTATAATTCTTTTTTTTTTTTTTGGTAATGGTTTGGATGACGTGACACGATAAAGTGGAAGCAGTATATTGACATATATCTTCAAACGAGAAGTTGTAAGTTCAATCATTCACTGGTGTTAAAAATAAAAAATATGGTTGTAAAAATAAAAAATAAGAGTAAGTTACTCTTATTTGATCCCTGAGTCTCTTCTCTAATGCCATTTATATTAATATTAGGTGTCAAATTGTATATTTTATTTATTATTCCTTTTCTTCATGTGAAAAGTAATTTCATTCATAAAAAAAAAATTCTTGGGCCGCAAATACGTCAGCAAAAATGGATCTTTCAAACCAAATTGGTGGATGATCCATCCAGATACATGGATGACTAAGGCCCAAGGCCCAATCCACTAATTCGTAATAATTGTCTAAATATAAATTATTAGCGAAATATTCAAATAACAGTACTGGCGAAAGAGATTTATTCAAAAAAAAAAAAAAAAAAGAGAGAGAGAAGAAACATAATTGAAAATTTTTGAAATGTAGAACAAAAAGAACACTAATATCCAAATAGCATTTCAATTTTGTATTACATGTATAAATTAATCTTTAAGGTTTAATCTAAGTTGGTGCCGAGTTTTCAGTTTGGCTGAAACTCAATGGAACTGTCGGCACTGATAACAATATTATAGTTTAGTCTTTAGTACCATTCTCATTTTTCAGGGGGCGTTTGATTTCTTTCTTTTCTTTCCTGTTTCTTGTTTATGATTTTCAATTTTTTAAAGAAATTTAAGTATTTTACAACTAACTATATTTTTCGTTTTTTTTGGAACATTGTCAAAATTGTATAGAATTTTTCGAAACAACAAAAACAAGTTTCTTTTTTCTTATTCTCATTTCCAATTTGTTTCAAAATATAAATAGAATGATTATTTGTATACTTTTTTTATACCAATTGTTTTATCATACTTTAATTCTTAGATGTTGTAACTATGAAATTCATTTTTATTCATAAAAAATGAAAAAATATAAATAAGAAATAGAAATGTTACTAAACAAGTCTTTAGTAAATGTTATAGTTTCTCATTATTCCATTTTCAATTTCTTCTAAAAACATAAATAAAACAATCATTTTACCATTATTGGCTCACAAAAATGTATCGTAAATATTTAAAAAATAAATACAACATAAAAATTTTAAATATATAATATAAAAAAACAAATTTTATATTTTGAATTTATAATTTTAGGGGGAGAGAAAAAAGTTATAAAATATATTTTTATATTTCGTAATTAAAAAAAAAAAAGAAGAAGAAAAGAAAACGGCTACCAAGTGGCATTCTAATTAAAATGTAAAAACAAAAAACAAAAGTTACCAAATGAGTCAAACTTATCCCCTCTTCTTCTCCTTGGAGTGTGCTCACTGTCGCCTGGCAGTTCCGTACTTGGATTGAATAAAATTAATCGGATAGTGAAATAAAGATGGAAGAGAATACTATGTATATATATGCATACAATCCATAAATTTATATTTCTATCAATATTTTTATCATTTATGTAGCTGACATCAAATATATTTTCATAATTTTATAAAAAATTCAATAAAATATAAGAAGGGTGGAATACTAATCCGATAATTGAAGTATTTCTTACAAATTTTTATTTTTACAACGCTTCTAAAAATATCTGTGATATTAGATATTTTTATAAAATTGACATCTCGATATTGTGGTGGTTTAGGATTTTGTCTTGTTATTTGTGACACTTACACGTGTCCAATCTGTCCAATTGCCTGAAGCGGGGTGGGTGAGGGAAAAAGGAAAAGCAAAAAGCAAAAAGGCAACAGAGTTATGGATAAGAACGATGACGTGCAAATTTATGATTCTGATGGGGTTATGGATCAGGACCAAATCCCGGAGTTATGTTTCGAATTGCTGAATCAACAACAAAAAATAAAATAAAATATAAATATAAATATAAACTAGGGTTTCTATCTCCTCTCTCTCTCTCTCTCTCTTAATAATGATTCTCCTACACAATACCTACTGTAATGTAATAACTTTTGGGAAATTAATCTTTATCCTAAATTTTCAATTTCATTACAAATTGTGCAATCTAAAAGTGTTGCAATTTTAACGAAGTGGAGTTAAAAACCATTGCCCAAAAAAAAAAAAAATGCAGCTGGCTAAAAATTATTTGCTCTTTCAATATGCCGTAATTTTTGACCGATAATGATTTTTCCAATAATTAGTAGAAAACAAAATTACATGAAAATGGATTTATATAATTTAAAAATAGCTAAAATTTGGTTATACTTTCGACGTGGGGGTCAAAACGGCGTGCAGTATTGTCGGTTAGTCACGAAAATCAAGCTGTTTTTGGGCCGCCGGAGAGAAACCTTGGGCCGAACTTCAAACAGTGTCATTTCTGTAATAAAGCTGAATTCTGGGTGCTTTTTCACTCTTCTATTTTTATATATTTCATCCCAGTCTTCGGATAAGACTTCGTCTTCTTCGTCTTCAAGATTTCAATTCAATTCTCCAGAGAGCTTAAGCTAGCGGTGGCCATGGACGTGGTTTCCCTGAGAACGTCGTCGTCGTCTTCCGTTTCGGTGTTGAATCCTAATGCTCCGTTGTTTGTTCCGATGGCGTACAGGACGGTGGAGGATTTCTCCGACCAGTGGTGGGCGCTGATCCAGTCGTCTCCCTGGTTTCGCGAGTACTGGCTTCAAGAGCGCTTCCAAGATCCTCAGAATGATCTTTCGTTTTCTGAAAATGAAGACATCATTCTCCCTGATCTCGAGAGTTTCTTCGAGGACTTCGCTCGTCAAGGTAAAGAAACGAATTAAATCGAATTTCCGATTGACTCAATTCGGTTCACTTTCTTAATCGAGGTTATAAACTCGCGATTCCTTTTGTGTTTCTTCAGAGGAAGAGGAAGAATCTGAGTACTCCAAAGATCTGGTCCCGATTGGAGCATTGAAATGGCACAAGGCTCGGAATGCGGTTCCAAGGTTTGCTCAAAAGGCTCCGAAGATCGTCAACGTGAAAGTGAGTCCAAGGACGATTCACCAGCCGAGGTAGATTCGACGATTTGCCGAGTACGTTTCTTCAACAGAAACTCAGGATTCAGGAACCAGTTTAAGTTGCTTTCGATCTAGGTTATCGATTTCGTTTGTGTACAGAGGCTAGAACTTTGATATCGGTTAAACATTAACTCTGATGGTCTGTCTTCAGTTATTGTAAATGTGTACTATGTTCTCACTTTCGATTATGATATAATAAAAGACATCCAAAATTTTCAAAAAAGTAGATCAATGATCATCTAAATCCAAGCTGAAGAACATCGGAAATATTTTAGTATATTATTCTCTCTTCTTTAATTTTCTCAGCAGAAAGTCGCCGAAAAACTCTATTAAGTAATGTTGTTGACTTGATTATTGACTTCATCAGCTTGCCAAGGGATTGCAGTTTTGCTAATTTTGTGAAGCACTTTGATGACTTCTTCTGTGGTGACATTGCCTGTAACAGTCACCTTGTTCAGCTGCGTATCTACATTATATGTCTCTATATCTGCAAATCGTCCCCCCCCAAAAAAAAAAAAAATGAACACAGAAGATTCAATGCTTTGTTCATTAAATTTAAACCAGAGGCAGAGGAGAAATTGATGAAGACATTGAATACAAACCTTGGATTTTCTTGATGGCTTTGAGGATCTTCTTGATGCAGTCCTCACAGTGCAAACCCACCTTCAACTCCACCACCTATGTATGGCCAAAAAACAGAGAACCATTAGCACTTTTTGAAGTCAAATTCCAAGAAATTGTCTCTGCAAAATACTTGCATTAGCCATTCTGATCAATTTCTGATCCCAGCGCCAAAATCTGGAGAGTGTTGAGGAAAATAAAAAGTGAAGTGGGGTTGGAGAAGATGGATGCAAGAAGAGGAATGAAGTGTTTTGATTAAGATTCATTTAACCGATGACAAAGCGAAGCAAAGAATTTGAGCTGATGAACAGTGAAAAAGTGAAAAGGGGGAGGAATTGGATTCATTTTCCGTGATTGATGCGTTTCATCTTAAAAAGCTGAGCCTTTATTCTTGATTTCTAGACTTTAGAGTTCAGAGGAAGAGTAGCATCACCAAATATCCTCTACTTTGCTGGCTTTTCTGGCATGCCCATTTCTATCCCACAATGCCCTTTCGGTATCCATCCCCACTTTTTTCGTGTCCCTGCAAATATCCTGTTTTTTTTAATCGAGTCTGGATACTTCTGTTAACTTTTCTTTTTCCTTTTTTACTATCTTTTGTCACATTTTAGTTCTATTTTGAAATGTTTATTTAGATTTCCGTATTTTTTAAAATAATTATTTAATTAAAATTATAGAGATCAAAATGAACCAAAAGTAGAAATTATAATATTGAATTTTGTTCTCTTTTATAACGGTAGACATAGCAGTATCTATATACCAATTACCGTTGAGCTGGTAGTTTTTAGCTTTGATTAAAAATGAAATAAGATATCATGATATAATATTTTATTTTGATTTAAAAAAGATTCTTAAATTTTATTTGTGTTGACGTGTTTGTTTGTCTGGTAGTTTATGTTGGAAATGATAGGATTTGATGGACCTGTATGCAGTCGGGGAAGAAGCGGACGAACAAGAATTTAGGCCCATCTGATTTTAATGTTGGGCTCGGCCCACACTGAATTTATTTTTATGTAAAAAAAGGAGTGTATATATGTAAAATCTCGAAAATTTAAAAGAACCTTTTGAAGAATAAAAATTGAACACAAATATGAATAAGAATTACATGATGAATCCATACATGAAAAACACACACTTACAGAAAAGGACCATGAAAAAGCAAATCGTTGTGTAATATGCTTAGGAATAAAAACCATTTCCAATTTTACAACATATACATAATGTTGATGTTGAGATTTGGAGGTTAACGTGTCCTTATGGAACGAGCGATTGTTCGATAAATGAGCATGCAATAACGATCATCGATGTCGGTGTAGTGTCCTATCTAATTTTCTACAACGGTCAAGTTATTAAACGGGCCGGGGAAAGAGATAGTAGAGAGCATCTTAGGACAGATTTTTCACTTCTTTTATAGGTGCTCATGGTCAAATTGTACGTGGCATGTGGTGCTCTCGTACGATATTTTGACGGGTGGTTAGAGAACATTCCTAGGGCCTGCAAACTGTAGAGTGCACTGCGCCTTTCGTACCTTGTCGCGAGGCCCATGTCGCATCCTCCTAGTCGTACGTCTTAACGTAATAGCTATGGTCCATAAAGCCAACTGTCACCCTACGAGCGAAACACGTCGTACCCATAAAATATGCACACTTATGCGACATATGCACACTTTCATCATCAACACACACATGCACTACTGCTCTAAAGATGCTTCTCGCACTCTTTTAATTGGAGCGAAAAAAAGGAAAAGAAAATCAATGGATATATTCACGTACCCATAAAATATGAAAATATCCTTTGCAAAAAATAAGATACCTCAGTTCCCTAGTTTTGTCTTCTAATATTCCCCCTTCCTTTTCATCTTGTCCCCCACCACAATAGCTAGAGAAGTTTAAATGGAGATTTAAATTATATATGGATCTATTTAAATATTTATGTTTTATGTTATTCAAACAAGCTCATTTTGTATACTTCTTCTTCTTTTTTTTTTAATAATATTTTTGAAATCTTAAAAGAATTTTAAACACTCAATATGACTAGCAATTTCAAGATGTTTTTAGAATATAAAATATAAAAAGAAATCTTTATTCAAAGTGGAAATTGCAGATAATTAACTAAATATTGACCTTAGTATTTTAGTTTTCTTTTAACTCTTTATTATACTAAATTATTATCCACAAGTTCATAAATGAATTCAATAATAAGTAGATAATAAAATGAAATCTATTGAAAGAGGTGAAATGAAATGGTAAGCATGATTTTCCTATCAGAATTTTCAAAAGGAAGAAAATTGTCCACTTGTTGTTTGTCCATTCAAACACCCAAATGATATTTTAATGACTTTCTCTCTCTCACACACAATTTGCTTAAACTATAACTAATTTCTCCTTCAAAACAATTTGATGTGATATCTAGTTTGAGACTTTATTTGATAAGAATACCAACTTTGCCAACATTTCAAATTTGATAAGAATGCCAACTTTACCCATAGTTTGATGTCTTATTCTAGACTAAGAATTGCGTCTTATAATTATTTGATATTTATTTCGACACCCTTATCAGTTAAGAATATCAACTTCATCTATATTTTAAGTATAAGTGATGGTTTAATCCATAAATCTAATTATTTTCATTGGAACGAAATTATCTATATATTGTCTTTTATTTAAGAGTCTCAAATTTTTAATTTAGTTTTAGATTAGAATATATTATTAATTAGTCATCCTGATTTTAACTAGTTAAGGTGTTTATCCCAACAAAAGGTTATGAATTCTCTACCCACATGTTGTTGTGTACTCAGAAAAGAAAAAAAAAAGTGTTTCATTAATCTTTATATCTACCCATTTATATTATGACTTTGATTTTTAATAGCTTCACATTAGTCACTAAAGCGAACATAGCTCAGTAATTGACATATATTTCACATCAAATGGTGGTAAGTTCAGTCCTCCACCTCCACATGTTGTAAAAAAAAACACGCTTCATATTAATCCCTTAATTTCATTATTTTAATTCTGAAGAAATTTTGGCACACTTCTTAACATTTGATGATGCCACATCAAAATTTTAAACGACCAAATACACTGAATATTTTTTCTAAAAGCAAAAAATTTCTCTCTACTCAAACAAAGAAATCAATTTGGATTAGAAAGAGAATTTTTTCTTTCTTAGAAAAATAAGAAACAAACATTTGAAAATGACTCAACAAGGTTAGGGCCAGAAGAAAAAACAATTAATAAAATTCAAAAAGCAACAAATTAAAATTTCCCATCTAAATGGCTCTATTGATGGGACTCGTTCACAAGCTCCAAAATAACACCAATAATTTACAGCATTTCTTTAATCAAAAGATAACAGCCATTTTCGTGTAATTTTCAATCACTACTTTTCATGGAAAATTTTTGATATTTTAAAACAAAATATCTTCTAAAAGGGCTTGATTTAACTCCATTATCTGAGAGGAGCTAAGCCTGATTGATATTTACAAATAAATATGTGCTTTACATCATCAAATAGGAAATTTCATCATCTTTTCTCTATGTTAAATGTCATTATAATTAAAATTGTCTCTATTAATTGGTAAGGCCCTGTTTGTGATTCTTTTTTAAATGAGATACCAATATCTAAGTATGCTTGAGGAAATGAGTATATGAGTTTTGATTCTTATGAGAAAAGTGAAAGTTCTCCCCTAAAGTTAGTGTTTTTAAAGTTTGGACCAAATTTTGGATAAGAATTATGAATTCACAACTAATTAAGTTATACTTTAATTGTATAATATTTTTAATTTGTTGCTTTATTAAAATGACCTTTTTGCTTATCTTTCTGTATGTGTACATGTCCATTATTATTATGTACTGATTGTGACGTTAAACAAAAAGCTTACTTGTAAAATGTTCTAATATAATAAGTTAGTTTAGTTATATGATAAAGATCTTCACTTAAATATGTGGTCGTATAAAAAATTAAATTAAAGTCGAAATGGTAACAATAGTAATCATTTAAGGTAGGGTAGGATAGGATGAAACTTTAACTATCATTATATTATTTTTTAAGATGAGGATTTTTCAAGCAACTTTACTGAGAAAAAACAAAATTGGGTGTAGGGTGAATAAGTTTGCATTAATAATATTGATGGCTAGCTTAAGCACTTAAATTTGGTAGCATGACAGACAAACAGAGAGAATAATATTATATATTATATTGGTACAATATTAGCTCAGAAGATCATATACAAAAATCTTATTTTATTATAATATGAAAGGCTCATGGATGGGAATATAGTGATACATGAACAACTTATACCCATTTGAATTATTGTATCACATGAAATAGCAACAAATATAAATATATAAAAATTACAACCCAATTAATCAAAAAAATTTGTGCTTATTAATGATTAGTATATAAATCCCATATGATCCAAAATATAAAATGAAGAATGATTTAGAGGCTGGTTATTAAATTTATTTTCAGTGTCTTTTTGCATAATAGTTTAAACTTTGGTGGGGTTGTTTATTAAAATTGGTTAGCTTCTTTGTTAGAAACATAATGATGTTACCATGCATTTCTCATATGAAAGTCTTAAAATTTAGGAGAATAAAAGAAGGGAAAAAACCTTGATGAGAAAAAATATTATTTTAAAAAATAAAAAATAGTTCATAATCCCTTCTTTCCAAGCTTTCATTGTGGTTGATGTTTTCTTTTTAGCTCATGCCATTTGTTTCCATTTTTTCACGATTATCAACACCTCCAACATATCGGACAAAAGTGACCACTTTTAAGTGCAGGACACTGCATGGAAGAAAGTCTCTGGCAACAAGAATGGTCGATCTATCATTCTGAAAACGAGGAGTCAGAATAACATATACATGACTATAAAGTGGGTGCCTCTTATTTATAAGCGAAGGTTGGTGAATTCCACTTACCTGGCGGTTATTATAATTCCGTGATCTGCAGTATATTGTCAGAAAGACGATTGCGGAGTGGTTAGGCACGGTCTTTTGTACTTCCGCTCGCTCTTTAGGAAGGCTAGAGTATTTATGCTATATTCATCGGTTCAACCAGTATGAAGGTCAGACCTTATAATCCATATTCGTTGATTGGACTGAGGATGAGTTATGAATCAATCTATAAGCTAGACATTATCGTACATTAGAGTCGTGGATTGGAGAATTATTTCTCGACATATATGATATGTCAAGACATTGTATCTGTGAATCTATAATATGATGATGCATGAAAGGTCGTTTCGTTGCCCAAAACATACAAAATGGTATTTCAAGTCCATCTATGTATGGAGTGAAATATATATATATATATTTTTTTTTTTCTTTTTTTTTTAAGCTGACACCTTGATTAAGATAAAATTTCACCAATTTGTCCTATTTTTTCCTCATAAAAAAACTTTTTTAATGAAAAATTGTAATAATCTTTTTTCAGTTCATCAACAAGAGATTTTGATAGTAAAAAAGTTGAAAATTTTGAATTAAAGAAAAAAAGAAAAAATGTTGAAAATTCCTCGTCTGCATTCCATTATTATCATTATCTATCACCAATTCACTATTAATAAGTTTACTTTTGAGCTTCTCGTTCATTGGAAAGTCTAATGGCGACCACTTCAACCTTACTTTGCCTTCTAACTGACTTCACTAAGTGCGGTAAGACCTTTTTTTCTCTCTCTCTCTTTAATTACAAAAAAAAAGAAAAAAGAAAAAAAAAACTGAGTGCTGTATGAATCAGCAGCTGAAATCTATTCGCACTTTACGCCTTCCAACATCAAACCCACTACTTTTTTCTAATTTTTTAAAATACCGAAAAATCAACATGATACTATGTCTCATTCGAATAGAAATATTTATAAAAATATTGATAACATGTCCACATCAATGTTATTTCTAAAAATTGTAAATATAAAAAATTTGTAAAAATTATTTAAATTAACAAATAAACGTTTCATCATTTTCTAAGGAGTTTAAAATAATTAATGTTACGTGTGTTTACATTAGTGATAACTTTTGATATTTTTCATATTTTATCGATTTTTTTGTAATATTATAAAAATATCAAATTATCGTTTATATTGATGTTGAATTCACTAACACATAGAAATGTCGATAGAAATTTTGGCATGTCATAGAAATTTAATATCTTAGATGCAACTTCAGACTACTATTAATATTTTTACTATAGTGTAGAAACTATATTCAACTTAACATATTTTCTTATATATTAACTTTTTTTTTTTTGCTTGGATATATACATAATAGGACAAATATTTAAAATCTTCACTTACACTCCTATAATACTATATTTAAAAATAAAAATAAAGACAAAGTTTCCCATCGTTTACAGCAACACATTTTGTGATATATAAAAATTTATATGTTTCTTAAATAAAAATAGAAAGAATTTAATTTTTTTAAAGAACAATACATTATAAATAAATTAATAGAGAATTTCAACTTCCACTACCCATGTTTGATTACTTTTTTTTTATAACAATTATAGAAGTGTGGATTAAACCTTTGACTTAAAAAAAAAAATTGGTATCTAAATCATACTTCACTCCCAAAGATTTTAACTTTACAACATTTTTTTGATGTGTCATTAGTGCATTTGAACATATTGCTTTAACTTTTTTGAGAGTGGGATTGTAGCATCTTCAGTTTTTATTTATTTATTTGATGTATGGATTTTGTTGCCCTCTTTTGTTTTGTTTTGTTTTTTTTTTTTTGTTTTTCCAGACACTTTGAAGTAATTGAAGATTAGGTTGGGATTAACTTTTCTTAATCCTACCATTTGAATTATTTCTCTTTCCAATTTACTTGAAGTTTGGTGTCTGTTTAAGTTCCAAAATTACGAGACAATTAATAAACGTATTTATATCTCCTTGATGTATATATTCTGCTACCTTAGTTTAGTTCAACTAATTAAAATATTTATCTTCAATAAAAAATCATAAATTCGAATATTCACTTCCATATATTTATATTATATTAAAAAGAAAATGATATATATAACCTCATCAAAAACTTTAAAACTTTTGATAAGATGAAAGAAAGTCATATCAAATTATTAAAAGTTGGAAGTTTAATTTGAAAATTTAAGATAAAATTGGACTCTAAAATAATTGATATTAAATCTATTGTTTGTTATAGTTATAAAACTTAAATATACTCTTTTTTTTTTCAAGTCACTTAAATATACTCTTTAGAAATTTGAATAAACAAATACAATGCGAAAAAGATGTCTGAATGGAAACAATTTAGAAAAGTTGCAAATGCGGCCAATGACCAAACTGAATCAAAATTAATTGATTTGATATTTTCTCTTTTAGCGTTGAAAAATTCGATTTGATTTCTAATTTTATTCATTAAAAAATTAAACAACATGAAACCCACGAACTCGAAGATCAGACGGCGGAGAGTAGTTAAGACGATGGCTTAAGCTTTGAATAATTCTGTAAGGTGAGAGGAATCTCCACCGTCTGATTTCCCCAGATCAGACATCTTACTTGCCATTCCAAAGACCCACAAGTTGTTAAAAAAGAAAAGGCCCCCACTTGTAGAACCTTCTGGATCTCAAATCACATCCCACCCTACACGTGGCAGCCAGCTATAATCTCCCTCTCTCCCTCCATTTTATGGGGAAGGCTGTTTTCGAACTTATCCAAAAAATTAGGCATCTTCCCATATTCTTTTCTTCACGTTTTCCCCCCAACATTTGCACAGATTCGCAGTTTAGTTCCCTTAAAATAAGTGAAATCCCATCAGTAGTCATCACTCACCACCCCCCAAAGTTTGCAATTTTTCTACTTTTACCCAAAATTCATGGGCCATCGCTGGGCAGAGTTTACGTCACTCACATTACAAATAGAAAATAGAAAATAGAAAATAGAAAATAGAAAAATTAGAGAAACAGTGGAACATGTCCTTATTATAAAAAAGATTACAGATACAGATACAGATACGTCGGGAAATGACCAATAGGACCTCGCCCCCATGGTTTTACCCAACTCCAGCACACACGAGATCAAATCTCACAAATCACGCAAAAGCAAAAGGCCAAACGCCAAAACAAACAAACGAAACTCAACACGCCCTGAGTTTCTTACATCTCTCTGATTCTTTGATGTGCGTTACTTATTTTTGTTATAGTAGAAACGGCCGCACCGGAACAGAGAGATTCGGGTTGTTTTGTTTTTTTTTATATGGCCAAGACGAGCCCCGGCACGGATTTCCCGACCTGACTGGAGAGAGTGCTTTCCCAGACGGAGGGGCAATGGTGCAAGGACGCGGCGGTGGCGGAGGAGGACGGCGGAGAATCGATCGGACTTCCGAGACGAGTAACGGTAAGGGATGTATTGAAGTATTCCCTGACCTGTGTGATTATCCCATGAGTAATGGTCCAAGCGTGGATCCAGGAGATGGAACGGGTGGGGTCGCAGCCTTCGACGAGGACGGTGGATCCGAAGGAGGTGATTGATTGAGGAACGAATCGGAAGGATTGGTCGGATTTGGCTCCGGTGAGAAGGCGCATCAGAAATTGGTGAGAGGGGGGACCATGGAACCACCACTCGAGATCTGGAGCGAGAATCTGGTGAACAGTGTTCACGTTTCGAGAGCTCAAGGCCTCATACAGGGCGAGAACCACCCTTTGATTACTGGAATCTTCTTCCTCCAGAATTCCCTGAGAGTTAGCCAGTTCTTGCAGAAATTTGCCTTAGCCTGAGCCTCGGACACACAAACAAATTATGAAACGAAGAAGATTTTGATTTAGATTTAGAGTCGATGAGGAAACCAGAGGAGACTGGTGAGGAATTCACGGGGAGGGGCGGGGGGGATTTATAGGGAGGGGCATATCCGGACAAAATATTGTCTACATCGTCATCGCTTTTGGGGTTCTACACGTGGCCAATCAAAACGCACGACGAGTATCATTTTGGGCAGAATGGTAATTTCCAGCAACCTCGGTGGAGGGGGAAGTAATTGGGATGGGCGACGTGGCGTGTTTTGATTAGAGGGGTGCAAATTTTGTTTATGGAGCGAGACGCAGGGAAGTGGAGAACGGTCAAGCCAACTTCAGCTGACCGAATCGTGTCCCAAAAAAATGGGTTCGTAAAGTTACGCTAGCTATTTTACAGTCGATAGCTTCACTTAGCAGAACTGAACCCAGTCCAATAATGTGTGAAATTTTTCTGAAGAAATGACTTTTCAATCTATTTGTTTCCTCAAAAAATTCAATTTGACAGGAGGGGAGGGGAGAATATTTCTCCGTTGGAATTTTTCTTGCAAATTAGGTTATGAATTGTGGGAGTAATTGATTTAGGGACATGGTTAATTGAAAATGGTCTATTGCATGGTTGGGCATGAATTGAATCATGGGGATGGGGATGGGGATAAGTCTACTTTGAAATATTTGTTGGAAGAGAATGAATCTGGAGGACGCATAGAATAGGAATAGGAATAAGAGATACAATAGTTATAGTTGTTATGGGCATATGAAACCTTGCCAAAATGGGTGGATTCCCATTCCCCACATGTTGCTTCCAATTTACAATTTTGGTGCGGATTTTAGAGATTACTTTCAAAATAATGTAATTCCTTACTACTATTTTTAGTGAAGAGTGGACAACTTATTATACATTTTTTAAAGCATAACAAATTTTAGTTGAACTCAGAGTTAATTTCTTTTAAATATTTGGTTCAAAATAAATTTTAAATATTTCAGGGTTGGTTTGATAAAATTTTTGTTGTTTTAATAATTTTTCATTGCTATAGAAATGAAGAATAGAAATGTGTTTGTTAATTTTAGTTAAGCAAATGATTATTTGATTTGAATAAATCTATTATTCAGGTTCATAAATCTCATTTTTACACCTTTTATACAAAATGTGTGGTTCACAGTCTGAAGTTATCGTATACAAAATACAGCTTTTTATTCGATTTTCAATTAAGTCAAAGACATCTCAATCTCTCATTCTCTTCATTTTTTTCTTTGTGTGGCAACTCTTTTACTTCGTCTCATATTCTAAGAATTGACAACTCCTTAATAGATAGATACTTTTTTTTTTCTCTGGTCTAGAGCTATTTAAATTTTTTTTATTTGTATAAGCTGTCGGCCACATTTTTATCACTCAATTTCAGCAATATTAATGTGCAGGCCTATGACTTAATTTAAGGTTAAATTGGAAATTCAAACATAGTACGAAGAACATTTATAAATAATATATATACTTTAGGGACAAATGAAATGTTCTACTGTAGAAAATACAAAATAAATGAGCAAATATTTAAATAAATCCTTTACGCAATTTAATATGTATATGTAGCTAAGACAAAGTCATCTTTTATGATGCCCAAAATTGTTTATTAGGCTATCAAAATATACATATCATTATAGAAGGCAGTGGACCACTAGATAGCACCAAGGCAACATTTATTAATAAGATGCAACTTGTTTATCTTTCTTTATTTTCAATGGAAAATGACGGAAATTTGAAAAATGAGGAGGATTTAAATTTTCTTAATGATATGAGAACTCAATTTTCATTGCCAATATAAACAACTTTTCAGCCATAAACTATGTTTTTGTAGGTTGCAGAGAAAAGTAGGAAATTGTAGGTGACGGCTCTCCTTTTTGACTTCCCCACAGAAAAGAAAACGACTGTTCAAATTTCTCTCCACATGTTCTCAATCTCAAACCATCCTCTTCCTATTTCCTATTTCTAGTGTTACAACTATTCGATGTATGAACTTAACATAGTTCAAATGGTTAAATGTGTACCAATTCGAATAGTCAATTCGACGATGACTCAATTTCTTTAAACGCCTATCTTCGATAAAAAGTCGTGAATTCGAATCTCTATTCTATTTATTGGACTCTTTATAGAAGGAAAATTACGGTAGGTAACAAATTTTTTTTATGTATTTCAAAATATGTCACTTGTTTTTAAAAATTTTTAAATATGACACAACTTTTCACTTATATCAACAGTATATCAAATATTCATATAAGTAATATATCAGAGTATATTAAATACTTGTATCAGTATTATATCAGATGTATATCATATACATATTGCACAAAGACTCGCACTCATATAAGAGTATATCTGATAAATATTACATACATATTGTAAGGATATCATACATTTACATTTAGTAGTGTATCAAATGTATGTCTCTCACACACACACATATATAATTGGAGCTTTGTTTTTTTTTTCTCATAAGTGTTATATTTCAAAAAACTAAATGTGATTGTTATTTTGCTAATTTTACTCTCCATTTGTAACCGCCCAAATTACATTATTTTTTTTTTAACAAACCAACCAAAGTGTGGTTCTCTTGGGTAAATAATGAGAGAAAAGAGGGACCATATCATAATCAAATGAGGCCAAAATAGAATTTTGTGTGAATGTGGGAGATTATTTTGCTTGTTTCGTCTCCATTCAAGAATCAAGATTGCTTACAACCCATGTTGATCTGTCACCGGCGGCCATCACAGGCGAATCTGAGCCACATGATGAGCATCAGATGGACAAAAATAAACCCCAAACGGCCCCACTGAGAACGACATAAAAAGAAGTCAAATCTCAGCCACCAGATAAAGATGGGTGGTCACAGACAGAGAAACAGTAGTACAAGTTTGAAGGAACTAAAATTCAGTTTTTATCTTTTTTAACTTTAAGGGCACAAAATGAGCAGTGGAAGCTTCAAAGCAAGACGAGTCTTAAATGAACTGCGGAATTCAATTTGGAGAAGACAAAAACAAATAATTGGATACATGCAACCAAAACACATATTATAATTTTTGTAATTATTTGGGTTATCGAATTTAAAGAAGAAGAAGAAGAAGATCTTGTTAATCAGAAATAATCAGCCATGGAGATTTCTCTATCAGAAGAGTCACAGATTCACCCATTTCCATTTACTTGCACATTTTTTCCACCGCCAAATTTTAATCTCGTTGACAAACTCTGCCGACAATATCTTACACATTTCAATTACTAAAAATTCAATGATTATGATTTGGGTTTAGTTTGTGGTATGATTTGGTGTTATGTTTGGTACCTAAAGAAAATACTTTTTAATATATGATCTAATCTTGTCCATTCAATCAAAACTACCACTTACACCAATACTTGGACCAACATAGGAAAAGATATTTAGGGATTAAAACTAATCCACACCCGACTTTGTGACCCACTCATCCACCAAAGTTACAAATTAATCTATCACTACATTTATTAAAATACAAGACAAACACATCTCTGTCCCTTCTACTATTTCCTTCCCACGCTTGTAACTGCAGATGTAAAATCAACGATGGTAGGAAAATACACAGCAGATCAATTCAGAAACAGTGTTTATGATATTTTTATGGAGAGAGGGAGCAGCAGTTGCAATATCTGATGATCTTTGAAACTTGAGGAATATCCAATTTATGGTTTTGGAGATTCTTATTGAGATTTTTAAGACCCACTGAGTCATGGAAACAGCACTAAATTCACGTCAACAAAATAACAGACGCTAACCATTATGAATTATGAAACAATTAAATTCTCAAAATTACATATGAATATCATCCATTCTATGAGGGGCATTCCGAGAATCGAACTCGGGACCTCTCGCACCCAAAGCGAGAATCATACCACTAGACCAAATGCCCATTGATGATGCTACTTGCTTGTGTAACATTAAGAACGTTATATCGATGAAGGTTGGTATTTGCACCTCAGCGACCAACAAAAGGAAAATCAACGATGGAGTACAAAATTAATATACATGTGTCAAATCTGAAAGCAAATTCAGTAGAGAAAGACAGATTCGTCATCTAAGAACATAAATATGGAAATGAGGATTAACCGAAAAACTAAATTGTATTCCATATTTTTAGTATTTTTTAATGTGTTTGGTAATAAACTTGAAATTGAACCTCAATTTTAAAAATTATTTAAAGTGTGTTTAGTTACTAGTATTACCAAATATTTAGTTCAATTTAAAATGTTATTAATTAATTTTTAACCTACATATTATAGATTTTGTATAATTATTATTTTAGAACAGGTTAAAATATGATATGACATTTTTCTTAAGATGATTAAAGAGCCTACGTGGCAAGTTTAGTTGCCAAATAAACACTGGATTGGGAGATTAGATTAAAACTCTCAAGTGGAGACATGGACAGAACTTGAAGAAGAAAACCCAGTAAGATCAAGTTTAAAATATTGAATGAGTGAACTTGAAACCAAGAAATATAATCAAAATTGCATACCCAATCGGCCCTAAATTCTTTTGTTTCTTCCCCCTTTGAACATGTTCCTCATTTACACGAACATTTTCTTTCATTAATAGTGAGGACCGAGCAAAAACTCACAGTAATTAACCGCATAAAAAGTCATAGTAAAAACTATGACTCTTCAATTATCTCAAATTGATGTCCAAGCCAAGCCAAAGGAAAGCAGGGTAACAAATAGTACACATTCACAAACTCATATGCATGCAAAGTTGCAAACTGATCGAAACCCAAACCAGGTAATGTTTTAGAATCACAGACATCATAAATGTGGTGAAAATTTACATAAACCTCATCATATAGAGTGCAGCAATAAACAACCAAAACCCAACAAAACAATTTGTCATAAAGAAATTTAAGTAAGATCATCCTCCTCCAGCTCTTTGGCTTTCAGCTTTTCCTTCACTCTCAACAGAAGAGTTGTCTTCCATGGGTCCTGGTCAAGTAATTTATGCATATAAGTAAACAATAACGCATGCATTTTTCTAACTTCAAAACGCAAGGAGATTAATTAGTTCATCCAAGGGAAAAAAAAACTCAGAGCACTCTTTCACCACCGCACATCTTTTTCCAGCAATTGTAAGATAAATCCATCCCCAAACATATAACATATTAGAAGTGTGGCAATTATAGAATGGATAGCCTTAGTCTATGCAATGGACATACACATGGAGAGTTTTCAGCACCAGGGTCTCTCTAAGAATTTCTATCAACCAAATTGGATATCTTTACAGTTTGTAATGCAATGTAACTTTGCAAATGCAAAGAGAGTTACCAGAGGGGTCATGCTATCGAACTCCTTAACGACGTCAGTGAACTTTGCAACATCTTCTTCATCAATTGCACTTGCAATATCCTGACAGATGAAGTACTTTTTCAGCTCGAGAGAGCACAAGATTGATAAAAAAATCCAGGGGGGAAAAAAGCGGTCATAGAAGAATGCAGAATGCTATATTCATATGAAAATAAGATGTAAAGAAGTATCTAATTGAAATCTTGAAAACCAGCAGACAGCCACACATAATATGCAAGAATGGAATAAAAACTCATGTGGAGAAGTCAATGCAACTGAACTTGCAACTGAACTTGCAATCAACCTAAATGAAAAGAGATCATTAAGGGTCATCTACCTCTATCATGTAATTTATATCATAGTGCATACAGACAAGAATGAAGCAGAAAAAAAAAAAGAAAAAAAAAACATCAGTTGAAGATTGAAACAAACTTACAGCTAAAAGTCTACATTCACGTGTGTTAGAAAACGTTGGATCTAATTCCTGTAAAACAAGAGGCAAGACATTTGAATAAGACAGTAGCCATAAGGTACATGTAAACCATCAAGACAAAACAAAAAGTCTCAAAATTAAACCTGATATTCATCCAATGCTTTGGTGATGGCTACAATATCACCTTTGCAGAGTTGACATAAGCCAGCATTAAGAAGATGCCCTTTGACTCCATACTTTAGCAAGTTACTTTTGAGTGAATGCCGTGCAATCTCTACATATATTTTAATTGCCTTTTCGTACCTGAGAAAAATTTACAGTTCATAATCTGTTATTACCTTCCGACTAAGGTAGTCCACTATTGAAGCTTTGAACTCAAATATAAATTCCCTTCGTATACAAAGCTCTTCTGTGTACATTTTACTGTTGAGAAATAGTTTCATACTCTTTCGTCATTCGGCTTCAATTTTTAATTAAAGGAATAGAGGGCATTTGATCATTTCTTTTCTCAAAATAGGCATCGATATGTTGCACTAATTTTATTTTATTTTTTAATTGTAAGAACCAAAAAAAAAAAAAAAAAAAAAAAAAGACTGTCTACAGCATCTAAGATCAAGATCAAGAAATTTATAGGTTATCTTTTATGAGGGTGACCACTATAATTTGAACCAATGACTTGTATCTAGGTTTGAATTGTTGTCTTTTTTGACATTAGACCAACCCAAGGTTATTTATACATTGCAATTCTCTATATATTTACCGTTTGTTCTAACAAATAATTTAGTCACCCTCAAACACAGCAGATTACCAATAGCATCTATCACCAATACCCTGACAGCTAATGTTGAGCCCTAGGGCCAGGCTCCTGAAATGGAATCCCATTCCTCGTAATTTAAAGGGTTGTATGAAGTTTTGTTACAATTCTTTTTTTAAGTATAATCTGTAATGATTTTTGGACATGCTAAAAATTCTTTCACCTGTTAGACCAGAATACACACTAATCCTATAATTTATTTTCTAGCAATGTGACGAAAGAATATCAAAAATATAATTTTTCGGAAATTTGTTTTATAGTACAAAATGTTTTATAATTTATACTAAAATGATAATAGATATATTTCCCATTGAAATACGGATATCATTGAGAAAAATATAAAGGATATTGTTTTTCCTTGTACACATTTATAACCATGATGTACATACTCATGGCCTCATTAAACTGTTGTCAAATAGAGGAAAATATGATTGAGAATTAAGCCAATGACAACTCATGATTAATTTATTAAGAGAAGCGTACAACAATTGGATGAGTAGAAAGGCTTACTGTTCTAATTGAGCGGCAAATTGTGCCACTTTCTGCTTGCACTGGTTCGCAGATGTTGTTACTTCTTCATTTTGGAAAAAGTCTGCAGCTTTCTCAAAGTAACCAATAGCAAGTTCAATGTTCTGATCAGACTCATATAGTTCAGCAATTTCCTACATCACCAAAGATGATTACAATTTGAACAATGCCTTACATTCAAAGTAGAAAAAGAAGCAAATAAATTCAACCAAGAAAAAGAAAGCTAATGAAGACATTATTGAATAATTAATTTTCTAAATGATCCTGCGAAACTAAAGAGTTGAGGTTTAAGTAGCATAAACATGTACCTTCAAATATCTTGCAGCCATACTGAGCCTTCCAATATCACAAAATAGATTAACTGCCTGCTCCATGCATGAAGTGGCCTCTGCAATACAATAAATATTTTTAGCTACAACAAATGTCCATAGTCCATACTAAAAAAATTGATTAAAAAAACCAATGTAGCAATGTAAGGATGAGTAACATGATCGTAGCAGATGACTTTAACGAATTAAATTGAAATAGTAACATATCTGGATTTACATCATTGACAGATAGAAAATATAAGGAGAACAAGAAGGCTATTTACTGGGTCCTTCTGAGTTAGCAACTTATATTAACGTCAAGAATCAATATCAGGTTAAAAAAAAAAATTAATAAGACAATTTGCAAAGATAATCACTCATGGACAAGAATATTCCATCAGAGAAGAAGAACTAAAATAAAATCCAATTCTAACAAACCATTTAACACGTGGATGTAATGTTATAGTATTTTTCCATTCTCTCATGATTGTTCTCTATTCATGATCTACTAAAATGATTTTTCAAACAACAAAGATTGAGTTCTAATCTCTTTTGTTTATGTTGAAAATAAGAAAACAAATCAAGAAATATTGAAGAATTAAAGAGAGCATGGAACATTAAAAAGAACATAATTGGCCAGATAATTGAATAGTGTATGTGTACGGGAAAATTAAACAACCTTTTATAATTGAAATGTAAATTTTGTGATAACTGAAAGTACTGGAATATCATGAATAAAGTTGTGCATACGAGTGTTCGTATGACATACTATAATGAGGAAATAACATAAACATAAAGAGCAGTATGGGACTCAACCCTTTATAGATGTTTTCTTATAGGAATTGGCAGCATCAACATAAGCTTGAGCAGCTTCATGCTTACTTTCCACCTACAAAAAAATGATTTCTAAAATGATGTCGGAAAGGTCATTTTATGAGGTAATACACTATAAAATATTTGAAGCACTTACCTTCAGATGGCAACTTGCCAACTTTGTATATGTTGACCCAGCTTTATCCCCTAAAACACAGGATGCATAGAGATTAAAGCCACATAACAGGTGAAATAGTGAGAAGAGATGAGGTAACTGTGAATGATAACAAAATTATTAGACTACATAATTTTGGGGAAAGTGACTGTTTTTATATTCTTTCTACTGAGAAAAGAGACCGATGCCACAATTAGGGGAATAAATATGTCCTTTTTATTTAGGGGAAAACATGTCCTTTTGAAGATTAAGAAAAATCTAAAAACAGTGTTCAAACATGTCCTTTTGGTTTACATTTCTTCGTCCCTCTGGCCAATATGTCTGCAACCAAACCATTTAATTTTCACTATGTCCTTCACATTTTGCATTGCACGGCTAACACATTTATGGATTTCTAAATATAGTTTTCAGTTATTGTGTCTGGTTCCCAAACAATATGATCCAAAATTGTAATTTGGATTGTTAACGCATCCAAACCTTTTTATACTGTGTCTAGCTATCATTTGTAGACAACTCTTAGATTGTATCATCGTATATCCGGATAGAGTACAGACAGTTGCATCTATAAACTGAACATAAACCAAATGCATTTATTGTGCCATAAAAATACCTTTACAATCCATCAGATTATTGACTCATTCAGTCCTAACCCTCCTAGCTCAAATCAAGTACATACCTTGCTAGCAGGATCGTCAAAATAAATTCTAATTTCAGTAAAAACAACTATGTAGGTCAAATTCCAACCAGAAGAACCAGCAGGTAGCTCTCTGTTTGATCGACAATAAATTCCTTTTAATTCAAGTAACAGACAATAAAGTTCAGTCCAAGTGAATGCATAATGACGAGAAAAATTGAATGAATCGATGGCGCAAAGATCTAAGGGACCAAAAAGAAGAAGTTGCAGAGAAAGATTATGGTGAATTACATGATTTAGAAAGCTTGTAACAGTTAGCAGCCTTATCGAAGAGGTCAGCTGCATCTTCGTACTTGGAACCGAACAATCCCCATCCATTGAGCTTCTTCTCCGCTTTCTTCTCGAATTCCTCTCCCTTGGCAAGCTGATCGGCCATCTTCAATCTGTTTCCTCGAGTTTGCTTGGAGCTTGAGAAATCAAACGAAGAATAAAAGCAGGGAGAGAAATTATGGTGAAATTACTATGGTCAACTCTGGAATTTGACGGTCCAAGCAGGTGAGAGATTTTTCTTCGGAAGTAAGCTTTTGTTCCGTCGACCTCGCTCAGCTTTTGCTGCGCCGTCCGAAATCCGCTAGTTAAAATGCCGAAACCAGCGGGCAGCTTGGTTTACGATTAGTCGGTCTGCACCGATCCTTTTCCAATCGCTTCTATACGACGTGTCGGCTCATGGGCAGGGGAGTGACCGAAATGGTAATGAAACGGCGTCGTTGTACGTGCTTGAATTTTCTTACAGTTGAAAATCATAAACTTAAATTCATATAAATTGAATTTTTTTTAATCTATAAATTGAAAATTATTATTCAGTCTTAAAAATTGTTAATGGAATGATTCTGTTCTTTTTCTTTCTCCTCTAAAATATATATAATTATACAATGTTTTGTAAGGTCAAAATATACTATGCTTTGTTTTAAATTATTAATTCTTTTTCCCTTTTTTTTTTTCTAAAGACAGAGGTTTTAAACTTTAAATTGTTAGTGGGAAACGGATTGGGATATCCAAGTGATGAACTTGGAACCAGAAAGAACCAGTAATTCAATTCCAAGGCGGAAGCAGAGGCAGTAACAGGACTCTACTCGCAGAAGTGGCTTGCTAAAGCTCGAGAAGAAACTATTATGAGTTTCTCCATCAAATTCGCCGTCGCCCAACCTGCTCAATCCATTGTCTTTCCTTCCCGAACCTCCAATTACCAGGCTAGTTCCTCATTCCCTCAAGCAATTTCTTCTTCTTCATCCAGAATTGGAATTTATTGGCGTAATGGCTAAAAATTTTAACAGATTAGGAATTTGGCTTTAACACCACCACATTCTGCCACCCAAAATCCTATTACGGCCGCCGGTATCAAAATTTCTAATCCCCAGCTTCAAATTCAGCCACTTGTTGATCTCCTGCGTTATTGTGTGGACATAAGGTTTCTGAAACAAGCAAAGACTATTCATGGGTTTCTGTTAAAATCACAATTTTCAAACCGAGACTCTCTGGTCTTGCTTAATCATGTTGCTCACGCTTACTCGAAATGCTCTGATATCGGTGCCGCATGTCGCCTGTTTGATCAAATGTCCCAGAGAAACATATTTTCTTGGACTGTCATAATTGTTGGATTAGCTGAGAATGGTTTGTTCCTCGATGGGTTTGAGTTCTTCTGTGAAATGCAGAATCAGGGAATTTTCCCGGATCAGTTTGCTTATTCTGGTATTGTGAAGATATGTATTGGTCTGGAGTCCATTGAATTGGGCAGAATGGTCCATGCCCAGATTGTTAGTAGAGGTTTTGCATCTCATACTTTTGTATCTACTGCTCTTCTCGATATGTATTCGAAGTTACAAAAGATCGAGGATTCGTACAAGGTGTTTAACACCATGACTGAAGTTAATGTGGTCTCATGGAATGCTATGATATCAGGGTTTGCATCAAACAGTCTTTACTCAGAGGCATTTGATCATTTTCTCAGAATGAAGGGAGAAGGAGCAATGCCTGATGCACATACATTTATCGGTGTTGCAAAAGCTATCGGGATGTTACGGGATGTGAGCAAGGCAAAAGAAGTTAGTCATTATGCTTCTAAGTTGGGTGTAGACTCTAATACTCTCGTGGGAACTGCTCTCATTGATATGCATTCTAAATGTGGATCTTTGCAAGAGGCAAGATCTATCTTTGACTCTCATTTCACGAACTGTGGGGTTAATGCACCATGGAATGCAATGATTTCGGGATATTTACAGAGTGAGTGTAATGGAAAAGCCTTGGAATTCTTTGCCAAAATGAATCAAAATGACATTCACTTGGACCACTACACTTACTGTAGTGTATTTAATGCCATAGCTGCTTTGAAGTGTTTGTCGACGGGAAAGAAGGTTCATGCCAGGGCTATAAAATCAGGATTTGAAGTGAATCATATAAGTATATCCAATGCAGTGGCAAATGCCTATGCTAAATGTGGATCCCTTGATGATGTAAGGAAGGTGTTATACAGGATGGAAGAAAGAGATTTAGTATCTTGGACCACCTTAGTGACTGCCTACTCTCAATATTCTGAATGGGATAAAGCAATAGAGATCTTCTCAAATATGAGAGAAGAAGGTTTTGTACCCAATCAATTCACCTTTTCTAGCGTGCTTCTTTCATGTGCCAGCCTTTGCTTACTCGAGTACGGTCAGCAGGTTCACGGTTTCCTCTTCAAGGTTGGCTTGGATATGGACAAATTCATAGAAAGTGCTTTGATTGATATGTATGCCAAATGTGGCAGTCTGGCTGAGGCAAAAAAGGTTTTCGATAGAATCTCTAATGCCGATACAGTTTCATGGACTGCTATAATCTCAGGTCATGCTCAACATGGTATTGTGGATGACGCCCTTCGACTGTTTAGAAAGATGGAGCAATTGGGCGTGAAGCCAAATGCTGTCACTTTTTTGTGTGTCCTGTTTGCATGTAGCCATGGAGGTCTGGTGGAGGAAGGCCTACAATACTTCAAACTAATGAAGGAAACCTATGGTTTGGAGCCGGAGATGGAGCATTATTCCTGTATCGTTGATCTCCTAAGTCGCGTGGGACGTTTAAATGATGCAATTGAGTTCATAAGAAAGATGCCCATAGAGCCCAATGAAATGGTTTGGCAGACCTTGTTGGGCGCATGCAGGGTCCATGGTAATGTTGAATTGGGGGAGCTTGCTGCTCAGAAGATACTTTCTTTCAAAGCAGAAAACTCTGCTACTTATGTTCTCTTATCCAACACCTATATAGAATCAGGGAGTTACGAAGATGGACTTAGTTTGCGACACGTCATGAAAGATCGCGGCGTAAAAAAGGAACCGGGATGTAGTTGGATCTCTGTGAATGGTAGACTGCATAAGTTTTATGCAGGAGATCTTCAACACCCAGAAAAAGATAAAATTTATGCAAAGCTAGAAGAGTTGAGGTTGAAGACCAATTCTTTGATCGATGTACTAGATTTGAGTTATGAACTGTAAGATGTTGACCTCGAGTAAGCTATACAGATACAGATTGAAGCTTCCATCACTTCAACCAAAATCCCTACAGGAAAATAAAAAAAGAATAAGCATCAGCCAAACATATGAAATTAAACAGTGAAGGCAAATGGATGCTTAAGAACTAAATTTGGAGGCTAAGGGATGTGGGACTTACAGATATGATTCTCTGCATTCATCTCCTGCAGGTTCTGAAATGTATATGGTGATGTACTACATAAGATAAGGAAGAATAATGACCTAAGTTAGGGGAATGATAAAAAGTGCCATTGATTGATGCTCGGTTCTATAGAAGATCTTTTACTTTTTGACTAGATGATTGTTTTGTTGGTGAAGGTTATCACTTATCAGAAGTCTGACCTCTTCTATAGTAATGCATTGTTATGGTGTGCTAATATGGAATCATAGAGCCTTTCTGCTTATGACTTTACTGGGGTCTACTGATCTTGTCATGCTCTAAGTAGTAAAATTTATCATTACATGAATAAGTTTGGGGAGAAATTTCTCAAAATCATCAGCAGTAGAAATGAGGACATCTCTCTTTTTTTCCTCTCTCTCACTCTCTTATTTGTTTTTGTTTCAACTTTCTAACTTTGTCTTTTATCCTTCATTTCTTTCCCTCAGAAACGTGGCCTAGTGGTTTCCTGAATTCTATTTAGCATGCTAACAACTGTTTACTATTTCCCCCGTGAATTAGCTGAAATGAGATTGCTCATTTTTTATTATATTTTCCCTTTTACCATAGGAGGAATTTGGCCGTTCATGAATTATTGCTTGCAGTAGCAGTGCAGCGATAACTGAAGTAAAACATTTTGATATGAGCTCTCATAACTAATTAACATGCTTCTTCTTCCCCACCAATAACCTCATTACCTGTTGTGGATGTAATAATACTGGTCCATGTCATCCAAAACCAAAACTATGCATTAAAAATTTGAAATGAAACCACTTGATGAGATGGTAAAAGAACAGTACTGTGCTGAAATAGTGTCTATTCTTAGATAATGCATTTTGTGGGATAGTCCTTATCTTTAGAAGCATCCCAATTGATTTACATAAACCTCTCTTAATTTTATCAGAACTGGCTTTTTGGCAGGGGAAACGAAGCATTCTCGAAGGTTAGCGAGACGGGTGATGAGCCTAATGCAAGGAGCGTGGTCCCGAGACCCGTGTTATGGAGCGTGAGGGGAGGGGAAGAGGAAGAAGAAGAAGAAGAAGGAGTCTCCTCCTAGTTTATGGGGTTGAAGAAGAGAATTGCATGGTGGAGAGGGAAAAATGTGTGCCTTTCAGAGACTATCCAAAAACCAATAACGATGCAGAACAGTTGAAAGGCTGTTTTATGAAAGGTATTGGTGGGTATGGCCCCTCGCAGTGTAAGCTAGGCTTGTTGTGCCATTATATGTGGTCCTTTTGCTGGATTTATATGCTGGTTCCTTAACATGTGAAAGAAGATAGGACAAGCGACTTCCACTCCACGTCCACTGCACATATTCATATATTATATTAGTGGGAAATGGGAATTAAGAAAAATGGAAATATTGTACTGAAAATCTATCCATCTCAAAGCCTACAAACCGCCCCCGTGACCTAAAATGTTGAAATCTTTCTGTCACCATCAGTGGGGTAACAACAACAACACACAACACAATATGGTACGCTCCCTCTAACTTAATGCTATGCATATTTTGTTGCTACTTATACAGATTCATTTGCTCTTTGGGCCACCCCTAAATTATAATTCTTCATTTCTCTCCACAATTTTTGCCCTCTTTCTTTTCTTCTGCATATTTAAATCAAACTTTTTAAATAGCATTATATTGAGAGGAAGAAGAAAAAGAAAGAAGATGCTGGATTTCAATATACAAGACAAAACTTTATATAGCTGTCATATAAGTTTGTTTGCGTAGTTTATATATTACTGTCTGAGCATAACCAAGCTGACGTAAGCAGAGTAGCTGCTACAATTCTAAGACTGACGACCTCTTTGAGAGTGACCCTTTTCAAATCTCCTCCTTCTGCTTCAAACCCACTTTTTCTTTTTTCCTTTTACCCCTTTTTTCTGCCTCAATTTTACATTATATTCCCACATTTTCCTCTGCTTTAGAATAAGGTCCTGCTCCTAATTATATTCAAATTAAAACTTTGGTCTTGTGCTGATTCATTTATATGATCTTTTTTCTCATATATACACTAGCAAAACTTGTTATTGTCATTGTTGTTTATATTATATTATCCTTGTATAGATTCTTTACCTACCAAAAACTCTCTCCTCGGCCCCAAGTGAACAAGAGAGGCACTTATCAATAACTTTATACTTTTATTAAGTTTTGTTTCCATTGTACATTTGCATGTGAATGTACTTTCCCGAAGTGCAACTCACGTGACCTTTTGTAGCAAGTCACAAGAATCCTATAACTTTGCTCCACAAAAACGGATAACAATAGATATTTTTATTTTTAACACACATAGAAATTAGAAATATAGAACCGGATATGGTTAAGTTATATATCATCACCATCGAGGAAATTATTCGGTGGAAACGAGTACAAAAACTCCTTTCTTCGAGGCAGAAAGTTCAAATCTTCATCACACGATTGTTATACTAAAAAAAATTACATCTTATTAATCTAATTGAGTGCAATAATTAATGGAATTTTTCATCCCCTATAGAGTTCAAACTTGAACTTGTTTCTTTAACTTAGGGTAAAGAATAGGTCACGAGAATTATTTCCAAACTAAGTAGCTATACTTTTAGCATGATTGGGGTTCTCTACTGTGAAAATGTATATGATGAAACCGATTAAGAGGCAGAAAATTGAATTTGTGTTGGGATTTTTTATGCAGATTTAGTAATGCAATTATATCATCCTAATTGTTTTGTGCTATTTAATCAAAACAATGCTAGGGATAGCCAATCTTATCCTTTTGCAGCTAAATTACACCTGGGGTTTTCGGGAAATTGATCTCGTAAACATATCTCAAACCCGACACGGGTGACAGTGTCTATCACACGCACGTTCATCCTACCAAATTGTCATATTTACAAAATTTTATTTCTTGTATTATAATTATAAATATCACAAAACTATGTGTCACCCGATACAATTTTACTATGATTAATTATAAAAATTAAATCTAAAAATTCGAAAACAATCCATTTCAAATCATAGGTACTATGGTTTCCATCCCACGAGGCTCTCTCCAACTTTATTGCAACTAACGAGCAGAGAATGTGGGCTGGAAAGGCTTTTCCCTTTTTGGTGATTTAAATCTAAATCTAAAATAATTTAATGCTACTTAATTAAGCACGCAGATGCATGCTTTATTAGGTTGGAAAATTAATTAATTAGTTAATAAAGTTTATGGGATATAAATATATATATAATATGTGCACTCTGGAAGTACGTATTTTATATGATTATGAAAGTTGATTAGAATCTGACTTCAACATCGAAAGTTGGGTTGTAAAGTTGTGAAAAGTGTTTTGTTATGTTGACGTTTGCTTTGAAAGCTTTTTTAAGTTTTATGTTTATGGTATCATTATGGGTTTCATGTGAAATCAAAATAAATTAAACAGGTTTGTTTTAAAAAGTAGAAATTAGCTAGAAAGCTTGATGTTTTCAAATTATGAATACTCTGTATCGACTATTCAATCTAAAAGCTTAAGAAGCACATACTTGTGATGGATCAGTAAATAATTTGAACAACCCACCAAATGATGACACAATCGATAAAATACAAATTGGTTTGAAATTTGGTGTTAGGAATGGAATCTCTCAGCACCACTCCACAAAAAATGAATGAAAATACACATAACATGGATGCTATAGATATATAGATCCAAAGAAACGAAGCTGCGAGAGACAAAGTATAGTGTAATTGGGTATATAAAATGAAGCAATTTGATTGGTTTGGAAGTATACATTTTGGACTTGGGTGTGCATTATTGAGAGGGAGAATTGTACAGGGAATTATGGGGGGGGGGGTTGGTTTCCTACCACTGTACATAAAAGCAACCATGTGAAAAATCAAATCAAAACGGGAATACCAACCCACGAGCAGCGTGCTTAACTTGGAGCAAAACTAAAGTCGATCATCGAGCGTCTTCTCAAGCATGTGAGTGACATCAAAACATCTTGAAAAGACTCGTGTTGGTCACGAAATCAGCACAACCAGAATGTTGGAGAATGCCGCTGGGGCCACCAAGGTACCGTATTCAAATTCAAAATCTTCGTCCGAATCATGGGTCTAGCGATTACCTTAATTATTTTTCGGGTTAGCTAGGGGTAGGAAGAAATGAAAGAGTAATAATGATATATAATAGGCAGTTGTGTTAATTAAGATAGGGTGAAGACAAAGAGCTTATCTGTGTGAGTTTTGTAGGGTTGCTCTTTTTCCATAATATCATGATATTGATACAAATATATAAAAATATAAAAATATATATCGATAAGCATCCAGTCACGCTCATTGGACAAAATCCACACTACTCTACCGGAACATGTCCAAATTCTGAATCGTCAATCACAGTAATTACATAGCAGCAGATAAAAAAAAATGTTTTATTTATTTATTTTTTATGATTAATTATTATTCTTGGTTGATTAAAATTAATTAGGGAGGCATAAATGCGATTAAAATTGAGAGGATTAAAGATTAAAGAGAGGGGAAGGGACAAGTGTAGTAGCAGGGTTGGTGTGTGGTGTGTATTGTTTTGTTGTAATGATTAAAGGGCACACATGTGAATAGAGAGAGTGGGTACCTTATTTGTCTCTCAACAATCCAGACAATTTTCCCAACCAATATTAACCCCTTTTAATTTTTTAATTTTTTTTTCCACCTTGGTATTCATTTATATTATAATGTTTTTATTCACTTCTCGTGATATTTTTAACTCATATATATATATATATATACACATTTGCTTATACGCTAATGGCTATATCGATCATTCACCCATGCATGCAAATAACTTTAATAATAATGTTGTTTTTAATTAATAATGTTATGAATTATGAATGATTTGGTAGCTGGATATTTTGGTTCCAATTTCCAAGAAGATTGAATGTTGTGATCACAGTTGTTCCAATTTCTCATTGCATAAGAAGTTGGAAGAGGAACTATGTGTGTGAAGGAATGCAGAAGGGCACGTGTGGAGAGAGAGAGAGAGAGAGAATTTAAAAAATATATATATGAAATTAAAATGAAAATTAATAAGAAGAGAAAAAAAAAAGTCCCCCGTGAGGAGTGTTTGGAGGCATTCAAAAATCACAACTAAACATCCTTTTGGTTGCTTGCTTGGCCTTCACTTCTTTCGATGGCCATTTTCACTCCCATCCGCAACGCAACCATCACGAGCCCTTTTTTATTTCTGCCCCCACAATTTTCTCACCTCCATTTTTTTTTTCTCTTTCTCCATTCTGCCCCTACCCTTCAACATCCATCCATGTTACTCTCTCAATCATCCTAAACCCTCCCAATTATAACCCCGATCTATTTATATTCGTGAATCCGAACATAGTTTAGTAAATAAAACAAGAATTACCTTTTTTTTCTTTATGTTGAGAAGTCTCAATCTCCTATAAGTCTCATAGAGGATGACGTTGTGACAAGGGTCTTGGACTTTGTTGTATCACTGGATTGAAGTTCTACACCGGTCATTGTGTTGCTCAACCCAAATAACAAACCTTAGTTATAGGGATCTACGATAGTCTCTTGAAGTGTTAACTGTGAAGGATTGAGCAAAAAATTCAAATTAAAGTTGTGACAAGTCCTAGAAAATGAAGCTTGATTTGATCAACTATTTCATTTTTTAAATTTAATTTTAAGAAAATAAGAAACCCAAAATAAAATAGTAAAAGTTTCCTCTATAATTTGTCTTTAAAATTTTTAAAATTCAAAAGTTATACAAAATTTCTTGTCCACAATTGTCACAAGTAGTACTACTACTTTAAGTTACTATATACATTACTACATACGCATTAGGGTTAATTTGTTGGTTTGTGTGTGGAAGATTGAGATGTGGTTTTATTTGAATTGTACAAACTGTAAAGTGAGCATACACTTGTTATTGTTAATGGGGAATGATTCATTGAGGAAAAAAACAACTGAAAAAAAAAAGAAAAGAATGTTAAGTAGGAAAAGAAAAATGATAGAAGGGCAATTTAGTAAGTAGAGTAGTTGGCATGGTATTTTATATATATTTGGTTGTAAAGGAGAGCAGTCATGTGGGAAGCTAGCAAACAGAAGATCATATAGATTTGAGGGCTCATCATGGCCTTATAAAAACACCCTCAAAGTTTTTTCTTTTTTTGCAGAGATACTAAAGTGGAACAAAGAGAGAAAAAAGATAGAAGAAGAAGAAGAAGAAGGCTCATAAAAGAGGAATAAGGAGGCTGTGAAAAAAAAAAGGATTGAAAAAAGAAGGTTGAATCATCCATATCCATGGTTTCTAGAGAGCACAAGAAGGCAGTTCTGCATGAGAAGCTCCAATTACTTCGTTCAATTACCAACTCTCATGCTGTAAATTCCCTTTAAAATCTTGTTCCTTATTTTCTTCTTCTTTCTTCTCTCCATTCAATCGAGATTTACTTTTGCCATTTTGGATTTTGAGATAATTCAAAAAAAAAAAGTTTGATTATAAGCTAGTATGACCAATGTATGTAGAAGAAAATAATTAGTTTGGTAATTTTTTGAAAAGAAAAAAATTAGGAAAATGGTTGATTTAATTTTGAGAGCCAATGATTTTCTAACACAAAAGATTTTGGTTTTGTGTGTGTGGCAGCTAAACAAGGCCTCGATAATAGTGGATGCATCAAAATATATCGAGGAGCTAAAACAGAAAGTAGAAAGATTGAATCAAGACGTTCAAAATTCAATCCACCCAAATCCACTTCCCATGGTATTCTAAATCAATCAACCTCTTTTTTTCTTTTTTTTCTCTAATTCTGATGATTAGGGTGTGGTAATTGATAAAAAAGTTTGGTGATTTAATTAATTAATTTGTGTTTGTATGTGTGTGTTTTATAGCAGGTTACAGTGGAAACCCTAGTGAAGGGATTTTCTATAAATGTATTTTCAGAAAAGAGCTGCCAAGGCCTCCTTGTCTCCATATTAGAAGTGTTTGAAGAGCTGGGGCTTAATGTTCTTGAAGCTAGGGTTTCCTGTACTGATAGTTTCCAATTACAAGCTATTGGAGAAGTAAGATTTTCCAATCACCCTTTTTTCTATATATATATATATATATTATCCTCGTCATCATGTATATATTCTCTCTCACAATCTTTATATATTATATTCTTTCATGCATAATTGGGTTTTCTTTTCTTTGTCTTTCTTTTTTACCGAGGTTTAGACTTGAGTAGAGCTGAATTAGTTAGGTCATTTATATCTCCGATTAAAAGATTTTATGCATTCAAATCTCCATCAAAGATGTAGCACTTTTAAAAGTCATATCAATCATTCATTTTTTTTGTCACAAGTTTATTGCCTAAAGTGAGAGAATTTTCCATCTAATCATATACTTCCATGTTGGTTTTATATATCATATTGTAGCATTTTGAACTTATAATTAAGATTTTCGTGAATGAGACTCAATGTAAAAATGTGGTTTGGGGAATTTTTTCTGCAGATTGACGAACAAGGAGAGGAAGCCATTGACGCTCAAGCTGTGAAAGAAGCAGTCGTTCAAGCTATAAAGAGCTGGAGCGAAAGCAGTGAACAAGATTAGAAGAAGGAAAGAAAAAAAAAATCCTTAATTTCTCCAACTTGTTCCATTCTCGGCATTTCTTTCTTCTTCTTCTTTTTTTTTGGGGGGGGGGGGGGGGGGGGGGGGGGGGGGGGCGGGGTCTTACCCCTGATCTTTGCTTGTAATGTTTAGTAAAAATTAATCAATGGAAAACCAATTGATTAATCTTCTCCAAAAATAAAGGAATCGAAAATTGAATATATAAACAGAGAGAGAGAGAGAGAGAGAGAGAGAGAGAGAGAGAGAGAGAGAGAGAGAGAGAGAGAGAGAGAGAGAGAGAGAGAGATGATCAAGATCTCATTGAAAAAAATATAAGAATTGAAGACAAACTTTTATGTTTTGCTTTTGAAAAACCATGAAAGGTGTCACTTTTGGAGTCGAAGTACGAAGAGAGTGGAGGGAAGAAGTAAATTAAAGTACCTTAAAAAAAAAGGAACAATAATGTTTTTTTTTTCTTTCTTTCCTCTCATCATTACAAACTGATATAATTTCAGCAAGTACGTAGAAGGAAGAAAGGTAAAAATAGGAAAAATATGTATGTGGGGGTGGTGAAAAATGAAATTAGCTTTTTTTTTTTTTTTGAGTGGTGTGGTTGAAATTCTTTTGGTTGGTTTGTTCCAATTCCAACATTATGGGCATAATTTTACTGTTGGGTTTTACTTGTTGAAGGATGTTGGTCGAAGGCAGAACAAGAGTGTGATCTTATAATAATTATATGTGTGAGTGTTTTGTGTCGTTTTTTTATTACGATGCTCTGAACATATAAAATAAAACCATTTCACGTGAATAAAAAAGGAGAGAGTATATTTCACGACAAACTTTCATTTTGGTTAACTCTCTCTCCTACCTCTGACACTTCTCTCCTTTCTAATTGTTTTCCACTTTCAAATTCTTACTCTTTTCTTTTTTTTTTTTTTTTGGCTCTCTTTCATATCATATCATATGGCCAAAGGCCAAAAACAAAATTAACTCTCCTATTATGCACCATCTTTTCTTTGCCTCTCTGAATTTTCGTGTCTTTTCTTTCTTTTTTTCGTTTGTCCTTTGTAGATTGATCAACAATGTGGCTCTGTGTTTGTGTTTATATCACTAAACACCCTTTAAATGTACTTAATCTCTCTTTATGATTGTGGTTGTTCTTCATTTCATCCTCTTCTGCCAGCTTTGAGAGGAAATGGTGTTTCATTTTAGTTCTATAAAGGTTAAAACACCGTTTTTGGTTCTATACTTTATCCGCTATGGTTCATTTTGGTTCATGTATCTTTGTACTAACTATTTTGGTTCATTTTAGTTCGTGTATTCTCAAAATGTTCGGTTTGGTCGTTGTAATTTTAAAAAATGACCATTTTTGTTCCTATTTTCAAAATTTTGACACAAATTCGTTATGCATGATGGAAGTCTTTAGTCAGGCTACATTTTCTCTTTTTTTTTTTTTAACGAAGACATGGTTACACATTTCAATAAATATATTACGTGTAGTGTCGTGTTGAAATTTTGATAGGGAAATGAGATTAAAAATAAAATTAAGAAATCAAAATGGTCACCTTTTAAGAGTACATGGACCAAAACAAATATTTTGAAATTACAAGGATTAAAATGAACCAAAGTTCGTTGAAATTTGTGTTAGAGGAGGTACATAAGAACGAAAGTGAACAATTTGAAAATACAGGAATCAAAACTAACAAGGAGTTGCATAATTGTTTGAACATACGAGCTCTTAGAGGAGGTAAAGATATTGTAAGCACTAAAACGATGTTTGTGTTGGTCATTGAACTCTTGCATTTATTTCATTTTTTATCCAAACTTTCAAAATATTTGTTTTAGTCTCTAAACTTAAAAAATAAAAAAAAAATAAACATTTTAGAATGTGAAGCTTTCTTTTTTTGTTTTAAGAGATACCGCCATATAGCATACCATAACATATCAAAGAAGAATAATGTAAAACTTAAATATCTTAATCAATTCAGATATGTTATGATTAACTAGCACATTAATATAAGTATTTGAAGCTAAGTCATCTTTCTTCGTTTAAAGAAAAATACAAATACAAATACAACTAAAATAATTTTTTTAAGTGGTTAATTAAAATCGAGATTGTAAAAGTTCATGAATCAAAATGTAATAATTTTGAAAGCACCAGAAAGTGTGAGTTTGAATGAATCTCCCCACCTTATATATTATACTAAAAAAAGCTTGTACACATTAAACAATTATTTCTCTCCATCGAATATTTGATTTTTATTCATTAAATACTACCACATAGTTTAATGCGTTAATCAACTACTACACAACTTTTTCATTATATTAATCGTGAAACCTAAGATAAATCAATTCATATCATAAACACAAATCCTCATGAATGATTGAATAAAGTATAACCGGTTCATCAGCAGATTAATTATTCGATCATAAGAAAATAAAATAAAATGAGTTTATACATATATATTTGCATATGAGGGTGAGTTCATTTCCAGGAAACATGGAATATATTTGAATTTGATACTATATATTATAAATTAATATGACCTTGTATGCGTAGAGGATCCCATATTGAAAATTAGGACAGCGTGGAAAATTATTAAATTATAAGCTTCTGCCCAAACCCTATAATGCTCTATTAAAGATTGAGATTAGGGCTACAGCTATGGTTAAACAGTTTAATTAGTGATGTGTTTAAGGAGGGGACAGTAAGGATTCTGTGGTCGGTGCAAAATCTAGAACATTGCTTTCATGAACAATATAATATCTTAAATTCATTAACCTTCTTCCTTTTAGCCAAACAATCATTTGTATTTCAAAAATGTCTTCGATTTACTTCTATTCAAAAATATATCTCATCGATTGAGAAATGAGAGAATTTTTATATATCTTTTTTTTTATAACCCAGTTGGCGGCTCTTTGACCTTTATGTCCGGGTATAGATACTGTCTTCATACCCATTACATATATAAGGGATCATTGTTTCGTGGAGTTACGTTCCATGTGACTTGAACCCAAGATCTTAAGGATATTCCTTGAGATTTTTATATATCTTAACATTACGATAATCTGATATATACAATATTAAAGTGAAAAAAGTTTAAGTAATATTATTTGCCCTCTATTTTATATTAATATCGTTCACATGTTAAGTTGTATAAATGATATAAAAATATACATACAGTCTAGACATGTGAGGGTTAGTGTTGAAAATATATTAAATGATTAAATTTTACCACAAACCTAAAATATCAAATCTTAAACCTAGGATGGTGAGTGATTCAAATTTTTTTTTTTTTAATTTTTGGTGTTTAGTTTTTATTTATTTTTTAACAATATTGAATAGTATTTGCTAGTGTAAAGTAAATTATTAAAACAAAAAAACATGTTTATTTCTTCATGTACTTCACAAGAATACAATTCAATTCACCATCATGCAGTTGCCTTTTTTATTATTATGTCGCAAAGAATCCTTTCCAATAATATATATAATAATAAAATTTTGGAAATTTAGATTTAAGATTAAAATATATATATATATATCTTTTAGAGGGATCGGATCGGGAGAAATCCTTGCATGGGGCACGAATGCCCTTTATTTATTCCAGAGAGGATCGGATGTTTTCTTTTTCCCCTAACATCAACATTAATTAATTTAGTTTTTTCTAAGTCATTAATTAGTTTAGTTGAGTCTTATCTTGGATTAGTATTTAATTTAGTTGAATCTTATCTGGGGTTAGCATTTCATTATTTTATGACGATTCAAATAATTTAATTACGTTAAAAAGGGACTTAGTAGCTGAATTAATTATTAATTGTATGAGAGAATTCTAGCTAATAATCCCACGGCAACTCACTAAATAGTCTATTAATGAACATAAATGTTGATGTTGTTTACTGTCGAACTTACAGGTCGGTCACGTGGACGAACTATCGAGGTGGTCACAAGTGAACTTGCACAAGGAACAAACACTCCGACGCTCAAGTTAGTTGCGAGCTCGAGCTTTTTAGGTCGTTCTTAGAGGAAATAACGTACCTGATAATGGGGTAGGGTGTCCCTTTTATATGCAAACAAGGGAGACAAAGTCGTTGGGCTGTTATACGACCAGCGGTTACAACTGTCGGGCCCCCAGGTCAGTGGTTGGGTCTAAGGTCGGATTCCTCAGGTCGGTGAGTATATCTTTCAAGCATGATCTCAATTCGACATGGATTAGGTAAGTGGATACGGATGATCCAATATTTTCTACCTCTTTCCAATCTAAATAGGAGATGACACGTATCAAAATTCTGATTTTGACTACGGACAACAAAGGTCTAAAATAATTACAAATTTTACTTCCGGTTAAAATGATGTTAGCACAAAATTTGTAACTTGATTTATAAGAAAAGGATGAGTGGTTATATAAACACGTGACTGTGTATTAATTAGACGAAAATAAATGGGGTGTTTAGCGATGGTGACGAAGGACAGCTGTGCGAAAGCGCGTCAAACTTTGAGGGCACGTTGAAAAATCAAAAGAAATAAGTATTTTTGTTGCTGTCTATTTATTATTTGTGCCTATGTGGGATATTGCAAATGCGAGGCCCACAACTATAAAAAAACAACTCAATTATTTTCTAAATAATTGTGGTTATAGGATTTTACTTCTTTTTTATATATATACATACACACAATAAGTGGATATTCAAACTCAGAACTTTTGATCGGGATATGTGCATTAACCCATTAAGCTTCAAATTGACTATAGGAGTACTTATGTGTAGTCAGTTTTTTTTTTTTCCGAGTACAACATGTGAGAGTGAGGAATCAAACTCACAACATGTTGGTTTGAGATATATGTCAATTATCGTTGAGTTATGTGCGATTTGTCAGTGTGGTAAGTTAGATTATATTGAATTCATGAAAATTTAAAATCTATTTGGTAATATTTTTGCTTCGCGTTCCTTTTTTAGTAAAGAAATACAAAATTATGTTTGATAACCCTTTCTTACTTCTTACTGCTAAAAAGAGAAATAGAAATATTTTTTTTATAACTATTTGCTGTTTCTTATTCTTTAAAACTTCAATAGAAAAAGGTTTTTTTTTAATTAAATATTTTTTAAAAATGTTTATATATTTATAGTTCAAGTTTTATTTTAAAAAATCATGCTTTTATTTAATTTTATGGAAAAGAATTAGAAATGGGAAACTTTATTATGTGGTTTTCAAAATTTTCATATAATTTTGAAAACATTTTTTTAGAGATAAGAAATGAAAAACAAGACCCGTCTACCAAACACATGTTTTTCTCAAAAATTATGAATAAGAAGAAATCAAAATATTAAAACTTATAGTTTATAGTTGCAAATAACTTATAACTCAACTAATTCTATCAGTTACACGATGTAAATAAACTTGACTATTATATAATATTTAGATTTTGTTATTGGTTGTCTTTAAAATATTATTTTAGAAATAGTGAAAAGTTGGAACTTTAAAAGATGTATGACATTTTAATTTTCACACATTAAATTGAAATTAGCGATTTAATATCATATGAGTCAATATAAATTTAGCTCAACTATAATTGGTTTATATGTTTCTCACCAAAACATCTTGGAATCCTCCAACCCCACTTCTTGAAAATAATAAATAGCAATTCAATGTTATCTTCCGAGTTAATTTTGAAATAAAAGAGGAATATGGGCAAGTATATTGAAAATAAAAATGTATCTTTCATTAATAAATTTAGGTTTGTTAAATTCAACTTAAACTAATTTAGTTGCAATCAAACATAAATTTTTGTTTCTAAAATATTTATAGAAAATTTTGAGGACGATGTTTCTTAAAATGATAATAAGAAATGAAAAATGTTTGTACAACGAAATAACATATACAGTTTAAAAATAAAATTCAAACCTAATAGTTCAAGTAATGAGTCTCACGCACTTAAATTCAACCTTCAAATCTCGCTTTCTCAATCTCCAAACTTTCAAAATTATCATATTTTAGTTCATGCATGTTCAAAAATATTATTTTAGTCTATGAACTTTAAAAAATCATCCTTCTCTTTCATTTTACTTCTAATAAATGGATAACATATAGATACAATATTAAGTAGCACAATAAAACCAAAAAGTAATAATAAACTAATTAAGTAAAAGGGAAATTGGGAGTGTTTTATTTTTTGGCGTCCATTAAAGAAGCTCTAGTAATCTGGACGGAAAGATGCGGATTCTTGATCGCAAACGCATCAAATCGAGAGGAGAATACGATTTCCTCCATGTTTTTGACGATGAAATCCATGGCAGTCTCCTTCAGCGCTCCCAGGGAGCAAACATCTGCTACCTCCACCACATCCAGAGCGTTGCCGCAATTCAGCGATCTCACCATGTACCTCTCGCAGAAGTTCTGCAGATACCCAATCTCGTATTTGTCCGCCGCGAGACTCAGCGAATACACGTGCTTCTCCAGCCTCTCCTCCGCCACATTCCCGCCGTACAGGAATTCCAGCAGAGATTCCAGCTCCTCGTGGCTCATTTCCGGCACCGTGATGGCTTCCACCGGCGCGGCTTTGCAGCCGTCCGATTCGAGGAGGTTTTTGAAGATCTCGGATCTTGTTGCCTGTAATTGTCAATTATTCAAAGGTGATATTGGATTGAATTACGGAATTAGTTGCAATTTTACCAGTAGGGCTCTGTGAGCGGAAACGGGAGGGGACGCGGCGGAGCCAGCCTTCAGTTGGATATCGGTGTGAATCCGGTGGCGGAACGCGGCTACGAATTCGCCCAGAAAATCGATCTTTTGTTCTAGTTCTTCTTCTCGCTCTTTCAACTCTGTTACCCATTTCGAAGCGTTCGCCAGAGTCTGGAGGCGGACATCAAAGAAAATAAACACACGATTCCAAAATATTAGGGTGGGTTTAAGGATTTGATGAAAATAGGATTGTTTTCTTTGTTTTCAGATATCTTTAATAACATATTTGAAAATTTAAAATATTACTGATTGATTTATTAATGTATATATTATAAATTTTGTATATTATTACTTTACAATATTATATATTTTATAATATATTTTATTTTATATTTTATTTTTATTTTACCTAAATGAAATGACTTTATAGTATAATATAATATATTTGTCAAATTTTTTACCTGATGTAATAATGTATTTTAAAGTTTTAAATTTAAAATCTAAAAATACTGGTTATCAAATATGTACCTATTTTCTTTTATAGTTCACAAATTACGCACATTAGATATCATAAATAAAACAAAATATATATATATATATATATATATATATATAATAAAAAAACAACATTTTTACCTCATAATGCTAGAAAATAGCAAATAGGACCGAAATAGTTACTAAATTTTAAAAATCAGAAGTTGGAATTCTGACCTCTTTATAAAAATTTAAAAAAAAAAATTGGAATTATCACCTTATTGTTAAATTAAAAATGATTTATCAATTATGCTTATGTCGTTTTTAAACAAGTATTTTCTTTTCTATTTTTTTAAAAATAAAATAAGATACAAAATTAGAAGCAACCACCATAATAGGGATTAGTCAAAATCTCTATTATGCTTAACAAATAAAACTATGCTTATATTTCTTATATTGACGTGGGATATATTTAAACATTGTGGAACAACTTTATTTTACCTCATGGAAACTTATAGAAATACTTTTAGATTTACTACTTACTCAACAGGATTTTTATCAATTTATTAATATTATATTAATAAACGAGAAACCAAAAAAATAGTCTCGTAAAAAAAATGATACCAATGACCGAAAAATAATGTTCATTTGACCATTTACAATACCATGTTCTATTGCATGGTAGTTGGTCAACATGGTTATCTATCTCGTTGTTCTGTTTTGGTCCAATTCAGCAATCTGGGCCCGAAGGCCCAAATATCTCACTTTGTCATGAACTTAATTAACTTCTATATTATAACCTTTTTTTTTTTGGCTGTAAATTCTTCATCTTTGACTAAACTTTTCATAATAACAATAAAATTCCACGATGTAATATTGATGTTAATTTGAAAAGAGGAGATGAAGAAAAGAACTTGCCTTACAGGAGTGACCAAGCTGAGACGAAACATTATTATTACTTGCAATTGCTTTATCATGTTGAAGATGGTCTATCAAATTCATCAGACGCTTTGCTCCGTCGTGGCACGACCCGCAAATCGTATTCCGCGGCGGCCGCAACATCGCCGGAAATGCGCTGCAGACTGAGCAGTCCATTTCTCTCTCTCTCTTTCTCTGCCTTCTCCTCTAGAGAGAGAAACCAAAAACAAAAAACAAGCTCTTCCAAATCAGCAGGAAGAAGATGAGAGTTGAAACGACCCCAAGTCTTGGGTTTAAAGAAACAGAAAAGAGGTTGTTGAATTTATTTATTTAATTGGGTTGTTATAACTTAAAGGAATCTAAAAAGAAAAATAAATGTTGAATATTTAGAAACTGAGTTTGTTTAAAAAAAGAAATTATTGAATTATCTTTGTTAATTAGTTTCTCCTTTGATAACATATAAAAGAATCTAGTTGTATGATTGCCTTAATTGGGTTCAATGCATTTTAATTGGAGATAACTGACCATCCTGCCCTTGAAGTTGTGAGAGCGTTTTCTGGGGGAGGAGGGCAAATGGGAGAATTAGCAGATTGAATGTTGGCGATTGAGTGTGTTTTAAAGAAGTGGAATAGAAAAATTGGAAAAAAAATATGGTTGGAAGTGGAAAAGGACTTTCCAACCTCACCACAGCCGAGACATTCGAGGCAAACACGTCTTTTCTCTTTTTCTTAATTAATTAACTATTTCCAGAGTCCTTTTATATAATTAAAACAAAAATGCCGAAATATTTTTAAAGGAGACTTAGGAGTAGGAATTTTTTAAATAACAACACAAATAAGTTAGTAAACAGCTAATTATTTTTTTTAGTGGTCTAAGTTTAAATAGACGATTTTTTTTAATAAAAAATAATACATGTCTTAATGCTAAAGTGGACTTATTAATCCTATTTATATAATAGAGAGACTTGTTAACAAAGTAGGTTAATCACTTTATATTCCACTCCCTATTAAATAGGGGTGACTTTACCAAGTTAAAAAAATATAAAATTAAAAAGAAATTAAAATCTTAAAAATATCCCCTACATACACGGACTAGACTAAATTAGACCCATTTAAAAGAAAATCAATTATGTTATTAACTTCCAAAATTTTATTTCAATAAGTGATCATTGTAATTAATATTATTATTTAAATGTATCAAATTTGAACACACTTCAACTAGTTGAGGCACATATCTTAATAAAATGACGCGGGTTCTATTCCTCATCTCCATGTACGTCTATCATGAAACTCTATTTCTTTGTCACTACGTCATCCTCAGAGATAACCGTTTGATTGAATTAATAATTAAATTTTATTATATGGCTTAATTTTCTTGAATCAAAAAAGTTTTTTAATTTTTACCATCCAAGTAGATCCATGTAACATAAATTCAATTTTGATTGTGTTAATTTTACAAATTCAAGTATAGCTCATTAGATGATACATTCATTATATTTCTTAACATCAAAGGTTCCATCTCTTACTTGTTTTTATGTTGAGAGAGAGAATTTTATCAAATTTTTTTAATATAACAACAAGTGAAAGTAGAAGTTGAAACACATACTTTTTTTAGTTAGAAGTATACGTCTTTGCTAGTTGAATTGGCTGGCATCCATACTTGATTGGCGAAAACTTTAAACTGAACCACCAATAATTGCAAGAGCAGATTACATAAATGTGTATTCTATTACCTAAACTTATTTATAATAGAAACAAAAAACAACCCCTAAAAAACCCAGAGGAGAATAACACATCACTTTATTAAATATTTATATAGGGCCATAAAACTCCATAACCGACAAAGTGATCCTACACCCTACATCTTCTTATCTTGTCTTATAAAAAATTAAAGAAAAAACAATTATGTAAATATAGATATCCGATTAAGAGATGTTTAAAGTAAGAAGAGTTAGGAGAGCTCCTAATTAATTATATGTGATTAATTAATGGATACATGGTTGACTGAGAGCTATCAGTGTCAAAGGTGGGTAAAAGTTGGTCATCTATTCTCCCTTTGTTTTGTGAATTCAAATATTAAAGCCATCTAATATTTTTTAACATTCTTAACTCGATTAAAATACAAATTTAATCATTTTTATATTACCAAACTCTCATGAGTGTGCTCATTTAATTAAATTAAATGGATTAGGATTGAATCTAAACAGAAACGTATTCAAATCTGATCATGATCACCTATTTAGTTAACAATTAATTATATATATATTTTATTGACAATCAAATATAGCTGTGTGAAGCAATTTCTCGGTGGGTCAAATCCTCGCTACAACAGCATTATTTTTTAAAAAATTAGGGAACTTTTGCCAAATCTGTTAAAGAAATAATAAAATAATCTCCCCTGTGGCACGTCGGGATTTTGAGATTATAGGCCATTCTTCATCCTCGGTTCATTTATTGGTCAAATTTATATATTCAAATAATATTTTGAAGAAACGAAGTATTGTTGATTAAAAATATTTTGAAAGATAAATGCTACTGAACTGAACATTGAACAAGTAGAGTAGCAGAAGATCTTATAACTTTGCCATAAATGGCTACACATACATCAATTAATTAAAACTAAAAGGATCCAATATCCTTCATTTAATTTACACAAATTGATGGATCCCATCCCTTAGCCTTAGAAAAATATCGTCGGCTTTTGGTTTTCCATTAATCTTAATCTTTTTCCTCCGGTCGGTCGCCGGCGGCTTTCTTCTCGTAGTAGTGGTAGACGGCGGCGCCGGAAAGAACCGCCAACGTCAATGCCTGAGCATGCATCCTGACGCAAAAAACAAACTTCCATTAATTTCAGTAAAAGAAAATTCTCGATCCATTTTATAAAAAGAAATTAGCTCTAAATTTTTATTTTGTATATATTTGTCGGGTATATAATTAATAAAAATATACCTGGCATGTATAAGCCGGAGACTTGGCTTCAGGGGAGTCCTCGATCGGGTGTACGCCAGTGATGCTCCGATCCCAGATGCCCATAGCGCTCCTATAAAGATAAACACCCAAATTTTATCCAAACTTTTTTTTTTTTTAATTTCTAATATATTGCTGCATCCCTAATAAATTTTGCAAATTAACACTCTCATCCCTTTCAGCTTTAGTGGTAAAGCATCTCTTTTAAGGAAATACGAACATAAAATTGAAAAGCGTCGGAGGAGATAAAAGAGAGGAGAAGTTACCAATGCTGGTGAGTTTGTGTTGAGAAACCCAGGATTGAATTGCTTCCATTGTTCTTCTTTTGAATGTCTTTTTTTTTTTTTTTGTTATCTTTTCACTCTAGAAAACCCAGTTGTGTGCAGAACTGCGATGAAGAGGGAAGCAGGAAGAGAAGATTTATATAGAGAGAGTTTAGAGAGGGAGCACATTGGTTTTAGAGAGATTCCTCTGTTTTTGTTGGAAACAGGATGCTGTGGCTCTCCGTTTCTGGTTTCTTCACCAAATTCCCATATGATTCTCAAATCTCACTCTCACTCTCAGCCGTTGGATGCGCCACTAAACATTGGTCTCTGCCAATCCACTTACGCTCTACTTTTTAAACAACAAATTAAAGAGATAAAACTAACATTTTTATTACTTGCGCTATATTGTGTTTGCTTCCTTTTTTCTTTCTTTTTATTATCATGATTTTGATATGATGTCATATTTTTTGCGTATTTTAATAAATTATATTGGGTTTTGAGAAAAAATTTGATCAACAAGTCTTACATTTCATTAAAAAAGAAAAAAATGAAAAATTATCATATAACTTGCATATTAATTTTTAAAATACTAATTTTAGTGTCATTTACAAGTGTCCAATAAAACCAACTAATTTTACCAAACCGATTGAGCCCAAGCCCATGACCCATATACGACCCACCAAAACTCTATAAATAAAGGGGTGACCTCTCATCTCCAGAGAGGAAAGGAGGCGGTGCATTCAGAGAGATCTAGAACAATTGGAGATTCAGAGACACCAGAGCGTTCACAGTCATCCACAAGCTGTCGAATTAAAGTTCACATATGACAGAATTAATCAGAAGATCATATATTAAAAATCGTAACACTACATCCATTCAATACAAATAAAAGTTCATCAATACGAGTTTTCTCTTCGTTGAATTTCCCGTCAAACACGTATAATGTATTTGCATGTTATTAAGGGGAGGGTCAATATTTGTAAAAATTTATAATGTATTTGCACGTTATTTAGGAGTAGGTCAATATTTGTAAATTTATATTGGAAAGGTTATTTCTCACCAGGTATTTCTCGAGTTGAATTTCTTTTGATTTTTGTATTAATATCAGAAACAGTACAATTAATTTCTGAGTTAACTGAGATTTAAATTAATATATGAACTAAAATACTAATAACAATGGAATATTAATAAAATAATAAACTTTCAAATTTATAATTTCGATTCTAAAAAAAATTTATAATTTTATGAAGGTGCGAATTTGGCTTAAATAATGGAGAATGCGAAGATTTCCATATATCTGGCATAAAAAAAAAAAATAATAATACGCATCAGAATTGTGTCACAAACTCACATGTATGTTTTTTAAAAACCAAACCTTATGTAAAAAATATCTATCTGAAACTTTGACTGAATTCACCTACCGAAATCAAACGAGGTAAAGTGGGTTAATTAGGGGGGCATACCACGTGTGCAAAAATTATTATATTTGGAAAAATATGTATCACCTAAAAAGCATCATTCAAAATCCCAGTACCTTTATTTTTTTATTTTTATTCTATTGATTTTTTAGATGTGGTTTTGTGGGAAACTAGGGGTGCTGTAATATGACTAAGCTTTTTGACATACTCTTTATTTAACAAATATTAACTCCCTTCCATTTATAGCTTATGAAAATGTTATAATATTTCCCCTACTTTTGTTTCATAACCAGATGTATAAAATGAAACACTGTAAAATCAGTTGAGTTTTACTAATTCAATTTATTGGTCTACGGTAATTTAATTTAATTCAAAAAATTGTACATTGACAAATGATAGTTTAATTAATCTAATTTAATTGGTTTAAGATATCAACGTCTCTTCCTGTTGGTGGATAAGATATGTGTGAGCATATTGATTGTTTGATCCTCACCCGAACATTAAATATTAATAAAAAGTTAGTTAAGGTTTTTTTTTTAATTTAAGTTTTTATTTAGATATATTTTATAGGTTATCTTTTATTTCTGCATCTAGTGATGATTCTTCGACACATCACTCGTTGAGATAGGATAATAATATAACCATTTATTTGTTTAAATTATATTTTATTCTTGAGATTGAGATTTTCAATTTGATCACAAGTCCCCAAAAAATAACAGAATTGTCGGAACTTTGAGAAAATAAATTTATCGCTAGATGCTTGAGGAAAAAAAAAAAAGAAGCTTGACAGGTGAACGGTACGTTCAGAAATGGGATGAATTACATTCATAATTTTCGTAATTAGAATCTCAACAAGTATAGTTACATTAAAACTTTATCTATTTGTTGAATCACTAATTAGAATATAATCTATTAATAAATGTACATATTTACCTATTAGTTCATTAAAAAATAATAAATAAATAACATATAGAATAAATATAATAGAATGATATTTATTAAGAACAATTTAGAGAGAGAAAAAAAAAACTTCTTCAAACTTGAAAATCTATAATCGTAAATACTTATAGACGTTAGTGAAATATCAATTCTAAAATGTCGGAGAATTAAAAAAAAAAGGTGATTTATGAAACGACAATTGATGAGATATGGATCCGTGAGGCCCAGGTTCTTGTTCAAATGGACCGAGCCAAAAACACTGTAAGGCCCATAAATCATAATAGTGGTGGCCCATCGGATACCAACTAGAAGATTCCGCCCAAAGGCAAAGTTCCCGTGCTTCAGTTCATTTCACGGCAAACGCCACTCCAAATCTTGTCGTCGAAGTTTCAAGTTCAACCGGAATTTCCCGCCAGCGTTACTGTTAGCTTCCTCCACACAAGTTCTTCCTCGCGTCTTCTCCAGCATGAAGATTCGGGAACGCCTTCTTCTTCCTCTGTGAAATGGGAAGAACTGGAGATGGAAGCCCCGAAGCGAAATCTCAGAGCTCGAAAACCCCTCTCAGATTGTACCAACACCGTCCTCTCCTCGCAATCGTCGGCATCGAATTTTTCCTCTGTAATCAAACCCCGGAGACGTGTAATCAAGTCCGCGGTTAAAGATGCTGTCAACAATGAGAAGAAAGGCGAATCAAGTTTTACGTCTGCATCCGCATCCCTTAATTTGCAAGCTTCAAACCCTAGTTCTGATTGTCTTCCTACAGAACCAAACCCTAGTTCTGATTGTCTTCCTACTGAACCAAACTCCAGTTCTGATTGTCTTCCTACTGAACCAAACGCTAGTTCTGATTGTCTTCCTACTGAACCAAACGCTAGTTCTGATTGTCTTCCTACAGAACCTAGTTCTAGTTCTCTTCCTGCAGAGGCTTCTACTCCTACGCGGCGCGCAGATTTGCCGTCTAGTTCAGGTAATTGTACTTTCTGATATCCGTTGCCGTGCTGTGATTTTGGTGTTTTGGTGCTTGATTCTTTCAGTGGGACAACTGGAACTGTAAGCATCAGTAACTATTACTTCCCTTTTTTTCTTAAGAGAAGTTCACTTTACTGGAACTACTACTTTGGAATTTATGAAATACGAGCTATTTTGGAATTGTTGAAAATTTTAAGTAGAAGAGATTTGTTGTTTTACTTTTAATAACTAATGCGGAGTGGAAATACCTGCGTGCAGGAGAGTATTCTTCTTGTACGCGTGGTTATATGAACTAGGAACTTCAATATTGAGATCTTTTTGTTCATTTTTTCTTCAAATTTTCGGTGGCTTGAAGTCTGGATAATATGTTGCGTCTTGACTTCAGGAACAGATCGTGTTTCGGAGCCCCAGTCATTCTACAGTAGGAGGCACCCTACAAATAAAAGGAAGAGCACGGAGATAGCATTTACACCATTTATTTTCGCTACCGCATCAAAAATCCATACCATGTAAATATCTCTGCACTTTTCCCCCCTTTTGAAACCAAATTTCTTCACATTTAAATCTTCGAAATGGTTCATGGATTGATTTTTTTCTGAAACTAGACGAATTTAGTCACAGGTTCAACGTTTCATAGTGTCTAATGAGAGTTTTATCATGGTATTTATGTGACTAATGGAATCCAATGTTTGCTAAGTTTCAAAAGAGCAATTTGCCTGCACTCTACATTAGTTATCAACCTGGCTTGCCCCTGCCCTGCTTTGTTGGACAATTTAAACATTTATCTATCCTGGTCCATGTGTTGCTTTTATCTGTGAAGTAAAATTTGACTATTCAAACAATTACTATTCAGGTTGATTTGGTGTTGCTCTGATTTTATGTATTGAGGAAAAATTGCAGCTCGCATAGATAAGGATTTGTCTACTCTTTCATTTTTGTTGATAGGTTTGCTGAGCCTCAATTGTTTGAATGCTTTACGTATGAAAAGCTTCAGTCTGTTGAGGCTTTCATCTTTCTAGTTGAACGTTTGTTTGTCTTCTTAATAGCTTCCAATTTTGTTGGAGAAAAGTTAGTTTAGACTAGTGGGCATTAGTGCTAATACTACTACTACTAGAATGTTTTTATCTAAAGTTATGGATTAATGGATAGAAGAAATATGTCTCCTAAATTCTCCTCGTTTAGTTTTGGTTGCTCACTCGGTTGTTAATGGTTCCCTTGGTTTAAGCAGGGGTGAGAAAAGAGATGGATACAGCAGCCCATCCAAAGCGAGGACCGTTCCGTGTAAAAAGGTCCGTTGAAAATTGTAGTACTTGTAAAATTTGTATCTGTTAATCTAGAGTAGGGAAACACTTTTATCCTTATTCTTGCTCCTTGCTTCTTTAGTGTTTAATTTGATGTTTATTCTATATGTCAGCAAAATATGTATTCTGACCTTTCTCCCAGAAATGTGATGGTATGTATGCTTTAACCATACTACAATGAATGACTTCTGTTCCTGATTAATTGGAAGTACCATACCACCACTGTGTGAAGTGTGAACATTACTCTTAGTCATGGTTTGGGCAATATTTTACTGACTTTTGTTTACATCCTCTACGGGATTATTAATTGATTAGACTTTACAGACCGACTCTGTTTCTTCATAAAGAATAGTAAATAGTTTGTATGAAACGGCAGAAAATGACACCCTTTCAGTAGTATTAACAATCGAGATCGCCGGGTCTCAGTTTTCGAAGCCTTATTTTTCATAAGATGAGGACCTACCGAATTGCCATGATATGGTAATTCACTAATTATGCAATTAAAAGTCTCTAATATTTTTATTTCACACTAACCATTTGTTAGCAGTCAACTATTAGAAGTCCTAAATCGTGGTTCAAATTCAACTAATTAATGTAATAATGAGTAGCTAAGTTTTTGCAGAGGCAACGTGGAACAATATATGGAAAAGATGAGTCCAAGATTGAGCTTCCACGGGAATTTGTTGAGAAGCAGAAAGCATATTTTTCAGAAGTAGATGCATTTGATCTAGTGGTAGAGGAGGCTAAATCATCCGACTCGGAGTAGACGGTGCTGTATAGTCTTGTGAAGCATAGGCAATGTAACCATTCAAGTTAGTAGTCTGTATGGTGAAGCTGTTATAAAGCTCATTACTCATAGAACGGCTTGCTCAGTTAGTCAATCAAATCAGGTGCTGTTTTCTCCCTCTACTCTTCATAATTTGTTAGCTTTTTGTGAGTCTCTGATCTTCTTTGCTGTTAGGCCGACCAGAAATTTAAAATTTCGCATCTCATAGTTTTCAACCTCAACGGTAACATTTGCAAAAAATGTGTGTAGACTAATAGAGTTTTGGACTGGATTAAAAGTCCTAAATAACAACTCGACTTTAGAACTCAAGGAAACAGTTGTACAACCTATAGAATAGATCATAGATCATGTTCAAGTAAGGTCGTCCTAAATAACAACTTGACTTCTGATAAAAGCGGAGAGTGTTTGGCCAATTAGATTAAGAATCTAGTAATTAGGCTAAGTCAAGTGTTTTAGTTGGTCAATTGATTAGGATGAAATTATCTTAACCTTGGTAGCTATATAAATGGGAAATGGTGGGATCAGCTGTTAGCCTTTTCTTTTCGTTTGTTTCTAGTTGGGGGGGTGAGTTTGTTTGATATGACTTATGAGGGGCCAGAGGTGTCTCATGTTAATAATTTGGGCACTGTTTGCTTATCTGTCTGGAGATGACTTTAAACCTGCCAAATCATTTTATTTATTTCGTAATTGTTGAAATTCTCTTTGGGAGGATAGTGAAATGTTAAATTATCATACTTTGACGAAGATAATGGATATTTTTTTCTGTATATTTACAAAATTAATCCCTTGTACTTGGTGAAGACTGAAGAGTGATAAACCTTAGGGCAGATTAAATTCCATGAAATCCTTCAAAACTTTTCAATTCAGAGTTACTAAAAAGTGTACTCTTTGTAAATGAAAACATAATAAATATTATTATTGAAATCATGAAAAGAAGACACAAGTCTTGAGTTGATATTTCTGTGTTGCTTTGCTTTTACTGGCTACACGAAATTAAATTGCATTCGAAAATGAAATTAGGAATAGGATTGTGCTTCTTTCTTCTGGAAATCACTCTTCCCTCGTTGTAATTAAATATTCTGCAGACTGTTAAGCCTTAAGCTTTAATTATTAGAAAATGATATTCTACCTAAACCCCTTTTTTTTCTTTTTCACTCTTTTCCATTTTCTCGGCTCAGAAAAGAAAGCCTACATGACATACGCTTCCTTTTCATCCATTTATCCAACGCTCATCACATCGCCTTTCCCAAGACGCCACTATCGTGTTAACTGTGTAAATAGAAAAGTCTTGCTTCTTCGTATGGTGTTAATTTCTTTTTTTTTTTTTTTTTACTATTACTGTGGGCTCTATAATTTTAGAACTTCTATTTAAATCTAAATTTTGTTCTTGTACTTTCAAAACATATATTTTGGTATGTGTAGTTTTAAAAGGTGATTGTTTTAGTTCTTTCATTTTCATTTTTATCTTATTTCTGTCGTTCACAAGTTGAATTTTTTATAAACAGAGATCGAAATAGTCATTTTTAAAAGTACAATGACTAAAATGAAATGAACAAAAGTTGAAAGTATACCCACCGAAATAGTATTTAAATCTTAATAATGAATAAATTGACCAAGGCCTATCAATGCTTATTTCAATGTTGTATCAGTGGCTCATTCTATGATGTTCAATGGTTGGCAAACCAAAAATCTACATACTAGACATTTTTATCATTATTTTGAATAGAAATTATGACACGATTGGAACGAGTCATATGGTTGACTTTAGTCTACCTCTATTAGTCAGATACATTATTAACCTTCTGCAAACCATCATGAGATGGCTCAAGTGGTCAATGAGGGCCTTTGTTAATAGTAAAGGACTTAGAGGGAATGAGCTCAAACCATGATTTAATATCCTACGAGTTACCTTGTCAACCAAATACCATTACGATAAATCTTTGTATAATTGAAGTTTTCTTAATTCTGATTATGTTCATATCTCGAACCATTTGCAATTATCCAATCATTTCAACAAGATGAGAAACGCATGGAAGATACAAATTGAATATTTAATCATAAAGTTGATAACTTTATAACTACCGCGTGCGTATATATAAAGTAAAACCCGTATAACCTAAGCTTTCTACCGAAGAAAAATCAAACGGAACTTTTCCAAATTACTTTATCAATCACTTTAACTTTCTAATAAGATAATTGGGCCACACTTCAATTTTCAACAGCAGCATCTTTGAAGTTCATAGCCCTTTATAACATTATTCCCATGCACAAATGGGACCTCAATCTTTGACTTCTCCATTTCCATTAATAAAACTTCGCAGAGTTCTTTGACAAAACTCATCTTCCAAATTCTCCTTCTGCCACTGCCGTTCTGTTCAAACTCACAGACGGGTTCTCTTCTATCTCTATTGATATAAGATATACGAGAGTTTACAACTAAAACTAAAGTTGTTAATATCATATCATTGTAGAAATTATAGAAACGTCTGTTGACGGTATAAAATTATTCTATCATCTTTTCAACGTTCCTCCTTACCATAAGTAAAGAATTTAATGGTGGTCCGACTTGTCGTCCAGTCAAAGGGGAGTGTGTGACTTGATTTGTTAGGATTGTTGTAATGATATTTTATGTTTTACTTTTTCAAAGGGTGGAAACGTAGAAAAACACTCCCCCATGCAACTCCATTTCTACGAGTTAGGTTCACCTGCCAAAGCCTGTTTGATGGAAGAGAAGCCATAAAGCTTCCTTTATATAAACCCCACATGGTAACTCTTTCTTCTTCATCAAAACAACACAACACTAGTTGGAGATTTGTTGTAGATCTTGTGTTGTTCTAGCAATGGGTGCTTCCAAATTTAGAGGAGTTTTGATTCTGAGTTTGGTTGTTCTGTTTTTGGGCAATGCCAGAGCTCAACTTTCCACTAGTTTTTACTCTTCTTCTTGTCCAAATCTATTGTCCACTGTCAAATCCTCTGTTCAGTCTGCTGTCTCCAGTGAGGCTCGTATGGGAGCTTCCCTTCTTCGCTTATTCTTCCATGACTGTTTTGTCAATGTTAGTTCTCTCTCTGTTTTTTCTGCATGAAAGGTATCGCTAAGAGACAGTCTCCTTGAACATAATCATTTGTTTTTTAAATCTTTTGAATTCAGGGCTGCGATGGGTCGATTCTATTAGACGACACGTCGAGCTTCACTGGAGAGAAAAATGCAAATCCCAACAGGAACTCTGCTAGAGGCTTTGATGTCATTGACAACATCAAAACCGCTGTCGAGAATGCTTGCCCCGGAGTTGTTTCGTGTGCGGATATTCTCGCCATTGCCGCTCGTGACTCCGTTGTTCTTGTAAGTTGTTCATTTCAATCATCCAATCATGTCTATTTAGTTTCTTTACCTTTTTTTTAGAGTGTATTTATCTCGTGTTTACATTCGAAGATGATTTTAATATACTCCTAAACTCGTTTTATAATATTGTCAACTATCTAACGGTAGCTTATGTAGTTAACAGAACTAGGATGATAGACTCATTCCTACAACTCCGAAACGTTTATTATAAACTTTAGATTAAATAGATACAACTTTAAAAATTTAACCGATACTGTACAATGTTTACAGCTAGGAGGACCGAGCTGGAACGTAAAGTTGGGAAGAAGAGATGCGACAACTGCGAGCCAATCCCAAGCCAACAACGACATTCCTGGACCAACTTCAAGTTTAAGCCAACTCACCTCCAGATTTAGCGCCCTTGGACTTTCCAACACCGACTTGGTCGCCCTTTCTGGTTTGTCTCTTACAAAAATTTTTAATACTCCGTCAGTTCCTACTCCTTTTTCTCCGCTCTAAGAAAATATTATTTCTTAAAGAGCCATTAGACAGTAGGCCCTACCTCACTTTAAAACCTCAACATGTTTTACATATTCATGCTCTCGTACTACTATAAATTTTTCCTGAATGGTTTCAGGTGGGCACACGATTGGACAAGCACGGTGCACGACATTTCGAGCTCGTGTATACAACGCAACCAACATCGACAGTTCATTTGCGAGCACAAGGCAAGGGAATTGCCCGAACAGCGCCGGGTCGGGCGACAACAATCTGGCCCCTCTCGATCTCCAAACTCCCAATGGTTTCGACAACAACTACTTCAAGAACCTTCTCCAGAACAGGGGCCTGCTCCAGTCCGATCAAGTTCTCTTCAACGGCGGATCTACGGACTCCACGGTCCGAAATTACGCCAACGCCCCTGCCCGTTTCTTCTCTGACTTTGCTGCAGCCATGGTTCGGATGGGAGATATCAGCCCTCTCACTGGATCCAATGGGGAAATTAGGAAGAACTGTAGGAAGATCAATTAAATTTAAGGAACACCTATAATCCTTTGTTGTTGTTCTTGTCTTGTTCTCGTTTTTAGTTTGTGTGTTATGGAAGAATAATTAGTTTGTGCAAGTTTTTTTTTTTTGGCTTTTGAACGAAGGGTTTTTTATTTGGGTTTAGTGCGTCTCTGGAAGCAGAGTTTATGATCAAACAACTCTAATATTATTAGTCGGGTTCTTTTCTAGTACTTTTTCTACCGGTTGTTGGATGCCCCATTCCCATATATTGTATTAAAAAGAACACACTATTTTGTCTCATCATAATTAACTTGAATTTGACCCAATTCATATAGTCTATCCATTTGAATTTTGAAAAATAAATATAGAGGGAAATTGTTGACATGATTCAGGCACATCAATAAATGGATATTAGGAAGAAGACTTGGTCAATAAGTTTGATTTTATTTGTTTTTTTTTTAACACATTTTATGAGATAACAAGTTGTGGTCCATTCTAATTTTTTTTTAATTTTTAATAGTTCAAAAATTTCAATAGGTTAACAGTAGTTTCTATTTGTGTGTAGGCAAGTATTTTTCCCTTTTTTATGTTTATTAGTGACACATTTTTATTGTTGAATGGAGCTGTCTTTCTGTATATGTATTGATTTTCAATAGTTTTGAGTTATAAATGACAAAAATATTTCCCAAACTTCCATCCAAATAAACTAACTTATTCTTCAATTAGTTTTTGTGGCTTTTTTAACTATATATAAAATTACAGTTATAACCTTTTTTTTTTTTGGTAATGGTTTACTCTCTCACCGTCTTTTCTAATTATCTTCCAAATACACAAACAGGCCAAACTTCTATTTAAAATTGTCTCGTCGCTTAAAAATGAAATTGAAATTAAATATATGGTTGTTGTAAAGCATTGTTGGATCTTCCTATACAATAATATATTGTAGTTATCTATCTATTCTCCGTCTCACATTTTCTACCATTTGCGTCAATTTTTCTCTAAGATACATTAAAAAAAGAAAAAGAAAAAACAGTAAAAGTTATATGTATATATATCCTTAAAATAGTAATTGGGTTATAGATAGTGTACTTGAAGAAAATTAGGACTCGTTTAGTAACTTTCTGTTTCTTGTTTTTTGTTTCCAATTTTATTAAGAAATCAAGCATTTTCCAACTAATTTTGTTTCTTGTTTCACCTCTTTTGGGAACATCTCACGATTGTATAGCTATTTTAGGAACAACCAAAACAAGTTTCTTCTTTCTTCTTCTCATTTCCAATTTGTTCCAAAACATAAATAAAAAGATTATTTTATTATAGTTGGATTATTAGAGGTTGGAACCATGCAATACATTTTTCTTTATTAAAAATAAAGAAACATAAACAAGAAACGGAAATGTTACCAAACAAACCCTTAATGACTCATTCTTTCACATGAAGTCGTCTAATAATTTTAGAAGTGGAAATAAACGAAGCTTTTTTTTTTCTTTTTTTTAGAAAAAACTGAGCACTTTCAAACTATTGTCTTATCTCCGAAAAAAGAGAGGGAAAAAATAAAAAGAAAACAAAAAGACAGAAAGGTATATACAATCTAAGAGATGCAAATGCTTTAAGCAATCCATGACACTATACCAAATTCCCCATTAATTAGAGAATCCAATGAATAAGTCTCCCACTTCACTCATTGTGATTAAATTGCACTTGAAACATGGTCATAGTTATAGAATTATTGCAACGGCTCGTTAATATTGGTTCATTTTCGTGGGATGAAATGAACTGTACAATGGATTAATCTATTGATTCAAAAGACTAAAAGAGCATAGACAAATTTTAAAGAATGAATTCAAACTATAGTGATACTATCTAAGATTTACCTTAGCAATCAAATATAAAAAAGTTAAGGCCTTGTGTTGCAAGAAAAGAAAAATTCAACCAATTAATTGTTTACAGTTCTATATTAGAAAGAAAATATAGAAAATGTCAATACATGCATGCCTGATATAAAAAGTAAATTATTAATTAATTACATTCTCAGGAAAAAAAAGAAGAGGAAAATGGGATACAAGTTAAGATATGCAAATATTTGGGGGCGTGTGAAGCCAAAAAAAAATATATATATATTGTTCAATTAACCCATTTACAAGTTAAATCTTGTCTTTCCGACAGACTTAAATCACCAAATTAAGTTAATATTAAAGAAAACACCGACTTAATTAATTAATTATAAACCATCATCCATGTGCGGCTGACTATGTATCTAGTCAACCTAAATTTCTCAAACTCTGTAGACTTTCCTTTCATTTCAGCCACCGCCGCCGGCCGCCGTCGGTGGTTTTATTTTTCTGTCACCTCTCTCTTCATATGTTTTATATAGTTTACAATCAAAACAATAATGTTAAAGAGTAATTGAAAATTACTACAAATAAGTAGCTAGCTAGTTAAGAGAGACCAGTCAACACCAAGAAAGTAAAAATACGTTTTTATATAATTTATATCGTTAAATTATCAAAAGTAATTTTGAAAATCCAATACTAAGATGTGTTTGAGAGTCATTTTGGCATGAACAAAATCATTTTTACTATGTCAAAATCACTTTCTTACTATTAATAATGTTTTGACAAATTAAAAAATTGATTTTAGGAAAGTTTAAAATTATTTTAAGGTATCATTTAGATGATAAATTTTGAAAAATCAACTAAAAATCAATTATACTTAAATTTCTTCATTCAAAATTACTTGTTCCACGATCACCTCCAAAAAAACCCTAGATAAGAGAAACACTGCATCAGTGTTCTACCAAAAAAGTGTTAGTGGAATAAGGACTAAATTCAAAGCACCTTTTCTTTATTCAAAATCTATCCCAAACAAATAACATGCTATTAGTGTATCATGTAAATACCAAAAAGCAATATATTAGTTTCCAATAATCAGTTTTTTCTGCCAACCTGATCCGAGTATTACTTATTAATAGACGCCTCTCCTCAAAAGATTAGAGATTTGAATTTCTACCAAACCCACAAAAACTTTGTCTATAGGTAATTAAGCAGGTGTTCGAGTTGCAAGTTCAAGCAAAGTAGGAAATATGTTCAGCCGAGATGGTGTTAAATTCAGGGGCAGCACTACTGATTGGCGAGGAATAGATCGCGGAGGAGGACGGAGGAGGCGGCGGAAGAGAAAGTGGAGGCGGCTGAGAATGTGGGGGAGTCGGGGGTGCTGCAGGCGGGGTTGCGGTGGTGGAAACGACGACTCCGGCGGCGCCCGAAATCAAAGCGATGTGTGGAGAGGAAGAAGAAGAGGGAATAATAGCATCTCTATACTTGTACTTCAAAATCTCAGATCTTATCGAATTGAGGTCAGCTTGTAAAGTTTGGAGTTGGTGCTGAAGAGCTGAAATGGCGCCCATGCAGCCGTAGACTGGATCTCTCAGCCTCAGATTGGCTTCATAAACCAGGCTGTTTGCCGCGTCGGCTCTTTGACTCTCTGGTACCTCCTGAAAATTTCCACCACCAAACAAACAGAATTAATATTCTTCCCTTTCTACACCAAAACAAAACAAACAAATTAAAAAGGTTAAATTTAATTATATAAACTGTTTACTTTGACTTAAATTTGTTCGAAATTAATTTGAGATAATATTCAATTAAATTTACTTAAGCTTATCGATTGAATGGTGGTTTATTCATTTTTAACCTACGTCATTCTTAAATAAACATCTTTATATAAGTGTACTTAGATCGACCGGCTCATGACAAAATTTATTAGATATAAAATTAAAAGTTAAAATGACTCATCACACTTCTAAATTGGTTTAACTTGATAACTATTTTATAATCTAATTTTTAAAAAATATTTTCAAAATTCAAACCAAATTTTGAAAACTAAAAAACAATAAAATTTTCAAAATTAGGCTAAAAGTATTAATAATTTATAGGATTCAATCTCAAAATCAATTCGCTATAAATTGTTAGGTTTGCATTATCTAATTTCCATAGAAGATCATTAACAAAGAATTCAAATATGTTTTTGGTGAAAAAAAAGTTTATGAAAGTTTCTCACAAGTATGAATGATGTGTGGTTAAAAAAAAAACAAAAATATTTTTGGAAGCAGAAAATTAAAGACAAACTATTATCATCAAACTTCAGATTTGAAATTTGTCAATTTACCTGAACAAAAATTGATATGAAATCAGTGTATATAGTCCGTAGCACAGTAAAATAATATTCTTAACTGATACAGCAAAAACCAAAGTCAGATCTATTAATTTCCATTAATTTAATAGAGAGTGGATCTGAAGTACACAGTAGAAAAATGTAAAATTTTTTCTTTTCTCTTTTTTCCATATGACTAATACGAACTGAAAATGAAAGGAAAAGTTATGAGATTAGGGTTTAGAATTAATTACCATGAGCATCTTAGCGACATTGCTGGCACCAAAAACCTTGTGGACAGAAGCAAATTTGTGGGGTTCATGTGGAGAGAAATATGGAGAAAATGGACATTCTTGAGCACACCTTCTTCTCAGAAGCTTACAAGCTGCGCATGGCGTTATTGTATTCAGCCTTCCTCCATTACTGCTCAAAATATGCCTATAGTTATTACCACTGCATAAAACTTCTGTTTCTCTCTTCATCTTCTTCTCCCCTAAATCCCTGCCGAATCCCGACGCATCGATAAATATTCCTCTCGAATCGAAATCAGAAATCCTTCTCTCCTTGAGAGAGAGTTTTCAGAAGAGAAGAGAAAAAAAGAGAGGTTTGGAGTAGAAAGAGGGTGTACTTAAAAGGCAAGATTATACAGCGAGAATAATATATAAATATATAATAGAGGACTTGTGTGATAAGAAAACACAGCAAAAAGGGGGAGATATGAATGCGACGTACTGAAATCAAGCTCTCATCTTTTGGGGACTTGAGAAGAGAAGAGAAAAAGAAGGGCAATTTTGATCTGTGAGGAACAAAGAACATGGGTTTCAGAAATTTATTTGGAGGGTCATGAGACAAATACTGGAAAATAAAAAATAAATATATATGTAATGAATGTTAATGGGGAAGGAGTGAGGACAGTGTGGGAGATAGAGGCTAATTTATATATGTTTTTATGACTGCTGGCTCACGTGTGCCTTCTTAAATGCGTTTTGACTTTTGAGCCATGTGACCATTGCTTCTTTCTCTAACACAAGACATGCCCAAAATTAATTAAGTTTACAACTTGAGAAATTCTACCAAGTGCATTTTTAAATTATATATATATATATTTAATCGAAAAGAAATCATGGTTACAAAACACGGAGCTATGTTAATCAAAATGGTAGAAATGTCATAATTACAAAAATGTCTAATTAGAGGACCAAGTAGAAGTCGAGACTTTTAAACAAAATTTTCAATATTAATGGCGTGGCCTTCTCCCACACCAAACACCATGAAATCTTGTTGTTCCTACTGTGCACTTGCACGCCACTGAAAACTTGACAACTATTGAAAACATCTCTCTTCTCTTTTCAATTATTCTCTTCTACCTGTCAAAATTTCAAGAGTGCCTAGAGATTTATGGTTGCGGAGTAGTTTTTTTCTGGTAGGTTTAAGAAATTCTTCTAAAAATTATATATATAACTAAAAATCCGAATGTGATTTACAGAAGGAAGCTAATCTCACAAATTTTTTTTTAGAAGCTAATCTCACAATTAATACAAAGTTCAACCCATGATTAGTAAATTAAGCCAAGCATAATGTAAAGCCACTTTCAACAACTTCAAAAAACTATTGCTTTAAAGGGGGGGAAAGGGAGGGATACATCAACATTTTGGTCCATAGTCAATAATTTTCATGATTAGTAAACATTTTCAAAATGAGCATTTTTGTAGTAAATTTAAACAAATATTACAGGAAAAACTAAAACACACACTTGTAAAAAGAAATAGCTAGCAACTCCCATTAATTTGAGAAGTTGAAAAACTAATGACATTATCGAACAAAACAAGCTTTTCACTTGGGCATATGGGTAGTAGTTTCTTGTCAAAATCAAAATCCCACAAAAAAAAAAAAGGTGGTTTTCTTCAATATTTTGATAATAATGTTTTTATATGTAAGTTGTGGATTCTTGGTGAGTGTCCAGAAGAGAGATCATTCACCATAAAATACTCAACATTTGTCACTGATGTGCATATGCAAGAAAGGGACTGGACACCCTTTACCAAATCTAAAAACAAAATCACATCCCCAAGCTTTAATTTTTAAGATAACAACACTTAATTAATTAGAGTTCGCTTACTTAAAAATGGACAAATTTAGACACAGCAAGTTCTTGACAACCCTTTCTGACCCACCACCTACATTTTTCACATACATAGAAAGGAGAAAGCTTAAAACTCAATGAAGAAACTATTTACTGAAGTTTTCAAGAGGTTAATTTTTTCCTTTCTTGTCAAATGGGTATAGGGTTTTAATTTGTGTTACTTGGTTGTGAATTTGAGGAGTGTTATGTCAAAGTGGGTGGTGAAAGGGAAGGAAAAGGAGAAATAATTTATAGTATATATTAGGAGAGTATTGATTAAAATTAATATAATAATGTGATGAGGATAAGTAAATTATGGTATGCTTAGACTTGAAGGGAATATAGCACCATCCCTTCTTGTTTGACCCGTATTTTGAGCCTTACAATTCGCTGCCTTGTGTTCTCTCTCTCATTTCCCAAACCTAACTTTCTCATAATCTCTCTCTTTTTCCCTCCTATTCTTTACTCTTAACACTAAACCCTAGATGCTGCCATCAATAGGGTTTTGCTTCCGAATTTTGTTCGGTTAAATTATAAATTTAGTCGTGTATACTTTGAATATTTTGAACATTATATCCATTTATTTTACCAACTTTTAGTTATCATCGTTTGTATGGTTAATAGATTATTGATGTACTGTTACTATATGCTTATTAGTTTGTCGAATTGTGTATTGTATCACAATAACTTTTTCTTTTTTGAAAGAGAAACCATTTTCACTATTAAGAGTATGTGAGTCGTATTACACCAACTTTTTTTTTTTTTTAAGAGAATCCATATTCATTAAGAAGTATGTGAGAAACACAATTTAACGAGATGATAGATACATCATAATTAGAATGAGAAGATTTAGAAGACCAAGAAGAGGGTGATATTTAATATCTTCCTAAAGATGAGTATAAGATCTGAAATCTATCTATAAAAGAGCGATTATTCTTCTTGAGCGAAATATTCCAAAGAATAGCACCCACTACATTGCGCCAAAATATGTTTATGCTATTGTTTGCATGGGAAGAAAATACTTAAAAAGTATCGATATCATACCGAGAAGAGGGATGAAAACGTTGAACGTGTTGAACAGCAAATGCCAAATGGATGCAGTGCTAGTAAAAGAACAATGTAATAGCAAATGGTCATGGTAGAGCGTCTAGAGCATCGATGAAATGTGTATTGACATATAAATATGGCTTAAAAGCTTAGGAGACTAAATAAACACAATATAATCTAAAGCATGAATGATTTTATCTTTCGGAAAATGAAAAAAAATGCTAGATATTTTGGGTATTACTCTACTTTTTCTTGGCCACGTTGCTAAAACCAAAAGAAATTAAAAAATGGAAGTTCTTTAACCTATTTATTTATATCCCCTTCCATTGATAGTTCCAACAAGGGTGACAAATTTAACCCTTCTCATCAAAATCAAACTATCTAGTAATTATATAATATTTTTACCAAATGTTCGGTACAAGTCCAAACAGCCAAGATATAATAAATAATTATTTTATAAATCGAAGTTAAATTTTAAGTTTACTATTTTTAAGTCTCATACTCGACATGGCACAAGAAGGGGTAATAGTGATAAAACATATCAAATTAGATGAACTACAGCCTGAGGGTCTTGTTCATATTAGCTCTTGTAAGTGTTCAAATGTTGTACTAGTTTCATCATTTATGGATGATTATTTTTTATTTACTTAGTTTTATTTTCACATCCAAAATACAGTACATAATAAAACAAACAATAGTTGCAGTTAAAATAAGCAATCAAGGACATCAAGATTTTTAAAACTCCTTAAATGATGAATTTTTTTGATTTGAGAAAATGGTGGTTTTCCTTCGTACTAATTTATCTTAATAGTTTGTTTTTTCTACACTCTTGTCATTTTATTTCACAAAACTAATTTACTTTAGTGATTCAAGCTTGGGCCGGCCCGTTAGCTGCTGTGATTGGGCTTTTTGGATCCACAAAATTTGGCAATTCCCGCCGCCAGCTCCAGATATTTCACCTACACAAATCACATTACATTGAAAAGCACAATCCGCGAAGCTTTCACGCGGATCGACGTTCCTGACCGTCGATTAATCGAAAATCCAACGAACAATAAGACTCCACGTCAACAGCTTCAAAAGCCGAGCGTCGAATTCACTCTACTATAAATTCAACCGAACCACCACATTTCGTCAACAAATTCAAAATTTCACGATCAATCGTATCGCATACGCTTCCCAATTCAGCTCCGATTCAAACATGTCCGGCCGCGGAAAGGGAGGCAAGGGCTTGGGAAAGGGCGGAGCCAAGCGTCACAGGAAGGTCTTGAGGGATAACATCCAGGGCATTACGAAGCCTGCAATTCGCCGTTTGGCTCGTCGAGGCGGCGTCAAGCGAATCAGTGGTTTGATCTACGAGGAAACCAGAGGAGTGTTGAAGATTTTCCTCGAGAATGTGATTCGCGATGCTGTGACCTATACCGAGCACGCCAGGAGGAAGACGGTCACCGCCATGGATGTGGTTTACGCCTTGAAGAGGCAGGGAAGGACTTTGTACGGTTTCGGTGGTTAGGCTATAGATCAATAACATGAAAGATTGTAGATCTTGGCTTTAGATCTGGTTTCTTTTTAGTGTTAAATCATATTTTTTGGATTTCCTGTAAGTTATTCACAGTCATTCAGAAATTGGACTATTACTTGGTTGAGAAATTGTCCTCTGGAGCTTCTTCTATCGTTCATTCCTCCCAATGTTACTGTGTTCTTCTGGTCGTTGCATATAGAAATTGGTTTGTAACTGAGGCATGATGCTTTGAAATTGCTCGATAGGAATGAATTCAAGGTCTGTAACTCATAACTGAAAATCTAATATTGGTTACTATTCTTCCCAATTTAGCGTAAAAACCAGCATTGCATTCGGGTGACTATGCTACGGCTGAACGTCCATATACTGTTAGGGTTTTTGATCGAAGGAACTTTCTCTAAATGTGAAAGTCAATAGAATTTGTATTGGTCAGTACCTAAACAATTGATTTTAGAGGATTATAACAGGAAAGTTATTCTGCCAGTTGCATTGGTTTGAAGGTCTAATTATAACCTCTAGTTATCTATAGCCTAGTAAGTTGGAAGAGAATTCCTTGTTTTAAGTTTTATTAAATCCCCCACTTTTCAGAATTTCACTCTAAAATTGAGCAAAGAATTGGTCTATGCGAAGAACAATGAGATATTATTGAATCAATAACCAGGTTGTTTAACCACTTTGTGGCGATAAATGAAACCAAAAAATTGTTGATTTCTTTTATACAATTGAACAAAAAATGGTAGAAAAAAATTCCCCACCAACTCGCTCAGGTGAATGGATGATATTGTTACGGATCACAAAAAGTGGTTTTTTACCCAGAAAAGCACTTCAACTAAAAGTTGTGGTTCATGTGACAAGTGCTTTCCTGTGGAAGTATTTATTTTACGGATCCAACTTAGGTTAACCAACATTATGCTTGTGCTAATATCAACAACTAACTGTAAGTTTATCAATTAAGGGAGATAGCCACTAACCGGAGTAAAATTATAAACATAAACGGGGGAATGAATCACATCCTTGAGATAATGAAGAAGAATTTTAATTTTAATTTGTCCTCTTCACTAACTAAATCACAGCTCATAAAGTATATTTTGATGGTTTAATGAGCATCATATTAGTGAGAATAATATCGACATGTGATATTTTCATCCAGTATTCAATAGTATATAAAAAAAATTGATAAAATATATAAAATATTTTTCACTAATATAGACATTTAACTTATTTAAAATGATATATTGTAAATATCTATTTATATTGATATTTTAGAGAAATAATTACGGATATTTTCACAGTTGAAATCTTGGTGATAATATTTGAATTATAAGCTTAAAAAATACCAATACAATTCACTAGAAAAATATCAGTATCGTATTTTTATCCTTATTTACTTAAATGATCATTAAAATCTACCAGAAAAAATCATTGGAACAATATATATTTTTTAATATGTATCAAAGATTTTCTGGACAATTATTTAAAAACAAATCATTTAATTTGGTAATAGATTACACTTTTAGCAATGCTGTATAAAAAAAAAAGAGTTATTGAGTGGTGCATTTGCATTAGGCGCTTTCCCTTCCCGCTGCCCGAAAATTTCACGTTTGCCCGCGTAGAAAATGAAATTACATTTAAAAAGCAGAATCTGCGGATGTTTCACGCGGATCGAAAATTTCCACCGTCAGATCAAAGGAGCATCCAACGAACGACATAAGTCCCCGCGCAAACAAGTTCATAAACCAGGCGTTGGAATTTGGACTTCTATAAAAAGCCTCTCGCCATTATTTTACAACATCAGATTCACAGCTTCCCGATTCAACTAATTCTCTGTACCATCCAAATCCAGTAGTGAAAATGTCCGGCCGCGGAAAGGGAGGCAAGGGCTTGGGGAAGGGCGGAGCCAAGCGTCACAGGAAGGTTCTGAGGGATAACATTCAGGGCATCACGAAGCCTGCGATTCGTCGTTTGGCTCGTAGAGGCGGCGTAAAGCGGATCAGCGGTTTGATTTATGAAGAAACTAGAGGCGTTCTGAAGATCTTCCTCGAGAATGTGATTCGCGATGCTGTGACCTACACGGAGCACGCGAGGAGGAAGACGGTTACCGCCATGGATGTGGTTTATGCGCTCAAGAGGCAGGGAAGGACTTTGTACGGTTTTGGAGGTTAGGTTATAGGTCGATTACTCGAATGATTTCGGATCTTAGCTTCAGATCTGGATTCTATTCTCTTACTCTCCTTGTTTAGTTTTAGGTTTTCTGTTAGTTAATCTCAATTGTTTAGACTTTGTGAAATTTACTTCAGTGAAGATTAAAGAATGTTGCTATAAACTGTTATGGATTTTTCTCAGTTTCTCTTTGTAATCTTGATTTCTTTTAACTGGTATAAATTTTAATTTGTTTTACAATCATTAATTATATGAGTCGACTTCAGTTATCTTGCTTCGATGCTTTGTTTTGAGAATTAAGACTGCCTAGTAAAATTCGAACGAAGCAATTCCATTAAAATCAGAGAAAATTCTCCAGATCCTTATGAATGGAAGTGGAAAGTATTTCGAAAGTTGATAGATAAAAATTTCCGATACATCTTGATGGACGAACGAGGTGTATCATCATTTGTTCTGATACTTGTGATGAAAACACTGGTCAATCTTAATTGATACATATTCTGACAAAGGATTCATTGACAAACGGAACTCAGAACAAAAAGGGTAAAGTGGATTACAAAATTCCCACAAATGCGAACGCCCTGGAAGATCTTCACCCTCGCCAATAGCTAAGGCTTAAAATATTTTTGACAGCTTTTTTCAGAAACAAATTTGCAACCAATAATGGTAATTTTGTCCATCACAGTCTCTGATCACCCAATAAAAAGCTCCAATTTGCTGCGTTTCATCCCACGATGCTCGAATTTTCCATTCTGCTTAAGCTCTTCTGCATTTTATCAAGATGTAAATTGATATTTTGACATTATTCGATTTAATCTCTCTTTTTTTCACATCCAAAAACAGTCCTTCAAAATAAAAACAGAGGTGTCGAAACTAAAGTCGAGATTTCTGATTCTTATTATTTTGAGACTTGAGTGTTGTTTAGGTTTGGGTTATAGGCCCGATTGTTTTCCTTGAATATTAGTGGGCTGGAGTTTGAATGATGTTGAACTCAATTTTGGACTTTAGCCTCATTCGGGCCATAGGCCCAATTTGCGTTAGATTTAGATTGATTTAAATTTGTTGTTAAGTCTATTACTATCTTAGGCTAATTTGAGATTAAATCGTATTACAAGTTTTGAACTTATTTGATATTTGGGCTAGGGTAATTGAGAGGAAATGAGTTCAAACTCTATGATGGCTACCTATTTTAGAAATTAGTAACTCGTATGTGATTCCCAGTACCAAATGTTGTAGGCTTAGACGGTTGCCATAAGATTAGTCGAGGTGCGTATAAGCTAGCCTGGATATTCACGGATATCGAAAAAAAAGAACTTATTTGATATTAGGTCTAATTTTCATGCGATTCAATTTAGTTATGCAAGTTAACATGATCAAACGACTCTAAGAAAGATATACAAAATTATTTAGATTTGCTATGTTCTACCATTAATTTATGGACCATCTAAAAACGAATATTTTGTAACTATAGTAATAATAGCAATAGAAGGATTAAAAACTTTTTAGGGGGAGAGAGCATATAACAAAAATTCCGATAGATTCACCTTGAATAAAAGCTTGCATAAATACATTTGTTCTTGTTTATTTTGTCCACAAATAAGTTCAAATCTCAAGAACAAGTGCGAAGAGCTAGAGATTTTGGACCTTCCAATGAGCTCAACCCATTGAAGGGGCTAGCACATAGTGGGCCCTAAGCCCAGCCCATTCGTCGGAGAAAGAAAACAGAATATAAAGGAGATAAATAAGGGCCGCAGAAATTATGGAAAAAACAGTTGATTTTTTTAGTAATGTTTGCTATATGACCCAAACTAAACTTAGAATAATTGCGTGCACTCTTCTAATTTCTATCAAAAGATTGATTTGAAGTTATTGTGTAATATACTTGTTGAGAATATATTAGAAATATTAAAGAAATGTAGGTCAGATTTGTGTAATGTTATAGAATTAGTGTGTGAAACTATTTTATGGAGACTAGTTTTTAGAAACCATTTGACAGACCTCTTTTAGGAAATGTTATTCTTATAAAATATCAGTTGTTTTTTTTTAATTGAAATACGTGGAGTGAAGATTCGAATTCACGATCTTTTCATTGGAAATGAGTAGTTTAATTAGTCTCAGATTGACTCGAACATTTGTTGATGAACTTGAAATCACTATATCTCGAACTATTTTTTTATAGGAGGGAATCCAATTAAAAGAAAAAAAAGCCACATAAACAAAGAAAGGAAAAATAAATTTTAACGAATAATCAAATTATTATTTGGGAGTAATTTTGATATGGCTAGAATCACTTTACTATTGGCAAAATCATTTTCATTTTAAAATAAATACGTTTTACGTTGATTCATAAGTGATTTTGAAAAATTAAAAATCACTTTAATAGATTTCTAGTCAATCACTTGGGAGTTGGGGGTGATTCTCCCAGTGGCTTTTGAAATATATATATATATTCTTTGATAGAAAATTAGTTTTTAAAATGGTTAATGTTTTAAATTTCAAATGCATCTTTATATTTCAATTTATTTTCACCTTAAATTTTGAGAAAATTTAAAATTTTTGCCTTTTTATTATATTTAATTTTGTTTGTTCTCTCTAAATTTTTATTCCACATCTATTTATTTCTCTCTCTAAATTTTTTTCATTCATTTTTTAAAATTTCTCTCTCTAAAATTTGTGGAGATTGGTTATTTAATCATATGTATCATGTTTTTTTTTTCATTTTAATTAGTTAATAAATTGCATTAAATAATATTTCAAATATATATTATTAATTTGTAATCTTTAAATCACTTTAAAAATCAAATATTAACGTTCGAAATCACTTTTAATTACACAAAAATCACTTGAAAAAATTATATAAACAACCATTAAAATAATTATATAAAAAATATTTTCACAAAATCACTTGTGATTAAATCTCTTTTACTTAAATTACTCGTTTTAAAATAATTTCCAACCGATAGACTTATAGTCTTTGGAGAAATGATGGAGCATCATTTTATATATTATATTTAATCTTTATTTGACTAGGGAGGGACAAATCGAGGAAAAGTACAAAATCTTTATATTTTTGAATGGTCATAAATTAAGGTTCTTTCTTCTTGGTTCCACCTTGATTTTCAGTTTCTCTGGTTATGAGTCTCAAAATTTAAGAAATTACGAAAGGTTAATGTTTAATAATATTCTTAAAAAGATATTTCATTTTTAATAAATTAAAGAAGGGTTAATGTTGTTATTGTCAAATGATGTAGGGTGGTCAAGCGTCAAAGCATTTATTGCAACACACGTGTCACTTAATTTGTGGCCCACTTGGAACATATTTGGTAATTTTTAATATACTTTAAAAACATTGACAGAAACATGATATTTTTCTAAACCCACCATTTTTTAAAATTGTATTTTAGAAAGAATCATTTTTTTAAGAGACTTTTTTGAATAGATATGTCTCAAGAAATGAATCCTCTAACAGACGATATCTAAGCTAAATTTGAACCACACATTTCTCCTAATTTTTGTTGAATTTAAGTAGTAGGAGTATAATATTCTTGCTTGTTAAAGAGTAAATTACGGTATTAGATTAATTAATTAGTAAGTTGGGCATATGGCGATTTGGATTCCAAAATAAAAAAAATAGGGTCTTATTATAAAACAAAAGATTTGGTGAAATCTTGAGATGGAAGTCATCTCTTTGCAGACGTGTGCCTCATTTGCAGGATACTTAAATCTTGAATGTTGTGTTTGAAACCAGATTCCGGGGCAATTTTATGTCCACATGGAAGACATACTTATTAATTGACACACCTTTTTCAGCTACTCTTTTCTTCAAGTTTCATTTGTTTAATTGCTCCAATTTGTTCACATACTTTAATAAGTTGAATTGCGCAACTTCAGGAACTCAGTAAAAAGGTCGGTAACATTTTTTTTAGTACAACAACATATTACAGGATGTGGATTTGAATCTACTATCTTTTAGTGTTGGGGATATATATTTTAATCAGTTGAGCTATGCTTAAGTTGACACTTTTGATATATTGTTGAATGAGTTGTTGAAACATAACAAAATGATTAAATCGTCATTCTAAGACCCTATGATTTATGTTTAAGTTTGATTTCAATTTGGTATATAACTTGATATTAACAATTTAACAGGTGTTTCAAAAAAAGAAAACAATTTAACAAGTAGCATTTTTATTAGATATGGTAACAAGAGACGATATGTTAGATACCCTAACCCGTCGGCTTAAAGCTTTTGAGTTCATTGATAGTTTAATCATGTTTAAGATTATATTAAAGTAGATGTCCTATGTTTGTGAACTCCTATATTGTCATTTCCTTCTCATTGATTTCTACTTGTTAGGTCTTGTGCAAATTTACAAGTCTACAAGTGGGTCGAGTATTATTAAATATCTTATAAATGATTAAATTTACTCTAACGCGTAAATTTTTAAGCGTTTGGGTTCATTAGTCAATGATATTCAAAACGATAAGCTATTATTTAGTATAATGCAAGAAGAGTAAAAATTATTTGATTGTATCTGAGTCGCCTACATTTGAATTTGTTGAGCAAAAAACAAAAGGATGGTCGGGATTAAATAGTCAAAATCCTAATACATTTAGCCTAGTGTAGTTTATTACTTTTAACTTTCATAAACATATATTTTAACTTATAACTTAGTACAATGCTCAGATCTAATGAAAACGTGTCTTATGAAAAACAAGTCATCAAAGATACGACAAATTCAATTTTAAATAGATTTATCTAAACTACAGAAACTAAATTGAAAAATTTAGAATCACTACGAAGAAATTAGAATGGAGTAGAAACCATATAAACTAATATATTAATTTCACAAAGAAAGAAAAAAATGAAGATCAGGTGGGTAGGCGTTGGTTGAAAGCATAAACTTAAATGAAATCAATGTATATAACAATCATTACATGTGCTAAAGACTTATCCACTTTATGGTTAAAAACAAAAATGAAATCGAAAAATTATTAAATAATTTAAGTTAGTTAATTTTGATTTGACAGTTCAAATTAAACAACCATAAGTTTTTACTGTACAGTGATGAGTTTCCATTGCCATAAATGCAAGAGAAGATGAATTTCTTCTTCTGTAGACTGTAATCTGCCATTGATGATGATTGATTAATGACATTAAGAACAGAGAATGGGAGCAACCAACCAAATTAATTTCACAGTTATTTCAAAGTCGACTGTGTTTAATTAATCCGACATTAACTTCCTCATCTGCCTGCAACCACACGGCAACCTCGGCTGCAATTTTTCTTGCCCTGCGTTGCACTTTTTAGCCTCGTTAACTAATTGATTCCGAGTCCCGTCCGAGGCATTCGGGCCGATGTGGGTTCGGTTTCTTGGCTCAACCTATGGTTTGGTTTGTAAGTTTGTTCATTTGAGAATTGAAATTGTCTGGGAATGTGAATAATACTCCGTGTATTATGAGTATATTAGTAAAGGACAATATATTTGTAGGGATAGTTGGGATATGATAAAAATATTTAGCAAAATTAATAAAATAGCAACCATGTTTAGTTTTTTCAGATATAACATTTTTTTTTAAAAACGGGAGTCCAATTTTAAAACGAAAACTTTACCAAAATGATATACATCTGACTACTGATATATATATATCTGATATGCTATTAATATAAGTGTCTTGATATATTATTAATATAAATGAAAATTTGTGCTATATTTGAAAATCTAAATATTTTGAAATACATAAAAAGATTTTTCTACCGGATGCAATCTCTCATATTTTTATTGGTACGAAATTAGCAGTTGGTTATAAGATATTTTAATAATTAAATAGCTGATTATTAGGTTTGGTGAAAAGGTTGAAAGAATACCTTATTACCTCTAAAATTTTTAGTACTCCAATCTCTTTATTTTAGGTCACACTACTATATATGAATATTTTTTTTCATAAATACTTTTTTAATATTGTTGGACCTGTATTGATATAACAGACAACAAATAGTAGTAGCACTACCCTATAATAGTGGATAACTTTTTACTTCTTTCCCATTTTTGCATTCTAATTGGTTCTCAGGCTGTAATGGGTTTTAGGGTTTGTCAGATTTCAGTACCTCTCATTTATGTTCTTTACATGGTTTTAGTAAATTTTTTTCTTCTTCTTTTTTTTTTCCTCGAGGTTTGAGCTTATAATTAATGGGGTTCAAGCATTGGAATATAGAAACATTATATTACATATACAACAGTGAATATGAGAATGTGAATCCAAGAGAAAAAAGAATTAACAGAAGAAGGCTAAAAAAGCTTGGATTTTGTTATAGTTTGACATGAGATATGCCATTCAACAAACTGAATGTTCCATACAATAATATAACATTTCACTCCACACACAGACACAATGACAGAAGATTTTGAACCCATAAAAAGAAAAGAAGAAGAAGAAGAAGAAGAAGGGATATGGGAATTTGACTAATTAATTAGATTCACACAGCAAATTATGTTTACTAATTAATTAATTAACAGTACCTCGGCCAGCGGATCCATGGCCAACCATGGACAAAAAAGCATTCTTCACACTCACTAACTGGTAACAACCTCGGAATGAAGCTCTACTTGAAGAAGCACCACCAAAGCACAAGGTTGATGTCGGAGAATTCGAGCTCCCGGGCTCGTCCCCGTCGCCGTCGTCGAAGCTATACTCAAATGGCAAGCTCGGAGTATCTGAGATTGAGCGGCGACGCTTGAAGAAGTTCAGTTTGGGCGAGGAGGAGGACGACGAGCGAGAGGACGACCACGACGAAAACGAGGACGACAGAGAGGCGGAGGAGAACGAGGACGGGGAGTTTCGGGATCTCCTCGGCGCGAGGCGGGGGAAAATTGAGCTCAAAAGGGTTGGTTTGGAGGAGGCCTTGGAATTAGAATGTGAAGAGGTATAGTAAGAAGGAGGAGGAGTAAGGGGAGGAATTGAAGTTTCTGAATAGCTGTGCTTTGGAGTGCCCGGTCTGGACTCCCATCTGAACGGAATTGCACCGGAGGCGCCGCCATAGTAGACTCGAAAAGACGAGTTGGCGGCGGAGTTTGCTTCTTTGGACAGAACCGGCGCCGGCCTTGTGAAGAATCTGTCATTTTGGTGTTTGATTTGGAGAGGTTTTTGAGAGATTTGGTCGTAGTTTGCAGATTGCATCTTGAAGGGCAAGAATTGGATTCTGAATGAGAGATCTCTCGGCCTTTGTTTTCCTCAACAGATCTGAGAGTTTTTTCAAGATCCAAAGCAGCTGAAAGTTGTGATATAATAATAATAAAACAAAAGAGAGAGACGAATTTGATGATTAATGAAGTAGAAAGGGGTGTTTGAGTTGAGACTTCTAAATGCTTAGTCTATGTAGTTGTTGAACAGTGTACAATAAATTAAAGGGTGTGTGGCATTGAAATTGACAGACATAAATATTCATATCAGGAATTTGTCTTTAGGGAAAGGGCAGAGTATAAGTGGGTCAATTAACATTAATCATTAAAATATTTGAATCAGAAAAATACTTAATCTCTATTCTCATTGAAAAATTGACAGTTGATTATTTTATTTTGGTTGGTTAATTAATTAAAAGAGGTAGAATTAGTTAATAAGAGTAATTTGTGGGTGGAATTTAATATGGGGAGGGGAAGATGGGCAAAGGAAGAAATTAAGGAGGGCATGATGGAAAGACATTTAAGGAAGGGAGAGGGGTTGTTTTTTAATTTGTTAATTTTTGGGGGGTTAAGGAGTGGAAGATGGTGTAATAAATGAAAGAGATGATCGTGGTCCATATGATCCCTCCATGAAAGCTTTGCTACTTTAATGTGATTCTTCTCCGAAAGAAACATGGTTGGTAGAGAGATGTTGATGAAACGTTTCGTAACGAAAATATCAAGCTTTATAGTAAATAGTTATATAGAGGCATCGTCTAATGTAATAACTCATGTATATCATTGATATATGAGCACTCATATTAATATATCATTGAAAGATCATATCAATGTTATTGATATTATATTAGATATTTTATTGGTATATAAACACTCATATTAGGCCTCAAGAAAACATAACTATATATATATATCGAATATAAAATATATCATCGATATATATAACATAGCTGATATATCTAATATAAAATATACCAAATGTGAACTATCTCACTAATATAGTACTTGATAATAAAGGTATATATAATTGAATCCAATTTAGTTAGAAAAGCAATCCTTAGCACTCTAGCAAAATTTTGAAAATTGTTTTTCTCTGAAATATTTAATAATATTTTTTTTATTCATTTTCTTTGCTAGGAAAGTGGAGGTATCCATAGTCTATTGTTGGTTGGGTAATGATCTATAGTAAGGTTTGAACTCATAAGATTAGATTGAGTTGTGTTCTTTCGAGTGGACGAGCTTATTACAACCACGTGCTTGGACATCACTTCTTTATTTTTTTCGACTTTTGAGACGGGACTCCTTTCCGGTGAAAGCATGATGTGCAACAAATTTGATAATTAAGGTGATATTAATAAAAACGGCAAAGAACGAACGTGTGTGTATATATATTTTTGAAAGAACTCTTTAAAATACTTGTATTTTAAGAATGCCTTAAAAGCTTTTGAATATAATTTAAACAAAGAGTCTTATTGATGTATAACTCTACAAGAAAATGTATGTATATATATATAGCTAAAGCTAATTACTTAACTAAATAAGAATATTGCCTAATATATTATTCTCTCTCACATCAAAGTCATAAATGTTCTTTTTTATGATGTAGGGATTAATCAGCTAACTAACATATATTAAATATCTTAGAAGTAAGCTATAAGAACGGTATGAGGATAAGACAAGTGTCCTTCTGTATCATTGACATGTCATTTTACATGGTTGTGTTTGAGTTTTTGCTGAATAAGACAAGTGAACAAATATTTAATTATATTCATAAATCAAATAATTTTAGTTCACATGTGGTTCATATGATTTTTTTTAAATCCCTAACAATCTTAAATATATTTTTCACTCAAATAAAAAGGGAAAAATATAACTACATTATCAATAAATTAAAAGGTTTGTAGAAAATGGACATTTCTTAAGGTCCCAAACCACCCAAGCTATCTCTTGAAGACATTCAGAGAATTTGAATTGAAAAACCTAAATTTATATAATATGAAATTAATTAAGAAATCTAAATTGAAGCTAGTTCATACTTACGTCTATATGTGTAAAAAATAATTTTTTTTTTAAAAGTGTTAAAGGATCCTCGTGGAAAAGATAAGAGATCTAATAAGATTTTATAATAACTTGAATTATTCTTCTCATTGCCAATTGGTGAGATGAACCCCATGAATAATATGGTATTAGAGCCCAAAATGCTAAAACGAGCATTCGGTCGAAATATGAAATTTGACCAAGATCCATAGCTACTCATCTCATCGTCAATTGATTTTGAAATGGAATCGCGAGTTAGTTAGACTTGTCAACTTAGACTTACCTCTAATTAAGGTTACGTTGTATTGAAAAGAAAAAAGGTAGTCAGACATTAATTTCAAGTTATATACAGATAAACTCCTGAGCTAAATGTATTTATTCACATCTGTTGGGCATTGATAAGTTGACTCAAAATGCACAATAAAATGGTAAAAAATGGTAGGTATTAATTGGGGTGAAAGATTCATAGGGCTTAAAAAAAAGGAGGGATGGAGAGATGGAGTATGGTGGTCCACATTTAGGTAGATAGGTGCATTAATGTGCAATAATTATTAGATCAAAGCCGGAGGAGAATGCTTCAATTAAGCCTCATTCTGCCTACACACAATGTTTGGAGTTTTATGAAAAATTTATGAACACTATATAAAGTTGGTGAACCAAGGTTCAAGAAAATTTAACACCACCAAGTATATGGAAATGGATCCCTCTTTAAAAAAAATATATATATATATATATAATCGATGATATATTAGTTTGTCTCTGGTATGGCCATCGTATGAGATGAGGTGTTCAAATGATCGATTTGTTTTTTATTTACTAGAGTAAGTGTAACGACTTTTGATAATGGTCGAATTCTTTATTTAATAAGATCAGTTCTTTAAATTAATTCTTGATAACTTTTGAGGGGTACGATTTATTTATATGATGATAAATGATTTGAGGTGTCTAAGCAATATGAGGTTAGCTTAGGATATCGGTGGTGGGATTCATTATAAAAATTGACACATAAATGACCTAAATCAAATATAATTGGGCTAGGAAATGTGAGCCCAAAGATTTATTTATAGCTTTCAAAATAGTCTGAGAATTGTAAAGGAGATTCATGTAAGATTAATGTAGTATTTGTGAATGTGTGACTCTGAAAAATTTGTTAAGTTTGGTGGCCATAAAAAGGATAAATCACAATCATTTCTTCTTGGAACAACAGATGGGGTTGGGGATCGAACTCACAACTTCTTGACTAGAGATATATTTTAACTATGCTCGCTTTGACAAATTTAAATAAAATTTTAAAGTATACATTATAGGGTAATCAAATAAAATACATTCAAACTATCCACACTTGACTCGAGCCACGTAAAAATTGCTTCGGCAAACACCATACAGTGTTTGATTGCTAGCCAGTGGAACTTTTGAAACCATTTATTTTTATTTTATGATCATAAATGATTGATAGCGATTAGTAAAACGTGTCATTATCAATCTTCTTTGGAAAATAAAACTTTTATAAGAACCACCCTTAATCAGTGAAACATGTCTCATCAAGTTCATTTGTGATTTTTACCAATTTACGGTAACAAAAAGAGAAATCAATTTTGAAGTTTGCATTGCAGTTAAAACAATGCAGTAACAGAAATAACCGTGATTGTCGAAGACGACGTCGTAACATAGGGATTGGAGTTTTGAAGAATTAAAAGAAAATTGGTTGGTTGTGAAAAAGTTAAAGGGATGCACTCGCCGCAATCATGTCCTCCTCTTATTGCCTTTTCTTTCCTTTTCCTTTTTCTTTTTTTATAATCATTAAAACGATCAAAAAGGGAAAATTTTAAAATAAGAAAACATTTTATTTTTTTCTCCTTTCAAACTCTCACCCCATCTTTTACCCACACATTGCCAGTTAATCACGGATTTCAAATATAATTAGATTTAATATAATTTATAGGCTTAATTTTTTGAATTTAGTAATAATTTAATATGATCTTGAAAAAGATTCATGTTCATTTCTTCTTTGGTTTAACTTAATTTATTCAATTCAACATGTTAAATTTTCATATTTTAATATCAACTTTAGTTTCAGAATCTAGATATTCATAACTATTATGGGTCGTCCCATTGTTCTAAAGAAGCCCAAAGAAGAAATAAATTAAAAAAAAAATAAAGGGAATAAGTTCAAACTCATGATAGCGACTACCTGCCTAAGATTTAGACCTATGAGATTATTAGAGGTATGCATAAACGGACCCAAATATTCACGGATAAAAAAAAGAATTATATTAAATATGTTTTTATTACATTTTTAATAAAGATTTTATATTTACAATTCCCTATTTTTGAAAAGTAGGTATAGTTGCTCTCAATTTTTTTAATATCGCGATCATCATTCTTATTAGCCTTTTTTTTAATAACAAATTGTTAAAAACTATTTCGTTTTTCGTTTTTAAAATTTGGTTCAGATTTGGTTCAAATTTGAAATAGTGTCTAAAAATTCAAAATTTAAAAATAAAAAATAAAAAACAAAATTGTGGGCCTATATAATTTGGTTTTATGGAATCATAACCATTATAATTTCTTCAAAGTTATTTCACTTTGCCCATTTGTTTTAAATTATTTTACTTGCATGTTGAATAATCACTTCAATAATAAGTTGGAAAAACAAATCTGTCACAAAATATCACTTTTGTTCCCCCTTCTTCCCAGCCTTTGGATTACAACCTATCAATCTTAACAATTTATTTTCCTTTTTTTTTTTTTGAAAAAAAGTTAACAAGATTCAAGATTTCAAGGTTTATTTTACACATCACATAAGTTTAAAGTTCTATACAATAGAATTTTTATCAAAATAATTAATTCTTACTAGATATTTTTATGCAATTTTTTTAAAAAGGAATTCTCGACTCTCATTTTAAAAGTACACAAATATTGCCAAATGAATCAATTATTGTGAGACAAATAAAGTTTTGTACGTAGGAGAAGTCTCTCTCTCTCGGAAACTTCTTTGTTGCAAGAAATCTTTTACTTTATGCTTTTCCAAATTTTGAAAAATACAAAAGTATCAAAAGAGAAAAACAATCAATTGTAAAGTAAAAAAAAATGCATATTGAAATTGAAATTATCTAAAACAAGAAGATACTCCACCAAAAACCATAATGCCACGACATGACATTTTAGAGAAAAAAAAAAGTTTCATATCAATTATTTATCTTATATCCTAATTCTTTTCCTTAAAATACTATTTGAGATTTTCACAAGAATTACATATTGAAATTAAAAAAAAAATTAGCAATTTGGCCAGTAATTAAGTATTTTAGACTTTTAGTTAATTAATTTTGACAATAATGGGAAAATATGTGATAAATTAAGAGATAGATATGACAAATTGTCTTTTTCATTTCAAAATAAAGAACGACATGTTTCCCTTAATAATTATAGACGACATGTCGGCGAGATTCAATCTTAGGGTGATGGTCCATTGTAACCGCCAAGTACTGATTGGCGCTTTTAACCGCAATCCACGCCCAAAATCAAATACCGGTTAACTCCTAGGTCGCACCCGCTACTCCCTACACCCACCATCAGATCTCGTCAAACTCCAAAATTCAACGGTCAAACAGTCAATAATTTGACTAAAGCTTTTTCCACCAATCAGATTCATCCACATGTAATTTACTAGCCAATTCAGAAGCAGAGGAACATCTCCCAAAGGGAAAAGAAAAGCCGGAGTTGCCAGAGGGGAATTATTGTGGACCCGACTGGTTCAACTCGGAATGGAAACTCAGTGGAGCTTTTTTGGGGCGAGTCGCGAATCGGTCCCCCCCGAAACACCATCATCACTTCCCCCATCGTCCCTCGATGAAGCATTATGGTTTCGAGGATCGGTTTCGCATCATGGACTCGCCCCCGAAAGTCCAACCCACAGTCTCTTTAAATTCCATTTCGCACTAAACGATTTTCCATAGCCACAATTGTGAGCTCTTCGGCTATGGCGGAACCACCCGACCCGGCTGCGGAGGCAGTACCCGGGACCCCATGTATAACCGAAATCAGATACGACAAGGGCTCCGATTCTGACCCGTTTGGGCTCGGGCCCGCCGGAAGTGGCGATTCGACTCCGGCTCCTGGGATTCGGAGGTTTAATTTCAGAGCTGTTATTGATACGAACCCGCCGTTCGGCTCGGTTAAAGAGGCCGTGACCCGGTTCGGCGGCAGCGGTCCGTGGATACCCTTCTGCAAGGTAACAGACAAATGTCTTTGCTCCTGATGAACTTTTCCATTTTGCAGTAAGAATGTGAGAAATTTCTTGAAGTTTAGTACTGGAAGCATTTTTTAAATTTTTTTTCGTTTTTGTAATGGACCTTTTTGTCGTTTGTTTGAAGCTTAGTTTTTGTCTGTAAACTTGAACAGTAGTTGAAACATGGGGGTTTTGGATCGATGCAAAATGGGTAAATTTTATTATAATAATTCATTTGTTGAATATGTGAGTTCACTGTCAATTCAAGAATATAAGTGATGCTTGAAATGGCTTTGACGAAAACGAAATCTGGCTTATAGTTGAAGAATTGAATGTATATTTTTTACAAGAAACGCATTATTTAAATAATGATCTGAACAAAGTTCTCATTCCTGATTTTTTCTTGTTTATGATTATCTTTATTAGACAACATTTTGTATTTCGTGTTGTAGCTTGCTTTTGTTGATTATTATGATGGTTTTTTAATTCATTATGAACGATTATGATAAAGCAGCAGGGGATTGAGGAGTTTGATATTAAGAGAATGGAGGAACAGACAGCAGAGTTGGAGAAGGATCTGATTGTTAAAGAACTGGAAACACTTGATGTATTGGAAGAATTGGGTGCAACAAAACGAATGGTGGAAGAGTTAAAACGGCAGCTGCGGACTGAAGCATTGAAATGCTTTCCGGCCCCAAACTTCCATTCAGGGGAACAGACTCCAACTTCTTCTGTTAAAGAAATGGAGGAATGTTTTGGTGATCTCATTTGCAACCACGAGCAGCATATGTTGGGAGATTCAAGCCCATCGCCTGATATGATCTTAATGGAGTTGAAGCAAGCAAAAATGAACCTTGGAAAGACTATTAATGATCTGGGTGTCATTCAAACTTCTGTTGAATCTCTCAATAGGAAAATGAAGAAGGAGAAGAGCTTGCTGGCAAAGAGACGAGATGGGGTAGCGCTGAAGTTTTTGGGGCCATCGACATTGGATGAGGAGCGAAAACCAATTCCAGTCAAGTCCCAAGTGACTGATGATGTTGAATTTAAAGATGTATCTGAGAATTCATTCAATAGAGCGATGGAGCTTCCTCAGGTGAATCTAAGGGGTGGACAAATAAAGAATCCAGATGGAGCGAAATCCGATTATTCGGTGGGTGTGGCCGGGAACGAGCACACGAAGGCTAGTTTGAGGACTGCCGAGTTAAGGTTGCTCGCAGCGAGAAAGATGGAAGAGGCTGCAAAAGCGGCAGAGGCAGTGGCTCTAGCTGAAGTTGAAGCTCTAAGTGGCATTGATAATTCAGCTGGATTTTCCTTACAAGAGCCAGAGACAATGGTATTTAACTTCAAGGATCAGTCTTTTCTGAACTCCAACACTAAGAAATCTGGGGAATACCCAAAGAAAAATGAAGATGTTATGGTTCAATTGGACGAGACAAATCCTTCTAAATTAAACATTGAAAAGAAGTTGAAGGAAGCAAAAGAAGAACTTAATCTTGGTAAAAAAGCATTGGAGGAGGCTCTAAACAGAGTTGAACTTGCAAATAGAAAGCAACTAGTTGCTGAAGAGACTCTAAGAAGATGGGTACCAGAACATAAGGGGCATGCTTTCTACTACCCCAGTGCCCTCAACAATTTCCTCCACCCTTCCGCCCTCGCGAATTTCCGTCCCTCCGTTCATCAAGCTTCTCCACTGCACAGCATGAGTAGGCCAGATCTTGTAAATAGAGATTCAAAACCTGTTCTAAGATCTACGATTTCGATGCGAGATGTGCTGAGCAGGAAGCAAGGTTTATCTGGAGACAACATAGCAAGAATGGATGGGCAGCAGACTGAAAAACAGAAAGTTGCTTTGAGTCAAATGCTCCATCTCCATGCACCAAGGGAGGATCTAACATTTCCTTCAAAAACAGAGAATGATAGAAATTACCAAAAGAATCCCTCAACAGAAAGAAAGAGGTTTGGCTTCATTCAGATAGCACTCCCCCTGATGAAGCAAAGTAAGAAGAAGCCACAATCACAATCATAAACAGAAGAAGGAAGCAAGTGTGAGGTTCTAACATATTAATTTTATTCATTAGTCTCTTTCGGTTTTCAGTGATGTGTTATAATACCACAATGTGATATTCAATAATCTCCAGCGATCTTTGCCATTCGTTGTTAAATGTTTGTTTCTAAGTTTTTTTTTTTTTTTTTTTTTCTAGTGGAACTGGTTATGATGTTTGAATTTCACTGTTATGTGATTGATGTTGGAAGTTTATTTATTCTGTTGCTATGATGAGATATTGAGGTGCTTGAATTTGTCTTTTGGTATCCTATGTTCTCTGTTAATGCTCTGCCATTTTCAATTCTTAAGCTGGAGTGGAAACGTGCCCTTGGAACAGTTGGTTTGCAAAGAACATCATTGAAGTAGAAAATAAACCTGAATTTGCTTCATGTGAAGTCCTTGCTTGCTGCTTGTTTTACTCATAAATTCAATGCAAAAAATGTAGAAGTTAATATATTCTCTAAGCTATGACAATTTGTTCAAGCACTTCTGATGGAAATCCTTTCAAACTGCTCTGTTTTTGGTTTTCTTCATCTCCCATTTAACAAAACCACCATATTAAGAAGGTGACAGTCAAAATCATACATTTTATCTGATTCTCTTGCCAGTGCTTTTGCAAAGCAGAAATCAACCATGAACTGGATTAACAATGCTGTGTGTGCACATACATTATTGTTTCAACTTGTAATCGTTTTATAAAGCTGTTTTAGGTGCTAATGTCTGCACATTGTGTAACTGAGATGTTATGTTAGTAGCACAAAGAGAGAACAGATCCTTGATGGGTCAAACATTGAACTGGGCTACACTCAGGCCCAAACCCCAACATAATTTTCGCCTCGCTTTGTAGAAAGAAAAAGCTTTAACAATGTTTCTTCATGGATAAATCATTGTGAAGAAAAAGCTTCAATTTATAAGTAATATAGGGATGAAACCATACTACACAACTAAATATGGAATATTCCTACAGTACAGGACTTGGTCCAATAACAAATTGACACCTGTATATAATTTTTTCCAGAAGAACTAAAGTACGGAGATAGTATCTCACGTCGTCAATATATTATTGGACCACATTCTATCGAAACTTCCTATATTGTACACTTTAAGACAACTAATGAAGATCTATATTGTACTTAATCTTGTATCTTTACTATTTCTAGTCGATCTTATACTTTACATTATCTATTTATAACTAAGAACAACATTAATTATTTTTCATTAGTACAAGAAATTTTTTAGTAGATTTTCAAAAGCAACATCATGTAGAGACCACCCTCTATCGGTAAGCAAGAGTTCCTATTCCTACTAACTTTCTGATGCGGTATATTTTTATTGGTCTATTTCCAATGCATTTAATAGATAAGTAGATTCTACTAAAATTGTTGAGTTGTCTAAGATAAAAGATATGATTAAAAAAATAATGAAATTAACTAAAACTTTTAAACACGTAAGATGCATTAGGACTAAACTAAGAAAAAAAATATATTATTTAGGTTTTTGGTTCGTTATATTATATATAGCCTTTTATTTTTTTGGTTTATTTTAAAGTGGGGGATTAGCGATAATTAGAGCCCACATGTCGTAAATGTGTTAGAAATGCCCACGGAATAAAATAAATCAAACCCTCCCTCCAACTAATTAAAAGTTACACATAATATAATATATGCTCTCCCACCCATCAATATAATCCAACCCCATTTTTCAACATAATAAATATCCAAGAAAGAAAAAAAAAAAAAAAAAAAAGAAGGTGATATTTATCCATAAATGTCTCCATCTTAGAATGAGGGGTTCCTTAGGGCCACTTGGCCAAAGCATCAATTAATGATGAGCCAAAAGTTGGCCAATTGATAAAAGACTCACCCAATTTATCTTATTCTCCATTGCATACATGTAACTTTTTGTGGTACCACCTCATTCTTTCTAATTGCTCTTTCCTTTTAAATTCGTTAGTATAATAATGTACAAGTTTGTGTGGGGAAAAATCTCACCTCTTGTTTGGAGTTATAAAAGTTTGAGAGAGCGTTTTTTTCTATTTTTGTAATTCGTGATTTGGGTCAAGGAGAGTCCGAATATTCATAAAGTTGCATATCAAAACCAATTAATAAGAGAAAAGTAGTTAAGATTATCAATATTTCTGAGTTCTATCTCAAAATCAATTGACAACAAATGTCTTATAAACTGCTTGTTAGGTCTCTTGATCTTTAAAGCGTGATTGTAATATTTTTTATATATTGGATTTTTCTTTTTTTGTTTAGTCGTGTTTTTTTCTTGATTTGGAGTTTTACATGTAAAGTACTTTTGTCTTCTTTTAATTTCTTAGTTATTTTCTACTTATCTTGTATAATAGAATAGTCTTGGTTCCTTAACTTTCATAACTATTATGCCTTCAATACTTTAAATAAGTCCTTAAGCTCTCATAGAAGTCTTCAAAATCTATTGAAAATCAACCTCGATCAAATAGACATAATTAATTTGAAAGTTTAGGGAGACCAAATAGAAACAAGCACGCGAGAAGAAGCCTAAGGACCAAACTTATGATTGAAACTTTTCAGCTTTAACTAAAAAAATTATCTCATGAGAATGGAGAGATATTATCCTAAATGTATGCTATTTTAATACAAAAAAAGGGGTTTATAATCATAGGGGAATTGGATCATATAAAGCAAAACCTTTTATTGATTTGATCTTTGAGGACAATTTTTTTTTTGGTTTATTGAGTACATGTCGCATTTACGCGTGTTACCTTCTCACACAAATGGAAATTAGGTTGGCGTATAAGCATCAGGAGAAAAGGATTGCTAATAATTGAAGTGAACTAAAATAAAATTATAAAAAAATATAATAACTAAATAAATTATGTGATCATCACATATGTGTCGAGCATTTGAGGCTATTTTTAGTGGGTGGTGAAAAAAAAACCTAATTTGTAATTTGGAGAGAAAAAAAAGTTTGAATATTTTGGATGCTCCAAACCCAACAACAACAAATGACAATGAAGCAGAGATGGGAAGAATATCTTCGCACCCCAACTTTATAATTAATAGTTATCTTTTTCACTTAATCAAACCCAAAACAAAAGTGGGTATTCCATTAATTAGTTTTCAGAAACAGATTGGGCAGAAGCTACGGTTCTTCGATATGGGTCCCAAAAACTTTGGATCAATTACTAAATCATTCTCCTCTAATTGTCTATTAATCATTCTTTTTAATAATAATAATAAACTAACTTTAATGCTTTTGCTTTTTGTATCAGAGAAAATATCTGTGGTTTATTTGTATTATAATATCATAGGCATGCAAGAAAAAGCTTGTAATTACAATCCTCAAGGTAACATCAATCTAAAAGTGAAAGTTTTTTTTTTGGCTGTCACAACTTTAACCCTAATCCATATGATTTTTTTAGATTTTTATACACTTAACTAAAGCTATATATATATATATATATATATATATATATATATATATATATATATATAAATACGATGAATTGAATAGCGATGAAATTTAGAGGCGAAAATAATTTATATAGTCGCTAGAGTAGCAATGAAGTACTCAAAAGTCACTTCAAAAGCGAAGAAGATAAGCTTTCGTCACATACATAAAGGTAGTGTGTCGCTTATAAAGCAATAGAAAGTGATTTGTCGCCCATTTTGACGACTATGCCCAATAAAATAAGGGCGCTGTGTGTCACAATCGCACCTTTCAAAGGACTCCCAAAGCGATTGTGCGACACTTACTTTTGCCCACGAACAAGTCAGCCAACGAGAATCGAATAGCCGGCGGCACTACGACTATATATCGCAACCTCCACCCCCGTTCTCAAGGAAACGAGGTTGGAGAAAAAAGGTTTGGAAAACGTTTGAAGACATTTTGGAAAGCTTGTTGTATGCTTTAATGCAAAAGAATAGATTAGCGACAAGACAAGAATACAACTCGATGTAGGGAGGAGACTAGGTGTACCCCTTATATTATAAAGCATTTTGCCTTTGACAAGCGTGAACATTCAAAGTGGCGAGGAGTCACTCGCCACCAAAAGTACAATGAAAAATAAATAGATGGCATAAAAGTAAGAGGGAAGAGTGTGTTATAGGCATGCGGTGATAGACGACATGTCTGGATGAGCATGGCAATGACACTGCATGCGTCTTGCATCAGATTTACATACTTTTATTGATTTGTATCCATAATAATATAGATGTAAAGTATAAATTAGTTTAAATATAGAAGGAAAATAATGAAGAGAAGTGTGTGTTGTTTGTTGAATATTGAAATGGAGGGAAAGACATGGAAGGATATATTCGATTTGTGGGTGTCATTATCATAAAGAAATTAAATTGAAAAGTTGATATATGTCACTCAACCCAACATGTAATCTTAGCACACTGAGCTGAAGCCTGAAATGATGGTGTCCAGCTGAATAACCATTTCATCATTATTTTCTATGAAGGGACAGCTAAGTACCATTTTCTCTACTTTCCAATATTATTTTATGTGTTTTATAATAAAGCAAACAAATGCTAACATAGAGGTATATTAATAATAATGAAGTGCTTTTTTATAAATTAAAAAATATATCACATCTTTTAAAGGGTAAGTTTTTGTAGGATTAATTCTTGTATTGAGCAAGAGTTAGTGAATAAAGATCAGATCTTTCACACTAGAGAGAGGATAAGAGTTTTTATAATAATCAGGTCTAGTAAACTTTATAAGTGATCTCTATTTTGTTTATTTTTCTTTCTTTGCTTGTTATATTATTCTTGTTTATCAATTATCACGCGTGTGGAATGAGAATCTAGTATCTTATAAACTCTTCAAAGTATTTAAGTGATGTCCTAAATTAGTTGTACGTTTGAATCCTGATGAAGCTATAAAAAATAGTGAGCCTCGAAATCTAGTTATATAAAAATTGGTGAGTCATATCTCAATCTCAATGAAATGTGTGTTGTTCATAGTAAGTAAAGCTCTCATCAAAAAGGAGATGTGCCCTTACATAAAATATTTGAAAGAATAGTACTCAATAAGATCTTTGTTCAAATAGAGGATTGTTAAGGGTACAGCAAATAGCAGCATTGGTGTTAGATTATTCCATAATATGATTTGTGGTTGAGTTCAAACTTCTCAAATTTATAGTGTGCTTTAAAGAAAAGATGAGTCGACTTTGGATAAAAGCAAGCTTTTTGCTATTATCTATACTATTTGATTGAAACTTGGTGATTCTTTATTCATGAAAGAAAATTTATTTGTAAGGTGAATAGAGACGTCTCACATTGGTCGAGACTCGAAATATTAACATCTTTTAGTATATTAAATATTTTAAAGGAGCAAAATGATGGGGAGTAGACAAAGAGAAATTCATTATCGGTTCCCAAATTATTTTATCATAATTTTTATGAACTAATATCCTAAAGTTGGAAAGGTGAAGGGCCATATTTTGGAATATCCTATCCTATCCTATATGGCTATATGGCTATATATATGTATTTTATAAACCTAGTGTGAAACCAAATCCAAACACAAAAAAAAAAAAAAAAAAAGGCGTTTTCAGGCACCTACAAAATAACAAAATGTAGTTATTTTCAACTAATTTTTGTAATAAAAATAAATTAAATTTAACACTTCACAGCCGAAATTTGAAATTTTGTTTTGTTTCTCCACTCAACCACCCACTCCCCAACCAGCTCCCTACAACAACAGTCAAACTGATTAATCTCCACAACTTTCCCTATTATTTCAAATTAATATCTTCTAATTTTATTTGAATTCAATTTTCCTAGCCACCCACCCAATTTTTCAACCCAAAGAAATTTTCACACACTAAAATACGCCAATTTTAAATACTTTAAGCGTGAACAGTCTCATTTCTAACAAACTCTACAAGCGTAATACAGCCACCAAACAATTCATAATATTTTAATAAATACGATAGCAAAAAAGCATTTAAAATTTAAAATTAATTTTCATGGCTATTACTATTAGTATTTATTAATGAGCATCCTGAGTGAGAAACAAAAACAAGTAATCGCTGTCACTTTCATTTATTTAGAAAATATCTCAAATGATATCAATGCAATACCATCCTAGGAAAAATAAAAATAACCATAAAAAGAATAATTAAATTAAAATTAAGAGATAAATAATAAGGCTTGACTGAAGAAAAACCCAGAGATACGGTTCCCGGAATCTATCCTCTGCTCCGCGAATCAGACTCTGCCATTACTTACTTCATCTTCTTCAAGTTTATTTATATCTTCTCTTCAATCAATTATGTGATTACAGGTTTTTTGTCCACTGTTCTTGTACGGCCATGGAAATTGAACCCAATACGACGTCGCATCATCCGGACCGGATTTCCCGGCTGAACGACGCTGCGGCCAAAACTTGGATCGGAAAGCGGTTCAAATTGGCGGAGAGAAATTCGAGCTTCACCACCGAGCTCCGGGCCGGCACCGCCACCTTCCTCACCATGGCTTACATCTTGGCCGTCAACGCCTCCATCCTCACCGACTCCGGCGGAACCTGCTCTTACTCCGATTGCGTCCCTCTCTGTTCCGACCCTTCCGTCTCTGTTCCCAATTGTTCCGGGTCCAATATCCGGGTCATCCAACCCGACGCGGGCTGTATGTTCGACCCGGTTAATCCTGGGTACGCCAATTGCCTAGACGGAATCCGGCGAGACTTAATTGTAGCCACCATCGCTTCGTCGTTGATCGGTTGCGTTATAATGGGAGTTTTCGCGAATCTTCCCCTGGCTCTGGCGCCCGGAATGGGGACCAACGCTTATTTCGCTTACACCGTCGTCGGATTCCATGGTTCCGGCAATATCTCCTACCGGGGTGCTCTGACCGCCGTCTTCATCGAGGGATTAATCTTCCTCTTCATTTCCGCAATCGGATTTAGGGCCAAACTCGCCAAACTCGTCCCGAGGCCGGTCCGAATCAGTTCCTCTGCCGGAATCGGGCTATTTCTGGCCTTCATCGGATTACAGAGCAGCCAAGGAATCGGGCTAATCGGCTTCAGCCCGTCGACGTTGGTGACGATCGGAGCCTGCCCGGAATCGGCACGTGTCTCGGTCGCACCCGTGGTGACGTCACCGAACGGCACGGTGAGTCTAATGACAGGAGGAACGGTTTCCGGCGGAATCCTCTGCACGAGCGGGCGGATGGAGAGCCCAACGTTGTGGCTGGGCGTGGTGGGATTCGTGATAATTGGTTACTGCCTGGTGAAGAACATCAAAGGGGCAATGATTTACGGGATCGTGTTCGTGACGGCGGTTTCGTGGTTCCGTAAAACGAGCGTGACGGCGTTTCCGGCGACGGCGGCGGGGGACGCGGCGTATGAGTACTTTAAGAAAGTAGTGGATATACACACGATTAAAAGTACAGCTGGAGCACTCAGCTTTAGGGATTTGGGGAAGGCCCACTTTTGGGAAGCAATGGTCACTTTCTTGTACGTGGATATTTTGGATACCACCGGTACCCTTTATTCCATGGCTCGATTCGCCGGATTCGTTGATCGGAACGGCGATTTCGAGGGGCAGTACTTTGCGTTTATGTCCGACGCCACGGCCATTGTGGTGGGTTCGTTGCTGGGGACGTCGCCGGTGACGGCGTTCATTGAGTCGTCCACGGGGATAAGGGAGGGGGGGAGGACGGGGCTGACGGCGTTGACGGTGGCCGGGTATTTCTTATTGGCGTTTTTTTTTACGCCGCTGTTGGCGTCGATTCCGTCGTGGGCGGTGGGGCCGCCGCTGATATTGGTGGGGGTGTTGATGATGAAGGCGGTGGTGGAGATTGAATGGAGTGATATGAGGCAGGCGATTCCGGCGTTCATGACGTTGATTTTGATGCCGTTGACTTATTCAATAGCGTATGGTTTGATTGGTGGAATAGGGACTTACGTGGTGCTGCATGCATGGGATTGGAGCCTGGCGGGTTTCCGAAAATGTGGACTCCTGAAGAAGAAAACTGAGGTCAGCGGATCCTCATCCAACGGGCAGCCGCAGGCAGAAGAAGATCCTGCCCGAAAGTCCCTAGGGAGCTACCCGCTACATTGACATCATAGGGGGAGGGCCTGACAGAATAGACCAACATCTTTTAATCAAAGGATTTGACTTTTGGTGACAATAATTCATAAACCGAAGCCAACGCGTTTACATTACCATACAGTCAAAATCTATTCCAATTGGTTTTTGTAATTTTTTTTTTTTAATGTTGATTTCCTAGTTTACTCTTGCTAAATGAATATAAAGATTAAATCCTCTGCCATATATGAATTTAAATTTTTAACTACCATCTAACCGTTTCAATGTTAATTTAACTTTGAGATTATGAGTTTGAATCTCTACTACCTCTCTAGAAATATCCCTCTTGTCACTAAAGTTTAATTTAATTCTCAAGTTAAAGATCCCAAATGTATTTTAAAGTCTATGCAATATTGTTTTATGGTAGCATTTTTGGTTTTTGGACCACAAAACAGAATTTGGGCTAAAATTTAACAAGAAACAAAACAAGCAATGATGAAGAAGAATAAGAAGGTGCTGATTCTTGTGTTGTGGTTGTGGCGAGTGGGGATTCGAAGGAACAAGATGATGCTCAGCTTCACTTTCGTTGTGAGCCCAAACGCCAACCGAATCCTCCACACCCACAGTTCACGGCGTTTTATGTTTTTGGGGAATTAAGGTTACAAATTCAAAACAATACATTATCCAAACACCTGTCTTCATCTTTTTCATTTGGTGGGGAATCACTTCACCTACTAATTTCTTTTTAGCCTAAAAAAACTGATCCCATAAATAATTTAAGCACATCTTTCAAATAACAAACAATAATATAAATATTTAAGTTAATAGGAAAACAGTAGCAGTGTAGCAGCCGTACATTATATTCTGGTGCTAACCATGAAAAGAAAACAATGGTTGAGGTGAAAATTATTAAGTTAGACAACCCAACAATTCTGGAATAACGAAAGAGAATAAGGGGCAAAGTGAGTGGCACATATTCTTGCATCACACGAAATAATGTGGCTGTGGCATGTGTGTGTCTTCTATTCCAGCCTTGTAAGTTGTAACCCCAAAGCAAAAAAAAAAAAAAAAGGACCATTTTTGGAGGTTTTAGAGGCATCGGAGACAAGACAAGACATGGTCCACAACACAACACAAAGCTCTTCATGATAACTCAGACACGTATTGAGGTTCTCGTCTGAAATGACACCATTACTCACTCTGTGTCCAAGTGGTTCCATACTTTCTTACACTCTTCATGCTAAAGATCCCACCCCGCCACCCTATTATGTTCATTATTGATGGTATCTCAGCCCTGGCTTCGCTTTCATTTTCTCATCCATTTGTTCTCTCTTTTTCTGCTTCTGAAAAGTAGCATATTGTCACAACCCAGAGTAAAGATGAAGCTATCAAGTGCTGGCAGCCTGACATCTATGGAATTTTCAAGTCATCTAGTCAATGAATTGACTGGTGTTATCCAAGTTTATAGTTGCTCTTTTTTAACTTTTAACTGTGAAGCATACTGCTTTATGTCTCAACAAGTCTTTGGAAGTCAATCCCACAAAAATTTTATCCAAACTACAAAGCCACTTTCAAGACATTTTTGGACAATTCATGTACCTGATAAAATAACGGCACTAAGAAATCTAACAAAAAAAGTCGAACTCTTGTAAATTACTTCTAATATTGCATTCAGTATCCAGGCCAAACATTTTATCAACAGTTCTATAAATAAAATCCAAAAAAAAAACCCAATTACAGTTACAGATGCTTTTAGGCAGCACACGCTAAAGCATGGCAGTGGCAGGCTTTCCTATGGTTGAATTTGGTGCGCTAAGTTCCAATCCAACACTAGGGTCTGAGGTTACTGGTGACAAACTTACTTTAAGTCCTGAACAGATGTGGGAATTGGTTTTCTTCTGCTTGGGACCCCCCTAAACTCCTCTTGCTTGCAAAGTACTAGTGGTTGCCTAATTGTTTGATGTGGTTTCATTTCTAACCAGATCATTTACAGACACTTAAGGGTGCAATACAACAATCTCTAAACCACCTATCGACTAAAACGGATAAAATGAAGTGCCGAGTGGGCTTTACGGAATACCTCACGTGAGCCTCTCCTTTCTCAGCCTTTCTATTTCCTTGGCTATCTGCCAATGTTCCAATGAAAGGCAGGTTTCTCCATAACTTGCGGATATCAGGCGGCCAATCGTTAGCAACCTGCACAATAATTATAGAGGTTAAGAAAACCATTAGGGAAGTACGAATCAGAAGTGAACACTTTGCAAGCAAACATGTGCTACTTGCCTGCTTAAGTCTTGGCTGGCTAAGCTCCTATCTGCTTGCTTTGCTGCCACCAAGTCATTTTCTACAACCTGTCACATATTAGATCCCAAAATTATAATTTCAAGCCTCAGAGAATATCATCTTTCATTCCTATTTCATTGACAATTTTACAGGCTCGCTCTCAGGAATCAAGAAAACCTAATAGGTACCTGCTGCATTTCTGACTCAATGGAATGTGGCAATGACCTTACATTACATAAGTACCACCTCCATGCTTCTAGTGCAACCATATCAGTAATTGCAGATGAACCTACAGCGGAAGGTTGGAAAGGCACAACCAAATCAGCTGGCAAAATGTTTGATTTACCCTCGGACAAAATTAACAATTGGACATCGGTTGTCATATCCATTTTGTAATATTTGAAATCATATTCGACCTGGAGGCAAGAAGGATTAATTAATCAATACAATGACTAGAAAATATTTCATATAATTGCAATGTTCATGTACAAATAGGCTGCACCAACACAAATACCTTTTGCAACTCCATTAGACTTTTTAGCAGCCTTGCATTTTCAACTCCTACAGAACTCAGTGTCCCTGTTTGTAGTTGAGTTTCATCAATCATCAAATGTGAGCCTTCTGCCAGCTGAAGGACACCAGGAACCAGTCTGTAATTTGTCGAGATATTAGACCACCAACTCACGGCATCATTTCAATGGTAGAGAATAAGTCATTCACCATCTAGTTACCTGTTTGTCTCATAATCCTTCTTCGGTGCCAATGAGGCAGTATTTAGATATTCCACTGTGAGTGGTACGTATTCCGTGAATGGAAGAAGGCTCTTGACAGTAAGCCTAAGCTGATTGCCAAAAATGGACATACTTTCTTTGTTGAAACCTGTGAGGTTTAGTGAAAGTTTACCCACTGCCAAGGAATCCACCCTGGCATGCACCTATTCAGGAAAATTACCCATTAAAATTTAAACCCAAACATGATAACAGAGTGATCAAAATATTAGCATCCAGAGTTTAAGATGATAGAACTAGTTGATGGATAAAATAATAATGAAGAATTAAAAGGATGTGCCCTAATCATTATAAGAACGCCGGAAACTATGACGATGAAATTAACCCTCACCTTGGACAGAAGATGCAACAACAAAAAATTAGCTGCCACTCCATCATTGCCAAGAACGACTGTCAGGTGATTCAGAAGAGCTGTACGTATCTCTCTAATTTGATGGGTTTGGGGCTGTTACATAAGAGTATGACAGTATATACATAAGTGGCAAACAATGAAAAAGCTGAGAAAAACTACAATAGTGATGGAATAAAAGAAATCTAAGTGACAAAATGAGACATCGCTTATAGTACCTCAAACACATGGCAAGTTTGAAGGAAGTCATGAACAGCAAGTTTCCTGTGAATAACACAATGGAGACGTGGTACCTATACCAGAAAAAGAGAGTGATGCTATATCAATCTAGTCTGACCACTGAAAAATGTTTTAACTTCGACAGATACTCAGTTTTAGAAATCATAAAACTATTTTTAACCCTATAATCTGGACAAGGAGTAGACAAGAAGTGCAACGTGTTAAATCTGTTTAATTCGTTTTTAAGAATTAGATGAAGAAAATGATGGAAGAGTTCAAAATGCATCAATACCGTGTCTGGAGGAAATTGAACTGATAAGTCTTCACTTAAACCATTTGAGAACTCATCATCCTCGTTCTTGTCAACTTTCGGCTCTGTGCCCAGGGTAATAACACCAATAAACTCAAATACATCATTCAGCTTTAACTCAGATTCCACAGTATCGTATATCTGCAATATAGATGGATATTCTGAAAATTAATAAACATTGCTAACCCAATTGCACAATTGATAATAACAATAATATGACAACAGAAACTCAGAATATCGATTGGGCAATTACCTTAACCAGACAAGGAAGAAAATCCCTTTCAGCATTACTGACGGTGCTTAGACTAGATGTAGCCGCAGTGAAAATATTCTGAGACTGTAAGCCTGGAGAAAGTTGTTCATCTTTCTATTGAAGGAATGAAAACAAAGGAATAAGTCCAATTAGAATACACCAATAGAGGTACAACAGCATAAGGTGGAACAACAATATGCAAGCATTCTCTATTATGTCCATTTCTGGTATAATAACCGCTTGATGGTGAAAGATTACTTATGAACTCCAAAAGATTGTGCTTAATCTGAAGTCTAGACATAATGCACCCATGCAAGTAACAGCAAATAAAATTATGATGTAGTTAAAAAAAAATTTTGCTCACCATCTTTTTCGCACTTGAAGAACCTTGAAGCTCATTGCTTGGGGCCTGTTAGTTTAAATGAAATGTCAGAAAGGCAGCTGCTAGTATTCCTTTTATAATTAAACACTTACAAAGTAACCAATGCCTACATAAAATTATAATTAGAGATTGAGAATGATTGTAATTCAGTAGATATTTTGAAGCAACCATACTCATGTTATAAGTCTTTCTAAGTAGCTACAAGTGGTGACAGCTAAACTCTATTAAGCACAAAAAATTCATGAGAAAATCTCTAACAAATCTCATTCCAAGTTCCTAGGGGTAGCTCTGTTTCCCTCCTTAATTTAAACAAAGCAAACCTTCTCGAAGGCTTAATAGCTAAGATGGAAAAATTCCAACTAGAGACATTTCCATTTCACTTCATCAGTGACAGTCATTATTTACGCTATCCTGCTAAATGTGATAAATATGTGAAAAATCTCTCTGTACAACTACTCCATATATCTCCGAGCAGGGACAATGGCATAAATTTTAATTGAGAGAAGGGGGGAAGAACTTCTATTTAGGCTCATCCCTAGCACCATAAATAAAACTAACATATAGGAATACCACAAGTACAGAATAAATACAAATTAAATAAATAAAACAAGAACAAGTCACAGAGGGAAAAAGTACAAGCAAGTCCATATGATCGATATCATTCGCATCCACTCTGTGCCGCTTTTCTCTGTTTTCAGATGTCCCCTCAACATTCTGATTGGTATCTCCTAGTTGTGAGGATTCTGTCCAATAATTCTGACCTGGAACCTAAATGAAATGATAAAGAAATTACTCGAGAACAAGTCATCAAGCGTCACATGGTTTTGTTTATACATGCTCAAATTCAAAGAGAGGAAAAAGTAGCAGAAACAGCTAACAAACTAAGGATTCTCCTTGAAAACTCACAGGCACACAGTATAGCAAACGGCGTTCCCAGATGCGCATATCTGGTGAAAATCCCATTGGGCATTGAGACGAATCCGTAAACTTGGTGGTTTTCCAAGTGGAGCCATCCTTAGAAAGACAATATACAGTCTTAACACATGAAAACAGCAATATCCTGAACGTAAATTTCCGAGTAACGGATAACTGAAATTACCTTGTAAGCGCCAACATAAAATTCATTTCCTAGCATGTCTTGTATCATTCCTCGAAACCGAACAAGAGTATTGGGCTGAACCCATCTAGCGCTCGAAGCGTTAAGAATCGGAACCTACATAAAGCGACTGATCAAATGAATGATTCAATAACCTAATGAAACTAAATCCCTAATTCTTACATGACCAAATAAGACCTTAGAGAGACCATTTTGGTCGAAAAGGAAGTGGCGAAAGGGATCGAGAGCGCCCCAGTCCTTGCCATCAAAACACGCTGGATTGGAACCAGATGATATCGCCTTCTCGAAGGTTGATCTCACAGCGCCAAGAGGATTAAGAAGAAAATCGTACGGTAATCCAACCATGATTGCGTCCTCTCTCTCTCTCTCTCTCTCTCTCTCTCTCTCTCTCTCAAGCATCTTTATTTTGGCGCCCTAAATAAGATGAAGAACAAGCAGAGATTTCCCGCCAAATCCAAGAGCTTGTGCTTCTTAGTTCCCGCCATTCTTCACGTCCATGTAATATAATTGCAATACCCGGGCTGAAGCCTGGATTTGATATTGGGCCTTAGCAACTATTGGGCCACCAACCCTAACTTTCAGCCCAAAGCTGAACTCGATTGGGCTCTTCACAATTCAGACCCAGAGTGGACCAAATCGTTGATGTGCTTTGCTTTCAGCTCCAAAGAGAGTGTTTTCTTTTAGTTTAAACAATGTGGAGGTGAAAATTCAAGAGTAATATTTGAAATTTATGACAAAAGGTAAAATATAATAAAATTTGCCAACATGAGCATAACTCAATGGTTGAGATAATAATGTTAATCAAATGTAAGAATAGAGATTCGAACCTATGATCTCTTATATCATATAGAGATATCTTAACCATTGAGCTATGCTCAAGTTGTCAATAATGAAGACAACAATAAAGATTTAAGGAAACATATTCAAATACCAACACTTCACTTCCAAACTTTTTTTTAAGTACATTAACATGTGGAGGCAGGGATTTAAACTCACGACTTTTTACTCGGAAACTTATACTATAACCGTGAATTGTAGAAGCTAAGTCATATTAGTAGACAACAAATGAAGTGCGTTTAATAAGTCATTTCTAGTGAATATTATCTTGTAAGGATTGTTTGGTCTTTTTATATAAAAAAAAGTAAAAAAAAAAAAAGAATCGGAACCTATTTCTTCTTTAATGGCATTTTAGTCTTTAAGCATCAAAATAGGGGGGAAATTACAAATTTAGATCTTTATCCAAAACTCATATTCTCTGAGTGCTTCTTTTAATTATTTGACCTAATTTAGATATTTGACCCATCTATTATCAATATACCATTTTATTTTTCAATGTCAAGATCATAATTAAATAGTGACATTATTCAAAACTTCGAAAAAATAGATACCAAATTGAAACTTTTAATATTTCAAAATCAAATAATAATGATGCAAACCTAAGCAATGAGGTAAAATATTTGGGTAAGAAAGAAAGTGGAATACAGTTAGAGGATGGAGGCAGCAGGCACTACTCTTAAACTTGCCGCCCAAGCTTCGTGCAACGCTCAAACCGCGTAAGCACCGCCACACCACAGCACTGCAATCCAATGTGGACTCAATGCTCAATGGTGGGCCCCAATATATTGCACAGTCAACATGACGTGTCACCACTCCCCCACTCGCTCTCTCTTCTACGCTCTCTCACTCGCTGCTTTAACCTAAAATTTTCAACCTTTTTCTTTATTCCACAATAACTTTACTTTATTAATTAACACAAAAATCCAAATATCATATCCAGTTTATTGCTCTCTCAATCCTATCATATCATTCCAATTAAGTGATAGCTTCATAATCGACATTAATCGAAAGAAATAATTGCGCTCACAAAGAGTCGTTAAAATTAAACTCTTGAAACTTTAAGATTATCGAATTATTACAATTAAATACAACTACCAACGTACGTTGTTGTGTTTAATTATTATTTCATTTTTAGTTTCTTTGTTAGATGTTATACTTATAAACCTACTTTTACATTTGTGTATATTTATTTAGAGATAATTATAACCGTTTAAAAAATAAATAAAAAAATCAAAATTAACTCTTACAGTATTATAAACAAAAACAAGCATACTCATTTTATTTACTGTCTGTCAGTATTCACTAGAGTAGATATTTAGATAATAAATTAAACTATAATAGAAAAAGTAAAGTTGGAAAAGAAGTAGGTGTGTTAATTTTCAAAAAGCATGCGACTTTTGCATCAAATATAATGATGGTAGATTAGAATCTAACTTGGTCCCTCCACCACAACCTTATAAATCAAAAATATCAAAACTTTATATTTCAGATTAAAATTTCAACCAGCACCAGCAGCACCACGTGGCGCGGAGCGTGAAATATGGCGCGCGTGTCATGCGACTGCGTGACACATTAATTAGAAGGAAAAATCAAACTTGTGATGTTGACCTCTTCCACTGAACCAAAATCGGCCCCTTTATAAAAACCCCATCACCAAACCAAACTCCTCGTTCCGAATTAAAGCTCTCCAAATTCTCCAATGGCGAAGCCGTCCCACGTGACACAAATCTTCCTCGTCTTTGCCCTCCTTCTCTCCCTCTCTGGCTCGTCCTCGTCGGCCAGATTGCTCCCGGAGCCGGAGTTGAATCTGGCTCTTCCGGCGGATCCGGCGGCGGCGCTGTCCCGGAAGTATGGGCCTCTGCTTCTGGGTTTTCTGCCCAAGGGGGCGATTCCGTCGTCGGGGCCGAGCAAAGGAACCAACGACTTCAACACCTAGAATTTCTGTTCAATTTTTTTCTTTTTAATCTCTGTATTTGGGGTTCTGTAATACTAATTATTTGTTCTGTGTAAAGTGTAAATGCTCATTCAAAGGTGACGTAGAGGGGGGGGGGGTCTGATTATATTTGATTCATTGTTTCATTATTATGCAATTATTTATACTATTAATATTGATCTACTGATGAACACGGCAATCATTCTTTTAATTATTACAATTTTTAGTTTCTGTATTCTGTTCTGAACATCGCTGAAGTTTTGTTTTGAAACTCCGGTCTCTTTTTCTTCAAATGAGGAGGGAAATTAAAAAGAATATATGCGTATAAATATATATATTATGATGTAGGGGTAGTTTTAAATTTTATTGTTAAGTACTAAGATAATAACAATCCTTCGGTCGATAAAGCTGGAACTTTTCCACTAAAAGATTGTTTTCGTTATGCGTGATAACATAATTTTGGAAAATTTACGAGTAATTTGATGTTTTTTTAGTGCGAGAAATCTGGTCGATATATGTTTTTAACTAGCTAAGGTAAGTTTAGATTCATGAGTATTTTAACGTTTAATTATCTAAAATAGTAAATGGTATGAAATTTTAGTTACTGGTAAATTTGAACGTCCCCTCTCAATTAGATTTCAAAAAGATATTTAGTTATGTAGTTGTACTTTTTTTTTAATTTAAAATATTAAAACTGTAATTTGCAAATAAGTATTAATTTGATAAACTGATAATAGTAGTAGCATTTTTTCAGGCAGAGTAATTGACCAAGATTAATTAAATATTAATTTGTATACCATCCGTTTATTTTTATTTTTCTGATAATTTTGTATACTATCTTTCAAGTTTCAATCAGGGCGTGAAGATAATATGTTAGCGCTCGCTCAACAAAGAGTAGAGAGATATTTTTAAAGTTCAAGAAGGAGACTTTCAAATACTACCTTTGATCTTTCAAAATTGTTTCAAAAGTACCCTTTTGATTAATTTGGATCCGAAGTTGACATGGCAAAATCTAAAATGTGACAATTAACATGGGAACTAAAAAAAAAAAAAAAGACTAGAAGCACTTATTTGACTGAATTGCTCAAATTCAGTTATCTCACTCCCTAGATCTAGACTAGACTAGACTGAGTAAGAAAAGCAAAACCATTGTTCATAATGATTGATCAAAAGTTCCTGCAACTTGTCCATTATGTCCATTGTAAGATTTATATCCGTGAAGACTTGGTTCTCCTCCACGTTAATTGCAACATCGTCTTAACTTCTTTCCTGTCAACTTTTCATTCAAATGTTTGCTCAGAGTATTTTTGAAATATTTATGAGAGTGAAGAGTAGTTTTTAGTGGTATCTTTAAACAAATAACCAAGTTCAAGAGTAATTTTTATAATTTAGCAAAAAAATAATAGCGATTAAACCATAACAATATGGGTTTGGTTAAACTGTTAACTGGTGATTTGGAGAGGTCAATCCAAGTGGGTTCAAAGAGAAATGGTTTGGTTAAACTGTTAACTTGTGATTTGGAGAGGTCAATCGAAGTGGGTTCAAAGAGAAATGGTGAGTTAATACTTGCACTCGCTAAAGTCAATATGGGAGCAGAAGGAGAAAAGGGAGGAGACATTATTTAGATGTGACCACAAGGAGGTGCAGTCATGAGAAAAGGTCGCTGTGGAGACCAAATGCGACTTTCACAATTCACACTTCTGGTCTCTAATTTCTTCTTAGCAAGAGTAAAATTCCTACCAATCACGTTTTAGCTCTCTAAACAATCTCGTGTGTAATCACAAAAATGCTTAAACAAATTGTTACTTCAAATAAATATTAGCAACAACTTAATGTGAACCCAAATAATCGAACTACATTAAATAATATTTAAGAGAACTAAAAAAACTTTTACTAGTTGTGTGATATTATTAATTGGCGGAGGGTCATCTAATAAACATTTAAATTGCCTCTGAGATCACCTTGTCTGATGCGTTCCTTTTTAACCCCAAAAATTTACCGATTCAGGGAAAAAAAACGTATTAACTTCATCATGATCATGTAATAATAGATCCATTCGACATGTTAGATCATAGCTAACAACAAAATGTTAAAGATGAACATGTCAACCAAAAATTAATCAGATTTCAAAAGTAGCTGCAGCATACAATTCTTGAAACAAAACCTTGATATATCAAAAATCCTAAATAAAATTCAAATCCACGATGATTGAGAAACCATAAGAAAATTTAAAAGCATATAAAAAGTTTCTTCAAGTACGGGGTGCAGTTCCAGCTCCAACACGAGGGGCCTGTCCTGGCTGCCCAGGCTTTGGTGCGTCATCCTGAGAAAACATGGACAAATTTCAATTAAATAAACAAGCAGCTTCACACAACCACAATCAATAAACAAATCAGCCAAATAGCAACTTCATCTTCTGAAGTTTAATCAAAATACCAACCAAACAAAACAACCACCTTAAGTTTCAAGAATCGTGAGACTTGTGAAATAAAAAATAAAAAATAAAAAGGGTCATAACTCGGCACTAAGCAAGTATCAGAGATTCAGAAGGCAGTCATAAAATGCATACTAGGTAACAACAGTCATTACCACATACAAGAGGACATCATTAATGTTATACTAACATTATGCGTCACAACAACCACAACAATACAGTTGCAAATTGTAAGACTTGTGTTACAATAAAGCAGGACAGCAGTAAGCATGTATCAAGAGGGTTCATGACCAAGCCCTTGTTAACACTAACCTAAGTTACAACATTCATCATTAGACATGAAGGATATCTTCATTGTTGCATCACCATTATGACTTGCAAATGACAACGGATTCAGTTGAAAATGTGGCATTAGAAAGCTTAAAACAAAAATATTATTCTGATACAATGTTATATGATAAAAGCTTAAAAGAAAAGAGAGACAAGATGCAAACCAAACGAACACGAACCCAATTTACAATATTCAAGTAAACCATTACAACTCGGAGTCAATGAGAAGTTCATGTAAAGCAGTGAAGGCTGGGAAAGGAAAAAATATTGAGTAACTAAAAACAATATATTATACACAGGTTTATATAATCTGCCATCGCAACCCTAGAAAGTGAATCAATTAAACAAACAAAAAAAATTAAAAAACAAGTAAGCTGAATCAAGATATATACCCTGCGTCTAATGAAGCGCTGTGGAGGATCACGCTTCCTCCTGTCAGTGCGTGATCGAACCCTCACAACGTGAGAGTGAATGGCACAGGAAACGCAGTACTGCATCTTAGCATACAGCTTAGGAAGAGTGTACTCTGTACCAAAAACAATCATTGAAATTATCACTGAAGTTGCAATAGTGGAAGACAAAGAAAGAAAGCGTTCAAGAAAGGGATCCTACGATCATAGACACAGGCTTCCTGAACATCCCTAACAGCTGCCTGCTCCACGATGTTCCTGACAAGGAACCTCTTGATGGCCTTGTCCTAATCGCGCATATAAGAAACCTCAACATTAGATATTATATTTCAAACACTGAACCAAATCACTCAGATAATAGGAAAAAACACATCGATTTCAAATTAGCCGAATCTTTAGTTCTACGATAAAACGAAATCAATCGCTATTATTATGAACAAGCGTCGCGCAAAAATTAAAAGATGATTATACACTGTTTAGCTGCTACAGATCAGAAAGGGCACTACAAAGATAAACCTACAAACCCTAATTATCAACAACGACAGAAAGATATATCCAATTTTGGCATATGATAAGCATAGATGAAACGGCGAGAGATGACAAAAGAACCCTAGGTACCTTGGGGCAGCATTTGCCGCAGTTGGAGCAGCGGATAAATTTCACGTGTCCGCGTCCATGCTTGTTGCGTCCACCATTCCTGCGCTTGAAAGTCTGAACCAAAAGATAGATTGTCAAGTAAAATATTAAACGAAAACAAAGAATCGCTGAGAAATTAGGTTACCATGACTCTAGTCTTTCAGAACAACGAGCAAACCAGGAGAAGCAGAGAGCTCGTCGGCTGAATTAGGGTTCACGAATGAGCGGTAGTGATCCTTTTATATGGAGAGGAAGCAGATGGGTGACCTAGCAAATTAAACTCCTCATTTTGGTATATTTACAAATAACCCCCTCTTTTCTCCGGTTTTCCTATTTGTGCCCATAAAAACATGGATTTACAATTATCGCTCCCCGCTGGCCATAATTGCTCAACATATGAAATTATATATATTACATTTCAAATGTATTATAAAATTATTAACTATGTTTTTAAATTATAAGACTTGATTTGATAATGGTTTAATATACATATATATTCATATCTGTGAATGTCCGGACCAGTTTACGAGCTACAATATTTGATGTCAAGAAACATATAAAAATTATTTTGATAATCATTTTATATTTCATTTTAAAATTATTTTGAAGGAGCCAGACATATGATTTTTAAATTTTAAATTTTGATTACGAACCATTTTAATTTGGAGCATTTTAACTCTTTTGAATAAATTTACTAGAAAAATGCAGAATTGTGCTCGTGAGGCAAGGGCTGAAACAATTATGGCCCATGTATTTGCAAAATTCAAGCCCATTTTCTTTTAGATATTATAGCCCATGCAGGTAGTAAATAATAAATTTGTTGACATTCTATTGAAATTTTAGATATTTAGATGCAGGAAAATACCCCTATAATCCTTTCAAGAATTTTCTAAATAAATTCCTTTAAGAAAATAGATAGTTTGTAAAGCCCAAACACACCGAGGCTATTTGCCATATTGACCTTTAGAACTGATGTTGAGTACCCAAAACATCCGATAATAAACACTACATTTGTCCATTTTGTTTGTTATATGTACTTGAAAGAAGATATGATACATTCCAAATTCAAGAAGATATGATACATTCCAAATTAGTTTTTCCTCGAGTGTCCAGACCAATTTGCATGCATTTCAATTATTTTTCAACAACTATGCACAACTAGACTAGATATTGTCACACCTAAGATCACAAACCACCTCCTAACTAATTTTTTCTTTTGGTTCTGTTAGCATTTTGATACATATCAGGGCTTAAATTTGCATCCGTAATGAGAAAAGATACATCATCTTCCTCACTGGAGATGTAAGACAAAATTTCATGCCATTATATAATTTTAGCTTCGGATTCTCGATCGCACTCTCGAGTGAGTCGAGAGTAGAGATAGATATTGAATTCAAGCAGCTTCCAAAGACTTTGTTCTATTTCCACACAGGAGGGCTTGGAGAAAACTTCAGCTGCATTATCCATGGCAAATAGAGGATTTAACCCATCTTCCTTTTTCACTTGGAATGGAAGGTGTGTTTTCATATCATGACAATGAGAGAGGCAAATGTGCAAAAACGGGTCTCCAATAGAAATGAAATAAGCTAGACAATAAATAAAATAGTGGAAACACAAAAGGGGAATTTATAGTCTTTCTTTGACAAACTAGCTACTTGTCTCAGGAAAAAACCTTAAAGCTTCTAAAGAGAGCAACCTTTGACATAGGGACTCTCCATTAGGGTCTTTGGCTGTACCCATTTACGGCTTGCTTGGCCCAGCTTCTCTCAATTCGACACGATTCGACCTGGTCTCGTGAGTAGGACTCCATAACATAATCGGTTGCCCTTCTAGGCTAGGGGCACTTAGCAACTCACTTGTGGGGCATGATACCCAAAAATGGAGTTGGGAGGCCCAAAATCTAGCACTGGTAGCAGGCTAACGACATCGGCATAGGTTGCTTCAGCTCATCACAATCTTGCTCTGTAACTCCTAGGTGGAAATTTCCCAAAGAGTTGCAAATTTCCCAAAAAAATCAATGGGCTGAGTTGCAACAACTTCTGCAAGTAAGGAGTTGGGGGTAAATCAAAGTATCTTGAACCTCGGATGTTTCATATGGTGATTCTGTAGCTGTTTGCAGACTGTAGCGAGTGCATGAATAAGAATATAGGATCATCCCCACCAGAGATAACTTGGAGCCGTACATAACCAAATGGCAGATGCAATCATGTCTCTAGATGCCCAAGAACCCGAAATGTAACTGGGGAGTTTTCCAATCACATAAAATGTACTAAAATTAACTGGAAATGCGGCATGATTGAACCACAAAGACCTGCACGCCCGTCGCCCAAAAACAAAGCTTTAGAATGCATTACGTTATAAGCAAACCGGTTTTGATTGGTTTATAAAGAATTTGGGTTGAACAAACCTTAGAACCTTTTCTTGTCGTATGAAAAAGATGGTTTAAGATTTTTCTCCTTATAAGAAGTTACTAACATCTTGTAATCTAGTTTAGTCAATTAAAGCAGGTAACTAGAACTACTACCCTATCATGTAACGATCGTCGATGCTAGCTTATCAGAAAATTCTATAAATCATAGTGCTACCATATCATAGAATCCATTTCGTATTAGACCTAAAATTGTAGTCATCAATTAAAGGAAAATATATGCTATAGTTTCATTTTGTCGTAGCATCATTGAATTTAATCTGCACAGACACTGTTATTCAAGGTCGAAATGTTCATATCGAAGAAAAGTACTTCAACAGTTAATCAAGCATAACCTCATTCAAGATACAATTTGAGCAACACGTCTCGTTACTATGGCCTAGAGAGACAACATTTAACACAAAGCATTGAGTTGTAGATCAGTGATATTCAAGAAGTACATATCAAGTTCAACCCCTTTCAAGTAATTGAAGCTTTAAAAAGGTTCTAGAGTAATTTATAAACTTGCAACTAAATGATTCAACTAAAACCACCAGGAGTTTGATCGACATACAAATTCCAAATTGATGATAGCGTTATGGAAGTTCAAAATTTAGTCCAATTTTAAGATGTGAAAAACAATATTATCATGGTCTTCTCTAGACAACTAAACTGACAAGCATTTTTCTAAAAGAGAAAAGGGAGGGAACAAAATATAACGAAAGACTGGCCTGAATATATTTCCACGAAAAAAGTTTCCAAAAGCTCACATGGGATGATCGCCAGCTTTGTCATCTGGAAGACAAAGGCCGGAAGTTAAGCTTCCTGACAATGGCTTATACAACAAAACCTGTAATTGAATTAGTCAATGAAACTCGTCAAGGAGAGAATACTTGATAGAATCCATCAAAGTCAACCCTGAAACTTAGACATAAAAGTCACCCCAAAACCCTTGGAAGCTTTCTGTTTCAGAGGCTTATGCTCCAAAAGTTTCATACTCAAATCTACAGGAAGAGAACACACGAAACAGACCAAGATGTTACCACATTCCAAAAAGGGCTAAGTTCAATATGGTTTGACACTAAAATTTCAGCTAGATACAGACATCACAGTATTAGCAGTCAGCCACAGATGAAGAGCACTGCTAGGCCCAAAATCTAAAACAACATTCAATCGATTGGAACATGAACACCAATATATATTTGCAGTCATATGAATCAGTTTTATCTTTGCAGATGAATCTTCAAATTAAGAAACCTACGCAAAAGTTCCATTACGAAATTAACAGGGTACAGAAATTTCTCTCGTTGTCTAGAATAAAACTTTATTTTCTTTAGATGCAGATGAAATCATGACTCGCATTGAAGGGGGGGAGATCAGAAAAGAAAATACCCAGAAAGGCAAAGCAGCTGAAATCGGCCTTCTTGTGGCATCTCTCCGATTCGGTGAGTTCAAAACATTTCAAACCAAAATCAAGCGATCAAAGAGCTAACAGAGCCAGAACCTGACAAACTCTTAAAACGACGTCGGTTTGTTGTTTCTCTGAACGTGAAGATTTTAATAACTTTTTCGGTGGAACATAGGTCACTAGTTGAGTTAGATGGACATTTTTAATAGTCCAGACCATCGTTTGGAATCAATAAGTAATTTTAAATATTTTATCTTATTTAAGATGACAAAGATTTAATTAAAAATTATTTATTTAAATCTTTGTTGAAAGTAAATAAAATAAGAAGTTCATAATATATATTTTAACATTAATTTATTAATATAATTTAAATATGACAAAATTAAATAAATAATTACCTCTAAATAGAGTTTATGTGAAATATGTACTCAAAATTCTATAAACAACAAATAATTTGTTTCTTATTCTTCAAATAATAATTTGAATATTTCAACACTTTCGTTCCATTATTTTGAAATAAAAATTAAATTCTAAGCAAATTTTTTGCAGACACCTTATCTTTACAAGTCATTTACAAATTAAACAAACAAAAAATAGAAATAAATAGGTGAAAACTTCGAAATAAGAATTTTTGCTTTTAATATTCTTGGAAAGTTGAAAAATAAAAAAGAGAATAATTTACCAACTAAATTTAAAATAATAATACCGATAACATAACAATAAGCTTTCCCTTAAAAAAAATTAAATTAAATAATAGTAGTTAGTTCCAAACAAAAAAAGTAGTTATATTAAAAGAAAAAAAACGAAGCGACTTTTTGATTTCCAGGGCGTGAAGGAAGGAAAGAGGGAAGGCTTTGAACTTGGAATTAAAAAATTCTTCAATCGCGTGGAACCTATTTCGATATTCGCTAGGGAATTCTCGATCACATTGAAATCGGAACAACTTCTTGAGCTTCAATTTTGACCTAAGGGATTCTTCTCCAGAATTCAGTCTCACCGGAACAATTCGGAACTGCAATGGTGGATAATTACGACAGCGCCGGCAACGTAGAAGGCGACGGAAAAGAAATAGCTAGCACTTCATGTAGCCGGCAAGTTTCACTCCACCAGTCTATTGGTGGAGGTAAAGGTATTCTATTCTCCGTCAAACTAAATTTATTAGTCTATTGACCAATTTCGCGTTTCTGAATTGGGGTTCCTTCGTTTCCCTTTTGAGAATTGATTTTGAATCTGGTGGCTGCAATTGGTGATACTTCTGGGCTTTGATTGTTATTGAAACATAGGATATTATTGAACTAAAATTCAAGTATGTTATGAAATGGTTTGCCAGATTTGTGGATATTCTGTTCGTTTATCTGTTTCCCTGTGGAATTTGAATTGAGACTTTGACCGGTTGAAACTTGAAGTGTTTGGTTGCTTTGGGAAATGGATTCTATGTTAGCTATTATCCGGCTTACTACAAACTGCAAGAATGGTTTTCATGGTTCCTTCATTGTGTCTTAGAAGGAATAAAATGGTATTCCTTTTTGTTTCGTCGAGAATTTTGACTCTTTTTTTTGTTTGCATAGTGGCTGAAATTATACTATGGAAGCAGTGGCATGTTTCTTTTGGCGTCCTCGTTGTTGCTACAGTAGCTTGGCTCCTAATTGAGCACTCTGGGTTGCCATTATTGACAGCATGTTCGGATGTTTTGCTGATCTTGGTCGTCCTATTGTTTCTTCGTGCCAACTTTGCTGCGTTTCAGAACAAGTATGGCTATGGTTGACTTATATTTTGAATCACAGTGAAGTTATTTCATATCTTTTACTGAATACCTTCTGCTTACATTATCTTCCTTTTTTCAGCAGATAATATGTTTTTTCTGTTAGCGCTTCAATTTTCCTCTATATGCAGGCAACTTCAAATGTTACCACAGTTAGCATTGTCGGAGGAATTTGTCAATGACGCTGCAGCATCAATTCGGGCCAAGATAAATAATGCACTACTTATGGCTCATGACATCACACTTGGCAATGATTTTAGACTCTTTTTCAGGGTTAGTGTTTGAGATACCATTGAAGGCTTGAATTCATTTGCACTTTATGCAGATTATTTATACTCCTAATACTTTATACTTGAATTAAATGGGTGAAAACCAGGAGAATATTTATTGGCTAATATGTACTTTTCCTTTGATGATATACCTAATGTGCACGATGAGTGATGGCATTTGGATGTGTCAACCATGAGAATCTCAAACCCTAAGGCAATGAAAGCTATCTCGAGACAGTTTAATGAATACATACACCGAGTGATATTCACTTGAAGAGCATAATATTGCCTTCTGGCTTCCTTGTATCTTGATGCAATAGTTAACAGTGTGACTAATCTTGCAAAGCTTTGCAGGTGGTGATCTGTTTGTGGCTCTTATCTGTCATTGGTAGCTACCTTTCTTTCTTCACATTTGCATATATCGGTATGTACAAACATCCTAAAACACTTCTCTGACATTCCTTTACTTTGAATACTTTTCATCGCGTGCAATTACATTTCGATCTAACTTTGTTAGATTGGTCCATTCATCTTTTTCTTTCGTGGCTTTTCCACATAAGAAATGAGTACTGTCTAAAGCTCCCCCTTGCCGAGTGTCCTTTCTCATTATCCTTACCTTTATGGTTTACTGATCTAGCAAATGTAATTTCCTTCCTTTCTAATTGAATCTTCTTGACTTGTGATGTTGCATTTAACTTGGTGACAGGAATTATCATCTCGATAACCATCCCCGCCTTGTACAACAAATACGATAAACATGTTGACAGATACTGCGGAATGATCAGCCAGAAATTTAGAAAGCATTATAGAGTAATGGATGAGAGTGTTCTCAGCAAACTCCCTGGTGAGTTATCCAAGGAAAAAGATCAATGAAAAGGAAAATGCTGGGTGTAATTTTCTGCAGTTGTACTGAACAGAACCACAGGAAAATTGTAATTCTGTTTCACCACAAATGGATGTCTGGATACTTGAAGGTCATTACTTAGCCTTAGCCATGCATGTCTTTACTATGGGTTTGTATCTTGTCATTGGGTTTAATTATCTAAACCATCTAGATGTCACAGATTTTTTTTAAACTGCCAACAGAAATGATTGGAAAAGATGAGGGGATTTTATTTTTAACTTTTGTATTGTAGGGGAGGAGGAAATTCAGTGTTTCTCTGTAATTATGGAGGAAAAGATTGCTATATATATGTAAATTTTTTGTCTGAAATTTGCAAGGGAAGCCAGGTTCTGAATCTGGTTTGGTCAAGGTCTAATCCTGAGACTGAATTGTTTTTGTTAAACATGGATCAGCCCATAAAAAGGCCCATTATTGAATGCCAAAGTTAGTTTAGCAAACATATTTGAAGCAACTAATTCTTAAGATACCCAAAGTGTTATATTTTATTATTTTAATTAACCAAAATCAAAATCAATTGAGTTATATTCATGTTAGCAATGAGACGTGATATCAAATATAATTTACAATGGAAGACAAAAATATACATATTTGGTATATTTGGTACATCGTTGACATTTATATTTGGAGAATAAGATGAGAAGAGCTATAAATGTGGAAAAAGTGGAAGTGATGTTCCATACTTTGATGGTCATATGATATGAATTGTCTTGTCCAGGCAAAATATGATTTTATGGAATCATTGTATTGTACTCTTCCATATCATAATATCATAATTTCCTTTCCCACTCCTCACTTCCCTTTTTCCCTTTTTCCCTTTTCTTTCCTCTTTTTTCCTTCTATTCTCTGCGTCACAACTTCTATCCTTGTTTTTTCTTTTTCTTTTTCTTTTTTCTCAAATTACATACCCCGTATTGGGGTATGGAAATTTGAACTTCCGATCTCAATTACCCACAACTTAAATTACAGTTTTGTCCATAGATTGAAATGCTTTTATGGGAATTATATACATAAGAGTCAATGAGGACTAATCTTGAAGTTCAATCAATAATGTCCATTACACTTATGCGACTACCTCTGAAAGAAGATGGAGCTACATAAATAAATTGGTGCATTGAATTTCAAGTATAATGAAAAGATTAAAAGAAAATACTAAAGGAATGAGCATAAATGACCAAATGAGACGTGTAATTTGAGAAAATAAAAATTTCAACTAAACATAATTTGAAGAAAATCACTGATACATGGCCCTCGGATTAATTAAATGAGGACTAAGTCAACAATTTTGTTTCTAAGATAGCCAATGGGGTGGGATATTTCCTCTTTCCCTAAACCCAAACTAAACCATACACTTAAAATTCTTCTACACACAGTAACAGTATTCTCCTATAATTTATATATATATATAAAATTCAAATATATAATTTCATATATATATATATTGTGTTTTTGAACTCCAAAGACCTAGCGGGTGCGATTCAACCACCACTGCAATTAGCCGGCAGGCGAGGGCGAGGGCGACGGCGGCCGGCCGGAGATTTTCCATCCTACTCTGTCTCTACCCGTGTCAGAACAGAATCTCCGTTTTTTCTTCAGAACTGTGATCCCTCAAAAGTCTGACCGAACTGCCAGTTGGCCGGAACGGCGTCGTAACTGGTGAGGGTGCGGCCATCGCTGGTGGTGACTTGGAAGGACAAGCTCTGTCCGTTCAAGTAGTTGTTGCTCTGCCAGTTCTGTCCCCAATTCCTCGACATCGCTTGCCACCCAGTTTTCGACCCCTTTATCGACACCGAGTGCACGTCGCCGGCGCCGCCCACGTTCGTTATCAGCACCAAGTTGAAGTACGAATGGCCGTTGATCGTGAACCTTATTCCCCCTTTCTTCACGCAGGGGACTCTGCAATTATAACCAAACAGGGGATCCACGTTAAAAAACCTTTATAACAGATCTAGACTACTCCTTGCCAATTAGTTTCGAGTACATGATTTATGATAGATAAAGACCACTCATCTCATTACGAATTCACGATTTCTCTTACCTTCGGAAGGAGACGGGGACGATGCCGGCCCGGTACTGAGCGATCTGGAGAAAAGCGGGCTCGGCCAAGTCGAAGTGCTGCAGAGGAGGGTTGCACCAGCCGCCATTGTCGTTGGACAGAGCCAAGTTCGGGGGGCAGAAATTGGTGGCGGTGACGATGATTTTTCCGGGAAGGCACCACTTGGGGTCGCTGTTGCAGGTGATCTCATAGCAGGACCCGCAGCTCAGGCCATTGTTAAACAGAGCAGTACTCAACGCCGCAGTGTTCGTCCCATACCCTTGACCATACAAATTCCCGTACCCACAAGCCCCACCTGAAACCAACAAAAACAAACCCACACGCTCAGTTTATTTAGACCCCCTTTAAGCAAAAATGAAGTTAAACAGAGAGTTGTTTGAAGGTTACCCATTGTGCCGGAGGCGTCGCCGCCGCCGTAGAATGTGGCGTGGCCGTAGTCGGCGTAGATTATTGGAAGGGAAACTAGTAATAGAAGCGAGAGGGCGGAGATTGGTGCGGCGGCCATTGGAGGAGGAGGAGAAGAGAGTGAAGTTTTTGTGTTGTTGTGTGTTGTAGTGTGTGGAGAAATGGGAAGGGGTATATAAATAGGGGAAAAAGTGAGGCAGTTGGATTGGAGAAATGTACAAGTTGCCTATAATTGTGGTGGAGAATCAGATTGAGAAGAATCAAAAGGAAGAAGAGGAAAAAAAAAGTTTAATTATAAATTTTGGTTCTTATTAGTTGGGATTCTAATATTCTATATATTGTTTTTGCCCACATACACAATCAATTAATATGAGAACGAATAATTGAATCTACCACTTCCATGTCTTTACGTGTCTCTAAACATGTCTTAATTATTGAACTATTTTTACGTTGGCTCATTTCATTTTCAAAAAAGAAAAATATAAACATATAATATGAAGAGTAATTTGTGATATTGTCATTTTTTGTTCAGTTTTCATGTATGTTGTGTTTGTTATATTGTTTGTATTTTGTGAGTATGTTATTATTCTTCTTGATCGTGTTTCATTTGTTTTTCACAGGTGTTGGAGGGAATTTTACGCCATTACACGTGGATTTAGCTACTCAGTTCGAACCATTGAAGACGATAAACAAGACCAACTGTATAGTCTAACTTAACTCAACACCGAGCTGAGAACTATGATCTCACTCAACCGACCTAAGGGTTCCGACCTTAGGCCCGACAATCATAACCACTGGTCGAAGTGGTTGTAAGAGCCTTGCTCCTGTCTATAAAAGAGACACCCTACCTCATAACCTCGTGTACGTAATTCAATTCTGAGAACGACTTACTGTAGCTCGCGCCTACATTGACTTGAACATCAAAGTGTTTGTTTCTTTTACCGGTCTCTTGCCTAAACGTCTTACCTCATCAGCTCATCCTTTTTATCATGGGGCCAATCTGCATTAGTTGAGTAGAATCTTGCCTCAACAACTAGTTTCTTTATTCCTTTCATGACTTGACGTCGAGATCTTTTACTATTAGATTAAAATTATAAAAACCAAAATGAAACCAAAGAATTAAGGAGAATGTTTTAAAATTATATGGAGCAAATGGGTAACTAAAAAAAGAAAAAGTGAGAGGGAGAGAGAGTTAAAAGTGATTATTTATTTATTTTTTTGGTTGGTTTTTGTTTAAGTTTATGAAGTGGGAATGGGATTAAGGAGAAGAAAGAGGAGCACATGGAGGTGTCCGAAAACTTTAAACAAGGATGGGCCCACCTGCACATGCTTTTTCTCAACCGTTTCTCTCTCTTAAGTCTTAGATAGCGAAATATTTTACACGTGTCCCTATTTTGTTCGTTGGTAAACGGTAGTTTGGAATCTGTGCCGTTAGGAAGGGAAAGGATGCCTTAAATTACGCTTCTGCCCTTTAATTTAGCCCTAGCCCTAGGGTGGCCCATCTTAATCTTACTCTTATACCCCTCCCCAAACGTTTTCGTTCTTTTAACTAATTTTAAACGTCAGTTTTCACGTCCATGTCTCAATTTAATTGAATTATCGATCAAATATTGATTTTGATCCGATATTCTTTTTTAAGAAATGATAAACATCAACAAATAATAATCAGTTAAATATTCATCTAACATTTATTAGGATATCAATTTTCTTTCTATCCATCGTGTTCGTCAAATAAAAAAATAATTAGAAATTTTTTAAATTATTTTAAATTGATTTTTAAGGTATCACTTTAAAATTACTTTAACATCTATCAGGATGTGTTTGAGGGTCGTCAAAATCATCACGTTTCTTTTAATCGATTATATTTGTCAAGTAAAAAAAATGATATTAGAAAAGTTTAAAATTATTCTTTAAGGTATCACTTCAACGATCAATTTAAAAAATAAATTATACTTAAATCTCTTTTTTTTTCTTTCAAAATTACTGTCTTTATCATCACTCCATACACCATTATTCTACTTAAAAGACAAATAAGCACTATCGTTATTGTTATGTCTACTTTTGCGATATTTTGTTAAAGTTTATCTTTTCTATTATTTCATCGATTCTTTTCAACATATTGCAAATGTCGATTTGCTTCTTAAGTTCATGTCGAATCCACATACATAAAGTAAATGTCAATTTGTCAATGAAAATTTAATATCATATTCGTTTCTCCCTCTCTCGTTTGTATGTATGTGTTTTTAAATATCCACAAGCAATCGACCCATCTACGTATGTATTTACTAATTTCACAATCCTATGTTGGGTTGTTAGAAAATTTATAAAATTTTAATATCTTAGGATATATAGACATTGTTAGGTTTGCGACGATCAAAATCCTACTTTAACTAGATAATTAAAACATAATATTATAGGTATATAATTAAGCGATAACACATTTATAATGGTTCAATCTTTTGGGTGACACTAAAAGGTCGTGAAATTCGAGGAAGAAGTTTATACTTTTTTAACTTTGTATTACCCAAAGATTAATTGAAGCCACCGAGACAAACACATTTCAACTCACTTTGAAATAGAAAATTTGCTTGGATCCATATTTGAAGATCTATTACTCAGTATTCAAGTAGTTTATTTATTTATTTCGGGGAGTGAACAGAAGAAAAGAGTATCTCTCGATTAAGGTGTGATATTAATTAATTGATAAAAGAAAAAGAATTATAATTAAAAAGACAAAACTCAATTGAGATGTATTTATGGTTGGTATTAATATTCTATTAGACTACTTCAACTCTCGACAGCGCGGAGTTTAATTTCGTTTGACTTCATAATAAATTTTAGATAATTATATTATTTTCTTTATCAATAAAATAAAATAACAAAGCTCCATAAAAATAACCCAAACCCAAACCAAGTGAACCTAAAACCCACCTAAATTTATTAAATTTGACCCCGCTTGAAAATCTTCACTATTTTAAAATTTGACTTTTGATTACCCATATTTTGAAGGCAACTAAAATTGACCTATCTTTTTTTTGCCTTCTTTATTTAACATGGTCTCAATTTTATTAGTTTGAATATAGTTCTATAGAGCATAGCCCTGCAGACAGTCGTGAGGAACTATAAACAATTAAAAACATATATCTTTTATAAATATATTATTTAGAGCAATGGTTCTAATGTGGCATCGTTTATAATAGTGACATTTGTTGCCTTTTTAGATAATCTACCACGATTTTTAACAGGTAGCTCATTGTAGCTACGGAAATTAAAAGAAATAAGATGATAAAATTTTTCACTTATAAAAAATAAAAGAAAAACGGGATAATTGAAGATTGTCAAATGTGAACTTAAACATAACTCAATTGGTTAAGACACCAACCTTTGACTGTACTGAAATATATGAGTTCAATTCTCTATCTCATTCCTTGATGTACCAAAACAAACATAGATGTTCGAGTAACTAACAAGATTGCCTCAAAAAAAGCAAATTCAATCACAAAGAGATATGGGAATCTTAATGCAAGTACATAAATTGATCTCCCCCACATACAACTCCAATCGCTCCCATCCAAATTATCCTCTTTATTTTATTTTATTTTCAAAGTTGGCCAATAAATTAATGAAATCAAATATTACACGAGAGTAAAGTAAACCTAAGCGCATAAAAAACCACAACATTCAAACAAAAATCAATCAAACAAGGGCTATTTTTTATTTCTCTTGGTACAACAAACATAGGAATACGAAGATTTGAATATGTTAGATATCCAATATAACTATTAAATTTATCCTCATTAATCAACTTAAACTTTAAGTTCATTGATCATTCAATTATATATTTAAAATAGTATCAAATGAGGTAAGTTTTAATTATTCAGTATAAATACTTAAATTTACTCTAATTAATCCACTAAAACGTGTAGATTTATTGACTATTTAATCATGTTTAAGAGAACCTCCCACCTTAATTTGATTCTCGAGATTTGAAATTGAATCATGGGGGGGTTTTGTTATTATAACAATAATTTAGTAAGAGCTTTCAAATCAATACAATAAATCGTGGATGATAAAATAATTAAGAAAAGAGAAAAAAAAAAAAGAAAAAAATGGAAATGGGGCCTACCATGTTAGGGAGCACATGGAAGGGCGATGTTTGCGCTGCGTTTTGAAGACAAATCCAAATATATATTGTCAGACACCGACTTTTCCCATTATTTAAATCCCAACCAACGCCACAACTAGCCCTTTTCCACTGCCACATCCTCTTTTTCTTTTTTTTTTTTTTGTCTAATTTCTATTTTATTTTTTTAATATTCTTTAAGTATCCATTTCCAGTTCGAATTCGCCCGCCCTTAGTTTTTTCTTTTTTATTTCTTTAAAAATAGTTGTTGTGTAATTTATATTTATAAGTATTAGATCAAACCGACAAGATTGAGATCAATTAGTTTAAGCAAAAAAAAAATACGAGAGTATAATTTGGACTTTGGAAAAAATTAAAAAAAAAACAATTGATATAATTTTCTAAGTGATTGTTTATTGTAATACTCTCATTTAGATCATTGGATTAAGAACCGTCATTCATTCAACATTATGTTTATTGTTATATTAGACTTAAATATTTGAGTTGGTAGGTTAGGATAAGTTTATATATCACTTATGAGTCTACAAGACTGTACTCAACAAGCGTAATATGATCCATGTGCTTATTTTTCCAAGTCAATAAAACTAAATATGCTCCATGTTTTTCTTACATTTGAACTAAAATACTCGATCCGTGATTCTTTCTCTTCATATATTTTTGCATTAAACACGAATGAAAAAAGAAGAAGAAGGAGAAAGACAACATAACTACAATGCATGAATGAAGAAAATTAATTTATATGGAATGGGAAAGTGAAGTTTGATTTATGAGGAAAGGAAATCAAAATGCATGTGGGAAGAACATCATTGATGCTCAGAAACAAAATCTTCCAAAAGTCTGTCTCTTAGTGCATAATTTTGGAGGGAAAGAAAAATAAAATATAATCATCTTATCATATTTCCATGTCATAGCAAAAAAAAAAAAAAGTTGGGGGAGACAAGACACGAAGACAATATATGCAATAGATAGAGACCAACTTTTTCAAAGTGTCGTTTGGTTTTTACTGTTTGAAAATTATATTATTTAACAAAAGAAAAAAGAAAGAAAAAGAGAAATATCAATTTTATAAGTGAAATTAAAGACACCAAATGGAAGAAGATCTCACTTTGATTTGGCCAAACGTGCGTTGGAAATTCGGTGCATGTGCTACATGGGGTCAAAAATTTTGGCTTTTCTTATCTCATTAATCAATTGTCATTGTCTTCTCTAAAACCTCAATCAAAGTAATAATTATGGAAGAAATTAATTAATCATTATGATTTTGTTATTGTTTATGCATGCTCGAGATGATGATGTTTTTTTCGTTTGAATTGTTTACTTAGCTGTAAAAAAACAACTCGATTATTTTGTCTATGAAAATAGAGAGGATGGAACTCAATATAGTTTGTCCTCATCCGTAGTTACTTTCTGGTGAGGTAATGCATGTCATAATAGTACTCAATGAAAAAAAAGTGGAAAAATTAATATTATTCTTGGTTAGGTAAAGGGTAAAATTTAGAGAAATAACTAAGAGATCGCAATTAATTACATCCTTAACTCTTCATTTTCCAAACTCACACCGAACCATAATTTTCACTAATTCATACTGATAGCCTAACGGTGAAACTATTTAACAAAATGATAAGATTAATACCCAATTTTTATGATAATTTTACAAAATAGCAAGAGTATGAAGTTGAGAATTGATGTGAATTAATAATAATAAAGAGAAATGGAATAGTGACATAAAATGGGGATGTGGGAAAATGAAAATGTGGTGTGATTGATGGAAATAGGGAGGTAGGGAGAAGGAGATCCACAAAAGGGCATGTGAGGAAAAAAGCAATGTTTAAGTTTATCCAAAAAGAAAGTTAACTTTTTTTTTTAATAATAATAATTAGAAAAAAAGAAACCATGTCCATGAAAGTGCCCTTAGCAAAGGAATGTGACCCATTTTGATTCACTTTGGAATTGGAACCACAAAGACAAAGAAAGAGTTCCTCCCAATTGGAGGGCAATGGCAATTTAAAGGCTACAAATTAGGGCATGGGGTCCTACAACTCCATGTGCATTTAATTTAATTCAATTTGTGACCCACTTGTGGTTCCACTTCTAGGGCTGCACAATTGTAGTTGTAGGACCATCCCCTCCCTCACCCCTAGTTTTTCTTCTTTTTTTTTTTTCCTCAATGCATTGCCTTTTTCTTATGGCTTCTCTTCTCAAACTTCAAACCTTTGCATTTATGTCTCTTCCCCAAGAATTAATTCATTAAACCAACTCTTTAAATAATGTGTGGGGAATTTTCTTTTAAAAGAATGCAAATTACTCACTTTCTTGTCATAATTGGTTCACTTAACTACTTTTGATTTCATGCATATTTGAGATTAAAAAATATATATATTATGATTCAAAAACGGAATGGAGAATATTTGTACCTATAATTTCGAGGAGAGATGGTTAATATATTAACAAATTGAATTAAAGCAAACAAGTTTTTTTTTTTTACTCAAGGGGCATTAAGTGGAGAAATTTTGGATTTTTCATTTTACCCATTTTTAAGTAGTGCTATGTTATTATAAATACATTATCTTATAATTGCAATATTATTTAGGTTGTAATTTTTTTTAGTTCAATAATAGGTGTTTGGTGTTGGCAACAATTAACATATTTCTCCGGATCCCACATTTGTTTCAAATTTCACAATGTCTTCTTTCTTTATTTATTTTTGATTTATCGAATCTCATTCTTTATTTTGCTTTGGAACTAAAGAATATGAGACTGAAAAGTATGAAATTGAAATGTTTGTGTTTGGATATAATATAGAAATGAGGTCGACGAAAACTATATACGGTAGATCCATCGTCTTATATACCCATAATCACGACAACGGTACCAATCGTATAATGATATGATATTTGTCTGCTTTGGGCATAGCCCTCACGGCTTTACTTTTGGTTTCACCAAAAATGCCTCGTACCGATGGAGATAATTGTCCTATCTTATATACTTATATATTTATGATTACCTCCTTCCGTGGTCAATGTGAGACTTTGTTTGCATTTCTCTTACAAATTAAAAATTCATAACATCCTCCTAATGGTTTAAATTTGGGGAATGAAGCCCAAGACATTTCACAAGTCCACTGTGGTCTAGATGGCCCAGCCCAATTCAAAAGTAGCAGAGCCCAGTCCATGGGGGGCCAATCACCCACGCAATTGTGTGAAGTGACGAAGGTTGAAAAAGATCTTTAAAAAAGGGAATTTGTACTTTTTGTCTATTTGGTCCGAAGAATTAAAAAGTGAACCATTTTAGTCTTGGAGGTTCGTAAAATAGTTCTAAATGGTTCTGAAAATACCTTGACCATTAATTGACTAAGGTTAAGATGGTATATCAATTAATTAATTGACTGCATAGTAGTGTTGATTTAGTAAAATATATTAAGTTAATAATATTTTTATCATGATTGAATTTTCTATTTTCCGTTCTTAGAAAAAAAAGAACTTTCAATTAACACAATGGAAAGCCATAAAAATATATTAAATTGATATTTTTTTTTGCTAAATCAACAATATTCAGCTAACAACGTAAACACCACATCACTCTAACGTGAGTTAACAAACAATCAAAGTATGTATGAGACCATTTAGAACCATTTTACAAATTTCATCAATCAAAAGTCTCTATTTTGAAACTTATAGACACTTGTTCCAAAATTTAAGAACTAAAATGTCCTAACTATTATTATAGGTTAGAAAGAGTAAAAAATTAATCCAAGTTTCAATAAAAAGATTAAAAAATACATCTCTTTTTAATTATAATTGGAATTTTATATTAACAGTAAATATATGAAAATATTATAAATTGAAATGGGTGCACTGATGAAGAAGATGAGATGGATCAATATTTTATTTTCTCCTAGAATAATAAATGTGTAAATTTGTAAATAACAACGTAAATTTTAAAAAGATTAAAAAATATATCTCTTTTTTAATTATAATTGGATAAATTGAAATGGGTGCACTAATGAAGATGATGGGATGGATCAATATTTTATTTTCTCTTAGAATAATAAATTTGTAAATAACAATGTAAATTTTACTCGATAGTAATTGACGATCATGAAATTCAAATTTCCCTATTCCATTTATTGTATTAAAATAAAAAAGACTAAATATTTATTGTAAAATAATTATAGGATAACTTATGTATCGACATATAAAAATCCCTTCCTTTTTCGTGGATTTCTAAGAACGGCTAAGGCAAGCGAAAAAATGATTTTTTTTTTTGGGGGGGGGGGGGGGATTGAATTTAAATAATAATCTTAGATATCATTTATTATTATTATTTCGTGGAAATTATTATTTTCCTTGAAAGAAATTATTTTTCAAATGTACATCTTTTGAAATCTTGATATTGAAAAAGATGTGTCGTTTACCGTTTTCCGTTCCCGCAGGTAGAAGGTGGGTTGGCGCCGGCGGGCCCCACTCCGATTCCAAATCGGAAAATCCAACCAAATTAAATGTAAAATAAAGGGAAAATTTTGGCGTTATTTTGAAAAATAGAAAAATGCACCAATTTATTTCTCAGATCTTTCAAAATGGCCTGGCCCCCTATGTATTTTATCTTGGAAATAAAAATTATTCGCTTTAATGTAAGAAATTTTTACTTCTCGTCACTTTATTCGATCTTTTTTTTTCTTTTTAATCTAATCCATTTTTCTGTCCTTGTTCACTTTGTATTCTCTCTCTTCAATTATTTTCTCTCTCTAATGTTTATAGGAAAAAAACATATAAACAAATGCATTGGACATTTAGATGTGCTAAATTCTTCAAGAGGGGGAAAAGAACTAAGATGATAAAAGACACGAACTATTCCTTATAAATATTGACTTACAATTTTAAATGATAAAAAATTATATGAAAAAAATAGGGTTACGGTTCTACGTACATTTTAATTATCATTATTTTTATTCATCTTTATATTTGGGTTATTTCAACTTTAGAGAAGTTATTATTGTATCTTAACTGATTAAATTATATTGAGACTGACTTATATACTTCTTCTAAAAGAGTTATGATAATCCATATGTTTCGATTAAAATATATCAAATATTTATGTCATTAGTGAGGTAGTAATAGAATTCTAAGATAGGAAATAAGTTTTTGTGAATCCAACTGATGAAATTCCATAATATGATATTTGGGGGCTAAACTATATTTTGATTGAAACATAAGTATATTTGAATTTTTTTCATCACTTTGTTATGGAATATGTATTAGAGTTTTGAAAAAAAAAAAAAGGATTTAAAGTAGTGTACAATTTGTTCTCCAGATTCTTACTTTCGATTGTGTTTAGAGATAAGGATGATTGACTTTATGTTCGAGAGTGTCTCACTTTTGGTATCATTTTCTCTCCTTTTATCCTAACCGGTCCTAAGTAGAATAAAGCACATAAATTACGAGTGAAAAATCGTGGTCCCAAGAGCATATATAGAGGCTAAAAATAATTTACTCAATTTGCATCGTGTAGACATACACACGACTCATCAATCTAAACAAAACTTAACGATTAGGATATTTCTACACGTTCGAAACTTCACCAACGTATTTGCAATGTAATATTCTAAGAAAAATCGTATAGGATTCGAAACTACTCCCAATATTACAACTTATAGGTAATTAAAACTTGACCCAGAGCAGATAAGGATCAAGTGACCTGAATCCAAAAGGACCAAACCAACCCCAATGACTAAAATCTGAGCAAAATAAATGATTAATAATAATGATGGGAGTTAGTTGAGTGGAGTTAGTCAAATCGAAGCTAGAGAAAAATATTTATTTTAATAATAATAAGTGGGTGGGAAATCCAAGTGAATATATTGAGGAGAGGAGAGGAGAGGCATTTGATAGAATCAGACACATGATCTCCCATGTGCCCTTCTTTTCTTTGATCCCTAACGATAATTTTGTCTTAGTATGTGCAATATTTTAATCTTCATAATTTGTAGTGATAAAACAGTCCAACATTTTGTTTAAAAATTATGCCCATTCTATCAGCTATTTTATCTTCTAATCTCATCTTAAAAGAAAAAGGCATTTTTGAAGTCTTGAAAATTAAAAGGGTAATTTTTAAAAGGCGTATAACTCAACAAACAAAATATAAACATGAATAGAAATTATAAACTTAAATTTTGAAAAGAGAAAAATAAAAATAAAATCATTATCAAATAAGACAGGAGGCTTCAATTTTATATTTAGATTAATTTGAAGTTTTGGAACAATTTTGAAACTTACTACTTTAAGCATTCATTAGCCTTTTTGACATTTAGGGATTACAAAATAATTTGTAGGGAATAATTAGCCTTGGAAACTTTTTGATTTCTTTATCCTTATCTGCTAATTTTTTTTCACCCCTTTTCTGTTTCTTTATTAGATAAAATCTCTTCATTTCTTTAATATTAATTATATTGAGTAGATGTTTACCAAAATATTGTGATAGATGAATCCTACAAGTTACACATTTTATAAACCCCTATTATAGTAAAATAATGTTTCTTAGAATCTACTTTTAAGAAAGTAATTTGCACGTCGCCATCACATAATAATTTTATTATTATTTTTTTTTAATTTAGACATTCAATGGGAGTCTCAAATTAGCTAAATTTTATAAGTTGAATTGTCATCATTATTGGTTATCTAAATAAATTTGTATATGTGGAAATGAGTGAGGAGATTAATTTTGGAAAATCCTTTCACTTTAAATTTTGCACTAAAATAAACTTAAAAAATGAACTTTAAAATTCTAAGTTACTACTCTAAAGACTCTTTAGTCTCGTCCTATCGATACGGTTGGTAGAACTAAGATAGACCCATCATGAAAAAAGTTGCATAACACCGATACGACTATTTTATACAAGTTAAGATCTTCTCCTCTACTAAAGTAATTGTTAATTTACTTCTAAAATAATTGGTTACATCATCTTTTCCAAAGTCTTGTATCTAATCAGAACCTTTGAAAAATATCTTTATGATTCTGAAGCCAAACCTACCAGACTGAAAGCTCTTATATTTATCTATGTGATTATGAAATGACTAGAAAACAGTAAAATACCTTGTAAATTAAATATCTTTTAAATGGGGAAAAGGAAAGGCATTATAATCTTAAAACCATATGATCCAACCTAGGACATCAAATCTTACCCAGACAAAGCTTTTGGCTGGAACATTTGCCACTGGCCCAAACAAAACCAAACTGACAGCTTACTTCAACTTTTTGAAGTTAAAAGCAAAAATAGAAGAAGAGTAAGAGAAAGAGAAAGATTTGGTGTTCAGAATCAGCATTTATTTATATCGTCTAATCTCTTCATTAGTTGGGGATCAGGTACCATTACAGCGCAGTAGTCTCAGTCTCTCTTCTTCCAAAATATCTCTTATTTGTAAAAATACAAAATTTTTCATCAATAATACAACCCCATTTCCTTTCCAATTATTGTATCTCCACCCCCTTTTTTTTGCTGTTAATTTTCTTGGCCATAATCCCAATTCCCCAACACAGCTCTCTCTTCCTCTTCTTCTATTGAAATACCCCCCCTCACCCAATTTTCTTCTTCCTCTGTTTGGCTAAAGGGGAAATCATTGTGGGACTTGTTCTTACCGGGGGATTGATTCTGGTGAGGCTGAAAGTTTTCTGTTCTTTTGATGTTTTCCCCTGATTCTTCTCAGGTGGTCTGCTATGGGAAACCAAGCTTTTTGCAGCCATGGATACTATTCTTTGGCCTGTCCTTGTGTTTTTGGGTTTTTTGTGACCAGTAAGACGCTTTGAAAGGTTTTGTTGGAATCCTAAAATCTGTTTCATTCAACTCTCAAAGGGTCATCATTCATCGTCCTTTCTAATTGAAGGCAGATCAGGAAGAATCGAAACAAAGCTTCCCTTTACAATTGGGGTCAAGGTCCAGAGAACAGAGAAGACTAGGGTTTGATTGCTAAATGAGTGAGATGAATTTTCTACTTTCAGTTACTTTCGTGGTTCGATTTGCTCATCAGAGAGTTATAGTTATGGGGTTATGAATCGTCAAACTTCTCTGCGGAATTTCATCAAACAGGTTTAAGATCTAGTGTGTGCAGCGGAAGCAGAAATTACCTTTGGGGAATCAATCGCGTGTTTCGTTTTGAGGTAGTGAGCAGCTCCTATGGCGATGGCGTCCGATCACCACCGTCACCGTCCCCACCGCTTCCTCCTCGACGGCGACGCGACGGCGCCGCCGTCGAATGGAAACAGAACGCGAAGTTCGTACAGCAACGAAGCGAATTTCGACACGAATATGGTGATAATCCTCGCGGCGTTACTCTGCGCGCTGATTTGCGCTCTCGGACTGAATTCGATCGTCCGCTGCGCCCTCCGCTGCAGCCGGCGGTTCGCCTTCGAGACGGCCGGCGGCACATCCACGCGCCTCGCCGCCACGGGGCTGAAGAAAAGCGCATTACGCCAAATTCCGGTGGCCGTGTACGGGTCGGAGTCTGGTCTAGAGATCCGAGAAACGGACTGCCCTATTTGCTTGGGAGATTTCATCGCCGGCGAGAAAATCAAAGTTCTGCCCAAATGTAACCACGAGTTTCACGTACGATGTATCGACACGTGGTTGGCTTCCCACTCGTCTTGTCCGACATGTCGTCAGTCGCTGCTCGAACAACAGTCGTGTTCTGAATCGGCGGTAGCTGAAGCCGGAAACCGACCCGCCGGAAATTCGTCGGCCGGCGGCCAAGGTGAGATCTCGATTACTGTAGATGAAATTAGCTGATTTTAAGCGTTTGCATTTCATTTGCATTTGCACATAAATATTCTTTATTTCTTTTCAGATTTTTAGTTTTAGCTTCTTTTTTTTGTAATAATCCGAATTATAATATAATTAGTAGCTGCCTTTATGTATAATAAATAAATAACAAAGTAATCAATTTGAAAATTTTAGATTTAGATGAGAGCTCATGCATGCCATTTTGAATCTTTTGCTTCAATATAGCACAATAGTTTCAATCAATAAAGATAGAAATTTTGTTTCTTCAAAATTCCATTTCTTTGTTCAAATCCTTTATATTTTTAAAGTACAGATGATGTTAGAGAAGTTGGCATTGTTTGTTTTTTCAATTTCAATTTGCACCTCAAATTATCATGATAGGCTCTTTTTTTTTTCAGTAACAAATTACGAAACTTGTGAAAACTCATAAAAGACAAAATAATTATACCATAACGTACTAATGCATGAATAGAATTCTGATATAAATAGTGTTGAAAATTATAAAAATAATATTTTCATGTTTGGAGTATTTTTAGATTTTTTTTTAATTTCAAATTTTAAATTACAGAATTACATATTTTTTTAATAAATATATCAACTCATTTTATTTTTATTTTCATTTTATTTTTAGATTTAAACTTAGTTTCTATTTGGTCCTTAAATTTCAAAAATGACGTATTTGATTCTTGAAGTTTGAATTTAGTTTTTAATTGCTTCCTGATGTTTGAGTTTGATTTCTACTTAATCATTGAGGTTTGAGTTTGATTTTTAATTAATCCATGAGTTGAGAACAATTACTTGAATTAACGGAATGATGATGTCATAATTAACATATGTTGATTAGACATGTTGTTACTTAGGCAAAATTGAATGAAGAATCTAACAAAGGTCAACTAAGGGTCAACTTAATTGACCCTTAACTCATGAATCAATAACAAATCAAATTCAAACTTTATTGACCAATTAAAAACTAAATTTAAACGTGAGAGACTAAACATGTCACTTTTGAAATTTTATAGACCAAAATGAAACTAAATTTAAATCTCAAGGACCAAAAATTATGGTTTTTTAACTCAAAAAACCGAAACTAAGTCTAAACATAAACCACCAAATTGTATTTTACCCTATTTTAAAATAAGAAATCAAATGCATTCAATTAAAAACATAATTTTTTAGTTTAAATATTGTACTCTATTTGGTACATTAAAATAAATAATATCGTATTGATTAGTTTAAATATTTATAATACAAAAAAAGGAAATTAGCCATTTCAATTAAAAACTTCATTCTTCCTAGTACAAGATGAAGAAAAAACCACAAACTTTTTTTTTTTTTCGAGTACAACAGTATAACTTCCAATTGATTGGCGAGTTAGGGGAAATTTGACATAATTTAAGATGAGTCACATCCTTAATAAATAAATAAATAATTAGTACATAGAAATTGTGGTAGAATAGGGGTTGTACAATTAATTGAATTTAATGTAGTTTGGTGAGCAGAAATGTGTCTTTTATAAGCTATGATTTAATAATTAGGAATATGAAAAATGGCATCATGGGGCCCACACAACAAAAATGGAAGCCAATCAATCATGGAGTTTACTGATGAAGAAGGGGAATTTCCAACCACACCCTTCTCGACCTCTCTTAGCCAAAGGAGAAAGGCAAAATGCTCAAGCAACATTAAAATGGACCATCTTGCCATGCATGCTTTGGATTTTTGTAAATTTTTAATGTTCTTTGTTTAAAAGATACCCAAGTCTCTAAAAATAGTAAAAAAAAAAATATTAAATTTTAATCTCCTTCTAGTTACATAAAACTTTTGTAATTGGGTTGTTTTAATTTAATTTAGAAAATACTTGAGTCCTCGAGGATCAATGTCTCACAGTCCTTAAATATTTGACGATTAATAAAGAAAAATATAAAGATATAGATTTTTTTATAAAAAGTAATAAGTTTTCAATTTTTCAACGGGACGAGGATAAGATTTGATCATCACTATTGAGAAGCAAGTATTTTTCATTTAATTTTAGTTCCAAAGATGACATTTATTTGGATCTGTTATTAAACTTTCAAAATATTTATCTTAGTTGTTGAGATTTTTTTTTAAAAAAATGATTCTTTTAAGCTATTATATAATGTGAAGTTGAAGTTCAAATCATTACCATTCATATATTTATTGTACTAAAAATTACTATACGGTCAATTTTTGCATTACTCAATATCCAATTGGATTAGTTTATATAGCTTCAATACATACTCACATCTTTAAAAACAAAAAAATTAATAATAATAAATACATACCCACGTCACAATTCACATTTTAAGGTTCATACACTGAATAAACATTTCAAAAGTGCAGAGCTACTATACATTACAATTTAAATAATTATACAATATACTAAGAATTATTTAAAAGTTATTTTTATTTGCATGAACAAAAATTTTGATTTATTCAATGGGTTGAATGACGAACCCCATGATAAACAAAATTTGTGGAAATGGCAAAATTTCTCGAAAGACTCATTATTGAGTCATTCTCTCCATGAATGGGACAAAGCCAAGTACACCACAGTTCTTGTACTTATTAAATTTTGGCCATAGAAAAATTTGTGCAATTATATAATTGTAAAACAATGCTTCATTCTAAAACGTGATTTATTAAAAGATAAATCAATGCTGTTGAGTGTTGCTCGTGAATCTTTTAAAGAGGAGAAATTCGTTCTATCGTGGATTTAATTTGAAAAATATATTTTTATAAACAATTAGGATATTTTTTTTTCTAAAGCGATTAAAAAAACATCATTGTTTACTTCCTAAGTTGTTTTTCAAATAATGCCTTAAAATGACAGCAGACCATTGAAATATTACACTTGATTGGTAAACTTTGCATTAATAAGAAATATTTTAATTATTCTTGTCATTTTCTTAAAATGTTATGATTGAACATAATATATATAATCTTTTATTCATTTGTCATAGCTTAGTAAATTAGATTAACGTGCAGTTTTCTGCCCACGCGTGAAAGTTACAGTAGAAAAATATTTCAAGTCAAGTATGATGAGGTGGTTTTATGAGACAATTGTTTAGTATTTGTTGAACAATTAATAGAAAATTTACAATATGTAATAGAATAATCTTTTAAGCAAAGTTAAAAGGATTAAAACTGAAATATTTGAGAATTCAAGGGTTAAATAAAATAAATATAAAATTTAAGTCTAAATAAGATAACTCTTATTAAAAAAAAAAAAGAAAGAAAAAAGTGGTAGTGAGAGTCGAGAGTGGGCTTAATTATTGTGGTAAATGTTATTCCTAAACAATGATTTCATTTTACATTTTTGGGATCCGGAAGCATTTGAGTGCAACGTAAGAAAATAGGCAACAAGTTGTATCACTTTACATTTTAATTTAATCAGTGAATTGTAAATTTATATAAGCTTTACAATTCAATTTTCACTAATTTTCAATTACTAAATAACTTCGCAAAAACTTAAAATTAAAAAAAAAAAGACTATAATATCAATTTTGTCGGGAATATATCAATAAAATTTCAAGTAGAAAGTTAAGGTTAAAAATTGTAACACTCTTTTAAAATGAATATTGCAGCACTTATTTAAGTTTGAGTTACAATTTGATGAATTTATTACATTTAAAAATAATATTTTTCCTCTATCTTAAAAGATAAAAATCATGAAATTTGTTTCAATATTTGAGATAAAACATTTCACTGAAAATCATAGCTCAACCTTAATCGATATATATCTCCAATCCAACTAAAACACTATTTCTCACTCGCACATGTTGTACTAAAAAATTATAAAAAAAATCTCATCTAAATCATAGTCATGTTGGCAAAAATAATAGACTTCTTATATTTTTAAATGTTGTCTTTAATTTTTTCAAAAAGTTACATGTATTTATCAAATTAAAATATTTCATAGATTAATATTACTCAAGTCTCGTACTAAAAAAAATTACTCAAGTCTCCAATTGATTAAGTCGTTATTTTTTAAAGACTTTTCATGTACTTATAACATTTAAAAAGCTCCATTAGTTTTTTGTTATATGTTTAATTCGTTTCCAGAACTTCTCAGTATTCTCGAATTCAACAATTTTAAAAACAAATCTTTTGAATCGCAGGTAAATTAGAATAAGTTTGGCTTTTTTCAAATTCTATCGAGTTAAATGGATCATAGAGACTATTTAGAAGATTTATTTTTTGAAAAATATAATATTTCATATTTAAAGTTATTTTATTTTTGTTGAAATTAAAACCTATCAAATATAATTTTATAATTCTTCAATTTATATTAATATTATTTTAGATTTAACAAAATATTTAGTGGGTAACAACCACTAGTTTACAAACATATTATTAAATATCAACAACTTTTTAAATTGAGATTAAAAAACACTTAAAACATTGGTCTTTTTTTCGTATAATTTCATATGTTTTTGAAATTTACAACGAAATACAACGATGTTAATAGTAGTTATTCTTTGAAGCTATTTTTAAATAATTTTTTAAATTTGAATATAGTTTAATTGGTTATACCAAGATAAGTATACCTCTAACTGGTATAAGAAAAGAAAAGTTTTAATTATTTTATGTATTTATTTTTTAAGATTCTTGTGCATACTGTTTAAAACATCATTAATGAACTGTTCCCTATAAAAATAACATTTTTGTTACTATGTAACTAAACAGTTTATAAAATTGTAAAATATATTTATTGTTGTTTTCTTTTCCACTCTGGTAGTAAAATATCTTTAAATTGGCTAAAAAACGCTTTTTTAAATTACTATTATTCTAAGAGAAAGAGTCGTGTATTATTGTATTTTTAAAGTACCCACGTTTAAAGAATGGAGCCAGCCACCATTTTCATTTAATCTGTCACGAGTACTTCATTTAATTGAACCAAAATAATATTCCTTTTAGTTCAACCTCTTATCGTCTCCGGCCCGAAAAAGTGATAAATTTATAGGATGGGAAGATTCGACTACACGATCTTTTAATCAGAGATATATGTCTTAATCATTTTTGTTTATGCTCAAATTAGTATAATGATGTTATCCTATTGTCGTCCTATAAAAAATGCTTTTACTAATGAGACACTGATATCTTTTGAATTATCATCCTGAATTTATTTAGTGGAGAAAATAATGATTTAAGAATATATTGATAGATAAAAAGTACCTTGTTTTTTTAGACTATATTATTTTCCTTAACTATGTGAAATATTTTAATAGTAGAACTGTTAAAATTTATAAACATCTTTAATTTTATGAATTATTTTATGCTTATTATTTAAACAATTAGCTAGTTCAAGACCTATATCTACTTTCGTCAAGAAATATAACTAACTCATTTATGAAAATAAATATCAAGCAAACCTTATTAATAATCGGGAGTTGTGAAGAACGTTGAATAACATTTTTCTTCCGTCAAATTAATCTCAATATAGTCATCAATGTGTGTGTGTTTTACCAATGGTCAGAGGCTGAAAATGAACACTAACAAAGATTTAAACGTCGATGTCGATGGTCAAGAGACCCTAAAAAATTGTAAAAATATTTAAATAACACATAAATATTTTTACATTTATGAATAAATTAAAAATAATTAATATGAATATTATGTATATATTAGTGAGACATTTTTCATATTTCGTCCATTTTTTTATATTGTGATGAAAATGCTGATTTATTTTTCCCATATCAATATTGAACCTATAGTTCTATTGATATATCAATAAAATGCCACCATATCAACAAATGTTTAATACCTTGTGTAAAGTAATTTTACGTTCAAAATCATTTTCCATTTCCATAACCTACACATCCCTGCTCATGAGTCAGCATTGGTATACTGACGTGGATCTAGAACTGATTTGATTGGCCAGGATTCACAGAAGGCATACGCCACGGTGCGTGGGGGCATCAGACCTCCATGCAGATTCCTCATGCCACCGCGTGCCATGTCAGCAACCCATGAATCAACGGCCACGATCGACAGTTTCAAACTTTCATTGCCTTACGTTTCCCAATTTTTTAAAATTCGCGTGTAAAACTCGTGGAAATCGCCCCGAGTCCACGTTCTTTTTCGTTGGACCTCGTGGCAGTTTCCACTCGGAACACGCCACAATTCCCTACACTCACCCCCACCGTAAAACCAATACTCATTCGACACCACGACACACCAAGGGCATAATCGTCACTTTGCCAAAGAACACGTGACCACTGATCGAACACAAATGCGGTTGCATGGTAATAAAAGGAGACGACCCGCAGGGACTCAAAACGAAAGTGGAATTCCGCTGGGGAAACGAGACTCGGAGCCGACGAGTTTAAGACTCAGAGACTTTTCGAACGAATTTCCATATCATTAGAAGAAGAAAAGGCATTCCAATTTTGACCAATTAAACGTCTAATTTTTTCCGATCGTTTTCGAGTTTCTCGATTGGCGTTTATCTTTTATGAAACGGATTTAATCTCATCGATTATTATCCAAATCTCGTTTCATCCATACTCGCCGCGGAATTCTTAAACCACCACCGTCTTCTTCAACCACAATCGTTTTCGATCCAAGTGAAGGCCAATTGCTCTGTTCGTGCTGTCTGAGATTATCGGATGGCTTCCTTAGGAATTCGATGTGGAGGAAATTGCGGTGTATTGGACCGTCCGTATGTCAATGTTCACGACGGATGTTGTGATCAGAAGGCCGGTCCTCGCTCTTTGGTGGTTCCTACCGGAAGCGGCGCGAGATGGAGGAGATCGAGGAGATTCGTATCGGCGATGACGAGTTTGCAGCCGGTGAATAGGCGAGGTAACGGCAATGAGGTTATTTCGCGCGATAAACTCGATGAATGGATGAAGGAATCGGTTGTTGATATTGTCAAGAATCTTCGAGAAGCGCCTCTGTTCTTGCGGTTTTACACGACGGAGGACGGTGAGGCGGCGAGATTCGAGACGGAGAAGGCGGTGGAGGAGAAGCGTTGGCCGGTTTTGGAGGAACAGTGGAAGAACGGAGCGGCTCCGATGCCGGAAGGCATCTTGTTCGTTCAAGAGCTAGAAGACGACGATTACGACGAGGACGCTGACGGCGGCGGCGGCAATGGAAGCAATATCGCCGGCGAATCGAAGGCGTGGGGAATCGTAATACAAGGAAGAGGCGTAGAACGTGGAGGGCCGGTGTGTTACTTGTTGAAGACGAGTAGTGCGGCGGGGTTGGGACTGTGGTGCACGCATTTCTGTCTGGTTAGGGTTAAGAATTTCAGAGAGACGACCAAATCGCAGCTCGAGAATTGCTGGTTGCTGCAGAATCAGTAAGACGTAGATAATGCCGATTGAATTGTGAAGTATAATTACACTCATAATCTCGATTAAAATTCAATACTAAAAGACTCTGTGAATTAATGATTCGTAGCATTCTTGATTTCTCACAAGTTCTCGTTATTCTGATCTTTTCTTTTTCTTTTTCTTTTTCCTTTTCGTTCGCCATTGATGTTTGAAGTTAAGCATTTAGGTCGTTTTTCCCCAAAATTCTTGGGATTTCTTATCTCTCATGGGGATTCATGAACGAGAAAGTGAGGGAGAGAGAAAATATTAAATTATATCTAATTCTTATTAATAATTACTGTATTAATCATACTTATTTTGGAGAACAATTAAAACTATTGTTTATCAGTTTCTTTATTCCATAGCAACTTTTGAAATTGGCTTTCCTTTTAACATTTGGGAACAAAGTTTTAAAAGATTTTTCAAATAGTATCTCTATCTTGCAAATTAGATCCATCTATTAAATACAAAATTAAAAAATTAAAGATATAATAGATGTTAGACTTTGAAGTTCATGACTAAATTTATAATCAAACTAATAAATATTTAATTTAAATTGCTCTTTATTAATTTTGCGATAATTGTAAACTAGATCATTTTTTATTTTAAGTAAACTATATCAATAGATTAATGAACGGCTGGTTTTTTTGTTTTGTTTTCGTTGCTAATACGTCATAAAAGCAAGTAGCTGTATTAGTTTACTTAGTTAACAATCATTGAAGTCAACGGAGTAACTTTATTTATTCTTAAATTCGCATTTAATACTCGTTAATTAAAGTTCATTTATTTTTATTTCTTGTTTTTGTTTTTGTGGAATAATTTTGGAGATTTCTGGAAATGTTAATTTGTGGGAGATTTGCTTTTTGGGAGGGGAATTTGCAATTTAGGGAGATTTTTATTCCTCAAATCACACATCTCACAGATAAAATAAGATTTTTTGTCGAAATAAAAATTAAATTTTATTCTTCTTCGGGTCAATAGACATTTCTCAAGAGAGTGCTGTTTTTTAGTCACTCCTTTCAAAACCTATGTTTCTGGTGACATCATCCTGGATACCAAATCAAGATTTTTTTTTTCTTTTTTGGAAAGGAATTTTTTTTAATTTTTTTTTTATCATAAATAACTTCTTCCGAGGCTCAGAAGTTGTTGTGCCTTTGCCACACTTTATTTGAACCAAAAAATGAAATGACTATTATGAGTTATTTCAAACTAAATAATTCTTCCTCTTGCATATATATTTTGAAAATTTTTATGACATATAAGTTATTTGAAAACTTAATTTAAAAGAAAAAAAACAAGGTCCATTTATATTAAATTATGTCATATATCTATTTTTCGAGAGACTGATTTTTTCTTTTTCTTGGTGATATGTTTTTAGAGACTGACTTTATTAATCCATTTCAACCTAAACTCTTTTCTTCAAAAAAAAAAAAACAAACTTACCCCCTTAAAGTCTCTTAAATATTTTCTTTTTTATTATTTTACACGAATCTATTTCAAAACAATAATAAAATTTAAAAAAGCGTTAGAAACCTTGCAAAAGGGTGCTTTGAGAAGTAGTTCCATCACGCCAAATCTTTAAGCTACCAACCTGTAAAATATGGTTGGGATAATTCGAAATATTTTTATAATTCGTATCTTATTCACCAATTTTTCATAAAAGAAGCAAATTAATGAAATTTAAGATCGCCGGCACCGATAGGAGCGGTTGCCGTCATCTTTGCGACTGAGAAATGCCAATTTTAATAGGAAAAAAAACGAAAGAAAATGAATTATCAAATAAATCATTTAAAAAAAAGTATAATTTTTTAAAAAACAATTTGATAATTAATTAACTGCGTTGCGCCGGTCGGACTTCGTCGTCTCTCCGGACGTTACGAAGACGGAAGGAAAGAGACTTCACAATTACAGATTATAGACCTTGCTCCGGCGGACGCACCTTGCATTTTCCTCGTTGACTTTGACTTTTCCCTTTGACGACTTCTTCTTCCTTGTATTCTATTTTTCTCGTTGAATTGAAATCTTCCGAAATGTGAATGTGGTGCGTTTTCGCCTTCTCCAATTCATCGCGCTTCTCCTCGATTCGGGAGTCGTAGAAAGGCGGCAGATCTTTCGCGACCATGAATCCTCATCTGCCGCTCCTATTCGCCTTCTTCCTTCTCATTCGCGGATCCGATGCTTCTTTCCCCGACGACCATTTCCGATTCGCGCTTTCGGAGGTTTCTCCTCAGGTTTGCTATCTTGCTTTAGAATCTTCGATTTTCTTGATTTTGATGCAACTTTTGGATTGCGGTTGACTTTGAAGTTTATATTTCGCCTCTTCGTTTTGTTAGAGTAAAGCTCCGGCTCCTGGTCCTGGTCCTAGCTCTGTTACCAATCGTAAATTTAGTGGGGGTGCCCCAAAAAGTTCCCCAACTCCGGCAATTCCGCCATTTACCAGTTTAGTTGATGGCTTTACTACCGAGAAGTGTAACTCGTCATACAATACTTGCCACGACCTTGAGAATATGACTGCTTGCCTTCTGTTTGCAGAACATGGTAACTGCGTTTTTCTTCTTTCGAACTCAGCTTTTAAATCAAGCTTGTGATTTGAGAAATTATTCCTATGATGTTTTCTGCTCATTGCTTACTAAAGTTGGTTTTTGTTTACTTGATATGCATTCTTCTGTTGTCTTTCCCAAATAAATAAATGCATCTCTGTTGACCAACGATAATATGTAGTTATTTTGCTGATAATAGTGCCTCTTGTATTGTGACTGCGGTTACTTTTAGTTAGCCTAGCAATTAAGTCAGCTTTGGTTGGAATCAGAAGCTAGTAGCTGTGGAGAATATTTTTCCAACTTTCAGCTAATGGTAAATGTCTACATTAAGATCAGCTAATGGAAAGATCGAATAGAAGCATTAAAATCATTGGACCCAAAAATGATGGGAAGAGAGGGGGACTGCAGAGCATACTGTAATTAGTTTCAAAACATTACAGTCAATCCACAGTAGGGTCTTGTGCATGAGGATGTCATTAGTGAAGAACTTGCTGGTCTGAATTAGGCAATCCCTCGACACCATTCAACAATCCTTTCAATTACTGGGTGTTAGTTTGTCTGAATGGACATGCACGTTACTTACAGGAGAACAAATGTGACGGCAGAGAAGAGGATGACTACCTTTTCTTCCGCAAAACAATCAGAATCGAGGGTGGCAACAAGCTGCCTATCCATATCCATGATATGTCTCCATGATTCTCCAATTCAACTACAATGCGATGGATCCAACAGATTCCAATCTTGTATATGACATGGTTCATTCTTGGGACTCACATGCATAAGTGGATGAGGGAAAGATTTTACTTGTTCATCATGACTAGTTACTGTATGAAGCACATTGAGATAGCTAGCAGGACGTCTTTAATGTAGACTAATACATAGAGGAGTTCTATTGGCTTAATGCCTGTTATAACCTTGCTGATTCAATGTTCCAAAAAGTTGCTCAAGATCATGTATTGCAAACAGGAATTCAGGAATGGATGGACCTACACCTTGTTGACTCTTAACAGAGGCACTGCAACTAGAAAAATTGACAGATAATTAAGTAGAGGCAGTTGTTGTCACGTTGTTTTTTGAAGCTGCAAAATGAAGTTACTGAACAGTGAACACATATGAAAACAGATATTGCTATCAACGATAGGATACTAATGGAATAAGCCCCGCCTAATCCTCAAGGTAAAATTAAAATTAAGCCGAGAGGATAAAACTAAAATGGTGAAAAGCATGGATTCAGAGTAGTAGATAACTTACAGCCCTTATTCATGTACCAAAATTGTGAAGTATTTCAGGTATGGACAAAAGGGATGGTTTTTAAAGGTCATTTAACAAGGATAAAGAAGTGGAGGGAGAAGTATTTTATCCAAAAATGTTTCAGGAGATAGTAGTCGTGTAGTTCAAATATTACCTTTGACACCCAATGTAAGTTCTCACCCTCTTAGCCACTCAATCTTATGAACTTGATGCATCGTTAATAGTCAGGTCTGTAATATCATTATTGTAATGGAAGCAATACAAATTTCATTTCAAAGTCATTATTGGTTTGTACATTTTTAGTTGGATCAAAGGAGGTGGTGAAATTTTCCTTGAGGAAACTATACCGTCCATTATCAAGTAGGAATGCTTATAATGCTTAAGTGATATGAAATTTGATTGATATGGATTTTTTCCTTATTTATTAGGCTTCCAATGGTAGTGACGTGCAAACTATTCATAGGGGAAGAAAGAATATAAGCAAATTTATCGGTTCAGGTGATATTAGTAAATTAACAATGTTACCGAGTGTAAATTTTGAATCAACCAACAACATCCCCGGGTCCCCAGTAATATATAGTTTCATTGTTAGACATGTTTTTCCTCCAAGTACTTCTCAAATTTGAAATATTTGCTCAGAATAGTGATTAAAGCCTTAAAGGTTGTATGGGAAGTTGATAAGAACCAACTAAACCGACCAGATTGCAATGTAAGTATAGCTTTCTAATAATTAGGATCAGGATATGCATCGAAGGTTGGCCCCTACTCGGAATTACCGTTAATGGCAAGCTTCGGGGTTAGTAGCTTTTTGTTAGAAGTTTATTCGTGTTCCAGAACTACTTACTCCAATGATAGGCTACCCAAGGAAGAGTTTGTCGCTTCTGTTCTGCTGCCTTGAGAGCAAGCCTTTTGATTAATTTCAGGTGGATATCTCTTGTGTAGGATTGATGGATGCGTACGTACAAGAGCACCTACAAACAACAGTCATATACTCTAGCTTAGGCATTCAGTCATTTACCAAATGCCTTTCACCAAGATTCCAAAATTCCAAGGTCAATGGATAGGCTTCTTCGAAACTTCAACTTTGTGATGGTTTTACTGCTTATTTTGTGACTGATAAGATGTTAAACTTGGTTTCAACATGATTTTTCTGGCCTAGCTGCAAAGGGATGTGGGTAATCATGCGAGATTTTGTGCAATCTGTCAAAATTAGTAAAATGGCCAACTGCAAAAGACGAACCTTTGCATACCTTTGTCTATTCCTTCAGTTCGGTGCTGCTCTTCATGTCCTTTTCGTTCATGCTAAGCTTAACGGCCAGGAAGGGAGAGGTCGTGTAATGGAAACTGAAAAAACACCATAACCATGAGTGTTTGAGGCAAAACAAATACAAGTAGTTGTCTTCATGTGCTAGCGTAGTCCATTTATTTTAAACCATTTGATATTTTTACTTAAAACTGATTGTTTCTGTAATCTTGTTTCTACTTACCTAGCAGATATAACAATAATGCTAATGTTCTTCCAATACCAAGGATTATGTAGCTTATTCAGCTTCATTTTTTGTTGTCTGTTCATTTTTAAAAATTCCTTTCTGCTCTTCTGAACATCATCTCCACGCCATAGCTGTCTTCCAAATATTGAGATGTACTAAGTTCAAGCAATTTTATTAGGGTTGGGGATCCTTGTAAATTCATTGTAACTTTTATTATAGTCTATGTTAAGCTTCCATGGCCAGTATTGCTAAAAGACTGTTTTCTCACAGCGGTGGTGGAACAATATCTTCTAATCCAAAATGACGGAGAGACTTCTATGAAAGTGAACATTATAATTTCCAATGCTAAATACAAGGAGATAAAAATCCCAGAACATCATGCCAAAAAGGTACTTGTCGTTAATCTTTGCTGGATCTTCACGAGAACAGTTAACCTTTTTTTAAAGTAGGATAACGATCAGATATCTGCTACTCAAGGCAAAACAAAGATTTCTGAGACCGCCTCTTTGGTTTCAATTTTGAATTATATGAAATTTGAATCTATTGATTTTCGAATTCTACAGGGCGCACCTTGAGATTTATTTGTGCTTCATCTTTTATTTCAGGTTAATATTTCAGATGTTCCAGGAAATTCCATGATTACATTGGAAGCTGGAAATGGGAAGTGTATGATTCACGTAGGATTACTAACAAAAAGTGGCAGCATTTTAAAGAAGATCTCTTTCTATTTAAACCATTTGAACCTTGTTTCCGGATCCTACCTGCTATTTGCAATCGTTTTGATCATTGGAGGTGTCTGGGCATGCTGCAATATGGGAACCAAGGAACGGCATGCCGATGGAGTCCCATATCAGGAGCTTGAATTGGCAGAGCACGACTCTTCTCCAACCAACGATTTGGAAGCAGCAGAAGGATGGGATCAAGGCTGGGACGACGACTGGGACGAGTCGAAGTCTACCAATAAATCCAGTGCTCAAATGAAGGCAAACGGATCCTCAAACGGTCTCAACTCAAAAACTTCTGATAGAGATGGATGGGGAAATGATTGGGATGATTAAGAAAAGAAACAGGTCAGAATCTCCCCATACTCCTCAACCTTGAAAGGTCAGAAAAATTTACTGAACATAGCAAATTTTTTAGCAACAGAATGATGAAGGATAAAAATTCTGCTTCCCTCCCAACCATGTCATAGGGTAAAAAGCTGTGAGATAATTTTTGACTGTTCAGTTACAAGTGTATGCTTATGACAATAGATAGTTTTTACTTTTTTTCTTTGGCAGACAATAGGTCTCAGTTTTGCTCCTAGTAGAGCTGGAAATTGGAATTTGGAAAAGAGCAATAATTCAACTCTTTTAGTAAAGAGCATAGCAATGATAAGACTATTTGCTTTGTATTGTTAAGTGGTAGCGTGCTTACATAGATGAAGAGGGTATCATTTGGCCCCTCAATAAAGTGCAAACCAAAAGAGAAAAGGTTTTGAAGTGCCCAGTTTTTCCTTTTTTTTTTTTTTTTGTTCCCCACTTTCTCATCATCCACTCCAAAGTTTGTTCATGATTCAATCTCTCAAATATTATTCTCCTCTCCACTATCTAACTCTATGGACTGCACTTGGATTTGAGATCTCAACATTTTAGTTCAAATTTCTCCTCACTCTAAATCTACTTCAATTCTCTTATAAATGTTATATAAACTAGATGCCAATTATTCCCAAGTTATAAATAACTAAGGGTCTCTTTGGTTGGCCATTTGGATTTCTTTTTTTCATTTCGAATTCACTGATTCAGTTAATATGGGTTTGGTCAGATTTAACATATTTGTTTTTTAAAACTATTTTCGAATTCTGGGATCGAAGTAGTGAAAATTCTAAAAATGATTTCAGTATTTTATGATGTAGAATTACATAAAAGATAAAAAGATAAAAACTTTGATAAATACATTATTTCAGGTTATATACTCATTTTATTTTTGTTAAAATTAAAACAGGTAAAATAGACTAAATTAAATATTTAGTTGGTAACTACTACTAATTTATAAATATAAGGCTAAACACACGTTGAAAACAAATAACGCAGGTCAATATTTTTGCAACCTTATGAATAGTAGTTAGATGAAGAATCTTTTACAACAAAGTAAAAGATACAAAGTCACAAACAAATTCAATATTTCCAAGTAATAGTAGTTTTGGTATTTCTTTTTTAAAAAAGAAAAGATTGTGAACATAAATATAAAGGAACTTCTTGTCGTGAAAAAGAAATGATAAGACCCATGTGCCAAACTTATGTTAATGCATGAAAATGTGAAGTTTTGCTTGACCCATAATACTTAATTATTTAGTTGTATGTCTCAGTTCACTTTTTTGGGCAGCTCATTCATCATGCAGCCTCTGCACATGGCCATCATTAATCTATGTATTACTCGTAAATTAAGAAATAATATATAAATTTACCATTCTAAATTTGCATTAGAAGGTGACTTTTAATTTCCTCATTACTTGTTAAAAAAGAAATCAAATCGATTTAATTTAATAATAAAAGGAGGTGATTGGAACCTCATTGATTGTTCCAAAGTGAAATTGAGTTTTGCTTTGGAATTGGGTCATTAAAAAGCAAAAACAAGGAAGAATTTATAAGATAATGGCAGCTTTTTCACCCCCTAAACCAAACATTTGCAACAAAGAAAAAGCATCATTATTGAAGTTAAAAAAATTTGAGATTATGGAGCAGAGACACAATGGCTTAATGGAAGAACTTTTTTTTTTCTTTATTTAATTCTTTTCAAAAAAGGATTTTTAAAAAGAGAGAGAGAATATGAATAATGGGAGAGAGATATAGATATTCTTTTTTCTTGTGTGGTATAGGAAACTTTTTCAGTGTCAATAGGTTTCTCTTTTAAAAAATTGTGGTTTCTGGTTATTCTATTCAGTACTCACCACTTTTGGTCCCAAGTTGGTGCTACGAATTATGACACTTCTTACACTCTCATCTCACTTTTTGACTTGTAACATTCTGCCTTTACTTTCTGTTTTTCTTTCTTCTCTCTCTCACATGATCTTGATGAAAAAGGGGAAAAGAAAAAAAAAAAAAAAAAGTTCACCCATTTGAATATGTTCTTGGTGAAAAAAAAAAGGGAAGAGAACAAACCATCCACCCTAGATTTGAAATTGGGTTGAAGTTATAAATTTAGCGGGGAAAGTTTGAGTATCGAGTCCATTTAGTCCTTTTTAATTCTTCAAAAACTTTCAACTATATCTCTAACTTTTGAATTATATTTGAATTTAGTCTTGACCATCGTTCGCCGTGACATGCCTGCAATATATCTAAACTAACTATTTGGTTAAGGACTCGGCCAAACTTTGGAACCAATGAATTTTTTTTTTACATTACAAAATAACAGATTTCTCTCTGTATTCTCTTCTGTTAAAGTCTTCCCATGAAAGCCAAAACTGTGGCAGAAAGATGAAAGTTTGAACTTCTAAGGCATTATGTCTCATAAATATACCTGTTTTCCAACCAACAAAATGCAGATTAAATCTACTAACTTTCTAATGCCTGTTTGAAAAGATCTTACATTTGTATTATATCTTCACAAGCTGATGCTTCTTTCACAATATCTTGAAATAAACAGATAATATGAAGATTAGTGAACGGTTAACGACTTTTGATTGGGGATCCGAATTCGAACCCGGTGAAGAGGAATCCGGAGAATTCTAAAGCATACACAAGAGAACTACTAAATACAACAGGAATCAACAAAACTACAGCAAAAGGAAAAAGAAACAGAGAACTCTCAACATTTTGATGTTTTTGTCTACCTTAAGATTGATCGAAACCAGACCGGATTCTTCTTCGCCAATGATCTGTGTTGAATCCCCTTCAGATTTGTAACAAACCAAACTGGATTTATCCCAATTCCTCTTGGCCTTCCGATGGACATCTGATCAGCTCTAATATATTAACAACCTCTGTCATATCAGGCCGGTTTGATGGCACCTGAGAGGTGCATATCAAGCCTAGTTTCACAACTGGTATGGCCTCCTCAGATGGGAAGTTCCTCTGGAGCTTCCCGTCGATGCAATCCTCCACCCGACCTTCTTCCAACGCCCGACGAACCATGTCGCAGAGTACCACGACGTCGTCTTCCATGTACTCAACAGGTCTCTTCCCAGTTACCACCTCAAGAACCAGAACTCCAAACCCATACACGTCACATTTCTCGGTTATCTTAACTGTCTTGCAGGCAAACTCGGGCGCCATGTAGCCAAGTGCACTCTGTATCTTGCTGCTTAACACGTATCGGTCAAGCATCGGTAACAATCTTGCTAGGCCAAAATCTCCAACTTTAGGTTCGCCTGAGCCATCAATCAGAACATTGCTTGATTTTATGTTGTAGTGGATGATGTTCATTTGGTGCAAATGTGCCAAGCTTTTCGCTGTTCCGAGGATTATGTTGAACCGCTCGTTCCACGAGAGGACGCTCCCGCCCAATCCTTCATGAAGATGTTTATACAAACTCCCTCCAGAAACGAATTCATATATGAGAAGCTGTAGTGATGGAGTCCAGTAGTAGCCTTCTAGAGCCACAAGATTTTGGTGCCTGACCTTCCCCAACTTCTTAACCTCCCTCTCAAAGTCTTCTTGAGATTTGACAAGACTTGAAACAGTAAGCTTTTTGATTGCAACTGGATGCCCGTCACGAAGAACAGTTTGGTAAACCGCTCCAAATCCGCCACGGCCAAGCTCGCAGTCCTTGTTAAGAAGGGCATGTGCTCCAGTACTGAAGTCGGGCTCTCCCGAGAACATGACTAGCTTGCCAGAATTTGCATCCGTAGTTGGGGAGTGGCTGAAGTCATCCCCTCCAGAGAATGCGATGGCTACCGCAGGATGATTTTCAGACGACCGAACGTGGAAGTTAAGGACGGTGATCGCAACTACACCAACAAGGATAACGGCTGCTGCACCAATGGCAATGAGTGCAGAGATGCTGAGGATGATTCTTTTGTGACCAAGAGTTGAAGGTAATGAAGGAGAAGCAGAGTCGGAAGATGAGTTGGGGTTGAGAACAATGGGTTTTGGAAGGACACCAGGGCAAGATTTCTTGACAATGGAACCACAAAGAGAGGGATTTCCAGCCAAAGAGGAAGGGGAAATTGTGTTGAAAAAGCCACCTGCAGGCAGTTCACCTTGAAGGTTGTTGTGGGAAATGTTAAACAAAATAAGGTTGGGAAGATTGGACAATTGCTTTGGCAGTGCACCACTGAGATTGTTTGTTGATAAATCCACAATTTGAAGATCAGTCAGTTTAGACAATGCTGCTGGTATGGAGCCAGTTAATCTGTTTTCCGACACGTCCCTGCAAAATTCGTGGCATAAGTAAGAGCGACATCGATCGTAATGATAAAAACTCAGGAGAGACATCAGGCTCCCTCACATTCTGCTTGTTTTCAAGCAGACTTGCAGGTGAAAATAGGTAAAAGCACAGTTCAATTCAGCAAAATGAAGGAATCCCACCAAATGAAAATGAAACATAAGAGAAAATACAACTTACAAAGTTACAAGTGACGAACAGTTCCCTATTGACTCTGGAACTTCACCCTCCAGCAAGTTCTTCTCCAGTCTCAATTCTTTCAACGATACGACCTCACCGATTTCTTCGGGAATACTTCCGTTCAACTGGTTCTCACTCAAGTTGAGAAGAACCAAGGCCTTCAGTCGTCCAATACTCTTCGGTGTAGTCCCAACAAGTGAGTTCTTACACAGGTTCAACACCTGCAAGCTACTTAACATCCCAATCTCGGGTGAAATTTCACCAGAAAATGCATTGTGAGATAAATCTAAAACTTGAAGATTAACAAGTGCTTTTCCCACTGTTGTAGAAAGAGAGCTTCTTTTGACATCAGAAGGCAACACATTTTGAGAACCCAGCTTCAGCATCCACACCGGAATAACGCCGGTGAGAGAACTATGGCTGAGATCCATGGTTGAAAGGTTTTGAGAAGGAACTATGGACTCTGCCAAGCTACCAGTCAAACCATTTTCAGAAAGATTCAAAACCTTCAGATTTTGAAGATTCCCAAATGAACTTGGAACCTGACCAGAAAATCTATTTCCTGAAAGGTCCAAGACTTCAAGGCCTTCCATTTCACCAATCCATTCAGGAACCTTCCCTTCAAATAAGTTCCTTCTCAAATTAAGATTACTGCATAAACTAAGCTTCTGCATTGTCGCCGGAATGTCACCGGAGAAAGAATTCTCACCGAGATCAACAGACCTCAAGAGCAAACAACTCCCAATCCCATCTGGGATCTGCCCAGAAAACCGATTCTTCCCCAAATTAATACCTCGCAAATTATTCATCCCCTTCACCTCCTGCGGAATTTCCCCTTCCAAAACATTGTCAGACAAATCCAAAGACCGAAGCCCGGTCAAGGACCAAATCGCAGAAGGTAACAAACCAGAAAACTGATTAGAGGATAAGTTAACCGCAGCAAGACTAGAACAAGAACCCAAACTTTCGGGGATTTTCCCGGAAAGTTTGTTGTTAGCTAAAGAAATTACTCTCAACGACCCACATTGCCGGAAGAAATCATCCGGAATCGTCCCGGAAAAACCGTTGCCGCTCAAGTCGACCAGCCGGAGATTTTCGAAGCGAGCATTATTGGGGCTTAGATTTCCGGTGAGATTATTGTTCGAAAGAGATAGTTTCCGAAGAAACTGCAGCTGAAGAAGGCCACGGCCGAGCCTGCCGGAGAGAGAGAAGCCGCCGAGGTCGAGTTCAACGACTCTATTGGATCTGGGGTTGCATTTTACACCAACCCAATTACAGGGGCTATCGTCATCTTCATTCCAAGACGCGAGTTTCCCTTCAGGGTCTTCAATGTCGGCCTTGAACACTATCAGACCCAAAACGTCGTCGTTCAGAGGTGGGTTCAGAGATCTCACGAACACTGGAGCCACGAAGAAGACGAAGAACAAAACGAAAAACCCCCCCAGTAGCTTTTTCATCTCCAAAAATGCCAGCATTCTCCGCTACCAAAAATTCAAATAAACCCCAAACCCATGCCAAAGCTCCAAATCAATATTTCCAGCTACAAGAGCTCGAGAATTTTCATCACAGGAACGGAAAAACGGCAGAAAGGAAACGACAAATTTTGGGTTCGAACGGCTAGATTTGGGAAGTTGGGTTTCTTCGAATCACATCAAGGGAAGGAAATAGCAAAATATAAAGGCCCCCCTCGTGAATTAACGAAGAAGAATGTGTTTTACAGAGCTTGAATCTTTTGAAAATGGAAGCAACCCCCAGTAACAAACGCCAAATAAATTCCTTCAGCTCAAAGCAGAGTATATAGCAATATAGCTTCTGAAGTTTCTCACTTTTCTCTGAAATTGAGCTGTGGGAGAGAATAAATTCAGCGGAGTTTCTATTGTTTTATCAACGGGAAAAAGCGGAGTGGGGCGCAGAGGAGACGAGATGAGGTCTCCATCAGTACAGATTTGTGGACACGTGGCTGTGCCAGAGTGGTATGGCCTCCGATGTGGCAAACACGTAGTCCTTATCAGCAAAATGCTTTTGACATTGTGGAATACGTGGCACCTTCTCATTAGCTGGACTTGGAATGCGACTTCGAGACGAAATACTCGAACGACCCGTGTTTTGTATTTAATTACTGTGCTGCCACTCCAACCAATTTTTCGACCCGTTGCCATCACAAAATTGCTGAGGGGGGAAATTAATGGGAAATTAACAGAGATTAGAAGACTGAATTAATCATTAATTGGTTTCGTAACGAATTTTTTTCCATTTATAGTTCGAGAGAGGGAGGTTTCAACTTACTTTTAGGCCGGTGGGTAACATTGAGTATTCGGATGCTGGTAGTTTTGTAACGATTAAAACAGTATAATATATTTATATATCAACTTTAAATCAATTTGAAACGAGTTTAGTGGACAAGACATATTAAACTATTGATGAGGAAAAGTCCAGTACTACAAGAATGGATCTCACACCATTTTTAATAAGTGCCGACATGACAAATAACAAATAGAATGGAGTATGGTATACCGTAAATTTTCCCTGATTTGATTCCCACCCGTTACACTCGTTGAACTTTTAAATAATGTTATGTTAGTTTTTTTTAGTACTATATGTGGGGTGGAGGATCGAACTCACAGCCTGTTGATGAGAGATATATGTCAATTATCATTGAGTTATGTTCGCTTTCGCAAAAATTATATTAGTTTTTTACAATTTTATGGATAAGTTTTTCACATATTTGAATTTTTAGTCAAATTTCAAAAACAAAAAATTCCTTTTCGAATTTTTTTTTCCCAGATTTGACCTAGATTTTGGAGATGTGTATTAAAAAAACTATATTAAATACAAATAGGTGAAAGCTTCTAAAAGTAATTTAAAAAATAGAAAATCAGAAATGAAATAACTATGAAACGTATGTCTATCAATTTAAACTAAAAAGTGTCTAAATAAGTCATCTATGTTATTAAACTTTCAATTTTATATCCAATGAGTATTTAAATTTTAAAAAATATCTTATAAGTCATAAATTAACTTAGAAATGTATCATATAAATCCTTGAAAGTTTAAAGATTTATTAAACACATTTTTCTTAATTAAGAGATTTATTAAATGTAACCTGAGAAATTTAATGCAATTCATAATTTATCTTATATTTTTAACATTCTATATAGTTTTATAATATCTATTTTGATTGATACAATAAAAACGTAAAATAATATTTAACAATTACGAGTGACACTAGCATGAACCTAGTTTAACAGTAATTGATGGAAAGATCGTCCATTTATCTCCAAAAAGAAATAATGAAATCAAGAAGAAAGGGTGGCAGATTAGGTAAAATTGAGGAACTTGGATGTGAAAGTTCGAGGGGGAAAAGGAGTTAGTTGCTTTACTGGGAAAATAAAGCTGAAGGAAAAAGAAGAAAGTGGTGGGTGGGAAATGAGAATAGTGAGCGGTGTGAGGGGTAGAAATGGCAATTTACAAAATAAGTGCAATAAAAGCAAAGTGGATGGAGAAAGTATGGTGGCGGTGAAGATGTGATTTTTTTAGAAAGTTTTTTAGTTTAGTTGGGATTTGTCTCGTTTAGGGTTTGTAGTTTGTGAAAAATAGTGTATCAATCTTGTACATAGATTTTAGAAGCTAGTATAATTTTCACATTTTAATTCACTAGATTTCAGTAGTTTGGAATCATCCTGCTTTATTTTATACTTAATTTTGAAATCAGTCGGTAAAGAGTCAAACAAAATCCCACATTAATTAAGGTAAACAGTTATCCATAATATATAGATTAAAATAATTATCTTCACCTAATACGAGACTTTCACATTAATTATCCCGTCACTTAAAAGGAGGCAAAATAGTTGCTTGAGCAGCTTTGAATTAAATGCTTCCCCAAGGTATAGGGGACCCCTATATTTCCAGCCCTACCTCTCCTCAATACTCTCCTTTTTGCTTCCTCTTATTTAATGTCATGCCACCATCTTCTCCTCATGAATTAAAATTTCCCCCTCCATCCCTATTATATATATATATTTTGTGCCATCTTTAATTCCTACCTACCCTTACTGTATTTCATAAATCCATAATTAAATTCCACATTCTCATTTTCTTCTACACCCATATTTCTCAATCTAATGAATGATCTTTGAGTCTCGACTATAGAGTGCATGAAGTTATTATTGTAATTCTATTTTTGTCTATTTTTTCGAATTTTACACTTGTCCTATATTTCATTTTTATTACTTCGATTAGATATCTATAAATGAATTAAGTTTGCATCTACCCATCAATTTAAATTTTTTGATTAATTGGTGGTTTATTAATGTTTACGGTAGTATTAGAGTAGGAGGTAATATGTGTTGTTTCCTCCCTATTTTTTTTTTTTTTATTTTCATTATTCGACCTTTGTGCAATTTTTCAAGCTCACAAGTGAGCGAGAGTTTAGATATCCATAAATGAATTAAATTTATCTCTATCAATCAACGTAAGTTTTTTGGTTGATTGATGGTTTATTTATATTGAAGAATTTTTATTCAATTAAATATAGTATCGATGTGGGGATGTGAGATTGAACATCTGATCTCTAGATAAAGAAACAGAATGCTTTAACTACAACGTAGCGCTATAGCCTATAAGGAGAAACTTTTTCCATTTTACCCTTTTATTTTTAATTTATTGTAATTCTCTTTAGTTTTTCCTTTTCATTTACTCTTTTAGTTCATTTTAATTTTGTAAAATTTAAAATTTTGTACTGTTTTTATTTTTAATAAAACCAAACATCATTTTCCACGGCTAATAAAATGTCTATACATTTCATTTTTGAAAATTTCCACTACAAGATCGAATTAATTATTAGTAATTGTGACAATATGTATAAATTGCATTTTTCTAATTATTTTTATTTTAACACAACTTTTAATACAAATTTACAGTTCCACCTCGATAAATTTAGTGAGTGAAATTTGTCCTGCCAAAATCATAACGGAAATGAGTGATACAAAATGAAAATGAAGAGACCAAATTGATCAAAAGTACACATACCAAAACAGATGTTTTAAAAGTACATTTCCTAAAATAAACATAAAAAATTACAGAGTATAAGAGTTGAAATAAACATTTTGAAAGTTCATGGACTAAAATAGTATTTAAACAAAAAGAAATCGAAAATAAAAAAATATTATCGCATAGGTTAGAACGTTGAATCATGTATGATATGATTGATAAATATAATTTTGGTGAAGCCAAACCATCATTTTCTAAGTTTGGCTGTGAAGCACATAGAAAAGAGTACTCCTTTTTCTAAATATACCTCCTTGTTGGTTTGTTTGTTTTTAGGGCTGTATTTATCTCTTTTGACTTTATCTTAAAAGTTATGCACATTTTCCACATCATCCAAAAGGAATCCCCAATTCCTTTTTCTGCATCTTAACAAATACCCTATCTTAGTAGGCTTGGGATTCAAGTTTTTGAGCCCCACTACACTCAATTTTCCATTGGATCGTCATTTAATCAATGATTGTTTAAGCATTTAGATTTGATATCTATAAATAAAAATGTACGTATCTAGTAGTAAATAGGTCATGACGTGTAGGAGTATAGTATAATTTAACTTATATTTTGAAGCATAACTCAACCGATCAATATATCGACACGTCTTAAATATCATATGTTCGAGCTCTCCTCTCTAAAGTATCTACCTAATTAAATATTTCATAGTTACTTTAAAATAAGTGGTTTTTCCTGATTTCTAAAGATATTCGCAAATACATGATTTTGAAAGGTTAATGGGGTGAATCGGGTATAATTCATATTATTCCGAGATTTAGATTCATGTGTTCTTTTTATGAATAATTATTTAATACGATAATTAAATTACTTTGACATATTTGCATAAAATAAAATAAAAAGTATATATTTATGACGTCAATTAAACCTTGGAGTGTAATATTAATCTAAGCCCCATAATGATTCATAGAAGTTGGATCTCATCATTTTTCATTCTGGTAGCCGACATGTCGTATCGTAATCGTAACTAGCTTTTTTTTTTTTTGTTTTTAATAAAAACATTTACTAGTACTATTTTCTCTTTTTTGAAAGTATGTCGTAAGAGCCAAAAAAAAAAAAAAGTGGCATTTCTTTTTTGTTTTTTTCAAATGAAAACTGCCACCAACCATTTGTCCGAAAATTAAAAAATGGCACAAAGGAATAATTTTGGAGGGAAATCTGCCCTGATCTTTTCTTGAATTATTATGTATTTTTCTTTCCATTTTTATTTTTAAATTATAAATAAAAATTATAGCTTATTCAACTTTTAAAATTTTAATTACAAATATATCTATTTTTTTGGGATTGGATTATTTGCCTCTATGATTGTAATATGGATATGTCTTTGTGTGATGACAGTGATTATTATATGAAAGTTCCGGCTCATCTAAAAAAATAAATAATTTTTTTTACATATATAAGAATTCACATGTTTACATGAGATGTGATAAATAATTAGTGAATAAATGTCAAGATGTTCGATACCATTGAATACCCATCTAAAGACATATTTGAGCCATTTGGATGCCCATGATGGTAGGTGGGTGTTTTCATACCCTAGTCACGACCATTTATAATTGACATATATATTCATCTAGAGAAAATTTTCGATGATTTTCGACGAATTTATTAAAGTTGGAATATACGATTTTAGAAACTAATTCTGTAAATGTGTTAGATAAATAAATTATTAGCACAAAAAATTTATTTTTTAAAAAATAGACAAAATAGTTCTCAAATGAAAGATCTCTTTCGCATGCTTGAAATTGTACTTGTAATTATATTGAACTCACAAATTCTTCTTCTTTTTTTTTTTTGAAAAGAGGAAAAAGAAAGAAGAAGAAACTAGAAAGTTATAATTTGTCAGTCGTATTTAATTTTTTAATCATGTCAATATCTATAAAAAGAAAAAAGAAAAGAAACAAATACCAACGAAATTCTCGTACTTTGAGAAAATAATAATAATTTAATAAAAAAATTTCCACGCCCATGCCCATTGCCCAAACAGAGACGTCGGAGAACGTAGCGGGACGGCGTTGAACAGAAAGTCAAAGTTAATCCAGGGAATAAAAGAAGGGGAAATTTTCAGTGGTGGGCCCCACTTTCAAAAGGGACAACTCGGATGGCGTGAACAAACGGCGTGCAATTGACGCCGACAGCCTGGTGCGCCGTTAGGGCTCTTCCAGAAATCGAGGATCCGAGTTTCAATGACTGCGCAGGAATGTGGCAGTTGGCGGGGCCCGGGTCGGGTTTTTAACCCATGGGCATTGCTACATTTGTCTGATCGTCTACCCCGGTGGAGGGACGGCGGGCGGCGGAGAGATTTGCCGGAGAAAGAGAGAAACGAGGAGAGAGAATGATTATAGAAAAATATGATTGCATGACTTCCACCGATACTGCGAGACTCGGACTGAGAATGACTCAACGGGTGATAGCACATGCAAGCCAGAACACACACCGATACTAAAGTTAGAGTTAGTAGCTGATATAATTAAATTGGAGAGAGAATATCTCAAAATAGAGTGAATGAGCTCTATTTATAGACGACTTCTCTGACAATATTTCCCACAAGACTTTAACAACTCTTTAAGGTGGCAACGAATCACAGCATATTGTCATGAAGTTTGTCGGAAACTGTAGCTGAGTCGAGACGAAGCTGATTAGTTCAACCAATAAATGAGAACATATTTCCAGGAAGCTTGATCGGTTCGGCCACACAAAGCGACGACTCGGTTCTAGGAAATAAAACCGAGGTGATGAAACCTAAAGCTTATCAATGAAAGTTACATGTAATTCTCATCACTCAACCAATGCGTGCCACGTGTATGGTGTGAATCACCTCCAACATGTTAGAACAAATTGGAAACGGATTACGGTAACAATAAATAAAAAACTTGTTTCTAAAATTTATATATAATTTTGAGAATATTTTTAAAAAATGAGATCCAAGATTCATAAATAGTTGTCAAACGATTTTGATCTCTTAATAAAATCATAAACCAAAAACAGAAAATGAAAATATTATCAAATAGACTCTTAAATATGAAGTATTTTAGAGATGATTTAAAATAATTTTACAAACTTTGGAAATGTGTCATTTAAAAACTTCACAAACAAATAAATACTTATTTCAAATATCATACGAGATCACACGTTTATTTCGTCCATGTTAGTTACAATTTTCTTCTCATTGGAGGCAGTAGCATAAATGATAAATCCAGACAGCAACATGACAGCCCATCTTCACGGTTACTTTTACTTTTGTTTATTATTCTCACCTATTTTACCAATAGTTTGTTTCAAAAGTTTATTTTGGCATTCTTTTAATTGCCTCAATAGCCATTGGACTTACAATGGTCATATTACAAAGATAGTTATTAACTTTCTTTTTTTTTTGGTTGAGTGGAGGATAATTTAGGATGAAATAATATAAACGTTAGACGAATCTTAAATCAATTTATATTCACTTAAGTTACTTTTACGAAATAATATTGAGAAATATATAAAAATAGTGAAATGTACTTTTCGTGAGTAATTGAAGTGAAACCCTAGATGATTTAAGCGATGGCAGATAATAACTCTTCTACTTATCACTAATGGTTAATTAATTCCAAAAACTCCAAATCAATTTAGAATCAACTCAACCAAAGGGTTAAATTAATAGATGACTTTGATGATCAAAGACTATGAGCTAAGGAAAATTAATTTTTTACTCAAGGTTTTGAACACTCCACAATCAAAACTAGTCAACTTTACCTGGATGTTCAACCATGCAATCCTAAACCAATAATTGTGAATAGATAAGTCTCATCTTCCCACTTACATTTTAACGTTACTCAAATTTAACCTAAGATTAATTAAATTGAAATAATTTAGGTTTTAAATAGCCTTAAAACCAACAATTTACTATATCAATTAACCCTAATAGTGACAGTTATGGGAAGGATTAAAGAGAAGCATGAATACAACTTAGTTGTAAAGACATCTTTATCTTTTTTTAGTACAACGTGTGAGGATGAAGATCGAACTTACAATCTCTTTGTTTGAGATATATGCCAATTATCACCTTATCTATGCTCGTTGTAAAGACATTTACTCTTTTATTTTGGGATAAAAAATTTAAGTTACCACCCTCTATATTTTCGTTATATTGACAAAAACACTCTAGAATATGAAACCGGCTATAACGTCCATATGATATGTTGTTTTATACTTCTCGAAATTTGGCCAAAATCCTAATATTTGTATGTCGAGATTGTGGGCCCAAGAGAATATGGGTTCAGATCCGCCGCATGTTTAACGTATTGGGCCGCTGGACGATAATTGGGCCGAGATCAGGCACTCGGCCTCGGTTTGTGATTCGCCAACCCTCCGTCCGCATACGAGCAAAACCGTCCAGCACTAGAGCTAGTTATTTTCATATTTATTGTTCTTTTCAAATATATATATTTCATATTTTATTGTTTTGATAACTAATATTCTAAAATAAAAACGTTAGTCATTATTACTTTAAAAAGGCTTTTATATGTAATATTTCTAATTTAAAGTCTCTTCAACAATAAATATAAAAATGGGGATTAAATTTCTAATCTATTGAGAATAAGTAAATGTATTAATATTAAGTTCAGTGATTTAAAGTTTTTTTCAAGACAATAAAGATAGAAATGGATGATTCAAACTCTAATCTTCAGAGAACGAACAAGATTCATTAATGCTAAGCTATGCTCAATTTTCCATTAATAATCTAAAGTCAATCACCGTCTTACTAACATTGTTTTACATGTGATAAACTTAATGTTAGTTTGATTGACATGCACACTATAACTCTTCTAGGTTGATCACATGATTATTGTACGACATTCTTCAAGTTAGATGTAATGCTATTTTAAAATACATATTTATTTGTTCATCTGAGCGTAGCTCAACAGCTTTTAAACATATATCATAAATCAAAAGATCAAAAGTTTAAATCCATACCTTACATTTTTTTGTTGAACTAAAAAAACATATATATTAAGATTTCACTGGACCGGTTTACCTTTACTTTGACATTTCATCATGAATTTCGAATGGATTAGATTAGAACTACCAATAAAATCAACAATTAACTATAATTGATCAATGATTGAAATACAAAGTTATGTTGTCCAATAATTTTTTTTAATATCGGCCAACTTACGTGCACCTCGATTAATTTAACGAGGTAACTGTCTGACTCTACAACATCTGGTGTCGGGAAACACATAGTTACTAATTCCTAAGGTAGGTGACCATTATGAAGTCCAATCATTTTTTTAGTTCAATAACATGCAAGATCCAGATTCGATCCTCTAATTTTTTAATAAATAATATTTGTTTGCCATAATATTTAAAATAATTTTTTAATAAATGATTAACTTATTTTAAAGGGAAAAGGTTTCAAATGATGCTAATTGTATTTTCATTTTAAGAAACAAAATAACAATTTAAAAATGTAAATGACAAGTTTACATTCCGCACATGGGAAACAAAAAAAGAGTAGTATTGGCCATTGAGAAAAAGTGTCTAATTCGATCCTGAAAACACGTGGAGCGTTGCGATTTGGAAAAGGTGATATCCACGTCATCAGAAGAATCAGACGGCTGACAAATGATTCCCGGTTCACATGATGGATGGAACCGGATCCATCTTATAAAAACTTCCTGGTCTCTGTAATTGTATTAGGTTTGCCATTGGAATTTGTTTAGAGGCAAAGGAATTGAGAGAAGAAGAATGGCAGGCGAATCGACTTTGTTCAAGTTCTTGAGCCCAACACGCCGTCTCCAACCTACCGACATCAAAGCCGCCGCCGGCTGGGGTGTCGCCGCTGCCACAACTGCTCTGTGGCTCATTCAGGTTTTTTTTTTCTTTCTCTAATTCCTCGATCTCTACTGTCACTTCTGGTATTCGAAGATTTATATCGTGAATCTTTTGACTTTCTTCGATTTGTAATTTGCATCTATCTTCTGAAAGTTTATCATCGATCTTGTTGTTGGCTTTTCCGCGTTCATAATTCTTGCTTCTGGTGTTGGATGAGTTCCGGTGGCGTATACGTGATTTCTATTTTCTGATTTTCTCAATTCACTGTCGTGAACATATATCTTTATTATAGTGATTATGGGATTAGCTTTCATTTTCAGCTGGTCATTATCAGTTGAGATCTGGAAGAAATGGATTCCTATACCTAAGTATTCCTCATTGATGAGGAGCACAGGGTGTTATTTGTTTATTTATTTTTACTTGTTTTCTTTTTCATTTTTCTTCTTTTTTTGTCATTGATCGAGCAGAAAACGATGGACTCTTTGTTTATCAAGGCTCTTGGGGTTTCTAGATACAGTGTTTTAGTTCTTCAGTCTTCCGTAAGAAAAGCGTTTCTATATTTGTTTGACAATCATTGCTTATTTTCTCTCTAGCATGGAAGTAAAATTGAAAACAAACAGTCGGAGTTTTATTTTCTCTTCCATATTCAAAATACTCTCTGATGACAACAGAATGAAGTAACTTAAAATGCCGTCAAAGACATCCCTTTTCATCGACATCAAAGTTTTAGAGTTTCTAAAATTTTGGAGTAGGTTCTCAACAAAGAAATTTTTTTTTGTAGTAGGTCATCGACTCGTCCTGGGCCCAAGACCCTACCTGAGCAGAAGTAATGATATACCCTGTGCTGTTTCTATGGTTCTTCTTAACTCCCAATTAATTTTATGACTATACTCTGGTTTGAACTGTGGTTTAAACCATTGATGAACTTTCTTCCAGTACCTGCTCCTAAGTTTCCATTGATGCTGCCACAGATTCCTAACTGTTATCAACACTTTCGAACACTATTTGGTGTTATGCTAATAACTTTGCACCCAAGGTTCTGTCATCAGTACACTGAAACGGGTGAGAGCCTTTCCGTCAAAGCTTGCTACTGATGTCTTCAACTCCTCAGCATCTGGAATTCATTTGATTGTAAAGTATTCATCTGCTCGAAACACCATCTTCTCCCATTTCAAATTCTCATCTTTAACAAACCACCTTCTCTAGCGATGCTATGCTCCAATGTTTATTCTATCATAGGAAGCTTTACAAACCAATTCTTAAGAGTCTAGATCACATGACATTTATGCTATTACGAAATTCAAATTTGATCTCCCTTCTATCAAATCAATCCACTGTGCTATTCTGCTATGTTCTTTCCTCTCGGGATCCCAAAAATGGAGGGCTCTGATATCGGGGCCTATAGTTCCTATACTACTACTAGTGGATTAATGACTAATTATCAATTAGAAGATAGGAGATTTGGTTGATGGGGGGATGGTTTTATTAACTTTTCCTCTTTCTATGCTCCTCTTGTTCCCTTTCTATATGTTTAGTAATTGCCCCAACTTCCCCACTCTAACTAACCAAGACAGTTACATGACTGCCTTTCTCTTTTACTGATCTGGTTCACTGCCGTCTTTTCTTTCCTTTACCACCAGAGGCCTGGTAATTTTATTACTCTTTACAAAGTAAGCAAAATGGTCATTTGTTAATCGGGACGACGGGACTCCTTTTGAGCGGCTGATTTTTCTTTTCTTTTTTATTTTATTTTATTTTAAATATGCACTTGTATTTCTTTTCATTTTTCTTAATGAAAGAATCTTCTCATAAAAAAACAAAACAAAGTATGCAAAATGCAGGAAACTCTAATAGGACTGTATTTCTGGCCTTTGTAGATACTAGATGGAGCAATTTTTTTGTTTGCAGAGTTCCTTCATTACCTTTGATACTTGCTGACTATAGGGATTTTTGTTTCTCTTATGGCATTTTATGGAGAATACATTATCTTCTTTTTAGCATTTTTCTTTATTGAAAATATTACATAACAAATAAAGGAGATGAGACTTGAACCTACAACAGTTATTGGTGCCTAACCATTTAAACTATGTTCAGACTTGGCACATTTTAGTACTAGGATTGTTTTAGAATATCTTTTCTTATCCCATAGAAGAATGGTTGTCGTTTTCCTACTTGGAAATGCTATACAGATACTAGAGAAAAGTTAATTATGTTCATTTTCCCCGACTGTTTTGAATTTTTGGAATGTTCATCTCTCGTTCAAAAAGTCTGTGCCAATTAATCTTTTACTACATGTTATTTTCTTTGTAAAATAAAAGGGAGCCGTTTGTATTATGCTGGAGCTTTTAGTTCTAATATAATATTCTTGAAGAGAAAATGAACTGTATACAATCTTTCCCCCATTGTTGAGGTTCCTCTGTGGTGGCATTTAAATATGTTCCAAATCTTACCGTTCCTTCTCTTTTGAATGCCATCGCAGCCATTTGATTGGATCAAGAAAACGTTCTTGGAGAAACCACAAGACGCATGACTTGTTATTTGAAGATTCACCACAGTTTTTGTTAATAAGTATCAGTTGATTGCCGCGAATGGGTAAACTGCAGAGTTCATTGGAATAACATGTTTTGTAATGCACTCTGTTTTGATTAAACTGAGTTCTTCCTATTGCTCCAACATTTGAAAATTTATTGTTAAGCTCAGGTTCATATGTTTCCTTCCCCTATCTACTTTTATTTTCCAGGACGTTTTCCTCCGTCGCACACGGTTTATTCACTACTCGACGTAGTTGCTAACCCGGGTATCGGTGGAGGTTTCTGACATAGTGATTAGGGTTGGAGATTCGATCTTCGATCTTTTGGTCGGTCTCTTTCTATAAGATACAGAAGTCTCCCTACCATATGGCTTAGAGAACTAAACTTCTGTTATTAGATATTTAACTTGATTTTTTAAATTATTTTTTCATACCATTTAAAAATTAAATATGGGAATTTTAATTGAATTTCGGCGGAATGATAAATTTATTTTAAAGACTGTCATCTTTACTTGGATGACATAAATTTAATCTTTAACATACGGAAAAGATAAACAAATAGAAAACGGGTGTTAATTATTTCTTAGATTTTTTTAATTATATATCATTCAATAGTTTATACTTAAATCAACAAACATAATACTCAATTTGCAACTACTCGAACCCTAACGGTGCATTCTACATTGCCTTCTCCACATAAATTTTTACTTATTTGTCATTATTATCTTAAAAATTTAAGTATTATGATTATATTTAAGTATTTATTTTCAACAATTCAAGAATTGGAGGTTTTCCTTACTCTTCTTTTTTTGGGAGAATATAATGGGAGTCCTTGAACAGTCGAATAACATAGCTTTTATTAATGAATAATATAACATACTACTGAATATTCACTAAAACCAATATTAAAACAGCAAATTATTTAAAATGCAATCTAATGATCTTTGATTGGTGAAAGAAGACGACTTGTAAAGACAGAAAACTGCGAAACCAACGGTTTGAAGAAAACGACGTCGTAACAATTAAGAGTACAATTCAATTACTGAAGGTTAATGACCGAGTGAAATACCTAAAACCCCCTTACCTTTTTCCTTCTGCCTACGGATAAATAGGTAAATTTAAAAGCCCTTTTGACCTGTTCTATCGCTCTTGGATCTTACCATTATCCTGTAGTCCACGTGTTTCGACAGCAGCCGTCCGATCTGGCGCCTCTCTTGCTTCGTCTACCCTTATACCTCATCCCCAATGCCTTGTTTCAATTTCTCTACACTCTCCGCCGTCTCCCTGCCGAAAAAGGGGATTTTCCGGAGCCAATTGATTTTCCGTTCTATTTTTCTTGTCGTTTTTCTTTGCTTTAGTGTGCGACTGCGGGCGTTTTTGGAGCCGGCGGTTCAGATCTCTGTAAGTGTTGCTCATTCGAAATCGATCGTTTGCCATCGGCAGGGCGATATCTTTCGATTGATGGTATTCTTTTGCTTGTTCATTAAGAAAAGGAGTCAAATTTTGATGTTAATTCTGCAATCCTTTTTTTTTTTTTTGGTATGCGTGTGTTTGTATCTTTCCGCAGTATTTGTTGTTGGGATCTGATCATTTGCTCTTTTCTTCTCGTTCGAATGTGGGGGATAGATAATATAAAATTTTCAAGTTGGCGGGTGATTCGATGGAGAATGAGCTGGTGGAATTGTTTGAAGCGGCGAAGAAGGCTGCAGATGCCGCAGCAGCTCCATCAAATGATGGGGGAGCGGAGGAAAGTCGTTGCCTAGATGCCTTACGGCAGCTCAAGAAATTTCCTGTTACTTATCAAATCCTTGTTTCCACTCAGGTTTTCTTCTCATTAGACTTGATAATCGTTTCTTTTTCTAGACGACTAGTTCATAATATCATGCATGATTCTTATTATGAATTAAGCCAAAATTTCATCGGTTCCATAACATGCTGAGTTCACTTTATTTCATCTGTTATTCGAGATTGTTCACTTAATGATATCAATTCATTTGTGACCATTCCAAGTTTTTGGAACATAGGTCTGGAACCATAGTTCTTGATATGTTTTCTTTTCTGGAATTTCTTTAATCCCTGTTCCGGGTAATTGAGGTCCATTTGCCTGTGTTGATGACTCCAATATATTGCATTCTGTAGGTCGGGAAGCGCCTTCGGCACCTCACTAAACACCCCAAGAAGAAAATACAGGACTATGCATCTGACCTGATTGAGATGTGGAAGGAAATAGTTATCAAGGAGACTAACAAGAATAAGAAAAATGGAAACGGCAATTGTAAAGAGTCGCCTAAAATTGGTTCTCCCAGTGCAGAGTCTGTCAAGGTGGAGAAGTTTCAAAAATCATCTTCCATGAAGGTTGAGAGAGTTTCCAAGGTTGAGCAGTCCGATAGGAATGGCACCACGAGCTCTGTAAAATATTCTCGATCAGAAAGTGTGATCTCGGAGAAGAACATTGTCAAGGTTGAGAAAACTGATTCATTGGAGAAGGTCAAGGCTGAAAGGGTGGTTAAAGAAGAGAAGAAAATCTCAATAGATAAGAGACCATCAAGTGGCACTGCTGCACCTCCAAAGCTTACATCAATGATCAAATCAAAAGATGCTGCTCGAGACAAAATAAGAGAACTTCTTTGTGAAGCTTTCTCCAAGGTTCCTGGCGAGGCCGATGAAGATGTTATAGATGAGGTCAATGCAAGCGACCCCGTCCGTGTTGCTGTTTCTGTAGAATCCGTGATGTTTGAGAATTGGGGAGGTTCTACCGGGGCACAGAAGGCCAAGTACAGATCTATAATGTTCAACCTCAAGGATCCCAAGAACCCAGATTTCCGGAGAAACGTTCTTGTTGGACATATCAAGCCCGAAAGGCTAATTAATATGAGCACAGCCGAGATGGCAAGCGATCAGAGGAAACGTGAGAATGAAGAGATTGAACAAAAAGCTTTATTTGACTGTGAGCGTGGAGGAGCTCCGAAAGCTACTACCGATCAATTCAAATGTGGTCGATGTGGTCAACGCAAGACGACCTACTATCAATTGCAGACGCGGAGTGCCGATGAACCTATGACTACATTTGTAACTTGTGTAAACTGCAATAACCATTGGAAGTTCTGTTGAGTTTCTCGTGAGCTGCTGAAAATGTTATTTACTGAGCTGCTGCTAGTGTTATTTTGCCTTGACACTGCTGCAGTCTGTAATCTCATTTCACATTACATTTAGAACTTAGGAGTTCTCTACCCTAGGATTTATAAGGACTAATTTGTTGAGAAATTCAGTGTACAAACTTGTTTATTTGTTATTTCCTTTGGTATTTGTCCGAGTTTAATTCTTCTCTTCTAAGTAATTTACGTTCAGTTTCTGTTGGAATTTTGGTGCATGGTGTTTTCAGTTTGCACCCCAGTTGGTTGAATTAAATGATCTTATTAACCTAACATTCAACATATAAAGGATCTCCGCGGAACTGAATATTCTACATTGAATTGAATTCCAATAATATATACATATTCCTAATGATTAACAATATGAAGGGCATTTACCCACATTGTAAAGAGGGGGCCATATGCTGATAATGAAACCAATAAATAGCTTTATTCACGTTCCTTCTGAGCTTCTGAACCAAAATAAATTATACTCTTAAGAATAAAACATCCTACGCTGTATGCTCTCTGAGTCTCCTTTCAGCTGCCATAGCAGCAGCCATGGAAGGTGCCAAATGCCTCAACGTTTCACTTTCCTTATCATCACTGTCCCCTAATGGTGATGCTTTGGACGCAAACAGAGATTCGACTTCTTTAAGCGTCAAAAATGGCTGGTCTTGGTTCTTGGCATTTCCAGTGATGAAGGAGGAGTTCTCTCTGCTTCTGTTTAGCTTGTGTATGCTCTCTTCCACTGTGTCTTTAACCTACAAAGACCCCAAAAGAGTGAGAAGAAAATATTTAGATATTTCTTAGTGAAGATTGTAGTAGTCTAATCATTTAGGCTAAAGATTTTTCTTTGACATGTATGAAACACCAAGTTTTGATGAGGGGCTGAAGACGAGTGCATCATGATGGATCGTTTCTATATGTACATAATAATATGCATAACTGTAAAAAGAGAAAATTAGGTACATACTATAAACCGGTGAACGAACGTCTTATTTTCCTGTCCAATTCGGTGTACTCGGCTAATTGCTTGTGCTTCAGCAGCTGGATTGAGCAGTGGTTCAACAAGGACAACATGTTGAGCTTCTAGAAGGTTCAGGCCATTAGCTCCATGCTGGATCAAGAGCAATAAAACTTGAGCGGATTTTAACTCTGGCACCTGTGCCCGTTTCTTGTGATTTTCTTTTGCATTGATCTTCTGTCCTCTAAATTCACTAATGGCTGTTTGTGATTTTCTGCATTTGCAAAGACCAATCATCAATATTAATGGATAATGCAGACGAACTAGGAACCATAAAGATGGAGGGGGTCGAAATGAGGGAAAACAAATATATAGAGGTAGTTTTCCACTCTTGTTCGGAATTTGAGCCATTCAAATTATCATACTATCATCATCTCACCTGCCTCCTTTCATCCTGATAAAGGTAATACCATTGGCAGCAAAGGCGTATTGCAAAACATCAAGAACATCATTCCAACTAGAGAAAACGAGAACTTTTGCTTTGGAATCTGTATACTTGATCCACAAGATTCGTCTTACAACTGCTTCAATCTACAGAAGGTCGTACATAGTAAGTATGACTGCAAAACAGGCATGGACAAATGATAGAGAGACTAACACGATGTAGTTTTTGTTTTCTCTATGTTCTTATTTTGAACAAAAATAATGATAAAACAACTAGATTAACTGGTAAAAATGAAGATAGGCATGTGTTGGGAGATAATGTCCTCACGTGTCGTTCGCTCACACAAAGGCAACTGCATGACAACTAGAACTGAAATGAGATGCAATATTTTGAATTTAATGATGCAATCTGCAACACAACATGGAACCATGTCTCTACTATTCAATGCCCAATTCCAAACTAGCCCTCTCTACCGGCAACCCACTCCACGCAGCCTAGCCATCTATACTAGACTATTATCTAGGAAACATGTTAGGGCTCTCTTACCCTCATGTTTCCCTATTTCCTTCCCCACGACACCCAAGAATTCAAACATAAGTTAGATAGGAGCCTTTCGTTTACAACCAGTAAAAGATTGCAAGATCAAGCAGGCTCAACCAATTTTTGCAGTGAGTAAGCTCCAACTAGCCACATCAAAAGCATCAATTTAAGACTAAGCCCTTAACTCAACCAAGAAGTGTATACAAACAGAACAAGAACCTAATCGATTAAATATTGTTCAAGCATCAGACTAGGCAACCGGAAAACTATCTGCACAGCCATAAATTAAAGACGATTAAGAAGCTTTAGGTAGGAATTAAAACCTTTGTTCCATAGGAACCTTGAACTGTGATGAACGTTTCATGCTCCCTGGAAGTTTCGTGCAATGTTGAAGGATCAAGTATTTCATTTTTACTATCATCTGCAAAAGCAATATTACCAAAATCTGTGTGTTGGCGACAGGTTGGGCACATCACCCATTGAGTTTGAATTTTACTATCCTGCAGGGTCTTTTCAGTCATTGCGAACAAACCTGTCAGGAAAAAAGGCCGTTAGAATACATGATGAAGTAACCATTCAGAAATGGATGAAACCACAAGTTGATAGTTTTCAGAAGCAGGAAGCGCACTAGGTTCAAAGATGAATATATAGAATAAGATTTCACCCTCACTTCCGTTCTAAAGGATTTATAAGCACAAAATCATTGAATTTGATATGACTTTTGAAATAAGCAATTAAAAGTACTTTTTTAAGGTGTTTGGAAGTGATTCTGAACTTAAAAAAAAAAAAAACTTAAAGCAATATAGAATGCTAATAAAATGAGAGTTTCCCTTAAAAATACAACTCTCAAAACGAAAATGAGAGTTTCCCTTAAAAAATACCTCTCAAAACAAACTCACTCTAAATGTAAGTGCTGAATCAACTAAATCACATTTTCATCCAGGAATTTGGCAGTTGCATAGATGTAATTATCTTGTGAACTAATGTAGATCATAAAACACATATGCAGGTGACTCAAAAGACGAGCACTGATGTAAAAACCAACACTCACATTTACAGCATATCATATGTCCACATTGAAAAACCATCTTTTGATTGCTTAATTTTTCTTGGCAAACAGGGCATGATTCCTCATCAGCTTTCGGTGTGTTCTCACTTTTTTGTTCCATAGATGTTGACATGATAGCCGGCTCTTGAGTTAACGCTAGATTACTAGAACTACCTAATGGTGTGTTTTGTTTAGATTGCACCAAACCCTGGAAATAATAGAAATTGTGAGTAACAACATAACTATTCTCGATATGAAAACTTCCAATGCACTAAACAGATCTGGAAACATTTTAACCTTCAAATAACGAAGTTTTCCTTTTACACGTGATAACATAGCCAAGGACAAGAACTTATCGCTAGAATACTGGACACTAGCTGCAGGTAGCTCATGTTCACTAATCGCATAAGCTGAGTCGTCATCGTCATTGTCCCTTAAGCATAATCTCGTGGTTGCCATCTTAATTTCGTCATGAGCATTCAAAACTTGAGCTTGAGCAATGGCTAAGGACCTTGCATGTCCATACTCCTTTCGCATGTACTAGACAAATTGAAAAAGAAATCTAATCGTTAAAAATCCAGTAAGTTTTCATCTCAATGTATAATAAATTCTAGGACCAAGAATTGTCTTAAAATTTTAAAATAGTTTATGCCTATATCAACATATAAGATTTAAATATATGTTCCGAACTCTAAGCCCTAAACCCTGATCCTATGAGTTAGCTTGACAACCAAATGTAGTAGGGTCTCGTAAGAATAGTCAAGGTACGCACAAGCTAACCCGAACACTCCAGATATCAGGAAAAAAGAAAGCAAAAAATATCTGTTTGGTGTCTTCTAAATTATAGAAGATCGATTATATGGTTCACCTCTCTATCACGATGCCTAAGTCTTATAAATTAATTAGGGCTCCAAAATATAAAATTAATAAGACGAATTATTTGCTCTAAGAACATTAGAAAGCTCTTCATGCGAAAAATGGTGTCGAGGAATCAGTCATCACAGGACATTTGAAGGGTATTTTTTCTCATAAAATAGAATTTGACCAAATAGTACCTCCAGAAGATGTAGCTGCTTGTTGGCTGCTGCTATACTTTCTTTCCCTAGTTGTGTTTTACAGAAGTTCTTGATAACACCAAGAACGACCTCCAATTCAGAAGGATGCTTACACACCTAAAAATCAGATCAACAACGTACAAATTTGGAACAGGGTCTGTTGCCAGATAATATGAGGGTTGTTAAACAAGAATACATATTTCTTTCTCTCTCTCTCTCTCTTGCTTTTTTTTTTCTTTTTTTTTTAGTTGTTCGACAAAATATATACACTACAAAAATAAGCAATAATTTGAAAGAGAGGGAACCCACTTCAATTTTTTTTTTAAAAAAAAAGAGTACAAGAAATCAAACAGTTCACAATTTCCATCACGAGAAATAAAAAATAATCATATTATAAGCCAGATGTCACCAACCTGGGGCCCCCTTTCTAAGAAAAAAGTAGGTAAAGAAGAAAAACTAACCATAACTTTTTCTCCAACATCTCTTTTGTTAGATTCTTCATATCCAACTCTAGATGAACTTAAATTTTTATTTTGCTGCAACAGACTCCAATAGAAACGATTAAGTGCAGACTTCTTCTTCTGGGCTTCAACTGCCTCTTCAACAGAAGAAACCATTCCTCCTTGTACTTTATTAAGCCTGAAGAGCCTTGCCTCATATTCCTGGAAAAGAAGGAGAGCCTATATTCGTAATGCAAGTCAAAGAGAAAGATTTAAGGTAATTGTACAAATCAGGAAGAAGAACCTGAAATAGTTCGTCTAGTTCACAAAGAACACAAGGTGGTCCATTACTGTCAGCCTGGCAATTTTGACAATACCTAACACGTTCAATATCTTCTTCTTTTGGATTTTCCATCGTCTGATCAATTTCTAAAAGTCGATCAAGCACAACATTCCTAGAAGCTTCCAAAAGATCCAAACCAGTCTGAACATGATACTTTAAAGCATTAATGCTGCGGAAACTGTTATCAAGCTAGGAAATCAATCAGTAATCATGACTGGGGAGAAGGACAAAGTAATGATATAATGCAGAGAGTTTGACATGGTTTACCGGGATCCCACTCTAGATGATCTCGAGTTGTTAATGTTTCCAGATACGGCCTCTTCAATCTTTCTTATCAACTCATGATAGAAATCCTTGTTCTGTTCAGCATGATCAACTGCTTCCAGCCACCAAACTTTGTTAAGACTTTCCCTTTCTCTGAGTTCACTGCAGACCTTCAGTTTGTATTGAACAAATTAGCCATAAAAATTAGTGATATATGTAATACTCATCATGGCTGTACTAAACTAAAGTAGTTTCCAAGTGAAATTAATACACCAAGATTATCCATCGGAAAGAAATAAACTACATTTTAAGCACCCAATGATAAAAAGGATCGATAAGCAACCAAATAGTAGAACCCAAATGGTGATCATACCATCAATCTTTACCACAAAAAAGATCTTACAATGAACTTTATTATGAATGACGATATACATTGTAACAGCCTAGAGTAAAGGAGTAGCACGTAGAAACATACCTGCATGTGGGATTTTGTGAACTCTTGTTGGGCAATAGATAGCTTTGAGGAAAAGACAGCTAGATATTTCTGCCTCATAGTCTCACATGCTTTTCTAAAAGAACTATCATTGAAGTAACTACTTGACCGATGAGGCTTAAGAGGATTGTCTAATATCTTCTCTGTATCACTACAAGGAGCATACGAGGTCTCACTAACTTTTTGTTTCTTCATGGTATGATTATCATAATTTTCAGAATCATCCATCTTGGAGGCTTTCACTTCACAAGTTCTTGAATAAGATTGATCCTTTAAAGGAGATTGCGACTGGTCCACAGCTGATGGTAGTATCTCAGCAAGATTGTGATGGATGTGGATGCTCAACAAAGGATCTAAGCGAAAATCTTCATTGTTCCCCTCAGCCAATTCTAGAGCTTCTTTATATAGTGAGAAGGCTTCAGAAAATTTCTTCTCAATTATAGCTATCCCAGCAAGTGCATTTAAAGCAACAACCGACCTCCTCAGAGCTTCCTCTCCTTCTATCTTGGTCTTACTAACAAGAACCTGAGAAGTAAAACCACTTAGACTAAAGTCTTACACCAGATTTCATTTCATGAAAACTCACATATCTTGATCTGAGGAATACCATCAGTATTTCCTCCATTGTCATTGGGGATTGTTGCAATGAGCGCAGTCCCGAACTTCCTACTTGTGGGTGACAGCAAGCTTGGCGAAGTTTCAAAAGTGTGCTCAGCAGCTTTCCAGCATCGGTATGGGTGATGAGAATATCGGATGGTGCATCAGAAGAGACACAATCTGAAAAAAGATAGCAGTACGACAATGTAAGATATAACACTTTCCCTTGTGATGTAAATCATAGTGATGAACAAAGAAATGACTCTTGAATGAAGTCATAATCAACCACTAACAACCTGCGACTTTCCTTTTGACAAAATCATCTTTCAAACCCTGAATAACTTCACGGGCATAACTCACACAAGTTTCATGCTGCCTCTGGTAGAAGTGCTCTTCAATTGGTGAAAACGTTAGCCAAGTGACTTGCTCCTCCTGAGGAGGTAGCTGCAATTCATCCGTAACATGTATTTTTAAAGAGCGCCACATTATTTGCTTAAAGAATTTGTGTGTGAATTCCATAGCACCAGGATCCCTCCTCTGCAGAAGTTGTTGGTAAAAAATAAAGAAACCAGTGTATGTCAAAAATGCAAAATAACGTGGGTCAAGGATAGCTAGGAAGCAATCCCTGAATAAGACCTAAAGATAAAGAAAAAGGACAAAAAATGAACATGTATAAAAACGACTAAGAATGGCAGAGTTGTTATAATAACAAAGTTTATATGGCATTTTGTCTCTCTCTTTCCCTTTTCCCTTTTCCCTAACTACGACTGAACATTAAATCTTTGAATGCCACGTACCTCATATGGATCTCTTATAACTTCAACCCACCATCTATAAACATCAAATGGACTTGCTTTCACAAATCTTAGTAATCCATATAAATCTTCAAGTTTCCTTTGAATGGGAGTTCCTGTAATGCACCAGCGGTGACTAGCATAAAGTCGTGAAGCCATTTCAGTAGCAGCAGTAGCATTGCTCTCTACCATTTGTCCCTCATCCAAACAGATCCTCCACCAAAAGATCCTGGTGAGAGGAGTAGGGATAACAGGGTACCTAAAATGAAGTGGCCACAGCCCACATATATTTTCATGAGTTTTCAATTTCAAAAGAGGATTACATTGAAGAAAACAAATTGATAATTCCTTAAATATTTCTCCCTAGACCTCCTGTATGGAAATAGATAAAATAACACAGTGAAGGATGAATCGTTGTCATATTCAAGATTTACCTAAACAAGTTGCTAAAAGAAGAAAAAAGGATATTTAGGAACATAAACCATCAGGTTAAAAACTTAAAATAACTTGAAAGTTGAAACACAAGCATGCCAGTACAACTACATTTCACATTGTTTGCATGCAGTAAACACAGATAGTGAGGGCACAAAGATTGATATGTGATGGATATCAAGAAGATAATTCCCTAGAAGCAAACTGGTTAAAAGTATATAGTACCACTACAACCTTAAAGGCTTAAACTAAATTCTTACTCTGACTAGTTTTGAAGTAAGAAAGAAGTAATTATATTAAATTCCAAGCAACATTTCTCAGCAAGGTAAGAACAGACCTCTTCTGAAATCTCATGAATCGTCGATCACCTTCGTGTCTATCAGAATCATGGGATAGGTCCTCTTTAAGAACATCATATGATGTCAAAATTATATCAGAATTGACGAGATCGTTAATCTGCACCGACAATGTGCTAGAAAGAGAAGTATCCCTCACTCCTTCGTAGACAAGTAGTTTTATTGAACCTGGACGAGTATGACTGGGATGATAAATAACAATTGAAAAGTCAGATTGCACTACCATTTCAAATGAAAACTTTTAAGTGAACTAGTTTTAAATAGATGAACTTTTCACAAAAACGTCCAATTAAAGAGATAAGCATGCATGCCACAACAAGAAAGGTGCAGTCATAATCTACTAAGTTGAAATTGAAAGAGAGTAACGGCTATGCAGCCATAATTTTTAAACTTTTTTCATAAGTAATCTTTCAATTTCAGCACTAAACCAACTCCAATATGGTCATTTTGATTCCTTCTCATGGGTCCATAAAAGTCTCCGTACACATTTAACCAGAAGTACTGATTAGCAAATTGTCGTAAAAAACTGGCTCTGTGTAAACAAGACCTATCATATTGCTTTCTAATTGCTTAGCATTGCGTAAGTGAATTTATGTATGATGTCCTCAACCAGAGATCATAGGAATTAGGAAACATCAGGCTCAGATGAAAAGAATCTCATTTAGTTAACACTGAAGGATATTAGACAGCAAAGGTATTTTTATCATTCTTGGCTGCTGGCTATAGGAGAATGAGCAAATCCCCCTCGCCTCCTTTTATTCCTTTTCCCATTATTTATTAAGTAATCTAATGTTTCTTATTGGAAGAAAAAAGTATATTAGACAGCAACTTATTGAACATAATTTAGTCACAACATTTCAAGTTAATCGAGGTGTAAAATTGTAGGTGTCCAAAAAATCAAATGCAATGAAATGAGATAGGTAGAATATGGTCAAATAAGAGTATACCGTAAAATCTCAGCATGCCATTGGAATAATATGGGAGCTGGACAGACAATTAGAGTTGCAACTGTAGCCATTGGGGTGTCAGTAGCTTGCATCAGCTCTAAGCATGGCAAACAAACATGTTGCCCATCTCTAACGACTACATTTACTCTATTTTTTTTGTTTCTCTTTTTCTTTATACAGTTCCCACCCTCTGTATCAATGGGTCTGAGAACTCTTCCTTTAGGTGAATAACCAACGCAGTCAGCATGTTGCCATGCATCACAGATGTCACATTGTACCCACAACCCCTTGTACCTGTGATTTTCACTAACAGCTCCACATACACACTCAACACGCTCCCTTTTCAATCTTTTAAATTCAGTTCTCTGGCCTCCAACAATTTGTTGTGACTCATTACCAAAACCTTTTTCACCTTCAAACACTGACATCCGGTGAGAAAGTATGCATGCAAGTAGTTCAATGGTTTTTCCTAGACCCATCTCATCTGCAGACATCATATTATTCAGACAAAATAAAGACCATAAGAATGGATAATTGTATCAGAACTGAGTGCTGATATTAAATGAAATACCTAGCTTAGGAAAATGTAATAATTTCTAGTTGGTGGCAATTACCAGCTAGAATTCCCCCGTAAACGTGCGGCAAAGTTTTCTCTGCACTCAAAGTGAGATTTCCACTGGAGATAAACTTAAGTAAGCATACAAGAGGAAAAGTAAGTCTTTGTAACTACATCAACAAACACATATTGTTCAACTTTATTCACTCCACTCGGCCATGCTTGAAAGTAAATACCTGAAAGGATTATAAAACATTCTCGTACAAGTATCAAGACATTCCAGGGCTATACACAAGGGAGAAATAAGCTGCACGTTTTCCCCCACACCTGAGTTTCCAGAAAATCTTTTCTCCCGTTGTACCATCCAATAGGCAGCACGACGTTGATATGGTCTTAGCTTTGGAAGCAAATTGGGTATGTCTTCATCAAGCATAGGATCATCTCTACATTGAACTTATGTCAAACATTCTGTAAGTTAATAAAAACAGAATACACAAGTACGTGAATATCAAATACACTCACTTTGATGGCTTAATGGCATCATAAAAGCCAACTGTATCGAAATTTATGTGTTTCCTAGTGTTGGACGAGCCATCCCCCATCTCATGAAGCGAATGACTGTCCACATTAGTTGATTTAACAAGTCCATACTTGGCCTCAGATGATTCTACTTCAGGACGCAACCAAGCAATGGTACTCATCATACTCTTTTTCCACAACTGCCTGCCGTTATCAAATATTGACTCACAAGCATCAAGGGCACTCGATAACATTTCCACCCTCAACCTGAGAGATCCTGTACTACGGGAAAGGGTAGCACCCATAACTGGCCTTAATGTCATGAACTTCAAATTTGCAAGATGAACAAGGCCAGAAATGGCATCATCTGGTCCATCAAAGTTACCTGATAAAACCACTGAGCAAGCATCCGTACCTTCTTCCATGCCTTTATCGATGAGTTCCAAAGATATATCACTTGAAGATAAAATTGGCCAATGACCAAACTTAATACGACCAAGGAGAAACTCATTTACATTGCACAGCCGAAACCTTAATGAGTACCTCGAGCTCTCATAAAAACTATCATCAAATTGAAAACCGACAAAATGGTGTTCAAACCTCAAATCCATTAGAACAACTTCAGAAATATCAAGGTGCTTATTGGACTTCCACCCAGTCGGATCAACTTCAACGTAAAAGGGCTCATTAATCTCATTAAGTTTGATGTCTGATGATTTCTCAGTTTCCAAAACCACACTTATATCAACCTGTGTCTCGGGATTCGCATGAATTTCAAGTCTTATTCCACCAGAGCGATGAGGTCGACTTTGCTTCCTTCTACCCATTCTATGACTATTTTAACAAAAATATAGCAATTATCAAGCTGAAAAAATGAATATGTAATTTATATTAAATAGCAAGCTATAATAGTATTATAGTGGTAAGCAGTTGAACTAAAACAGACAAAATTAACTTAAATGAGTATCTGAATGAAAGAGAACATAAAGCCCCAGCTCACTACACAGAAGCAAACGCCAAAGATAGTTCATAGTTGGAAAACTGAACTTTCTTGTGCATGAGAGAGAGGGATAGCATCTGAACCATAAACAGACAACAAACCCAAATCATAGAATTCAAGAGAACTTCACCTGAACTATAAATCCTCTAAAACAACAAAGCTTAGACTAAAATGTCGAAAGAGAAGATAAAATGAAACCCGAACCTGGGAGATTATCATAGAATTCAAGAGAGTGTCACCAAAACAAGAAATTCTGTAACAATAAAAACAAGCAAATTTTGGAACAAAATGTCAAAGAGGGAAAAACTGAACCTGGGAAGCTACGAGTCTGATTATAGGTGCACCACGCCAATGATGAACATAGCCAATCTTTGTGTGAAGTGGTGAAATTCAAGTAAAATTACAGAGAAAATACATTAGCCTCTGCCTGACGGGTTACTCAAGTTGAAGAAAACCATTCAGCGTCGTTCGATACGTCGTTTTGGTTAAGCGCGAGTTTCGATCGTCACGGTGACGCAGAGTCGGTTTCGTACCGCCGGTCCAACAGAATTACGAAAATGCCCCTATGGAAATTCTTATTGGATATTTTTTTTCTTTTGGGGAGGAGATATTCTCATTTTTTCTAATATATTTGCAACTTTTTTTTATTCTAATATTTGTAATTGTATTCCTATTTTTAAATGGAATGTAGTATTTTTAAAAACCTGAATCTTTTTTTATTTATGCATGTATTTTTTCTAAGTAGTAAGATTTGTGGATATAGGAGATTGAACCTCCAACCTCAAAATAATTAATACATATCAATTACCGTTAACCTATACTCGTATTATGAGTGCATTTGTTTATCTAATAATTAAGATGAATCGTACTCAAGATAATAGTTGATGGAGTCTTCTTCCTTGCTTCTAACAACTGTGAAGTCACCGGATGAATTATTGAGTAGATAGATCATATTTGGACCGAAAACCACAATGGCACAACCCAATTTGGCCATAGTTATAATTATTTTTTTAAATGTTGTTTTTTTAATACTGACAGAAGAAAAAAAAAGTGTGTTGTCATGGTTCATCCAATCACAATTCACAAAAACATATATACCTCTCCACTCCATAAAGTATTTAGTTTTAGAATTTATATTGATGAAACTAGAATTTATAAGATCACAACAAAATTTAATTATTTCTTATTAGGTGCAGGTCAAAATGCCCGTTAAAATTATGAAAAATATTTAAGTGTTTAGAAGTTCTACACCACTGTATTAAGTAAATGACCAAAATGGCCTTCCCTTCAAATTTTAAAGGTTGGAGCTAATCCTCGAGCTTAGAAACTAGCAGTCATGTAAATAACTCAAATGTAATTATCCCTTTCCTTATATGAACGTAATGTAATATACATAACCTTTATATAACATATTCCCGTCTCTATTAACGACATATCAAACCTCCTGTAACCTGCATTAAATACAAACCAAAGAAGCAAAAGGTAGCTGTCTATACTTGTAATGAATCTATAAATACATTATTTTACGTGGAAGAATGCCAAAAACGTCGTCGAGCTTGTAACGCCTAGCATGGTTAGCAGATCCAGAAGTTTCAGCTTCATCAGTTCCTCAGAAAACTAAAATCATACATGTTATAATGTCGGGTTCAAAAGAAGTAATCATTTCAATTCCCTTCCTAGCTACTACCATTCTCATTCATTCTTATTCCCTTTCCATTCTCATTACCTTAGTTTTTCCTCTGCAGGCTTCTTGATGTCACTAACCCTCTTATGACTTGGCTTGGAGAAGAATAGCCCATGAGTCGATGAAGTGGCGAATTTGACAAGGTAGAGTGTTTTCTGACTTCGGAGGAATACTTATCAGCTTTGTAGGCGTGGGAGGAAGGCTCACCAGACTGGTATCCTGTCTTTAGATTCTTGAATTTCATATCCATGTCTCGGCGGGGCGGATGCGGAAAAACAATAGAATCATCTATTTCTCTGGAGCCACTTTTGCCAATCGCGAGAGCATAATCATCGCATTCGTTGGTCTCAGATGGCGGAAGTTCTGCAGCTCTGTGTGCATATGGAACAATATGAGTTCTGCTCTCAAGAGAAAACTCAAGAATCTTTGAGCAATGACCGCACTTGAGCTGATTGCATCTCCTTTTCAATAAGAGAAATTCTGCAGGAATCTGCAGCAACTTCAAGCAGTAGTAACAAGTTATGAAAGGGGCGCCTCCCGCCATTGGCCGAAGATGATGCTTCACCACACGATTTTTCTCTCTCAGATAATTCCTCTCATGATTTCGATGGCTGAGATGAGACTGCATATGACTGCCCCTTGCAGACAACTGTGTGCTAAGAAAATGTTGGGGACTCGAGGGACACGAGCTGTAAGAACTATAATAGTCATGATCGATATGCGCCATACGGGACCCTCGATTATGCCAGCGTTCAGATGGAAGCAGCTGCATTGAGTGAGGGCAGTTATCAGGGAAGTGTTCCATGCCAAAACGGTTCATTTGTGGCCCAGAAACAGTCTTTGCACCAGAAGTCATCCGCGACAAAGAATTGTGTCCAGGATAACTAGTTCGACGCTCATTTCTTTGGGAGTAAGAAGGATATTCTGAGTCATGCCAGCTTTCCTCCTGAGGAATCTGATGATCATAGTACACTGGCGCCCATGCATCCTTTTGAGCAGATCCCATGGAAACTCTTCCACTACCGTTTCCATTAAGATTGCAACTTTTCTCTAGCTTATCCTGCAGTTCATAAACCATTCTCAACAATCTAACCTTTTCCTCATCATGGTCCGCAAAATTGTCTGATGAATGCAATCTTGAATCACAGGACTCGTCAAACATAGAACCTGAAGTGCTGCCATTTTCGTAGCCACCATGGCAATCCCTTCCGAGTAATGACAACTTATGATATTTCTCTCTCCTTAACCTGCTTCTATTTTGCATTGAAAAGTCATGTCTTCTATTTTGACTCCTTTCATGGTACTCTATGTCATGATGCTTCTCACGAGACAAATTTTTCCAGGAACTCCTTGCTTCAATTGGAATTTCAGAATCTCTAGCCACTGCGTTACTGTTCACCAATGATTCTTCCCTTTTTGGACCTTCTACGGCAGTAAGAAAGTTGGAAGTTCCATGAATGTTCCTTGATGAACATCTACGATGGTCCAAAATCTGATCGTCCATTCCATCGTATGAGGATACACTTCCATCATATGCAGGAGAACCCTTGGTGGTTGGAGATTTGACCATACCAAGAAGGGCATCACTAGGTTCAGCACATTGATTCACTTCGGAACATTCAAAATTATCTACAGAGTTTCGATGGTCAAGATCATGGCTAATCGTTTCCTCGGGTTCCTTGACTCGTTCGGAAAGTGGAGCAAGAATTTTAGATGAAATGCTTGTCCCCACTTGTGTATCAGCAGTAATAATAGAACTTTTAGCTACTTCATTGGAAATACCTGAGCATTCTAAATTAGAATGAATCTTCTTCCTATCATCTGCTTCTGGACTTTCTTCTCCCAACAGTAAGATCTCATCTATCGATTCTGAAGAATCTCCACTTGGGAGCTTTTCATTCCCACAAGTAGCAACCCCATTCACGAAAAACGCTTTGTCTGAAAATCCAGATTGACCGTCGTGACAAGCAGGAGCAGGAGATTCGTCACCATTGCTGGCATTCTTTTGGTGTTTGCTCGAAGTTATCTGAACAAGTTGTTCGCTACGGTTGTATTCATCTCCTTCCTTTCGATCTTTCTCATCATTAGGATCCACAATGGACTCACCAGAGAACGGGATTGTTATTACTTCATGACTTGAAGTGCTAGTTTCCTCTTCTTCTGTAGGACCTTGTCCCGAGAGCTTGGCATTCCCATGAGAAGCAAATTCGATTCTAGAATAGAATTGGTTTGAGCCGCCTGGTTGCTCATCGTGGAAAGCCCGGGATTCATCATTGCTTCCAGCATTATTTAGGCATTCACTTGAATTTATATCAGCAAGCTGCTCCAGACTACAATCCCCAGATTCATTCTGATCCTTCTGAACCTTTATATCATTTGGGTCAATAAAACACTCGCCAGAGGATGACATAGTTGCTTCAGGACTTGAAATGCTATCTGCCTCGCCTACTGAAGGATCTCTGGATGGGATTGGGAGCTTGCCATTCTCATGATAAGAGCACTCTTCTTCGTAATAAACTTGATTTGGAAATCCTGATCGCCCATCGTCGCTGGCACGAGGTTTGTCATTGTTTCTAGCGTACTTTTGGCGTTCACCCAACTTCCTACGAACAAGTTGCTCACTGCCAGATTCGTCTTGATCCTTCTCAACATCTGGGTCTATAACACACTCGCCTGAGGATGGAATAATTGCTTCATGACTTGATGAAGAAATGCTAGCTTCCTCTGCTTTCAAAAGATCTCCATCCGAGAGTTCGCCATTCTCGTGATGAGATTCGCCATTATTTCTAGCATTCATTAGCTGCTCACTCAAAGTCGTATGAACAAGCCTCTCACTACCCCATTCTCCAGATTCATTTCTATCCCTCTCATTGTTCAATTCCAAATTAGACTCGCCACGGAGTGGAATAATTGCTCCATGGCTTGAAATGCTAGGCTCCCTATCTTCAGAAGGAGGGTTGACTTCATGCCTCTGGGCAGAATCTCTGTTTTGTGAGCCCAATTCCGTGTCGTGGGAACTATCTCTTCGATTTTTCGCTACATGAAGAATCAGAGTAAGTACGTAATAGCTTTCAAAAGAAGAATTACTAAGGGGCAACTACAAAGTTAACTATTGCGGTCGATTAAATATGCAAATCATACCTTTATGGTTTTAAAATAGAATCAATTCTAAGCACCCATGTTTTTGCCTCAATTCACCTTCTTATCAAACCATTAATAATTAGGAATGTATCACAAAAAGAACAATTCCACTATAACCAAACATTCTCATATTCCACTCTTAACCAAATCAAAACCGGTTTGTCCCAAAAACTCAACATATCCCTAAAGACTTTCCAATTTCCAGTACCAAAAACTGAAATATACTTGCATATTTGAAATGAAAGGTTTCTGATAAGATGTGTCGAAGAGCATTACCTTGAAGAACAGCTCCACATCCACCACATTTGTAAACAGGAATATCAGGCAACTCTGGAAGAAGCCGGCGACATCTAGGACACTTAACCAATCGAATTTTAGCAGTCAATCCAGTGGCCATCTTGCTCCAAAATCTGGCCCCTCCAAACACCTGCTGGCCACACCTCAGCAATTAATGAAGGTTTGCCATAAATCTGCAGTCACAACCATTCAGCCATATACTTGATTATAAAAACATCCAAAAGTTTTTTGATCGCTGCTAAAATCCAAACGATTAAGTACAATTATTCTTAAGATTCTCCTCAGATTGAAAATTAGCATAAAACTCAACAATCGACTATCAATATAAATTAGGAAGAAAATAACATTACATAAGTTCAAAGATGTAAGGTCCTGCTTTGATAGTATGTTAAATCACTGGAAAATTATTTATCATACTAAATCTAAAAGCTGAAGTCAGATATTTTAGGATATATTTAATCTTATCAGAAGTCATAACGAAAAGTCAACCTTCAATACCCAAAAACACGACGTGAACACAACTACTTGACAACCCAATTTCACTAATTTCATAAAATCATCATCATAATTCTTAACCTTACTTCTGGGATTAAAAAGCAGTAACCTATAAAGTTTTTAAACTGCTCGAATGAGAGGGAAACAACTAAAACAACACCGGGTTAATTTCCTCCACGTGAACAGAACAAAATCCAAAAAAAAAAATTCCAGAAATAAATGATAATAAAAGAGCACAAAAAACAGTCAGAAAACAGAGAACTCCGTGGAAACAATTCCGAAACTGGAAAACAGAAGGAGTTCCGGAATCATAGATCAGATCGAGAAGAGAAAATAATCAAACAGGAATTTGTACACTAGATGAGAAAATCCATGCATCGCACCTAAAACGCCGCAATTAGATTAAGATTGGAGAATCCAAGTTCCCAAATATATAATTAATGAAAAATAGCGCTGAGGGAGAGAAATAACAACCTGTGGACGAAAGAGAGCAGGAGAAATTCTGCATGAAATTCTTTTCTTGGACGCAAAGCAAATTAAGAAAGAATTCCCAAAAGAAAACTTCCAAAATCTTCGCGGTTCCTTCAGTAGAGACAAATCGCAGCTCCAAATTAGCGTTGCTAAGTTCTCATTCCCACTGAATTAAGAGAGGAAGAAGAAGAAGAAGGACTTCGACGGGAGGGAGGGGGCTGAAGTCAAAGACGGAAGCTTCTTTTTTCCACGGGGGAAAATTAAAAAAAAAAAACAAAAAAGTCGGGGTTGACTGGACCCAGTGGGGGCCAGTTGTTTCGTGCCACGTGGCGTTTGGATTGGAAGAAAATAGTGCACTGGCCTTTTTTCTGGGGCAGATATTAAATTCTGTCGAGGAATGTTAAATGTAGCAGCTCCCAATATTTTTATATTATATGATGAAGTATTTTTGGAATTGTAGGTGGTGACGTCAGCGTGGGGACCACCTACCTTTTTTTAAAAAAAAAAATTGAAAGTGTAAAACAGATATACAGGAGACAGGAAAATCAGTACAGGTAAGAGTCGCATTCCCACTGCTATTAATAATGATAAGGATCGTTCGCTGTTGTAGCAACTACTCTTACACCTTTCTAGTTTTTATTTGCTTTATTTATTTTTATTTTTAATTTTATTATTTATGTTTATTTTTAGTTTTTATTTTAACTTTAACTTTAAGTGAATAAAAAAAAAATAAAAAAATTTTAAGTTTAGGTTGCTTAAGTCAGTTTTGTTATGGCATAAAGTCGTTAAACTTAGTCTATAAGTTAGAAAATTTGATATCTGTGTTGCCCCGTGGAAACGAAATTTGGGAATGGACTATTGAAAATATTTGTTTATTATAAATTTTATAAAATTAAATCATTAGCAAATTTGTCAAGCTGGCCCAGTTTTCTTTGTCACTTTGTGGATATGTACCTAATGGAAATTTAATTTAGAACTTAACAAAGTTATTCTAGGCTTAAAATCCTTATGGAGAATTGTTAACTCATCCATTCCAATTAAGAATAAGTGGCGAAATAATGTCTTTCTCAAAATAATAATAATAATAATAATAATAAACTTGTCAACATGAACATAGTTTGATAGTAATTGACATGTACTCATTTTCTCGAGGTTAGAAGTTCGATCTCACGTAACCTTATTAAATAATAATAATAATCACTAAATATTGAAAACATACCTGTGAAATTAAATAGGTAAGAAAGGGAAAAGAAAACGGTTAAACCCAACTAAAAAACATAGAAAATAATAAAAAGTACCCACAAGGTCTCTCTTAGATTTGCAAGTTTTCGATAAAATAAAATTTTAACTAATTGAGTGCATCTTTTTTTTTAATTTATCCAAAATTATTATTCAATTCGATAAATTTAAGATTTTTGAATTGAATGTGTAAAAGAAATCACCTTGAATTTGGCAAGCTTTTATTAATTTGTATCATAAATGTCCAATTTCATCCAAATTGATACAAATTGTCAAAATTAATAAGCGACTTTTTGGTAAAAGTTAATATAAATGGTTATAATTTGATTTATATTTTCCCAAAATATGAGAGTATGCCGTAAAGTATAGAGTAAAAAAGAAAAAAGAAAAAACTAATTTATAATACTGGTTTTTAATAATAAGTTGACATTTTCTTTTTACTAATAATAAATTGACCCGACGAGGGACTGAGACGGTATTCAAGTTGGAGGGTAATATTGAATGATGGTTGGGTTGGGCGGCAACGTGACAATGAACTGAGATGGAAATATAAATAGATTAATAAATAATTTGCTGATTTCTAGAAACCAATTTAAACATTTTTAACTTAATATATAATTTAACGATTAAGATATTTTGTTTTTTTTCTTCTCTCTCTAAATCGAAGGTTCATCCATCCTCACATTACTAACAAATTGAAATGTTTTTAATATAAATAATATTTTGCAGGAAATTTATATTTAATTTTTAAAATTGATTTATTTTGTATTTTATTCTTATCCATGTATATTTACTGATTAAACTCCTTGCCATTCTTGAAGTTATCGAATCAGACTTCCTCCGTGCTATCTCCCTCATTATTGGTGATCATAAACTTTGAGAACTAAATGGGTCGAGATCAATGAAATTAAATTTAGATCTTGTGAGATCAAGATCGTTATTTGGAGAGCTCGTAAGTTATACCAATTATATAAAGTCTCGTATTATTATACTACATAAGTATTTTTTAGCTGAAATTAATGAGAGCAATAATAAGACACAAAGAACTTACATCTTCTACCAATTTCATCACATAAATTTTTCCTCGTTAATAAGTGGATGATAAGACAGTAAAGTATATTGCATCATTTTTCTAAATATATTATGATTCAAACAATTAGTGAATATTAAAATATCTGTAGAGGGGAGATGAAACCATAGATTTTAAAAATGTAACATATTTTGAGTTAAAATTTCAATATGTGATCGTGAAAAAAAAAACAATGATTCGAATTCGTGACTTATGACTCAAATTCTCAATAACAATTCAGCTATAGATTCATCTCAATACAAGTTAATACGGTAGAAAATAGAAACAATATATATTAATTACGTAAATAATGATTAATTTAAGGCTACTGCCACCTCACTATCCAGTGGCACTCTTTGAAAATATAATAGAAGTATGTGGGTTAAAAACGAAGAAAATCAGAGGGAGTTGCCCCGCGCCTTTTTCTGATCTCGCCGGCTCTCTTTTCGCCGTCTCGTCTCGCCGCCGGATATCGTACCGTAGTCATCTCTGTGTTTTGTGGTGCGTCCTCTCCCAGCTTTTTTCAATTTAAAATCTGATAAACTGATCATGAATTGAACGATTTGGCCTGATCTTCTTCTTCTTTTTAATGTATATACTGTTCTAATTCGAGACGTGTGTCTGTTACTCTCGATCATGGAGCTTAAATTCGAATCTTCAGCAATAGGATTTAGTATCGCCTAATCTAATCATCCTCCGAGGCCGCAAAATGTGCTGTATATGTTTCACAATTTTCTTTGACTCACCGTAATTTGGTACGAAGCCAATTAATTAGGGCTCGAATGCGCCAATTTGTTCCCTAAAGCTACTAATCGTTATGGTTAATGGAAAATTGATTTGGGCATCATTTAAATTGACATCTATCCACGATTTATCTCCAGAAAGATTAACATCAATCAAAAGTGTTTGTATCTAGGCTCGCAAAGTATTTTGAGATCTTTAATATTGGTTTTTTTAATTGAAAGCATTGGTAAGTTAGAAATTATGAAACATACTAGGGCCTTCATGTATTTTACGAGTTAGAGTTCAATCATGAGGGCAATTTCTTAATTTTATAGACTAAAACCATGAGAAGTAAATGAAAGAATCTGTTATATGTCATTCCTTATTCAGAGTCCTCTTTCTCAAGATTTTCAATATATATATATTTTTTTCTATAGGTAGTTTAACTCTGAGTTTCTCCCTTTCTTTTATTATCCTTATGATGGCTCGAAGTTTGGTAGGAAGTTTGTTATGTGGGATGCAATTTATATTAGTATTATTTTGTAGATTTAGTTTTGATCTTGCTGTACTCGTTTACAGATTCTTTAGATTGACGCGAAATCCAAATTTCAAGTATGTCTGGAGAGGAGGAAGAAAATGCGGCGGAGCTTAAAATTGGGGATGGTAGCAAACTGTCTATAAATCTCTGATTTTATAACAATATTCTATGAGATTTGAAGTTGCTCTATTTTCTATGGTGATGGGTTTCCTTCATAGATATCATATCTTGTGGCCATCTACTTAGGATGGCAGTATCTCATAAATTTCTTGGTTCCAAATATTGTTAGGTAATTAGAAATAGTTACATAAAAAAGAAGCTTTTTGCAGACACATTGTGATCTTTTTTATGATATCGTGTTTTTATTTTTCGTAATGCATGTTCTTAATATTTCAAGCTGGCTCATCTTCTACATTGAAACATTACTTCCTTAATATGTGCTTTAAGGTCCAAATAGCTAACTGCCTTGAGCTTTCTAATATTTTGGATTAATATTATATGGTCCTTGGGTTTCTGAAATTTTAGACAAATATATGTGATTATGCAAAATCTTAATTCTGATGTATGTCTTTCAACAAGATATTTATCTATTATAAGCTTTTCCATTTTTTATGAATCTATGATAACAAGAGGCTCTAGAATAGCCAAAATTTTTAGTTTACACGACCAAGTAATTATACAAAATTGAAGCATTAAGCTCTTGCCACTCTGCAAATCTTTTGGTGTACTTATAAACTCTTTCATTTTCTTGTACCTTGTTCTGAAGTGCATAAGAGATAACATTAAAGGTGAAAACTGACATTAACTTCCTTTGGTTGCCCACAGAGTTCTTGAAAGCCAAGTGTTTAATGAATTGTGAAGTTTCTTTGATCCTTGAGCACAAATATGAGCAGCTTCAGCAGATGTCTGAGGATCCAATGAATCAAGTTTCTCAGTGAGTTTTGTGTTTATTATTTATTGGTTCATAAGTTAATTTAGAGTTGATCTTGCTTGTCGAGATAATTAAAATCTAGAGATAAAGTTATGATGAAAGGTGGGCATTTTCTAATTCGGGTCTTCTTTCTGCAGAGTGTTTGAAAAGTCATTGCAGTATGTGAAACGCTTCAGCCGCTATAAAAATCCTGATGCTGTTAGACAAGTACGAGAGTATCCTTTAAACTGTATACATAAATATTATTTATTTTACGGGCAGTGGCTAGGATGGGTTCGTGCAGATCCACTAGATACTATAACTGACTCCAATTTGGACTTGTATTTTACAACCTTCATTTCCTTGCTAGCCAGGAACTATTTGGTTAATTATTACTAGGGAAATAGTCCATAACATTAGCTGAAATTCATTATATTCTCGGCAGCCACAAAATTTTATTTTTACTAGTATCCATCTGAAAAATCTCCACTACTTTGATATTTAGTTCGTGGAGGGAAATATATTTACTTTTATCACTTTCATTTATGAACTGGAAGTTTGGATTTATTGCTAACCATTTAGAATCACATAAACTAGAGGTGTTATTGAAATCTTTAAGAGGTTGAATCTTAACTAGCATACAGAATTCTGAGCAGGTATCAGTTGGCTGAGTTTGAGGTAATTACTGAATCTCTTTGTTTAATCAATTTACAGATTATTGTTCTCTTTCCTTCAGAAAGAAAGGTCTATATCATCACTCTTGAAATTTGCAGCTCTGTGTTCTTGGCAATCTTTGCCCTGAAACTGTGGAGGAAGCTATTGCCATGGTACCATCCTTGAAGGTATCTTTTGCCACCCTTTTCAAATGCCTATATTAGTTCTACGAGGATCGGTAATTTATTTTTCTGGTCCATGTAACTGGTAGTATGTTTATGGATATAGGAAGACCTATTGGATACAAAATGGATACAAAAATGATGGTTCAAGAACTTACACGGCACTTATTAAAGTTCGGATAGTTATTAGATATAATACAGATTGAAGTTTAGAGACCAATACACTTTCAAATTCATGGAAGTATTGACACAACTTTGATAGGCACTAAACTCGCAATTTAATCTTTATTTTTGAGATTCGAGAACGATTTCAAAAGTGTTCTTGAAAACAAAATCTTTATCAAATTAGGTGGAATTCCTTATGAATGCTTTTGTTGGTTTCAGACTAAAGGAAGGGCACATGATGATGAAGCGATCGAGAAGATGTTGAACGATCTTTCGTTGATCAAAAAGTTTGAGTAGTTATTTTCTAAGGCGAGGCCAAATATGTTTAAAATCCCTGCTCTTTTTCCTTTTTCCGCTTAAAACAGTGGAGAATTGTACCTTTCTTCTATGATTCTATCATTGATATTATGATTTTATGGGTAGGTTTGTACTTGTGATCAAATCTCCAATTCGAATTGCTCTATATATTAATCCTTTTCAACGTTAGATTGAAATTTGTTAATTAATAGCAAGAAATGTCCAAATCAAATTAAGGTGTAAAAAGATCAACGGTTTTTGGCCTGGCTTCTGAAGGCAATTTTACTTATCGAGTTTGTTTATGATTAACTTTTAAATTAGTGATAGATTTGCAATAACAGCTGGTTAAGACATTGGTATTTTTCCACAAAAAGGAATAAAGACCCTAATATTTTTTTTTCCTTTTTTCTTTTCATATTTTATTTTTTAGATTTCAAATTTCTGTGACGGGTTTGATTTGTGATATTCTAATAAATTGAAAATGAGTCAAATTATAAATGTAGTGAAGTGATTGAAGTTTGAAATTTGTCCTTTTTTTAATTAAAAAAATACTAAATAAGTTCTTAAACTTGTGTCGAAACTTTAAAAAATGTCTTAACAGATCATTAAAATTTTAGTTTTATATCTAATAAATATCTAGAATTCTTTCTAAATTCAAAACTCAATTAAACATTTTTTATACTTTTTTATTTTTTATTTTGAGATCCCTTATATTTTCTTTTGTCCTCATATATCTTTATCTTAATATTTTCTCCCTTTGATGATCCAATTAAACCAATCGAAATTCAATCTGCGTAAGATTGTAATCATTTTTAATTGATTTTGATTCATTCAAACTTTGTGTTAATGTTTTAGTTTAGTTCTTTTTTTCCTGGAAATATATTTTGAATTAAAACATTGGGGAAGAAAAACACCATAAATGTATCATGACATTGACAATAGAGAAACCAGAAATTTTATTCCACGACTTCAAAATAAACAGAATCCCTACCAAAACTACTAAGTACAAGAGTTAATTTCTGGAAATAAGAAAAAAAAAATCAAAAGGGGTACTGAAGTTCAAAAAAAGAAAAATTAATATTAGTAATAGGGTTGTGACTTCCGTCTCCTAAATTTGAGGGCGACTTTTAGTAAGTTGTTGAGGCACATATCTACTCCAGAACCAATGTTGTCTCCAAACACATGACATTTCTTCAATGGGTATGCCCTTTGTCTCCGGCAAGAATAAATAGATGAATATGGTCATAATAGCCACGAAGAAAGCGAAGAAGAAGAACAACCCAAATTTCATATGACAAAGCATGGTAAGGAAGATTTGGGCAATCAAAAAGGTAAAAAACATGTTCACCGACACCGTTACGCTTTGAGCAGCTGATCAAATTTCAAGAGGGAAGATTTCACTTGGAACTAGCCATCCTAGAGGTCCCCAAGACCATGCAAAGGCTTGGACATATATGCAAATGAACAACACCACAACACCAGCATACCACTTCGGTAAATAAGCAACCTCACCGGAAACACCAAATTTCCAAGCAATAAACAGAGCCACCAAAACCTACAAAATGTCGCGTTTATTAGGATCAAATCAATCCGAAGAGAAAAAAACTTTTGAAGAAATATTATTGGTCAAGCATTTTTTTTTTTGGCTCAATTTTGTTTTGGAAAACAAAATAAAAGCAATTTGAAATAGTAAAATTTTAATCACCTGGAAAATGAACATGATGGTTCCACCGAGCAAGAAAAGAATCCTCCTTCCCCACTTATCAGTACCATACAAGGATACAAAAGTTGCTAAAGCATTGATACCACCAGTAATGACAGATGAAATAAGAGAAGCATTGTCTCCAAATCCAATAGTCTTGAACAAGACAGGAGCGTAGAACATGACCACATTAATCCCTGTCAATTGCTGAAAAAATGGGATTAAAACTGACATTACCAATTGTGGTCTATTTTGCCTCTCTCTCAAATTCCTCCATGGATGTGTCACTGCTTTAGCAGCTATACTTGCTGCCATGATGTCTTGAAATTCCGCATCTACATCCTTTGAAGACACACCACGGATGCGTTGGAGCATGATTCTTGCCTTCTCGATTTCACCTCTCTCCAACATTGAAGTTGGGGTATCAGGAAGAAACAAAACTGAGATTGTGATGAACAATGCGGGCACTGCTGCACCACCTAAACTCACACGCCATCCCCATCCACCACGAATCTTAGCAGTACCATAGTTCACAAAATTAACCACCAAAATACCAATAGTAATTGATAGTTGGAAAACAATATTGAGAGAGCCTCGATATTTAGAAGGAGCCATCTCCGATACATAAAGTGGAACAGATTGAATTGAAAATCCAACACCAACGCCTAAACAAATACGACCGATAATAAGCATTGCAATATTCTGAGCAGCAGCATTAATGACAGCACCAACTAAGAACACAAAGCCACTAAGAAGCATCGACTTTTTGCGACCAAAGGTTTTGGTGACCTAAGATGCTACAAAAGAAGCCAAAAGTGTAGCCAAATAAAGAGATAAAGAGAAGAAGTGAAGATTGTGAGGGCAAGACTGTCAAATTTGGAGTACTGATTAGTTGAATTGTCCAAAGCCTCTTTCTCATAAACAGATGGAAAAAATGTCTGCAGAAAGGGAGCCATAGACGTGACGCCACCTAATCACAAAATATAAAATAAAACAATAGAGTGAGTGAGAATCGTAGGGGGAAAAAAAGATTTGCCGAATGGGATATTCCAAGTTTAAAAAAAAAAAAAAAAAAGAAAACCAACTTCGTCTTCACATTTTATGAGAAGAAAATTTAATAAAATTGTAATCCTCCGCTGTTTTACTATCGTACGTTGTTTGTAGGCTTATTATCAAATTTTCATGAATTTTAATTACCATGTTGGTTTTTCGTAACAAATTTCTCAAAATTAATTTTAGTATTTATTTAATTTATCTAATATATTTTAAATGTCTTTTATATTTCAAATCGATGAATTTTTAGTCTTTAGAAATCACATCTCATATGCCTATATCTTAAGCTAGTCCTACATATAAACAATCATTTAATTACTTGAGATACCAATGTCGTAATTAAAGATGAGTCCGCACATGACAGCAACAATGCATGTTATCAATACACAAGAAGTGAGTTCTCCAGGATAATTCTTAAACGAACCGCCTTGATTACCACTTAACTCGAAACCACCACCGACCATCTTAAAATTGAAGAGAGGAAGAACAAAGATGGATGAATACTTAGAGGAGAAAATATAAAAGGTGAAGAGATTAGATTGTAGTATGTGAAAAAGGAAGAGTCTGATGGAGGAATATATAGGCACTTATTTCCAAAGACAGCTAGGAACTAGTTTCCTACTGAATTACTAAAATCCGTGCGTGAGTGGAAAACTAAATTACGGATTATGAGATAATTAAGTCGATAAATCTAAAATTAAAACAATATTTATTTGTAAATGCCTCTATAATATTTGCTTATAAGATAATTCAGCTTATCGTGGTAAAACACAATTCAACACTTTTTATTAATAGTACAAATTTTTAATTTTGAGTTTTTTTTTTATTGAAGATAAATTATTAACCTAAGTTTTAGTTTAGCATACAAATAATTTTAATTAAAGCTATAAATCCCATTTGGCTAAATTTTCGGCTCAATTCAATTCCTGAAATCTCCCGATCAGAAAATAAAATTTAGATTTTCGTAAAAAGAACCTTTCTTCCTCTCTCAAACTCAGCCGACTCCCTGCCCCTTTCTATCCCATCCTCCGACGGCATCACACCCCCGAACGGCGACCACGAATTCCGGCTATCGACGAACGACGGCGGCGACGACAGATCTACGAGACCCGCGTCCAGACCCGTAGCAAATCCCAGCAGCAGCAGATTCTTCTCCGGCGACACCCAAATCGGCGACGAACGGCCATTTCGACGACTTGTAGCAGCGGTTCAGGCGGCGGCGCGACTTCCTACGAGCTCCGGCGAGCAGACGCGGCACGAACAGGTCTGCCACGTTCCTCTACTACCTCCAACTACCGATAGAGATAAACCTATAGGTAACTAAGGTAAGCAAAATTTCATAGAATTTTGTTTCTAATTTTAGGGCTCTGTTAGGTTTTGGAATGTGCATGAGATTTTGGGGTTATTGGAATTGTTTATATTATGGAATAAATATTGTATGTGTTCTTTTTATTTATTAATCATTATTATTTTTTTAAAAAAGGGTTTTTTTAGTACAAAAAAAAAGGGATTTATGAATCTAAAATTTTGTGGGTGTTTTGAGGTTTGAAAGTTCTGAAATCTCGGGATGTTTAAGCCGTGCATACTCTAAAACGTGGTGGGCGTCTTTTTTGTGATACCTAAAATTTTGTGAGTGTTTACAAATTTGCAAATTCTGAAATTTTAGAGAGTTGGGACTGTTATGCATAGTTTTTTACTGAAGATTGATAATTTAGGTGCATATTTTTGGCTTAAAATTATTGATTTTGGTACTGTCATGAGCGCTGTAAATCGTTGATTTAGGTGCAGTTTTTAGCTTATTTTGGTGCTGTTATGTGGGCTGGAAATTGTTGATTTAAGTGCAATTTTTTTTTTAATTTTTGGTTAAAATTAGTGATTTTGGTGCTGTTATGTGGGCTGGTGACTTAAGATTTTTGGGCTTAAAATTAGCGATTTTTTGTACTGTTATGTGGGCTGAATGTGGGCTGAAAATTAGTGATTTTGGTGCAGATTTTTTTTGGCTGAAAATTAGTGATTTTAGGTGCTTGTTTTTGGGCATAATTAAGGATTTCATCTGCTGTTATTTTATTTGAAATTGATGATTTTAGGTGCTATTTTGTTGACCGAAAATTAAGGGATTTGTGGTTGTTTCAATGCTGAAATTTTAGAGTTCAGGATTGCTCATATTATGTGTTTGCTGGAAAATAGTTTGTGCTTACATATCTTGATTGCATAAAAATTAATTTCAAATTGATTATGTGCCTTGATGTTGCATTTTGTGTTCATCAAATTCTAAAACATGAGGGCTGTGTACTGTGCTCCGCGTCGCGAGTCCAAGAGACCTTTTAGGGGATGAGTCGGCACTCCCCATCGTGATGACGTTGCGACACTTACAACCTAAAAGGAAAATGAAAATGTTCTCAACTTATACTTGGTTGTTTTGCTTTTGTTAGGAAAACTTGTCTCCTGTCCTTTTGCTATTGATCATTGCTGCCTTCACTTGAAGTTCAGAATTCTACAAAAAGGAGCTTTCTTTGTGGAGTATTAAGCATTTTTTACCTGAAAATGAAGAATCCATCATTATCTGAGCAATCTATACCTGAAAGAATTATTCAGCAATTGTTAAGTGCTGCAAAATCATTCACCTTAGAAGCATCCTTAGATATCCTTATTGAAGCTTCCAAAAGTACCGAGGGTCGATCGGATTTGGCTTCACAAAATATCCTCCCTTCTGTGCTTGAGTTGATTCAGCGTCTCATTGACACTTCTAGTGGTGCACTTCTCTTATCATCCTTGAAGCTCCTTAGAAACCTATGTGCTGGAGAAATTAGAAATCAGAATGTTTTCATTGAGCAAAGTGGAGTTGGAGTTGTTTCAAGCATTCTGCAGTACGCTATGCTGATGTGTGATCCTGATATCGTGATCATTAGACTAGGATTGCAGGTTCTAGCAAATGTTTCATTGGCTGGAGAAGAGCATCAACAAGCAATTTGGCGTGAACTATTCCCCGACAATTTTGTTTTACTCGCACGGATTCGGTACTGTGAGATTTCTGATCCTTTGAGTATGATTATTTACAATCTATGTAGTAGACACTATGAATTGGTTGCATTGCTTTGTGGTGACTCTGGGTTGCCTATTATTGTAGAGATTACGAGGACTGCATCCTCGGGTAAACTCTTAAATTTGCTTAAATTTTCGTTCTATCTTATATGTTTTACATATCTTTGGTATCATCCTTTTTTTTCTTCACACTCCTGTTTTGTTTTTCTGCAGTTGGTTTTGGTGAAGATTGGGTGAAGTTGCTTCTTTCGAGAATCTGCTTAGAAGAGCCTTATTTTCCTCTGCTTTTTTCTAAGTTATGCCCTGTTGATAATTCTAAAGATGGTGAAAAAGTTGAATCCGAAGATGTTTCATTTTCTTCAGAACAAGCATTTCTTTTGACAATCATATCGGAGATATTGAATGAGCGAATCGGAGATATTACTGTCCCCAATGATTTTGCATCGTGTGTATTTAGAATCTTCCAGAGCTCCCTTTCTATTATCGATTTCACCCCAATATGCAAGTGTAGTCTTCCAACAGGCACAACCGCCGTAGATGTTCTCGGGTACTCACTAGCTATTTTAAGAGATATTTGTGCACAGGATGGTAGACATAAAGATATTTCTGAGGATGCAGTTGATGTGCTTCTCTCTCTTGGACTTCTAGATTTGCTTTTGGGCTTACTTCGCAATGTCGAACCTCCAGCCATGATCAAGAAAGCACTTCAACAAGCCGAGAACGAGGATAGAAGTAGTCGCCCTAACTCATTAAAGCGGTGTCCGTATAAAGGGTTTCGAAGAGATATTGTTGCTGTCATTGCAAATTGCTCATACAGAAGGAAGCATGTACAAGATGACATTAGAAAGAAGAATGGAGTGTTTGTGCTGTTGCAGCAGTGTGTTGCTGATGAGAACAACCCATTCCTGAGGGAATGGGGCATCTGGGCTATGAGGAACTTACTTGAAGGAAACTTAGAAAACCAAAAATTAGTAGCTGAACTAGAAGTTCAAGGTTCTGTAGATGTGCCCGAGATTGCTGAACTTGGTCTTCAAATTGAGGTGGATCCAAAAACTCGACGTGCTAAGCTTGTAAATGCCTCGTGATTGTGACGTGGGTTCAGTATCTTGAACCTCAACCTTAAGTGAAGGGTTTAGGAAGCTTGAGTTTGAGAAAGTTGTGTGTGGGGCTTGATATCTGTCCTGCCCCATCTTCAGATACTCTTATGGTGGGAAGCCAATTTTGGGTAGAGCAGAGGATGGAGAAGCTGGGAAGTGCAGGGCATGTGGTGAATAAGGCACTTTGAAATGCAGCTAATTAATGCCCCCACTGCTATACGTTCTGCAGGAAGCAGCCGATGAACTTCAAAAACAGTTGCTGGGGAGACCTTTTTCAAGTGAGTTCTCTTCTCCCTTTTGCTAGTCCAGACTAGGCAGAGGAAGTAATATCTTCTTTTAGTGATGCATTTATGAAACTTAGCTTGCTCTTAGACGAATTTGACTTTTACCACCAGGAGTTGGTCCAGGTGATCACCAATAAAAAAAGTGAAGATTTAGTAGTCACCAATCCATCTAGGATTTTAAAATTTTACAGTTTTCTTGGTATCCAAATGTAGTTGGGATCAAATTTTCTCCATGATATTAGTTGAGGTGTATGCAAGTTAGTATGTATTAAAATGTAAAATAAAAATTGGCCTCCAAGGAGCAGCTTAGTTGGCAAGAATTTGGGTTTTAAGTTGAACTTTATGATGAACTTGTTATATAAAAAAATAATAATAATAAAAAACCATATTATGAATTTGTCTCATGTAAGATTATATGGTTGGCTTCTTTTCCACGACCCGAACACGAGCTTAATTTCAGGGAGAATAAGGTGAGTTCAACCAAGAAGATAATGATCGTTTGGTTGGGAATTCAAATTCCGTTTCTTGGCAACATTTTTTAAAATTGCTTTCGAATTTTATTATTCAAGCTGTGGAATTTTGAAAATAATATTTTTATGTTGTTATTGTTTTTAGATTTTGAATTTGAAACTTTAAAAGGTAGAATATTAAAAAATATCAAAATTTTGATAAATATATTATTTCATGTTATAAAATTATTTATTTTTTTTTGTTAATATTAAAACATCTAAAATATAATATATTATAAATAATATAATATTGTAAAATGATAATTATATAAATTTTATAATAATATTATTAATTAATTAATTAATATTATTTTATATTAAACAATTTGAGGGCTTGTAATTTGATGGAGTATTAGTCATCATATTTAGCTTTCATTTGGTGTTAAATTATCTGATTGATTATCGATTGATTACATGTTCATGAGTCGCAATTTCATAATTCTATATGCTTTCTTCACAAATATGAAAAACATTTTATTTTGAACTATTTACTAATTGGGTACTAAAAAGAAAACTATTTATTAACTGAAGAATGATATTGTTTAGAGGATTAAATATTTAGTGGCTCAATTCTCGTACCCTGTACCTAAATTTACTTGAGCAATTTCTGAATATCATTAAAAGTAATTTTTTATTATTCATCAACTTTTTATTAATCGAGTTAAATGGAAACTATACTTTAAATGAATGAATAAAGTCTTAAATGGTAACATAAAAGCAAAAATATTCTTCATAACAATATTTTGATAAGAATCCTATACGCAAAGAATTTTCAAGAACCTCTCACTTTGTCAAGTAAAAGCTAATTAAAAAAAAAAAAAACTCTAAAGAAGTTTCCAAGGCTAATAATATTCTAAGATTTTTTAGGAAATAAAGCTAACTTGTTCTCAATGTCCTCATAAAATTTTAAAAATGTGGGTAAAAATTATAATTGAATCATAGGCCATCGGTAGCTCAAATTAGGCTATTCATGAGTCTGTTCAATCAGGTTGATATTTAATAATTTTAAGATAACTAATAACAGAAGCTAAGAATGTCGAGTTCAGCGATAATTGATATATAACTCTAATTAATTAATAGGTTGTGAGTTCGAATCTCCTTAAAAAAACAGAATCCAAGAATAACAAATAACAAATACCTTTCACCAAGTTTTAGGTACTTTACAACTAATAAAAAAATTTGATAACTAAAAGAGCATAAAAAAGAGACAGAAAATCAAACAAATAAATAAATAATGTACCAGTAAGCACCTAGATATTATACAACAAAATATGCAGCTTTGGTCCCAAAAGGGAGAAAATTACTCCTACCAACATCCTTCTAACATGCTCGCTGTTTAACCAAAGCCGTTCAAACTACAACTGGGCTAAATATTTTAACAGGATATTCAATTGTCCTTAACCTACGTTTAAAAATCAACTAAATAATGATATGCTCATAAACAAATAAAATGCATGGAAAAAAATTAAAAGCAGACATGATAAGCAGTTCATAGATCTTACAGGCAAAAGATCTACGCAGTGAGTACTGGACGCTGTTTGTGGCCAACGAATGCTTGACGAAGCTCTTGATACCCACTCCTGTAGTGATCCAGAGAGAAACAGAGCTGCCTTATGGCCTCCCTTTTCCCCTCGGCCCCATCCTCGATCGTAACTTTTTGCTTGTTCACTTCTTCCTGCAACTCTGAGAGTTCCAATTTCAAATCATCATTTTGTTTTTTCAGGCTTTCAGATCCAGAAATCAAGCCCTCCTTCTCTACTTGTAAATGTTGAAGATGAACCTCCAATTCATGGACCCGAGACTCTCTGGATTCTTCATCAGCTAAAAGTTTGTGAACTGTGGCGGTCAATTCATCTTTCTCGGCCATGAGCGTATCGTGTTTCAATTTTAGTTCGTCGTGGTATCTATTCAGAGCTGCCAAACTTTCGCTTCTTGCAGATAGTTCATCTTTCAACTGACTAATCTCACCTTGCAAGGCTGTCTCATGAGCAATGTGGAGAGCTCTAGTTCCTGTTTTCTCAGCTTCAACTTGTTTGAGAATATCAGACTGCATCTGTTCTTTCTCAGCATGGAATCGCTCCTGTGAAACTTGAAAAACTGTTTCTAATTCCTTGATCTGAAGATGGTGGTCAGATTGCACAATATCTAGTTCATGCGTCAGCTTTGCGATCCTGTCATCTGAATTCCTGAGCATTTCTCTGCTCATTTCTAACTCTTCAATCAATCTTTCAATTCTGGAATCGGATTCAGAAGCCCGAGTTTTCAACTGTTCTGTTTGTTGTTGCAGTTCCAGAACTCGCATTTTTTCCACTTGAAGGTCCGCCTCCCTTTCTTCCTTATCTTTTTCAGCTGACGCAAGCTGAGCCTGCAATCCTTCCGATAACAAAAAGATTGTTTCGTTCTTCTCAAGCTTACTCTTTAATCTAGCTACCTCTTTCTCAGATAACTGAAGCTTTATATTTGAAACATTTAGTTCTTCCTCAATTCTAGCGAATTTGTCTTGCAACTCATCGTAATTTACCTTGTCTTCCTCGCCAACCCAAAATGCCCCTTTCATGTTAGGACGCTCAGTTTCTAACTCAAGAAGTTTTTTCTTCAGACCTTGGCCATCTTTTTCAGCACGTGAAACCGCATAGTTATTGTCGACGGATGAGTTAAAAGATTCTGACTCAGAGTCGGATGAAGAAGAAGAAGAAAATTCAGTTCCGTCCTTCAGAGAAAGACTGGAGCTACCACCACCAGAATCAAAAGAGATATCCAAGCCTCTATTGCTGGACATATTGAAACCCTGTTTTTGATCCGAACTTAAATCCGGAGTGCCTTGAGGAGATCCACAATCAGAATAAACAGGCACCTGCAATTGTAGCTCCGGTGACAATACTTTTTCAACCAACAATTGATACAAGCGGGAGAATTCCTCAACTTGAGAATCCATATCAGCAGTTTTCGGGAAATTATGGCTATTTTCTTTGATCGCCTTCAGCATCTGCTCAACACTCCGATTCATTCCTGTCATAGAGGAGAATTCTAATTATTTTCAAACTTTCCAAAGTAATGAGTGAGACATTACTCATAGCACAATCAATATGAGAGATAACAAGAAAATAAGTACAAGAGTTTTCTGTACGAGTAGAAGCTGATGAGCTGAAAACACTTCCAACAACAACAACGGAAGCTTATTACGTTAGGCTCGGACAAGTAACCAGAAAACTCAATCGTAAAACACTGCTTACCGTCTAGATTATTTGATAGCCATTTAGATCTGTTTTGAAAGTCAGCCTCGGCCGAAAATGGGCTCAGCTTGTTCAGTTCTGGATTCTCCATACGAACAAAAGCACCGATAAAAAAATCTGCAGGAAAACCGATCAGGAAAAGAAAAACATTGACTCAGAGTTCGAAGAATAACGTCAAACAATTTCTTCTGCTATATAGTACCAATTAATTAAGAAGCGCTGTAAGCGGACAAAGCAGCAATCAACAAAATCAGAAGTGCAGAATCCATCAACAAAACCACACATCTGAAATGAAATTCATCAAGAAAATCCAAACGAAGAGAAATCTACATAACTCAGAGTTCGAAGAAGTACGTCAAACAATTTATTCTCCGATATAGTAACAATTAATTAATGAGTAGCGGTGTAAGCTAGGACCAAGCAGCAAGAAACAAAATCGAATAGGCAGAATCCATCAACACAACCACACATCTGAAATGAAATTCATGAAGAAGATCCAAACGAAGAGAAATCTACATAACTTAAAGCAGTCACCGAATCATCTACTCCAGAAAGACACAAATCCGAAAACAACGTACAAGACGAACCAATCCTTGGAACAAATTAGAAAGGTAAAATCAGACGCAGTACCTGATGAACTTCCAAGTTCCAAGTTGATGAAGAGCGCAGAGAGATCTGAAATTCAACCCGAAGACGGAAAGCTCAAAAGCGAGTGCGATTGATTAGAGGAAAGTGGGGGCGGATTGAGAGCGAAGAAACGTAGCGGACAATGAGAAAAGTTTTGAGAGTAAGAACAGATTACAGTAACAGAGAGCGTAGAGACAGCGGCTAAATGACACTTAATAAAACTCAAAATGGTGGAAATAACGATAATTATAAAATTCCATTTTTCAAATTCTCCCGTCTTTTAATTTTACCGCCTTTTCCCCCTCTCCATATTAGCCTCTGCCGAATTTGCCCCTGGCTCTCTATATATTATACTTATTAATCACTACTAAATTAATGTTAAATTATGTATATATTTTATAATTCTATATTACAAATAGATGATAGAGATTCATCCCTACGAAGTTTAAAAAAAGTAACTATATTTCATAAGAACTAATCTTAGGTTAAGCGTTAAGCTTTATTTTTCTTGTTTTATTATTATTATTATTATTAATTTGGTATTTATATTGTTTAAAGTTTCACTATCGTCCCTACTATCTACTGTTTGATTAAAGCTAACCAAACATGTTTTACATTATTGAAAAGTAATATAGAATTTCTTTTTCTTTAATCTTATTTATTTATTTATGTTCAAAAACTTTATGCACATCTCCATCGTAAAATAAAACTAATAAATAACATGATGACCTATTTAAGATTTAATATCAAATGAGTTTTCTTAGTAATTAAATATAATAAAATCAGATAATTGTCTCGTAAAATCATAATTGGCTTGAATACTTACGAATATAAAAAAAAAGGAAAAAATAAAGGACGTGACCAATTTAGTAATTTGATAAAATTTGGAAAAAAAAATAAAGGGAAGATTCAATCAAACAGAGCAGAAGAAGACTAGGCGGGAAAAGGGGGGCTGAGTTTTGAAAAAGAGCCGCATGGGCCACTCGCTTGACGCTTTTTTTTCCCTTTTCCTTTTTTTTTTCTCAATTATTTCTCTGTTTCCGCCGGGCCCACCCTACTGATATGGATTGGACCGTCGACCTTGTTCTCCGCGCCACCACATTTTCAATTTTCAAATTTCCTTCATAATTCTTCGGTGGATCCAAGAGTAAACATAGGTTTAATTTTCTCTTTTATATATATATATATATATATATATATATATATATATATTTATTGTGATAAAGTAGGTTACATTATTTTGAGGAAAATATTTTAAATCTTAATTTGACCTTCAACTTTATGATCCGCCGGTGGCAAAGCAAAAATTATATTATATGTATGTCTAAGTACAATTTTTACTTTCAGTTTTGATTTATGTATTTATAATTTTTTTTTTCATCTGTATTTTCAAAATTTTCATTTTTGTACTTTTAAGGGATCATTTTAATATTTATTTAAAATATTTTAACACAAATTTTATACAGAAACTCTTTAATACAAAGTTATGATTGTCTTTAAAAAAATCAAAGCTATGACTATATCTCAAGAAATTTTTTCAGTACAGTATCGTGTTGAAATTGTGATCCAAAAAATGAGATAAAAAATAAAATGATCCAAAATGTCACTTTTTTAAAAATAGAGATATATAAATGAATGTTTTGAAAGTATATGGATCAAAGTAGACAAAATTTGGGGACCAAAATGAGCCAAAACTTAAAGTACATGACCAAAATAGTATTTAAACCCTGTATACATAGTTCAATAAATATGGTGTGAAGATTTTTTTTTCTTTGTTAAGTATAACAAATGCAGGTACGAAGATTATACTTGAACCTCTAACTTTAAAATAATGAAGTAGATGTCATTTACCATTTGACAATATTAAATTTGGCTATGACGTGGAGATTGAAGTTTTAAATTTTAAAGAAGCTATTACATTATACACTAAACTAACCTATGCATGCTTGGATGGATAAGAAAATTATATCTTAAATGTGCATATCTTAAAACTCAGTAAAATTGGTACGAATTATTATAATTAGTTTCAACTTTGAGCCAAATTAACACAAAAAATTATTGTCACACTCTCACTTCATTTTATAGTAATTAGGATCAATTGGATTTGAAAAATTAGCAACATGTGAACAATTGGGTTTTGTCTATTAAATTTCTTAATTATATGATTCAATTCGACTCAACCTAACACCCTTAATAATTGCTTACAATGACATCTACCCCTTAAAAAGTCATAATTATTTAAATCATATAATGTATAAAATAAATTTAAATCCTATTTTAGAAATATTAGGTTTAATCTGTGTTATTATATTTTGGTATTGAAATCAATAGAATTTGTAGGCTACTTATTTGTAAATTTGATATTGGACTAATTATATGGCTTCATTCAATTTTTTTTGTTAAATGTAAATATATAATTTTAGTAGAAATGATCAAATATGGATTTTTATTCAAAATGTAGAGATAAAAAAAAAATGTTTGGAGGAGTAAAAATTTTAAAAATGAAACTATTATGAAAATTTAGAGGCTTGGATCCTGAAAACAGAAGCAAACTTGAATTTAAACCAGTAAAAAATTATTCTAAGTATTTCTTATATTGTAAATATACAAAAATGTGGGATTAAACTTAAAAAAGATACAAAATAAACTAATTAAATTTATTTGATTTCTTATAGGATAATTATATATATGCCGCCATTTTCAAGATTTATACTATCCCTCATTTATATTTGATTTTTTAATAGTAATGGCAAATTGTGATAGTAGTTTTCATAATTAGACGCATAAAACAAACAAAAGTTATTTTCTAATTCATCTAGAGGAATCCCCTAGAATGTCTAAAGAATGAAAATTTCCACAACTTGTAATTAAAAGTCAAATTCTCTTTCCAACGGCATCACTAAAACAGCAAAAACCATACCCCACTTTCTAAAGAGGATATTTTTTGGGTCACAATGAGTACATATCCATTTATAAAATCTAGGTTTGGAAATTAAGTACTTTCAATTTTGTGCCATATTTGTGTTTAAATTATGCAAATAGCCCTTTGTAAAGACGTGGGCTGAGTTATTTATGTCGGGTTATTTTTGGAGTACTATTTATACGTTGGGTTTGTAGGTATATTTGTGAATATAAGCATAGGTCATATAAAAGATGAATTTGATAAGCTACTACTGATCTCATGATATCACTCGACGAGTAATTTGAGATAAATAAACCTTTACATATGTCAAAAATATATAGACTCGACTGATTAACTTCGGATTTTAAGAATCTAGCTTTAGATCCAAAAATCTTCTAATAAATTTTTTTTAGTACAACAAATATAGGGATATATGAAGTATTTTGAAACCTTCAACATTTAGGGAATGAACAAAGTGCCTTAACCGCTGAGCTACCCCAAGATTATTCCATAACTCGTTATTTTTAACTTTTAGATTGATGAGTTATTTAAGAAAGCTGGTAAAAAGTAAGTTTATGACTTTGATAGAGGAGATCGAGACCAGTATAATTTAGGTTAAAAAGTGGAAACTTTCTTGCTACCCCATCACTAAAGGGGCAAAATTATTCTATTTTCTTAGTGTGTGAGAGAGAGCTACCAACAAAAGAGAAAAGATATATAGTTAAAGAAAGAAAAAAAAAGTAGAGTGGAAGAAAAAGAAAAAAGAAGGGAAGAATATATAAGGGTAAGCATGGCAGAATTTTTGTAAGAAGAAGGTTTGAGAAGTGGGAGAAAATGCTTAAGCAAAGCCATGTGTGGAATGCCACCCACTCATGGAGACAACCAAACGTGGCCTTTGCATTGCTAGCTCCCCTCTCTTCCTTTTTACACAAATGGGCCAATTCATTGCTAACTCTCCTTTCCTTTCCTCATAATAAACAATAAATCAAACCGAGCTAGGTATATGTTTCAGTCCACAGTGTTCGAAAGAATTTTCAATTTAGATTTAACAATTTTCAATTTAATCTCTTACGTTTTAACAGTTTTTAGTTATATCTTTCGTGTTTGGTGAATACTAAAATTGGTTGATGATGAATTTATGCGACATGATATGTTTAATGAACTCATGGAAATTTAGAGAAAATTAGGTCACCTAGAAGAAGAAAATCGAAGCTTCTACCAACTTCTTGAAATTTTGGATGGAAAATTAAGGAGTTTTTCTATTTTAAGTGGCCTAATTTTTCATCCAAACTTTTGTTAATATTCACTCAGTATTATATCACGTAAGTTTATTATATATTAATTTTAACATTCATCAACAAAAATTGTATATTGAAAAATGTTAAAACATAAAATACCAACTTAGAAAACAGAATAACCAACTTACCATGAATTAAACAGTAAGCAATTGAGCGGTAGAATTTGTTACAATATATGTGAGTACTTTTTGATTGAGTGGAACTATTTTTTTAGTGTTGGTTTGAACATTTTGGTATTGAACATTAGGTATTTTTTTTGTTGCTCAACTATATCGATGATGAGTTTAGTATTTTTTTTTTTACTAAGTTTAAATCTCCATACCTCTTTTTTCTTTTTTTACTAAAAAAATACTTTTCTAATTTATATTTTAAAAAGTCAAATTTAGATGCTCTATTTAAATGAGTTTTAGTTAATTCTCTAACATGGGTTTGAGGGAGGTATTCTATTTTCACTCCTTATGTTTAATTTAAAATTGATTCATCTAAATAAATACATGGAGTAAAAAATCCTTTTTTCTCCCGCACACAATATCCCAATTGAGCTTATCAATTTAATTTATTATAAAATTAAAACAACTTGGTTTCAAATTATCGTAGTAAAATTATCGATATATATCTACTTTGACATCACCGTATCTAGATGTATGCGAGTACATTGTCCAAATACGATAATATATAATTTCAAACAAACAATGATTCAAATACTTACGAACGGATTCTATCTACTTAATTTAGAGTTGGATAATTTGATCTTGATTTTTTTTTGTAGACAGTTAAGATCTTTCAATTCATACCCGTGATCTTTTAAATTTTATATTAGAATCTCACCTACACGTATATGCACACAAACGTATTGTACCTTTATAAACAATTTTTTAATGAATTGGGAAAAGAAAAAGGAAAAGAAAAAAGAGAAAAGTTTCTCTGTCCAAAGGCTAAGACAAAGCATGGTTTTGCTTTGAGGTTGCAAAAGGGTTTAGTTATGAGTTGGTATGACTTTAAGTAGCTACTGGGAAAAAAAGGCAAAGCTACTTAAAATACAATAATAATAGTCCAATTATTGACCTTCCATGGGTCCTTTTAACTTTACCCAAATCCACACACCCAAAAGAAAGAAAGAAAAGAAAAGCCTTATATATATATTTTTTTTTTTTCAAAGCCAACACCTTTTTTCCGCTTCATAACCTCACTTTATTTATATATATATATATATATATATATATATATTTTCATAATTAAATACCTTTTTTAATTTGGTTCTCATCATTTGAGTTAAGTTTTCCTTTTCACTAGGTTTCAAAATCTTATACCTTTAGAAAATGCTCTATTTTTAGTTCGTGTTAATTTTTCATTAGTTTTTTCACTAGCTTTCTTAACCAGCAAAATATATATATGTGAAAAATATTTTTATTGACTATATATAAAAATTATTGAAAAATGTGAAAAAAAATTATTGAGTATATATATATGTAGTGACTTCTTTTAATAATTTTTTATGTCAATAATAAATTTTAAAATATTTTTCTCTACCTACTACTCTATATTCTTCCTACTTTTTTAAGTATAACATATGAGGGTTGGAATTCAAACTCACCACCTTTTGATAGGAAATAGATGTCTTAATCAATTAAACTCTGTTCAAGTTGACACCCATAAGGCCTTAGAATGCCGTAGAAAAGAAATTTGATAACAATAACGTTATCAAAGGACTTTCTAAAATTTTTGTATAAGGAAATAAAGAGAGATAAATAATGTGAAAAGGGGTTGGTTTGTAGATATATAACCAATATGCAAGCTCAATATGCGAACCTGATTACTCAACTGGACACCTATCTCTAACTAAAAAGTCTTAAATTCAAATTTACTTCCATACAATGATATTAAAAAAAATGTAAGTTCAATGCTATAGATATGAGTATATATGGCAAAAGAATAACAAAATTAGTTGAAATTTTGGTTAAAATGTAAAATACAAGTGATCGATAATAAAATATTATTATGATTAGCTAAAGTGAGCATAACTTAGGACACATATATATCTCCAATTAAGAGGTTGTGGGTTCGATCCTCCACCCTCACATGTTGTATTAAAATGTATTATTATGATTAATTTCATGAATACCTAAATAAATGGTCAATTAATTCACGATTATCGCAAAATGTAAAAAGGAAAAAAATAAGAGGTTAAATCAATATTGATAATTGATTTTTTCAAATACTTTATTTATAATTAGTTTTTTTAATTATAAATTTATAATTACTAAAACTCTATCTTAAAGTTTACATCTAGTAGTTTATGTTTCCTTACATCAATGCACTTCTTTTGACTAAGCTTATAACTTATTTGACAAACGCATTTATAAATTTAATGTTTATTTAATTTGTAAATGTTCAAGTCAACGCGACAACGAACACTAACTCCTCCTATTCTATTAGTTTTTTTTAGTAACCTATTCTATTAGGTATGTATTACTCAATATTTTATGTTCAATTTATGTCATTAATACCTTTAACTAACCTAATATTCCTACAAATTGATAAATAAATTTTAGTTCAATTGACACAATGAGACACAAACAATTAAAAAGGTTACTATATATTATCATAATACTAACTTATTTGACTTAGTGTATTAAATTGATTTTTTTTTTTCAGTTTAACAACAAACATGTGGAAGTGTGAATTGAACTTCCAACATCTTGATCGATAATATATATATATATCTTAATTAATGAGTTACAAACTTATTAAGTTGGATAATTATGTTACTTTCACTGGTTTTTAATCTCTATACTTTAATTTTAGCTTCAATTTAGTTATATGTTTAAGATTCATCACAGCTCCTAATGAAAACTCACTAAATGCCTCTACCATGATGGGAAAATAACAAAAATTCAATATAACAAGCTATTTTGGTATTTACACTCTTAAAAGGAACTGTCAGAGATCAAAAAAAATATTATTCATCACACTCCTAAAACAATAATGGTTTAAAACTTTACCTAAATTCATATATAGGTTCCCTAGTTACTTTTATACTTCAATCAAAATAATGGTTTAAAACTTTACCTAAATTCATATTTTGAAACCAATATAATTTACAAAGTCTCGAAATTTTAAATTAAATTGTCGTGTTAAGCATCTATATTCATCATTTCTACAAATAATTTGTCGCACTAGATTTTTGTCATATTTAAGAATAGTGATAAAGACAGCAATAAATTTTTATTAGAGTAAAAATGTTCCAGTGAAATTAAAAAAAAATTTCTAGTACAACAAATATATGGATAATGATTAAATAAAGTATCTTAATCGTAAAACTAAGTTTTTAAAACTATAATTTATCTATTGATGATTTATTAATTAAGACATTTGATCTTTAACTAGCATTGCATAACTTTTGCTAAACGACGCCGTCCATAAAATTGTTCGCTTTTGGACTGCAAAACTTGCGATGGACCCATTTTAATTATTTTATTTTATTATTTTTAAATATTTAAGTCGGCGTCGTTTGACTTTTTCTCCATTGCATTACATTTTTTGTTTGAGATTAAAAATTGATTTATTTTATAACAAAATTTCCGCAAAAATCTCGCTGCAAATATTGACTCTACGTAAGACAATTGTATCCTAAGAATACAAAAAATATAAATAAAATAATTGGTGGACGTCTTTTTAAAATAAAATTGTTTGATCTGTTTTGTTTACTTTTCTAAAATATTATTAAATCTTAACTAAATTTTAAAAATAAAAAAGCAGTCATCATATTATACATAATCAACATATTTTACCTGTGGTAAGTCCATTAGTCAAAAGATTTTTATTTCTAATAGAAATATCGTAGATATTACTTTGCCAATTTTTTTTTTGTATTCTTCATTTTTATGTATGTGCTTGATAGATGATTTAGATTGTTTTTATTATTCAGTGAAATAGTCTATTAAAATATTATGGGAATTATAATATTATTAAATATCCATGTCTATTTAAAAGTACTAAAAACATTACAAAAGTATCATATTCCTAAAAATATTATTAAATTATACACCTTATGACAAAGTGTATTTAGGAAGGGAATAAGAAATATGAAGATATGATAGTTATTCTTTCTAATTCTCTATCATATTATTTACTAACCTTGTAAAGAAATGATTCTCGATCAGTGGGATCCATACTGAGATTGAGAATTATTAACATGTCTTTAGAATAAGTTATTTATATTTATTTTTTTTATTTTATTAAGAGTGAGGAATATATATAGTTTTCATTCCCTATTTTACTTTGTCTCACTATCTTTCTTTATAGTTATTATTTTATAACTTTAAAAAGATAAAAATATGGGGTTTTGAGAACTGTTTTTTTATTTAATTATAACTATAGTTTTTAAAATAGATTATAAAATAAAGCAGTATGCAATGAACAACCTTAATTTTTAATAAAGAAAGGAATGAAAACAAAATATGTCGGTGATTTTGATAATATTTTTAATTTTTTGTTTCATTTATAACAAGCATGCCAACATTTTTGTTCAGGTGTAGATCTAATTTCAAAAACACTTTTGAAATCCAAGTAAAATTTGAGAATTAAAAAAATTATATATATAAACAGACTAAAATTTTATAAATAAGTATCTATTAAAAATACAAATTATTTTCAAAACTTTAACTTTTAAAAACATTAAACCAAAAATAAAATTGAGCATAACTTTAATAAACCGAGCTAGAAATAAATTGCAAGACAGAGAAACTTTTTACTTTATAACTATATAAGAAATTTTTTTAAATATTATAAAAAAAACAAAAATAGAAAAAGAAAACCATAATCAAATAAGCCTTCCAGCTAACTAAAAAAAAAAAAAATCTTATAGCGGTCGCAATTTAAACATATTAAACTATAAATTAATTAATTTAAACAGGTTAGGTGGGTAATCAAAATTCAAAGGGAATAATTAATTAAATTGGAAAAAGGCTTCTTGATTTTGTTTTTTAATCCAAAATTCTTATCTTTAATACCACAATAAATAAGACAACGAAAATGAAATCAATGAGGATATTGTCGGGGCCTGCAAAGTGGGCATAAAAAAACAAAATAAAAGGAAATTGCCCCAAAACAGGGGATATCTTGTTTAAAATCAGATTTTTTTTTTGCATTTAATATATTCTGTTTGTTTTTTTTTCCCAAAAATATATACTTGGCTTCTTTCCACTATTTTGCTGACGTGTCTTCCATGTCTAGGTGTCCACATCACCTAATTTTAATACATTGAAAATAACATGTAGAATTCCAATACTATTTTGGGTATATTCCATTCTAAGATATTCATTTCATATTATAAATTAACGTGTATTTTAATGGCAGATTTAAAAAAAAAAATTTGTCGAATATTATATAATATAAGTTGGATTTTTCTCGTGGTGTTTTATATTTAGATTGAATTTGATTTGAATTATGTTTTTTTTAATGTAAATTTTAAACTTTCTACTATATTCAAATATAATTTATATTGTTTATGTAAATACTTCTAATTTTTTTTAAAAAATAGTATTTTATGTTATGTTATACTATTAATCCCTATTGTATTTAAGAAAAAATAGTTTAAATTCTACTATAGTTCTTAAATGTTCTCTTTTGGTCTGAAAGGTTTTCACATACTCGTTTGGATCCTTATTACTAAATTTCCATATTATGTTTACCTAAAATCGTTAATTATTTATTATCAAATTTTATAACATACGTGGAAGAATCATATATTATATGTGTATATAATGCCAAACAAGATTTATGTTTAATGAAATACAGCAGTTTTATTGAATACAATACAACTGCTGTATTAATTTTATGCCACCCACCTCACATAAAAACAGAATTTAAATTAGTTCTGTGACCATATGGCAATATAATGGCCACCCACACACGGTTAAATGAATTCTGTTTTACATTAATTACTACAAAAATAAAAAAAAAAATTTGTGAAATCAGCTGCGCTTAAAACATAATACATTAAATACTACAATAAAATAAGTATAAAAATTTAGTGCCACGTGTGTGTATATATATAATAAACATACACATACATATATATATGTGTGTTAGTTAAAATATAGGTGGAGTAAAGTTTCAAACTCCAATCTTTTTGTCGAAATATTTACCCAACTAATCAACAACATGAGCATAGTTCATCGGTAATTGACATATACTCCATCCCTTGAAGTTAGAGATTCGATCTTTTATATCTCCAAATTGTTGTACTAAATAAAATAATAATAATCTCATGTACATTCTCACCTATCTTCCACCCTCGTTTTACTCAAATTCAATTTCTTACTTTCAAATTTAAATCAAGTGAATTGGGTGAACTTTGGTGGTATTTTATTATTATTACGTTTTTCTAAAGTAGGATTTGTATTACATTCAAATTCAGTAACTTAGAAAATTCAAAGAACGAAAAAAAGGTGACGATTTAAGTAGTCTCGATGGATGTTGTCCAATGACTAAAGTTCTACCAACGAAAATAATATTCATATATTTTTAGATTTCAAATCCGATACCAACTACGTATTTAAATTAAATAGCTAGAATATTAAATGCAACTCTGCTCTTCTTTAAATTTTTTAATTTTAAAATTTCCAACTATGACAAGTGATTCATTGGTTCTAGAGGCCAAAGGGAAAAAAAAAAATCAGATTTTATACCACCAACTCACTTTCAATCCAAAAATTTATTGCTTAGCAGTCAAATTGGTACTTATTTTCAAACAAAATTATATCATCATTGCCACGTCTACCTATTCCTATATTGGATTATATAATTCATTTCAACAAACTCTAGAATGCTTTCCCCTGCAGTTGCACACACAGAAGTCTCAATACGAGCGAGGCCGTGCAGTTGCAGACCTTCACCGGGATTAAATCTCGTCCGTCCAAGTCTCCAGGTGGACGTGATGATCAAGCTCCATCACTGTCTTCAATCGTTCCACTTCCAAGTTTTTCAACGATCGTGGAACTGAAAGTAACAATAAAATATAAATCATTAAATCTTGTAAGGTCCGAAATAAAAAAGAAAAACATTATAATGATTTCAAGGACTAGTTCAACTACAGGTTCGCCTATATATATATATTTGCAATCATTCCAATTCGTAAATATTGAAGACCGCCATGGGAGAGGAAGATAACCTGGCGCCAAGTGCCGTCTCTGTAGCAGTGCAGAAGCCGCTGCCGCAGACGCCGCACTTCGTGCTCGTTCACGGCATAAGTGGAGGAGGATGGTGCTGGTACAGAATCAGGTGTTTGATGGAGAATTCCGGCTTCAAGGTTACCTGTATTGATCTCAAAGGCGCCGGAATCGATCGCTCCGATCCTAATTCCGTCATCAAATTCGACGATTACAATAAGCCTCTGCTCGACTTCATCTCCACTCTGCCGGAGAACGAACAGGTATTTAATTTGTCGATGTATTTAATTTATTCGTCGGAAGTCTCTGTTTCTTCTATCGATTATACGATCGGGCTGAAAGTTAATTTTGAGAAATTTTTGTTGGAACTTTTACAGATCATACTGGTTGGACATAGCGCCGGAGGATTAAGTGTGACTCAAGCAACTCTCAAGTTCGCGAAGAAAATCCGTTTGGCGGTGTACGTAGCGGCGACGATGCTAAAATTAGGCTACCAGACCGATCAAGATATCAAAGACGTAAACAATCCTCTTCTTCTCTCTGCTTCTATTCATGAAATTTCATGTGTGTATGTTTAGAAATGCTAATTGAAGTAATCGTAGCGTAGTAGTGCAGCGTTTTAGTATGAATTTTCCTGCCGGACGGCGATGTTATTGTTAAACTCGTCGCCGGCCGGTGGCGGTTTAGAAGATTCAGGGCCAGGGGAAGTGAGAACTGAGAAGATGATGGCCAATGTGTGAATAGTTGGCGGTTAGGAAATCGGAGGCGCTTGCTCTCATCGCAATCGCACGAGGCAAATAACATTTAGTCAATTAATTAGTCTCATTATTTTGTCTTTAATTAAGAGAATGGATTAAAGACAGCCACCGGCCAGCTGGCTGCTAATTAACCATTTCTTATCCCCTATTACTGTAGTACTAATGCCCATCCTCTCTGACTCATAATAGTCTGAGAAGATTCCATTATGTTAAATAATTCACATAAGTTTCTGTATTCTTTTTGTGCAAAATTTAATTCAGATATACTTTATTTTTGTCGGTTACTTCATTTTTACAATTTACTGAAACTACCTTATTTAGAAGGTCTAACTTTTTTTTTCCTTTCTAGAATATTAAAATTCAAACAAAAATTAGAGATTTAATCCTATGAAAAAAATATTGTCATTGATTTGACTGGCTGAGTTTTACTTAGGTCATGAATTGGTTATAGAAAATTACAAGCAGAGATTTTTTTATAAAAAGAATTTTCAGATTATTATAATTCATATATGATCTTAATTTGATAAATTGTCATAAAAATTTAGAGTTTGTATACATCACGGATGTGATTTTTCTGATGAAATAGATTGGTACAGTGGTGCCGCAGCACCAGAAAAGGACGTGTCCCTTTCTGTGTAGTGAAAAAAAAAATTGTGCTGTAAATTTTCTGTGCCACAGTGCCATGAAATATTTTTTTATATAACTTTTAATATCTTTTAAGTTTTAACCATATTTTTATTTGGCCCCTAATTTTAAGATATCTGAATCTGTATATCTAAGAGAAAAAGTTTTATGTTATAAACTTATAACAGAATAATTACAAAATTGTAGGTTCTTGTAGTTGTTTGATCTATAGATTTGTAATTTATGTGGATAGTTTAGGGGTGATTTTTTTTAGTAAATCAAAGGTACGGTGAGTTTGAACTTCTAACTTCTTAGAATGTTACTTTTAATTGGTTGAATTATGCTCAAGTCACTAGAACACGATTTTAATAGCTTTGATTTATGTAGTTTATAAAATTAGTAAAAGTGTATAAGATAGGTTTAAGATATTTATATTCCATATGAATTTGACTTTCAAAAATACTTATTCAGAATAGAAATTTTTCTCTTTTGGAGAGAAAAAATATTTTTTATTTTTTATTTTTATAAAAAATAAATAATTGTCAAATTTTAAAAAATGACACAGGTGATTTGTGAGTCAAGTATTGGTTTAAAATAAAATCAAATCTAATAGTGAGAATAATATAGATGGTGTGTATGTTACTACAGTGCCTAGGTGGAATATTTTGCCTGGTATGTACGGAATAAAGTCAAAATTGGGTTAGGCCAGTTGGAGTTTTCAAGGCCGCAAATAGTGTACTCAATCGGAGCCGACAGCTTCCGCGAGTACACAGTTCTCACGTGTGCAGTCCACACATCTTTTTCTTTGTAAAGTTCATTACTTCATTGATTGAAGGAACTAACAATGCAAACCCATTCATTATCAATGGATTGGGGAACAGAATTTTCTACTGCTCTAAATAAGTGATTCACTCTAGAATTTTCAAGGTTTATTTATTAATTCTTTTTATTTTCTTTATAGAAAAAAGTCGTTCTCCAGCTTCATTATATTCCCTGCTTAAGTTGGCCAGAGAGTGCGTTTAACCTATGGTCTTTTGAAATGGTTTAGTAAAAAAGGATTGGAGGAGAAAGCTACGACCCCCAATTGTCAAAGAAAGAAAGATTGGAGGAGAGTATATTTTGAGCAGAAGCTTGTGTGATTTTGAGATAATTATTCTTGTCTATATATGATGGAACTTTGATTTTCCTAGTTAAGGAAGAACTTTGTTTGTACTCAAGAATAGAGAGATTTAGTAAATAAACGACTTTTAGACCTGGTCCCGTGTCTTGGACGGCAGGAATTCCTCAGGAAGTAGAATCTGTCTTATAAATGTTGTCTTTAACCTTTTTTTCTTTTCTAATCTTTCATCATTTCAATAGTACTGATGATAATTTGTTTATTTATGTATGTTGGTCAAATGTGTGCAGGGAGTGCCAGATTTATCCGAGTTTGGGGATGTTTATGACCTAGAATTTGGACTAGGGTCCCAACAACCTCCAACCACAGCCATCATCAAAAGGGAATTCCAGCGCAAGATCTGCTATCACATGAGCCCCCACGAGGTACCCAAAACCAAAATATTTATTGATCAAGATTATCAAAATTAGATTGAATTTTTTTTTAAATCTCTACTTCTTAATATGACCTTTTTTAGTTTAAGACAAACTAGGAGTAGGGGCAACATGAACCGTGTTTGAGATGTATGGCGTTTTTCAGGATTCTACGCTGGGCGCCATGCTTCTAAGGCCAGGGCCAATCCTGGCATTAAAGACTGCTCAGTTTAGAGAGGAGGAAGAATTTGCCGATAAGGTGAAACGAGTATTTATAAGAACAATGTATGATCGTGTAATCAAAAGGGAGCAACAAGATGCTATGATAAAGCGATGGCCACCCGAGATCGTATACGACATGGATACCGATCACAGCCCCTTCTTCTCCAACCCGTCTCTGCTCTTTGGCTTGCTTCTAAAGGCTGCTGCGTCAACAGGATGTAACTATACAGGGGAGGGACATTTTTATGCCTAATATAAGAACAGTATAAAATTCATGTGATCTCAACTCAACAATTAAAACTGCAAGAATAGATTTCGTAATTCAACACCGAAATTGCATTGCACTTGATAGCAGTACATCGAGTTCTTCCCTCCCAAGCAAAAAACCATAAGAACGAATGGATTTTAATGGTGGTGTGTATGGAATGAAAATTCACAATGAAATTTGATGATACAAAAGCCGAAAAGATTTCCTGTGTGTGTCTGTTATGGGCTCAGTTTTCTTTGTTTTGGAATTCTTTGTGCTGCTTTTTAGGATTCAATGTATGACATTAGAAAAAAGTATCAGCTCTGAGATTTGGTTACATCTTCCATAGCAGCTAGCTTCTGTTGCAGATCTGACTTGTTAGCCCCTACTAATTTATCTAATTGGCGTCCATCTTTAAGGAACACGAACGTTGGAGTCGCTTTGATCTCCCACGACGTACTAAGCTCCTGCACACCCCACACCTCAGTGTAAGAAATTTCCATTCAAACCACATTATAAAACAATAAACTACACCCTATTCTTTGTTTTCAACGTTCTAAAAACACAAGTATTTGATAATTGTTCTTTTATTTCTCATTTCTCATCTGAAATTGTATAGAATTTTTGGTAACAATAAAATCTAGATATACATGCCTAACTGTTAAAATTGAAAGGTAGAGTCATAGATAATGAAGTTCTATAAATATGGGAAAGTGCTTTTACTTACAGCCAGCTCGTCGACGTCAATGGCCAAAAATACCATGGAGGTATACTTATCAGCAAGCTCACAATACCCTGCTGTCATGGATTTACTGGGTCTACACCATGGTGCACAGAAATTTGCAATAACCTGTTGCATAGTTTTGAGGTAAAACAATTCTCTCACTGTAGATTTTTCTTCACTATTCACTTAGATAAATGAAAAAAGTCTTGAATTTGTTAAATGTCGAACACAATGAATAAACAAGCTAGAAATTTAGTCCCTATCCTGCCATTAAGGAAACAACACTGTAGGAGAAACTTACAATCTTGCCATCTTTGGTTGCTTCCAAGAGCTTCGCCTCCCACGTCTCCATTGATGTAATGAGATGTACGTTTTTGCTATCAACATTCTGGACCTCGCCCTGGTCTTCTTGATCACTATTGAAAAACTGCAAAATGTCAAGTGTGGATGTAACTTACTTAGAAGATAGATAAATTATTTGAAGACGCTGGGACAATATGACTGGTAGTTTTATACTGTTAAGGTGTATGAAAAGAAATTTAAATTGTACTTTAGTCATACATTTAATTAATAGCTAGAAGGCCAACCACATTCAATAATTTTTCTGAACGTGCCAAAGATGAGGGCCATCACTAAGATACCAACACTCCAACACTATCATTTAAGTATCTTTCATGATGTTGACATCATGTAAACCAACACTGACCATTAGCAGACAAGGAAAACTGGAACTTGGAATAAGAATTTCAGGATAAATCCCTTTAAAGTAGGTTTATTTTAAAAACTATGTGAAAGAGAGAGACCAGATATGATATTTCAAGAAAGAAAAATTGATCCTCCGCAAACTTAGTGGACTTGCATGATTCTGAACAAGTAAGAATCCACAGAAGCGAAGCTTTTTTTCTTTCCTTCTTTTTTCAAACTCCACTTGGTTATGTGGGCCAAGATGACCATGAACTTGATTGAATAAAAACAAAATGTATTAAGGACATGGCAGAAACTGCGGGGCTAGCAAACAAAACAAAGCAGAGAGCACTATACCAGAAATCCAATACAAAACCCGGAAGAAAAAATGATAGAGAGAGAATAATTTCCAGCAAGGCCTACCTTAGTCCAGCAACTTCCCATTGAAAATGCAAAATCGAATCTCTGTCTGAAAAATTAAGGTTGTTTCCAAACAGGATACCTGTTAAGTTACATGATATCTGTCAGTCAGCAGCACATGTAGGATTAGATATTAGTTCATTTTCTAATAGAGCTTGCAATCAGTAGTACTGGAAAATTGAAGAAAAAGTTGTGCTCCTTGTTCAAGTTTTTACGAGACTACTTTGATTTTTTCTCTCTCTCCTTTGCTTTGTGCAATTTTCATTTTTATTCAAACCCAATCTGATAAAAATTCTCGAGGAAGATAAGATGAGAAGCGTGTAGGTAGATTTCTATTCATAAGTGGTCTAACTTTGTGGCAAATTTCCTATTGGGAAGCAAGGTAACATACCTTCAAACTCAAACAAAGTACGTCTTTTCCAAGCACGAGTCAAAGAAAATTCAAAATAATGTATGCATCAAATATGAGACCATAAAATCCCAACATTAATAAACATGGCAACATTATAAGTAGCAAAGTCCTCTGTCCATTATTTTAACTCACAGGTTTTAAACTGGGGAATGATAAGTAAATCAAATCGAACCACTGTTTTTATGGATCATGGCCTTAAGCCATTATAAGGGGAGGTGGGAGGAGGAAGTTGTCCTCCTAGCAGGTAATGCCCTCATTTGATAATATACTCGTCTCCTATTCTTGTTCTCGTTTCTTTCTTGAAAATCATCTATGTTTGACAAAAAAGATTCCCCTATCTTCTATTTCAAGTGATTTTTTATTTTTAATCTTCCAGAGAAACAAAGGTAAAAAAACAACAAACAAATAGTCATTGGATACCTTTCCAATATTTTTCTCTGAAAAGATATTACAAATTACCTTTTCTTTGATCTATTAGTGAAATAGTGATGAGAAACTGAAACCAAAGAATTGTTTGGAAACTATTTCTAAAATATGTTTTTCAGAAAAAAAACAGTAAAAACATGTTTGGTAATGGTAACTAGTTTCAAATCTTCCGTACAGTGTTTTAACAAATGATCTATTTAAAATTAAAAAAATCACGATGCTATGAACAGTTATTTCAATGTCAATAAATCAATTTCTATGAGTCATTCAATCACAATCCTAAAATAAAATAAAACAAAAATTGTTTCCAAATCAGACCTCAAATATCATTCAAACGGCCTCTCTTCGAAATTTACAGAGAAAACTGCGGCCATATTGCATCAAAACAGATGTAAGAATTGAGATGCAGATATTTCATCAGCGCGGCCTCGGCCATTTCAAACTTGGCCTCGGCCTCATCAAAACAATCTCAGAAGCAAATGTAAGATGCAGACATTCAACAAAGGATACGGAATCACAGAACAAAAACACAAAAACAAAAAATAGCGCATAATCTATAAATCGGAAACAATGAGCGCAAAAGAATTTACGCATTCGCGAAATGTAGGTCTGATCGAATCAATGCAAATTCGTAGGCTGTCCATGTGAAGGAGGTGGAGTATGAACGGAGAAATTGTTACCTCGGGATAGCGTTGACTCAGCATCTTGTACAACTCGTCATTGAAGCCGAGCCTGAAATTTCAGGGGACGCAGCGGCAAGGGAAGGAAGAGGACGAAAAAATCGATAAAAGGCAGTCTAATTAAGGCGGATATGCGTTGGTTGAAGGAGGAAGAGGAATTTCTGAGCAGAGGGAATACGATCGATGAAGGACAAGCCATTTTTTGCGGCACGGGATCACAATGGAGAGCTTCCATTTGTCAACATCGCACCATCACACAGCTGCTATCCATCGTCGCACATAACTTCCATTTCAATCTGTTACACATCTGAATTTTGAAATAGAGATTTACGGTTTTTTTTTTCTTTTCTTTTTTTGAGTTCCACATGGCACATATAATACTTTAACTAATTATTATTTTCTTTTTAGTTCAAACTTTAATGCTAAAGGTAATTGTTGTATTAATTAAATTCAAATGAACGTTAGTGAATATATTAGGTTTAAATATTTTATATAATAAATTTACATTTATTAATTAGAAATATTGAAACGAGTCAAAGTTACGATTAATAAATTATGATTTCCAAAATAATAAAATTCTATATTGATATTAGAGAGGACAAAACTAGATAATGCACTATATTTGGTACGGGGTCATGAACATTTTTTAGGGGATATTAGATGAAAATGATGTAGAAACTTCTTTTGGTGATTATTTATCATGTAAAAAATGAACGGTAAACAAGAAAACAAAATATGAAAAGAGCCAACATGAGCTAATAATTGGTATATACTTCTTCCCTCAAAGTCGGAGAATCAATCCCTTACATCTCCAAATTGTTGTATTAAAAAGAAAACAAAATAGGAATATTGAAGGGTGAAGGGTGATTTTTATTTGAGGTATTTTCCGAATGTGTATTTTTAAAAATGGCATAAAGTTTGAAATTCTAAAAAAATAATATAGTCCAACCCCAAATCAAGCTAAATATAAAACATACTAAAAAAGTCAAGTTTATGCCATATTTGAAAAATAAAAATGAAAAAGTTGTTACATTTTTTAAAAAAATATACATTAAATTTGTGCTATTTAGTCTAATTTTCATGAAATTTTGAAGTAATTCATGATCTACTGTTTAAAATGTCTTTCCTAATGATTATTTTTAAATTTCAAAGTCTAACTAGTTGAAGTAAATGGAATGGATGATTACTTTTACCATTTAATCTTTATATTTAAAATAATGTCATTGAAGTTTAGGTAATAATTTGGTTGGGTTCTTTAGTTTCAAAATCTTAGCATAATAGAAGGCTCTGGAGAATCAAAGATTAATAAGCAAACTGATGAACAAGAAACAGAAAGGAAGGGGAAGATTAAACAAGAGGGATAACGTGAAAATCACAGGCAAAAGTTGAGTCCATAAACATGCCATGATAACATTGTAAGCTCTTTATTCAACTTACTTGCCTTCCGAGAACTCTAAAATTCAAAGGAAATCAAGTTGATTTTTTTTATGGATGAGGTTAGAAACTCAAAACCGCTTCAAAGAATGGCTATGAAGACGCAACGGGTAGAAAACGACATCGCAAAATCTGAAGAACGAAAGAATTTCAACTTCCTTTCTCAAGTTTTTCGATTTCTTCCTGGTGTTTTCTCTCTGCCTCTTGGAGTTCTCTCTCTGCATCCTCCTTTTCCTCAATTTGGTCAAGATCATCAAATTCCTTGGTTGCTGCCATAGCTTTCACAACGGGATCCCTTAGTTCAGATATTAGTCCGCCACCAACTTTGTACTCTTCTTCGTCCCCAATAAGGTATAACCGCTGGTCAGGTCCTGATGCCATGGGAATGTCAACTGCCAGTAGCTTCATATCATACTGTAAAAAAGAATAATACCATAACATTAAGATGAGTAATATCGTTCTTGTTATGTATAACAACATCAGATAGAATTTCTTAAGCAGCTTCATGTCTTATAAATATACTTGATTTTGAGTGTGTGTGTGTGTGTGGGTTGGTGGATGTGGGAGAATCAAATAATTCCAAAATAATGCAAATTTTCTAGTTCAATTCCAGAGGATATAGACCACAATAGCTAAAATTTACTTAAAGCCTCTTCAAAAGAAATAACCATATCATAGATTTATGTCAAAGTAGAAATAGCTTTTGGTATATTTATTTAGTTTTGACAGGATTCTTTGAAGATTAATATGATTGGTTGACAAATTCCAAACCCCCAAAAACCCAAAATGAAAGATTTTTTTGGCAGTTAAATTTAAACTCCCAAGTGCCTATAATTGGTCCCCCTTCATCTTCAAGAAACTGCACGCTGTTTTTTTCCAGCACGAAACAAACAAATTCAGAGGGAAAAGGAAAATTCCTCCATAGACTAAAACCTCGCGCATCAATGGCGGACCCATTACTCACTCTCCTCCATAGGATTCTTTGAAGATTAATAATAGTACATTGTATATAACTGAAGAAAGGAAAGTACAAGATTAATAGAATTCTCCAAAATCGATAGCAGATTCTACAACAATCCTTGAGTGTTTGCAGCTATGCACACAGAACTTGTGCATCAAGTGACTCACAACTTACCAATCCACAGGCCAATCGAGGCCAACAAAAAATTAAAGGCCTAAAAGAATGGGTTCAAACTATGGTGGTTTTCTATCCAAGATTTAAGATATACAAATTTTAGGCAGTTATTCCGTGATTTTAAGGTGCAATGTGCCACATCCAAAACATTCTATGATCTATTACTCTCTTCTTTTCCACCACTATAGTTACTCTTCCCTTATAGCCAATTGGAAGTGCTTCAATCCCTCTATGGGACTTTTGTAATTTCATGCTATAATGAAATTGTTTCTTTCACAAAAAAAAAAAAATATCTCAGTAATTTCAAACCAGATCCACCATAAGTCTAATCCAATTGCAAGAAGATTGTTCCCAGAGGCTGAGTTTTCTACCTTGCTTTCCTTTTCTTATCCATCAGAACACCTCATGGTTGGCTGTCTAATAAAAGAGACCTCAAAGACCCAGCCCAAAATTCTAGCTGTTTTCCTTTAGCCCAGGCCCAACCCCACTCTCAAATTGTACAATCACTCACGCTATCCCTTAAGAAAAAACATAGTTCTTGGCTTTGCTGCAGCCATCTTCCAACTGCATTCCGACCCCCTCATCAAACTCAATTTCATTCTTCTCATACGTGAACTTGTAATACCTCATATTTTGACCCATGCCAGAATCAGTTTGAGTCATGATAGAATTTGCTAAAACGGTCCACAGCCGCACCCCCCATCCTTTCTCTGATTTCGTCCCGACTGGAGTTGCTTTAGTGACCAAGCTTTTGAAGATCAGTCTTAAAGGTGAAGCTTTGTCATTCTCCAGGAATGGTCGAGTCTCTTCCCCACAAATTAGTTGATGGTGCCCTCCCTAGTCCCTATTCTGCCAAAATGACAATAATATACACCAACTCCTCTAGAAACTGTTGTTTTTCACCTTCAACATATTTATTCATTCTAGCTTCAAGGTTCTTTTAATCCATGACAAGAATAATGATTCTATACAATTTGATAAGAACCCAAGGTTGATAGAGTTTTGACTTTTGGGAACTTTCTCACCATGTTATGTGAATATTTGCATAATTCTCTCACCACATACTTAAAGCTCATGGCCAACAAACTCCTTGCACCATATTTCGACACTTTAACTAACTTATGTCAACAGTTCCCAACATAAGCTTAGCTCAAAGGTAATTGACACATGTCTCGACCAAGAGGTCATGAGTTTGAATCACTCATCCCCACTAGTTGTACTAAAAAAACTAACTTATGTCAACAGCCAATGTCCATCAACTAGCTTACAGATCTACTTCAGATGCCCATCAAAGATATTGGGAAAACAATTAATTGACCCATCAATGAACGAGTATATTCTTGTAATGTGCATGCTTATAACCTCTTTGACATTATGAACTAACAGGCATTCATTACAAGTTAACTAATTAATTAATAAAGCTAGCTGGTGGGAAAGTAATCAGAGAAGCAATAATAGATATTTCTCCACATGAAAAAAACGTATAAATGCATAATGATCATCCATAGATTCAAAAAGAGCCCATATTCATATCAAGAAAGAACAGCAAATGACTCTTCAAGATTTAAATGTATAACAGCTTCATTAGTAAACATATAAGGAAGTAGCAAGCATAAAAGCAAACCTGGCCCTTCTTCTTTTTGACTTCAACACTGACTAGACCCTTCCTTTCAGAACCCCTAATGGGAAAAAGAAGAAAGCACCGCTTGCTCCTACGATTTGGCGTGAAGTTCTTCAGAGTTAACCCACCTCCCGACATCACATAAGCTCTCAAGTCTGATCCTGAAAGAGGGGCACCCATGACCTCCAGAATTCCTGCTGATGTATTGAGCTTTCTCATGGCCATTCTATAAACTCTATCAGGATTGATTGTGAATCTAGAGCGCATATAGAGGCCCTTAAAAAGACACAAAGGGTAGATAACACTCAACAAGGGTAATCCATAAAGTAGGCTATAGTTCTTCATAAAAGAAAAAGTAAATGTATTATTCAATTTTCACAAACTGAGGTGAGGAGAAATAATAAAGTTAGGTCTCTACACAGCGGACAAATGAATTCTGGATTTATATAGAAGCAAAAATTCACTGTGCTTATTGTGTATAAGCAGGAGGTTTACATTCAAATTCTTTAGGTCTTGTCCTTTTGAATTTTTAGTATTATGTAATTATCCTCAAGTTCAAGTCCTTTTGGATTGCGTCCCCTTTTTTGTATAGCTAGTTTGGGGTTTGGAAATCCTTTTTATTGGGCTATTTTTATATCATTTTGCATTCTTTCATTTCTTCTCGATGAAAGCAAGTTTTCTTTTTTTGTTTTTTTTTTAGAAAAAAGGTATACATTCAAATTCCACGGCTAAAAGCTTAAAACTAAAATTCTCAGGAATCAAAGATAACATAATGAGCTCATATTGAAATAGTATGTTCCTTCATCAGATCATTTAGTAGTGAAACTAGATTGGCTAGGGATAGTAGTACATTTTCTTTAATTTTCTTCTTACCATAACGGTTAGAAAATGGTTCTGAATACAAGAGAACCTTATAAAATGCGAAAATCAGAAACAAATGTAAGAACGCCAAAGGCTTTGAAACTCTCATTCCGGAAATGAACACAAACAAGGGTGACGACATGGTTTGTTCTTAAATAAGCAAGAATGCTACACTAGTTCAATAATTTGTGATCTTAATCTCGTCTGTTCAAGGTTCTATAGAAACTTATTACCACGGTTCCATTGATGTTGATAAGCAAACAACGACATTCTTAACTCCATCCATCAGGGAGGCAAACAAAAGGATCGAAAGAACCATTTTTCCACATGAATGTAACAACTAACAACTAACACAGGGGGCGAAGAGATCTTAGAGAAACTCACAGCAAAAGCAACGATAGCTGAAGATAAAGCGAGAAATCCATACTTGGCCATGCCTTCTGAGAGCCCAATAAAGGTGCTTGCAATACCAAACATAATCCTCCAGAGCAATGCACAAACAAAAACTCCTCCAACCCCGAGTAGAACTAGATAATTTCTCCTGAAGAACGCCTCAATTTGCAACCCTATAGCTTCCCGATACCGCGAGAAGGCAGAACTAATAGCTGTAGCGGGCTTATCAAGGACCTTCTTTGCGAAATTTCCATTCAATTGACTCCCAAACCCGGGAATCTTTACAGAGAAGAATCTAAACCCAGAAGCAGAACAATAGGCGTTCAATTTAGTAGCTAATGAAGGATTTCCGGCAGCGGGCTTGGGAGAATGGAGGATCCGAGACAAACCAACATCGGAAGAAATGGGTTTGGCGCGAAATTTCGTATGGAAAGAAGATGCTGAGGAGGATGAATTTCTGACGATTGGATCTCGAAGAGGGGAGATGGGAGGGCGGGCATTGGAGGAGCTGATCAGATCATGACTGCACTGAAGTCTGAGCTTGAGGGCGAGAAGACCATCAAGAACCCTTTGTGAGGGTTTTGAGATTCTGGAAAGCATGAAGGAAAATTAGGAGAAATTTACCAAACACAAACTCGAAGGAGGATTTGCAGTAATGTTCTTCTGAGAAAACTGGACACAGAGAAGAGAAGAGAAGACGATTGCAGCGAGGAAAAGAAAAATTCGGGTGTCCACCGGCACCGAGTACCTCGATTCGGTTTTGGGCCAGCCAACCGAACCGGTTTTGGAGATGACCGAACCGATTTGGTTTGGATCAGATCAAATTACCAATTATGGGCAAGCAAATAATACAAGTCCTTTGCAAAAAAAAAAATAATAAATACATAATAATAATAATACAAGTAGAGAGAGTAAAAATGATTAGAGGTAGGCCTCATGTGGTGGCCTCTAATAACCTTGTATGTGTGTACAAAAAAGAAATTAATTCTAAAATATTATATTTGTGTAACTTTCGTAGAATAGAAACAAAACAAAACCAATGTTGAAAAAAAGAAATGTCAGAGGCGAAGAAATAGACGGGCAACTTAGCACTTGCAGTTTCTTTTTACACAAGGGAAAAAAAAGCAAAGCATTAATGTATAATAAATAACTAATTAATTAAAAAGGTATTTCATTTGAATCATCATACATTATGTTTTCTTTTAACAGTTACAACGTGTGACCTAAACTAGTGGGGTGAATTTTGTAATTGTATCTAATTGATTTAGTTTCAGTTTGCTAAAAGAATAAGTGCACGTCAATTTTTTATGTCAATTGGGGAATAATGATAATATGAAGCAAATATTTGACGCATCTTCATAAGATATTTCTAAAATCCTATCTTACAAAAAATAAAACTTAAATTTTGAAGTCACTACTGATCTGTTATTTTAAACACTTATTCCGTTAAAATTAATAAAATGATTAAACCTAATTTAGCAAACAAATTTAAATTTTTTGAAGAGGGGACGTTATGTTAGGCTATAACCTTGGCCTTAAACCTCAACTCCCTGGTTGGTATATCCGAAATTCTTAAGCAAAACTTGGTACTGAATTAAAACTGGCCTGAATAATGAGTTAATACAAACGAAATATAATGACAGAGATTTGTTCAAGTATCAAAAACTTAAAAATCAAGACAAAACGAAACAACTAGCTGAGAAGATTAGGCAGCTTCTAGAAAAGCTCTTCCAGGCTGACGATTCGCTAAAGGCCCGTGGCATCCAAGAAGCTGCAAAGTCCAAATGCGGCTCCATCAGTTAACAAATTGAAAGTAATAACCAAATTAACCATGTAATTATGACTTATCAGAGAATAAGAACCAAGAAAAATCGACAAGCTATGAGAAATAATGAAATATGATCCTACCAACCAAGTAACATTTATAGCATCCAGAGAATATCTATTATGTTCAGATGCTTCAAATGAGTCTTCATAAATTAGTTCATTACATAGAAGAGAAGTGGCGTCTGGTAGCAAACCTTGGATGGATTCTTGTGTACAAATGAAAGCAATAAAGCATGTATATGGAATGAATGCAATATAGCTTACCTTGGCGTTAACACCATCGGGAAGAATTCTGTTCTCTGCCTTGAACTTAAGATAATCAGCTCGACTGAATTTAGTGAATCCCCTGGAAAAAGAAATTTGAAACAATTATCAATCAGTAAGACTTGTATACTCCTCCATCTAATCCCAAACAAAGAATGAAAATTCCACGCAACAATCTATTTGAAAGGAACACACTCAAGGCAAGTGAAAAGTAATGCATAGCAGCGAAGCTAGTTTACAATGCAAGAGGAATAAAAAACAAGTTGCAAAAATTCTCAAGACGTACCACTTCCTGCTAACAATGATCTTCTGACGTCCAGGGAACTTGAACTTAGCACGACGGAGGGCCTCCTGGGCGTGCTGGCTGTTGCTATCCTTGCAGCGGACCGAAAGAAGAACCTGACCAATTGCCACTCTTGCACAGGTTCCTTGTGGCTTGCCAAAAGCACCTCTCATTCCAGTCTGGAGCCTATCAGCCCCAGCACATGAAAGCATCTTATTAATTCGCAGAACATGGAAGGGGTGCACCCTGACCCTCAAATGGAACGCATCCTTTCCAGCAAATTTGGCCATATACTTGTTACAAGCAATCCTAGCGGCTTCCAAAGCCTCACTGGACACATTTTCTTTCTCCCAACTCACTAGGTGAACACAAAATGGAAATTCATCCACTCCTTTCTTCTTCATTCCAACATCATAGATCCTGATTTTAGGATCAGGAACACCACGACAGAACCGAGATTTGGGATATGGCTTATTCTTAATCTGTCGGTAACACCTAGCAGGTCCTACAAAATATAATAAAAGGCAATGAATAACAAGCAGAATGAACATAAAAAGACAAATCATTTCAAACTATGACTCCTCATACAAGAGCATGTGGTGTGGATAAATAATTATAATTACATAAGGGTTGTCAGAGACTATCAACTCAAAGGAACATGATGGGATCCGCTACGCATAATTTATTTGCATAACTTAAGTATTCTAACAATCACCACCTAATATTTTCCACCGAGAAGATGCACTCAACTAAGTATGCACTTGCAACTAGAGTGCGATTAAAACAAAAAAGTTGCAATATTCCTCCATGTGCATAGTAAAAACCCCATTCTGTGTATTCACTGAAAAGCATAATGCGAAAACTAACAAGGGTGCAAGATGTAACTACTTTGAAATCTGCGCAACATATAACAATGCGTAAGCTAAACGATAATTAATAATTTGATACGAGAGATTGAACAGACTGCATCTTAGGAATTGAATGTATAATCAACATTAGTTTGCCTTCCTGCTCAAGAACACGCATGAATAACAAATTATAGATATCAAGACCAAGACATTAAAGAGACAGTTCAAAAGAAGACTAAAGCACCACAGATTCCAACAGGAAGAAGCAGAAACCCATCCATTTCCAACAGTTTAACTATGCATCCAAGATAAAGTGACGATCATCACCGATATACCGTACATTTTCTGATAAACTAATTTTTATCCTCAGATTGCGTCCGATAAAAAAAAAACGATGAAGAAGATGCATATAACATAAAAAAAAAATTAAAAAAAAAAGAGCGACAGACAAGTAGATTATTCATCAGAGAAGAACATGGAAGATTATATTAGATGAAGAAACGAAAAGATTTACGTACTTCTCCCCATCGCGAGCGTGCGTTCCTTCGTCCCTCTCTGCTCGAACTTGACCTCGTCGGCTCGTCCCTCTTTCGAAACCCTAGGTCCTTATATATGAGAAGACAGGGGAGGTCGAAGGACGGAACCGACATTTTGGAAAGGCCCATAACTTTGCCCGTGAAAGGCCCAAACCCACAGAATATATATTTTTCTCCCTTTTTTTTTTTCAAAATGGTTCCTTTTCCGTCCTCTTAGTATGGTAGAAATTTGAACTCAATATCTATACCTTAAACAGTTTAAACTGCGTATGTAATTCATATATATTGTGAAGCAAATTTTTATGCGGACCGACTTGCAAATCAAGCTTGTAACATTCCAATAGGGACTTATTAGCTCAAGAAGCCTCCTAGAAACATCCATCATCAAGTTTTAGCAGATATTTTAGGGGCCTCCATGATCCACCATATCATCTTGCAGTTGTTTGAGTTTTTAGTCATGTCTTACCTTCGAAAAAATCTACATCTGTATTAATGTGTATTAATGCATCTTTGATGGTATGTTCTACTAAACTTTTAATAAACTGTATTTATGTACCCTGTATTTCGGATATGTATTTGATAACAAATTTAAAAGTTTGAATCTTAATTTAAAACCTGTTCAACTGTGTTTAGTAATATATTTATAAGTTAGTTTGAGTTACCAATTAAATATTTAATTAAATTAAAAATAATATTAATTAATTTATTCATTTTTTTTTTGTTATAAATTTTGGAAAATCATTATCTTACAATATTATAAAATTTATAATATATTATGGTTTACATATTTTAATTAAAAAAATCAAACGAGTTTGTAATATGAAACAATACATTTATGGGTATATTTATTTATTTTTCAATGTAATTCTACAAAGTTTAAAATCTGAAAATATTGAAAATTTTTATAAATTACATAATTCATAAATAATTTTTAAAAAGTAAATATGCCAAAACAGATATTCATTTGACCAATAGATTCAGTTAATTTGAAAATAAAAAACATAATCAAAATTGCCTACCAAAAACAAGTTCTTAGTAACTTAACCCTACAAAACACATACTTTATACTAAATGTATATTGTTACTGTCAAAGTAAGAAAATAATTCACATCTTAATGGTGTGATAGCAATATTTGTCCGTTCGATAGATTTAATAGGGACTTGCTATAGAGTTGTGTAGAACAAAAAAAAAAAATTCATGAGTACTAAAAAAATAATTAATTTGTTTTTTAATGTAACATGTGGGATCGAATCCGCAACTTCTTAATTGAAAATTTATGTTAATTATTCTCGAGTTATGTTTGGAATATTAAATTCACAACTTTTTATTCAAAGATTTATGTCAATTATCGATGAATTATGTTTGAAAGATCGTATTCACAACTTTATGGCAAGAAATTTATGTCAATTATCTTTTTGGTCTTGACAAAAAAATTATTGATACTGTGTTTTTTTTTTTTAAGAAAAATCAATACCTACTTGAGCAAGAAAGATCAACCAACTTGAGCTGTTAAAATTATCGTACGAACGGTAATTTAAATATTTCAGGAAAGAAAAGGAAAAATCTCAACAAAGATCTTAAAAAAAGTATTCCAACAAAAAAACGTAAAAACAAAAATAAATAAACAAGAAGGGTGGGAGGTGGCGACGCCATATCTGCGGTTCAAGTCCCAGAGGACGGGAGAGCCGGAGAGGTACACAGAGGAACAGATCGTCGTGAGCTTGGATGAAACAAAGGTATTCTTTGATCTTCTTCAAATCATGATTATATTTTGCAATCCTCCACAATTTTATCCAAGATTGCTGAGATTTTGATCACCCTGCAATTCTTGCAACTCATCCCATTCTTTTTTGTGTAAATTTACAATCCATTGTCTTTCTTGTCTGCTCGTTCGCATGAAATCTACTGTAGCACTGACCTTTCCCTTTAGTCTTTTCTTCCCAAATTGCCTGCTCTGTTTTAACGTAGCCGTAACATCAATACCATAATTAAGATAGATGAAGTTGATGAATGTGAAGAACTCAATTGGAAGTTGGAAGAGGTAACAGGCGATTCTTCTGCTTTTACTTTTCTTGGCATTTGGTTATGGTAGGGTTAGGAGAGTAAGACGAAAGAGAATATAAAATTTCATTTCTAACAAGAATATGGGTCCTCCATTGTGGTAAATTTCATCAGTCTACTGGCGACTTGATGCAATTTTGACGAAGCATAATTGTTGCAAAGATTTATTATCAATAACCATATCATTCCTGATTCAACCTAAGGCTATAAATTTATTTCATAGCCATATAATGTCATGGGTCGAAGCATTCGAATATAAATAGAGCTGAGTTGCTAGCCAGCTCATCAAACTGAACTAGGTAATAAAACCAACTAAACTTATTTAATTACAACAGAAGTATTAACTAGTTAATATGAAGCAAACATTGTTAAATACGATAATTCAATAGGAAAACAATGCTCTTTTCAGTGTGACTCTATGAGTACCTGTCAAGTATTTGTACAAGTTCAATGAGTTAATCTTATTCTAATCCATCAGTACGTAATGTTGCTGTTGGCTGATCTATATTCGTTGATATATACTTGAATACATTCTTTTTAACTTTATTATTTCTCATTCTGTGCACGTGATATTCACAAGAACTATTGATATACCATAATTGATACTTCGTTCACATTTACAAGGTTGAATTACCAGTTTCATATCATTTTTTGTCTTGGTTCGAAGTTTCATTTTTGTTGGTTTGAATTTTTGAAATCTCCACTTCAATGATTTGATAAGGGTTACTCATTTTATTCCATATTTCCATGTAAATGAACTATTTGTAAATAGCTGCAGGCAGTGAATGATCATATCCCTCCTTCCACTTGAGCTCAGCTGTTAAAACATTGAAGGAATACTTCGACCAGAAATGCCGACTGCCCAGGAATCCTCAGAAGTTGGAGCTTCCAGATCTCCTGATCAAAATGAACCATATGGAAACAATGAGCTAGAACTACTTTCAGTGTTCTGGAATCAAGACTATAGTTGCTTTGCTGCTGGTACAAGCTGTGGGTTTCGTATTTACAATTGTGATCCTTTCAAGGAAACATTTAGACGTGAACTGGGCATTGGTGGATTTAAAATTGTTGAGATGCTGTTTCGGTGCAACATTTTGGCACTCGTGGGCAGTGGAACTAATTCTCAATATCCACCAAACAAAGTTTTGATTTGGGATGATTATAAAAGTCAATGCATTGGTGAATTTTCATTTAGGTCTGAGATTCGAGCTGTAAAGCTGAAACGTGAACACTTTGTTGTCGTACTTGAGCATAAAATATATGTTTACACACTGATGGATGTCAAGCTTCTTCATCAGATTGAGACTGTTGCAAATCCAAAGGGCATATGTTGCCTTTCCCACCATGTAAATACATTTGTGCTGGCATGTCCTGGTGTTCAACGTGGACAGGTGCACGTTGAGCACTTTGGGCTAAATGTGACAAAGTTATTTAATGCGCATGATTCTCATATTGCATGCTTGACGTTGACAATGGATGGTCTACTTCTTGCAACTGCCAGCACCAAGGGTACTTTGATACGAATTTTCAATACATTGGATGGAACTCTCTTGCAAGAGGTATTGTACCGCTAGACCCTGGATTTGACTATGGTCCCACGTTCTATTACACACATATGTGTGTGTGTGTATATATATTTAATTGAAAAGTGAAAACTGATTGTAGGAGCTAGCTCTTGTACACCTTAATGCTTCTGACAATACAATTACATCACCTTACATTTTTTGACATCAGAAAATTTGTAAGATATTTAATTTAAAATTTTAAATTGGTGGACACCATAGTTTGAACCATGATTTCAAATGCATTTGAGTTTGCAATTTGCCTTCCTAGACCAAGTTATTTATATTAGATATGATGTTGAAAGCAAGAGAAAAGAGAAGACATTATATGCACTCACTTGATTGTTGATCCTTTTATTTTTAACGCAATTAAAATAGAATTGAGCCTAACTTCGTACTTCGTGTCATGACTTTTATTTCCATGATAAAATATATTCTATTTTCAGGATGTATAAAGCAAAAGATTTGATGACTAAGAATATCATTCTTTTATGCTGTGCTTTTTGCAATAGAATGAGAATTATGAGTTTTAGGATTGATGGATGGCTTCTTTTGCACTTGTAATGTTACCTTTTCTTTTTTCTCTCTCCCTCTGTATAATTTTTAATTTTCCTTATTATAATAGTTATGAAGGGTTTTAGTGCCGCTTTTTATGTTTTTGTTGCATGTACTTCTTCTGTTTAGGTACGAAGAGGAATGGACAGAGCAGAAATCTTCAGTCTTGCTCTGTCCCCAAATGTCCAATGGTTGGCAGCAGCAAGTGATAAAGGCACTGTTCATGTTTTTAGCCTTAGAGTTAGAGTGGTTGGCCCAGATCCATCCCCTGATACAAATGTAATTCAGGGACCCACACTATTCCAGCAGACTCCTTCTACTTCCCTTGATACCCTCGTTCCTTTGAATACTGGTTCAAACCCAAGTTCATCATTATCGTTCATGAGAGGTAAGGTAGTTTGTTTATCAGTTATATTGGGGACTTTGAATGGTTATGATTAAACTCCATGATATTTATGAAGCTTAACATTGTAGTTAGAGTAGTTTCGTTGCAATTTATCCGGGTATCTGTTATTTTAAACAGAACAAATAAGTTTGGGAACTTCTAAATTTCTGAGGTTGGGATGGTAAACGACATTAGGATGGCCAACTGTTGATTGAAGTACATAACTTCAGTAGTAATCTGTACTCCTACTTCTTAAATTAGAGAACATGCCAATCATCTTGATGGGGGAAACAATGAAACAAAAGAACTGTTCTCTTTCTTGTTTGGTTTTGGCGAACGGGGCCAACATTTGCTTCATATTTGTGTTTGATGGAAGTTTTCTGAACTCGTGAAATCTTTTACTAATCTTTCACCACACAATGCAGGGGTTTTACCGAGATACTTCAGTTCAGAATGGTCATTCGCGCAGTTCCATTTGCCAGAGGTGACACAGTTTATTGCAGCATTTGGATCTCAAAACACGATCATTGTCGTCGGCATGGATGGGAGGTAAGCAATTGAATTGTAAATATGCTTTCATGTTTCCCTCCTGCTGTTTGTTGTTCATGCTAATGCGTAAAGAGATAAGAAAATTTGTTTCCTAGATCCAAGTTAACATATGATATATTTGTAAAACCTGTTTATTCCATTTTTGTTCTTAATCCCTCAACCTTGCTTAAAAAGTCATTTTGGTCATTGCACTTTTTTTAATTAAATTATATAACATAAACTTGATGGCATATAAAAAGTGTTTGTAACCGCAGGTGGTAGGTTATAGGTTGGTTTTCAAATGGATTTGGATCATTGTTAGATTATTAATAAAAAATATTCCTGCAATGAAAATGAATTACGTACGAAAGTTTAGAGATTAAAATAAGATTTAAACCAAATAACTTCGATGTCGGTGAAGATACTATTGGTTCTTAAGGTAGTGTTTGGGTGATGGAAACACAAAATACAGAGTTCATGCTTCTTACTTGTGGAATTTCATTTGTTTTTCGTTCAGTTTCTACAAGTGCAGTTTTGATCCAGTGCGAGGAGGACAAATGTTGCAGCAGGAATGCATCCGTTTTTTGAAAATGGAAGTAGGAGCCGATCGAATTGATCTATAGGCTATGGCCAGTAGATTCTCTTCCCTTGTAAATAGTAGCCTTCACTTCTGTGAATATAACAATAATTATTTGGAAGGGCTGCATTTCCATCTTGCCATTTGCTTAGATAATAAAAGATGAATATGGTAACTGCAGAATTTACAGTTGGTGATTGCTGAATAGAAACTTATGATTCTTTTGGCTGCTTCAATTCGTACTTTATAGAGAGATTTTTTCAGGCTATTTTTTGCCGTGCTGTGCCACTGCTGGCTTTTCTTTTTGGTAGCAAAATCAAATCTATACAATAGTTTTGTTAACTATTGTCTTCAGTCCAGATCTTCTTGATGAAGTGAGAGAATGTCTTTTATGTTCTTTTTTACTGATATTTTCCTTTTTTTTTTCAATCTTTGGCTTTTCAGTTTTCTGAAAAATAGTTACTTTTTAAATATATTTTTCTTAATTTTTTGATGTAAGATGCTTAATAGTAGTCATTTATGGAAGTGTAATTAGGAGGGAATTAAAAAAAAAACACACACAAAAAGAATATGTATTTATATATATAGCACTAGGTTATACAATCATGTGACAAACCACTTATATTTTTATTATTTGTTTTCTATCATTTTGTGCTGTTAACTTAAGTCATTTATATTTTTTAATTAACCCATTTTCTATCGCAACAGTTCTACTATTTTTTTTCTTAATATTTCTGTTAATTGATATAAAAAAGGTGTTTATAAAAATTTAAAGCTCAAATGGTCGAATTTATGTGCTTATAATTGGTTTTTGTAGAAATCAAATATCTTCCCATAAGAGATAAAACCAACCTACATGTTCATACTCATATTAGAATTTAAAACACCCTTGTTATTTATTTTTAAAATTAGCAAAGGTTAAATACATTTTTAGGGCTCTTATAATATTTTGGCCTCCGTACTCATTCAATCTTACTTAATAGTGGACGAAAACTAAACCATTTTTGAATTGTAGGAGTTCTTATGACTTCATGTATATGTTGTTTTTTAATAAAAATTTTAATGAAAAAAATATAACTTAGAATGCTAAAATATAAAAGCGCAATTTTAGACATTGATATCAATAAAACTGTAGAGGTCTCAAATATTGATGGAAATTCCGACAAGATGTCATTGCTAAAATATGAAAACTATGCGATTTTAGACGTCGATATCAATAAAACTGTCCGAGATCTCAAATTTATAAAATTTTGACAAGATATCCATAAATAGTTTTGAAAAAATTGTAAAAATAAAAAAATATTTAAATTAACAAATAAGTATTTTACCTTTTTCAAATAAGTTTAAAAAAATTATTGTTATTGAAATTAATTAGAGGTATATTAATGATATTTTCTAATACTTTATCGATTTTTTTTTACTATATCATAGAAATATCGACGAATCTATTAACGTATGAAAATAGATACATTCGTACCGAGAGTCAAACATATTTTTCCAAGAAGTCAAATATATATATATATATATATATATATTTCCAAGCACGAATAGATTCCAGTAAATTATTATTTTTCTTTTATTTTTTAAAATCCTTGCTTCTGTAGACAGCCACTCTCTGCGAACTTGTGCATGTATGTGTAGTTTTTAACTGACAGACTACAAACTTATTTCTGCAGAAAATGAAAAGGAAATCTTGAGTTTCAGAACATTACAGCTATTATTTCTTCAATGCATCAAGATCGAATTCCCGACGAAGTTACAGCTTCGATTTCACAGTCTTGTCTTCAATGACCAATACAACTTTTCCAACAACTTCTCTGTCCTTTATGGCTGAAAAGGCAAGGTTGGCCTGTGAAAAAAATTAGACGAAATATGTCAGATTAGATGCTATGTATTTTACCGTAACGTAAGGAAATAATCCAACATTGAACACGAAAGAAAATACTTATATTGTTTTATTTTCTAAAGGGATGTATCAGTTTAGGTTGATATGCAAGCAACTCAAGGATCTGACTCAAAATAAGCATGATAAATCAATAAGGGCCAACGTAAATAGTAGAGGATTTGGTGGAATGACTTCAAACTATAGTGACCAACTACCAAAAATTTAATATCTTATAAATCACCTCAACTAATTGTAGTAGGGTCAAACAGTTGTCCCGTGAGATCAGTGAAGGTGTGCTCTCAAGCTGATCCAGATATAATAAAAAAAAGCACATGGCAAATTCATTTACCAGTGACACATGATAAGTAATGAATCAGTCAAATAAGAGCAACAAGAGAACTTTTATACGTTTTTTTTATTGCAGTAGATATGGAAAACCTGAGTTCAACTCCTCACTCCTTTTAGACTTCCTACATGGTTTATCAGTTGTCAAATCCCTCTTTCCTCATTCACAAACATTCATGGTGAGCCACCCTTCTTTATACAGTTGCCTCGTAAATACAATCCTTGATGCGAGATCGGTTATCTCGGGTTGTTTTTTTGGGTATGGAAGGGGTGGGAGTTAATGGATTAGTGCTTGGAGTTCCAGCTCAAGCAACCACCCCTCATTCATCAAAGTCAAAATCTTATGCTTATTAGAAATAATTTGTACATTTTTTCAATAAGCATTCGGAGATTTGCAAACAGTAATATGCTCAAAGAATGGTGAACAGCCAGATAAATTTAATTACTAACACCTGACAGAGAACTGGCCCCAGAAAGAAAAGAAATCGCAATAACCCCGAAATAAAAATTCGCTAGACGATATCAAGAACATGATTGATAAAAATCCAATTCCACATGAATTTCTCAAGTTCTCAAATCTTTTGACATCTTTCAGCTATTGAAATAAGATCAAGGATTACTCACCTCTGGCAGGCTATAAGTATGAGAAATGTGAACACGGATTGATCCACTTGATAACCATGATATTAGCTGATTCAGAGATTCTTCAAGAACTTGGGGTTGATGGATTGTGTGGCTGCCCCAATAAAGTCCATGAACCGTCCAGTTCTGGTCATATTAGATAAAGATATTGAACATTTGATAAGTTCTTCAGCAGTTAGCAATTGAAGGGTCGTAAAAGGAAAAGGTTAATGTTATATCTATCTAGTCCTTGGATACTATAAAAAGTGTCTAACAAGTCTCCGAACTTTCAATTTCTGTGTTTAGATATGTCCCCGTGTTAACTATATTAGTATAAATATCATATCATCAAATATCTAGACCGGCTTGAAATTAGCCCATCGAATAATCGGTAAACGATACATTTAAATTGCCAGAAAAATATTAAACTGAAAAAGTTAACGACGATCTGTCTGGCACGAAACTAAAAGTTCAGAGATCGACTAAAAAACTTTTTAAAAGTATACAGATCTGATAAACCTAATTTTAAAAGTTTAAAGATCCATTAGTAACTTTTTAAAGTAAAGGGACTAAATAAAGCTGCGACACTAGGTTTACTGGGATGGAAATGGAAGAAGCAACCTTCTGTCCTTAAGTTGCCCAATATAAAACATGCTTGGAAGAAAAAGAAGTTACCTTAACAAGAGCGATATTTGCGGGAATAACAGGGATCTCCCCACTGGCGAACCCGATGACAAGAATGTTTGCACCCCAATTCAAAAGTTTCATCGAATCTTTTGTCAACTTTCCCCCAACTGGATCATACAAAACATCAACCCCTTTAAGTTTTCTTTCCTTGAGGAAGCCCTTCACACTTTCAATGACGTTCTGATGATTTACATCCACTACATGGTCAACGCCCAACGATTGGAGATACTCGGCCTTTTTAGCTCCCCTGAAAGACAATGCATGCAAGGGATAGATCTCATTTTATGTTTCAAACATCAGTGCAATAGACAGTAAACTGAATTATAATCTTGTCTAGGAAGTAGGAGAAATGGGACCAGCAAATAACAGAAACTCTTGGACAGAGCTGATGTTTGATTAGGATTACCTAGCAACAGCAATAACTACTGCACCGCAAATCTTTCCGATTTGAACAGCAGCTATCCCGACACCTCCAGCTGCCCCGAGCACCAGCAATACCTAACAGTTTCCATTTTAAAATCATGCATTATGGATGGCACGTTATCATACTCTCTCCAAAAGTCTAGATATTTAAGAACAAAACAATCTGAGAAGCAAATGGTCAAGAGAAAGGAAGTGAATAATAGCATGTTTAAGCAAAGGTGGGAAGGAACAATTCTGGCCTGTGGCTATTGACCATGGGCGAAAAGAGAAGATGTTGAAGTGATTGGACTTGTAATGCTTTTTTCCCTCTCTCTAATGGAAAACCGAGCTCTGATAGGAGGATACAGAAGAGCAAAACTAGAACCTAAGTTATGGTGAGAATACAATTTTTTTTTTCATTTTTTTTTAATTATGAACCAAGATTGGAAAGCTGTAATTCACCCGTTAATAAAAGGAGTAATCAAATACAATTTTTTTTTTTTAATTTATGAACCAAGATTGGAAAGCTCTACTTCACTAGTTCTCATAGGAGGGGGCTTTCTCATCGCAGCAAACTCAATATACTTTTTGTTTCTTACAAAAAAAGAAAAAAAAAACTTTCATTGGATCTTGACAAATGAAGCATTATAAAACGCCAAGGCTATCTAATATTTATGAGAATAAAATCTAACGAGCCAAAAAGCTATAAAAATAAAAAACCACTCTCACCAAGCTTCAATAACTGAATCATGCTTCACCCAAAAAAAACAAAAAAGATTGTAGAAGGCCAAAGCTCAAACAAGATTCCTAGCTATTATTAACAAAATCTTTCGAAACAGTTAAAATTAACCAATTTGAGCATAACTTAATTAATTAAAGTATCTACTTTCGACCGTGAGTTTGAATCTTCACTCCCACGTGTTGTACTAAAAAAACACCTAACGAAATCTGAAATAAAACTTCTACCAAAAAAAGAAAAAAGCCATAAACTATCATCAACCTTATTAATGGCTCAATCAAATGCTCTTCAAGCACACTTTTCAATTAATGTCTCAACCAAACACACTACTCATTAAAGATGGCTCAACTAAACCAAAGTAAACTTGGAAATTAGAACTTTTGGCTTAGGATTAATCTCACTTTTAGACGAAGTTCCTTTCACTATTTTCATCTTTTCAATCTATCAGAATACTACTAATCTTTGCATTATTTGGATTGGAGCATACAAGGAACTGAGCATCTGTAAGAGAATGCACGCAGAATCTCTTGCCGCCAAGTTTTTCTTCCATTGGTCAGCAACACTTACATATCGAAGTTGAAAGATTTTAATATTTTCTTTCTAATTTGTCTCCCTTGATTTTTCCTAAGTTGAAAGACTATATATATATAGGAAGCTAAAATGTAAAATTTTATTAATTTCTGGCTTTTCTCCAACCTGAGATAGCACACTTTGTGCCTTGATTAAAAAATTACTGGCTATTCTACTTCTTCTTCTTCTATTGATGTCAATTAGTGATAAAGTTTTGTTAAGATGTTTTCATAAGTTTCTAATCCAAAAATTACACGAACACCAATGATGCGCAGAAATTTGATTGGGTGTCAGGATTTTTGTCTTGCTGCAAGAAATTGAGGACTCCATTACGAATAAATTGCTTTCTCCGATTTCTTAATCGATTCTTCTGCTTCTGTAAAGATTGTTGTCTAAAATCTTATATGCAGAAGCCATTTTTGTAAGCTTCTTTTTGCGCTTAGAGATAAATCCATGAAAGATGTTAGCAAATTCACACATCTCATCAAGAGAGAGAACAATACCTGTCCAGGGGCCAACTTGGCCCTGTGTACAAGAGCAACATGCGAGGTCCCGAATGCAACCGGAAGTGCGCCGGCGGCCGCCAGGTCGCATCCATCTGGAACTCGGAACCTTCAGTTTGTTCATAAAAAAGGTAAAAACAATACAGAGAAGAGAGATGCTTCAGTGCAAATTCAATGGCATCACATGGCTGTAAGAGAAAGAGGCCGATGGCGGCGAGAAAGAATCATACAAACGTGACTCATCGACGACGATGAATTGAGCAAAAGAACCGTCACCGGCGAAGGAGCAAACGCGATCTCCGACTCGAAACTTTGTAACCTTGGAGCCCACGGCATCGACGATTCCGGAGTAATCAGAACCAGGGATGAACGGGAGAGGAGGCTTCTCCTGGTACTTCCCAAGAATCTGAAGGTAATTGGCGTAATTCAAACTTGTAGCCTTCACCTGAACTCTGACCGACGTCGGAGAATCCAACTGCGGGATCGGATGGTTCTTACTCAGTACTATCGGAGAATTCTCATCGATTCGCGTCGAAGTTGTTGGATCTCCGAGCTTCCTGCACACCAGTGCTTCCATTGGAGTTTATCTTGCTCTTGGTTGCCTCAATTTCGCCTCTGACGGAACCCTATGCTAGTTCTATACGTGGAAGACGAAAGACTCCTTCAACGCTGTCGTTTCAGAGAGATAAAACCAAAATCTTCATTATGATTAGACGACAACGCTTTTTGTGCGGCACGGCTCTCAAAAAGTTCGGTGGATCGGGCCGAGTAATTCGCGCTGGATGTTCGGGCACGTGCTCTCCCCTTCCGCTGCTCTGTTCTTGCATTTCGGTGCAGGCATCAATGGCGGTCCAAGGATTCATGGCAGCTATGGTTTTCCCTCTTCGCCGCGCCATTTCTCCTCAATTTCTCGCGTTTCTCTCTCTGTTTCCCCTGCTGCTTCTTCCTCCGTAGGCGGTTCCGGTGCTGAATACTCTGGTAATTTACTCTCCTTCTTCCTTTCTTCTGGTCTTCAATCTCTGTGTTTTCTGCAATTCACTTACGAAACTAGTTTTCTTCCTGTCGTATGCTTTCTGCGTTCTCGGTGAACCATGATCGGATAGTTCTTGCTCCAAAAGTAGGATTTAGGGTTTTATTTCTGAAGAAATCAGACTTTGACGATGTTTCCTTTCTTTTCTGGATGGAAGATAGAGTAGGCTTTTGGGTTTTACTACTGATGCTCACACAAATGTTCTATGGGTGACTTCTTCGAATCTACAGACCAATTGTATGATTCCAAAGCAAAACGGAGGAGGAAAATAGCTGGTATAGATCAAGAAGAACTGTTGGAACCAACAATGTTGGCTGATCCTGATAGTTGCTTCTGTAAGTTTAATGATTTGGAAGTACACTACAAGGTTTATGATCCGGAATTACAAGGGGACACCTTATTCCAGACTCAAACTACGACCCTGACCCCAAATCCAAGTCCAACTCTGCCTGTAACTTCGTCTCCTCATCAGACTAAAAAGATTGGTCTTCCTATGATTCTCTTACATGGCTTTGGAGCGTCTGTTTTCTCATGGAATTGGGTTATGAAGCCTTTAGCTGATATTACTGGTTCCAAAGTTTTGGCATTTGATAGACCAGCCTTTGGATTGACTTCAAGAGTGAATTATTTGGGGCATTCTTCTCCTGGTATGAAGGACGAAAAGCCTCTGAATCCATACAGCATGGCGTTTTCAGTCCTTGCTACTCTCTATTTTATCGGTTTCTTAGGAGCTGAAAAGGCAATCTTGATTGGGTATGCATATTTCTGTCTTTACTTCTGTGGGTTGTCTCTGGTGGGAACCCATGAATTTCATCAATCTATCCTTCCAATGCACCATTTCAGCATAGTTCTAATCGCACACACGCATACTGGAAAGGTTCATCTTGTTAAGATTATATGACTCTTCCTTTTCCAATCACGGAATCATTTCATGAATAGTAGCAACCTGTGACATATGATCTTTAAGGAGGATTTCACAGAATAAGACTTTGGTATGACTTTTGGGAGGATGAAAAATGTTTCTACTTTCCAAAATTTTCTCAGTATTTAGTTAGATAATCAAAAGTGATTTTGAAAATTCTTAAAAACAGTACAACATTACTTAAAGGCTTTTAAGGAAAAACATTTAACTAGTGCTAAAGTAGTTATAGAAAAAGTGTTTTTTACTTAAACTGAAGGTGTCATTTGAAAAAAAAAAAAATCCAGAGTAACAGTGGAGAGCTAATAAAGGTTTTGATATCACTTCCTAAATTTCTTGATGAGACCAAACTGTTTTCTGGTTTGATTTTTATTCATGAATTGGGTTCTTCTTCTCTTTAATTCTGCGACCTTTCTAATCTATTATGCAATCTGTTATCATCCTAGGCATTCAGCTGGCTCGCTTATAGCAGTAAATTCATACTTCCAATCTCCACAAAGTGTTGCTGCTTTGATCCTTGTTGCCCCAGCAATTCTGGCTCCTTTTGGGGCTAAAATTCGCGAAGACAGCCCGGTCCAAGAGAATGTCTTCGATTCAAATGCTGTAGGGAATCCAGTGATCCGGCTGTTCAAGATTCTGTCAGAGGTGGCCAAGCTCATTGTTCAGTCGATAATGCAAATGATGAAAGGAATTCTAGAAATTGTTGACTCTTTGTACATAAAACTTGTATCAGCTATTCTACGTTCGACCTTGATTCGAATGTTGGTAAAGTATTTCATCTTGTAGCTTGCTAAAGTTTCTCCCTTTACCATTTAAACTTAAATCTGTCGAAACTGAGCGCAACGGATTTAAATATGTATATATATTTTGTGCTGTAGATTTGTCCCTTCATTTTCAATTCCTTTACTTTTTCAACAACTGAACATATTAGTTCTTTAAACATTCTGGTGTCTAGGTACGGCTGATTATTGATAAAGCTGGTTTTGTTGCTATTAAGAATGCTTGGTACGATTCTGCTCGAGTAAATGAGCATGTGCTACACGGCTATACAAAGGTAATTATATTAGTTAGAGCTATCTTTATTTTTTCGTTTTTTATTCGAGAAGGCTATCTCATGGTAAAATTTCAGCCATTGAGGACAAAAGATTGGGACAAGGCACTTGTAGAATTTGTTGCGGCAATGCTCACAGATAGGGCTTCCCCACCACTTTCAAAAAGACTACACGAAATTTCCTGTCCTGGTAAGTTGAATAGTATTAACTCTTTATTCCTCCCAACACTATGCTGCCTGAACTTGCTCTGCATCTATTTAAAGAGATGAGATATATTAGGATTGGTTAAGAAACGGCTCATTGTACTATTATTAGAGTAATAATTTAGTTTCTGAATTTTAGTTTCTAACAATTTAGTCTTTGTACTTTCAAATTAGTTACGATTTTATCCCTGTACTTTAATGTGTAATAATTTAGTATTTGTAGTTTAAAGTTTATAACAATTGAGTTCCTATTGTGGAAAATGTAGTCAAGATTTAATATGATTTCTCATATATGTAGATCGATAAATTGATGAAGAACTAAATGTATTTATAAATTACAAAAACTAAATTGTTATATAATAAAAATCAATATTTGATGAGGCTTTTTACGGTAGATACTAAATTGTTACAAATTTTAAATTATATAGACTAAATTGTTACGTGCTAAAGTTCAGAGAATAATTGTTACAATGAAAGTACATGAACTAAATCGTTACAAATTAAAATTTAGAAAATTAAAGTTGAGAGAAAATCATTACTTCAATGAAAGTCCATGGACCATTTTTTAACCATTTATATTTAAGTGAAAATTTCAAAGACTAATTAATGCAGGCTGCTTACATACATTTAATCAACACTGTTTCTGCCAATTTTGGGTAACAAAAGTATTAGAATATTTTTCCTGTTCATTTTCCAAATCAATTCAACAGTTCAAACTTGTTGCATTCACGAGCTTAACCTAAACTAGTCTATAATTTGGCTGCTGTATGAGTTCTAGTCTATTTATTTCTAAATTTAAACTCTTCCTTAACAAAGGAGACATCTTATGCTAATGATCTTGCTGTTTTGCCAACCGATTTCGGTTTTTCAGTTCTTATCATAACTGGTGATAGCGACAGGCTCGTGCCCTCTTGGAATGCTGTGAGACTTTCTCAAGCCATACCAGGATCTCACTTGGAGGTGATCAAGCATTGTGGCCACCTGCCTCATGAAGAAAAAGTGGATGAGTTTGTATCAATTGTTCAAAAGTTCTTGAATAAAACTCTTGCCGATTCGCAGAAACCGTAATTTAAACCGCTACGCAGGCCTCCATACTGTTAGATTTGTTTAAAACTTGGGAGTTTTGAGGTATATGTATTGCATTTAATCCTTGATTTGGATGGTCCTGTTCTTACTATTGCGGTGAAATGGAGGAACCTTCTTGTTGGGTTTCATAGAGCACAACTGCTCAAGGTTTTTGATACAATAAGAGTTCCTTAATTTCATTTTACAAAATTGTATCTGACTATGGAGCAAGACCTGGGAAATAGTTGTAATTGTTGCTTAACTTTGTATCTAACTTGTTCTTTGGCATTTAATTTTAGATTTTTTACAAAATAATTTAAATTTTGTATTAAATGCAATGTAGGAATTTTATGATACAAAGCAATTGAACTTTTACAAAAAAATTAAAAGCATTAGAAATTTGTTGAAAATATTATGTTAATAAATAGAAGGAATGATTTGTACTAAAAAAAAAACAAGGATGATTTGGAAGTATATTCGAAGTCCAAAACATTTTTACTCACATAAACATAGTTTATTCAATCGAAATACTGTTGACTTTCTAATCTGAGAAACCTTTTTTAAGTTCAATCGTTGCACTGTGAAAAATCAAACCATTAACTTAATAAGTGCCTCGTCCATACACTTGAACCGACTGTTTTTATTAGTAAAATTTTTTTTAATAAAATTTATTTATTTATTAAATGCAAAAAATGTCACATCAAGAAGTAATTACAATTTACAAATATATATATAGTATATATTTTGAAGATGAAAATATATTCCTTTTAAAGTATACGAATAAGAAAAAATGAAAGTTTAGAATTGACCGTCGGGATATATAATATAGGATTTATAACTGTATGGCTGATTTCCTGAAGCTCTCTTTCACAATGGTTGGATAATTTCCTGAAGTTAATCATGTCATCTCCACATGGCATTTAGATGCAACTGCCATATTTTTCCGGCCACTCTTCTCGCCATACGCAACCTAGCTAGAATTGGAAGAACAAAATCGAGCATCCAAACACGTAAGTTTCGGAATCATTTGATTGATTGTTGAATTTTGTTTTTGTCTGCAATGTTTCGCGGAATTTGACAGGCATTATGTGAATTGGTGTAGAGTACAGCGATAAGGGAGGTTCGAGAGGAAAGAGGAGCTACAGGAAGGCGGTAATGGCGCCGAGAAAGAAATTGCCTGGTATCAGTGATGAGTTGCAGAAGCTAGCCGATGCTAACATGGACGACGTGTCGGCCAGACGCCGAGCGAGGGAGGCGTTTAAAGGAATTCAGCTCGGAATTGATCACATGCTGTTCAAGGTATCACTCTGGTTTCCCGTTTCTTTCTTAGTTTCATGCTCGTGGTATGTTATTAAGGCTTAGGTCGATTTTGGATGTTTGATACTTCATGCTCATGCTGTTCAAGGTATTCTGGTTTTCCATTTCTTTCTTTACTTCATGCTCGTTCATGTTCTTAAGGAGTTGGTCGATTTTGGATATCCGATACGCTGCTATTTGCCTTGTTTTTGAAATATGGGAATTCGATTTTCTATGGGATTTCAATGACTTTTGTCGTTGTTCTTTTTCAGACACCTTGCGATGGATTGAGGATAAAAGAGGTAATATCTTGTTCAATATGATTATGGTGTATCCCAGTTATTGGGATGCTATAAATTTTAAGCTTATAAACCACGCAAATTTTGAAATTTGAACTGAAGCAAGATGAATCAATCACCATTTCTTCTTACAGTTTCCATTACACTCCACGGGCATGGTTTTCTTGCAGCCGGCCCTATTTTTCTGTGGGAGAGAAGAAAGTATGAGTAGCCTTTTAGGAAAATTCCAAAATCTATACTTGTCTTAGATACATGGATGGTTCGAGAAGATTGAAGGTCAAAAATTAAAGTTAGACGTATCTGAGATTCTGAATTAGTTACATTCTTGAATGGTTGAAATATTTTATAAAACTTAATTGTTGAGTCTTTTGGGTTATTTTTCCAGAAGTATAAATAGATAGATGTGTAACAAGTCATTTGGCGTAGAATAGAAGTCAATTGCAAGACAATAAATATAAGTTAAGTTTCTTTTCCATTATTGTGAGTAAGAGAACAATTTTCCTTTCTCGACTCTTGTGTTTGTGTGTTGTTGTATAGTTGTGGATGTGAGTGTGCACTCTGTCTCCGACAAAGTGATGCCAAAGTTTACTTTGTTAATTATAAAGGTTGCACTTTTGTTTATATTCCCTTACAATCCTATCCAGACTGTTCTTCTTTAGTGTTCACTTGTGTATTCGTACCCACCCTTTGTTCTTTCATCTATCTCAATAAAAGTCTTCATTTTGCGTACAAAAGAAAGGTGGCATGTGCTTTGCTAAGATATTAGTGGGTCTCTTTCAAAGCTGCTCTTTTATATGAACCAGTATTAATGAAAGGTGTAATACCATTCTATACTTCCTATGAAGTCTATGCTATCTTGTTTTCGAGCTAAGACCATCAATTTTGTTGGTACAGTCATATGAGGTCAACTCCAGAGGATTGGAAATATTTTCAAAAAGCTGGATTCCGGAGACTACCCGCCCTAAAGCAATGGTGTGTTATTGTCATGGCTATGGAGACACCTGCACATTTTTCTTTGAAGGCATGTAGCTCCTGTGAAGCCATAGAAATGGCCTAGTTTGTCACTTTGCATATTGATCTCATAAAATGTTGACACTTTTTTGTGGTATTGTATTTCAGGAATTGCAAGAAAGTTAGCAATGTCAGGATATGGCGTCTTTGCTATGGATTACCCAGGGTTTGGTCTTTCAGAAGGTCTTCATGGCTTTATACCATGCTTTGAAAGGCTTGTAGATGACGTCATTGAGCATTACTCCAAAGTGAAAGGTGAGTTAAATTACTAAATTTTGTTGTTAACAGATTTGTAAATGTTTACAGTATTGAGAAAGCTGTTTTGAGAGACAACCAAATACCATTATTTGTTTAACATGAGGATGGTGAGCCCTTTTTTCTCCTTCCCTTATCCTTGCCTACTTCGATATTTCCAATTTCAAATTTGTCCTTAGAATGGATCTCGAGGAATACGAATAATATTTGCTTCATCCTTTTAAGTTAAGATTATATTTTATCTCCTGCTGCCTTTGGGTCCACAACCTATAGTTGGACTGTTGGAGGGATGATGTAAATTTTGTTGTACATAACAACAAAATTCCGACGTGAACATAGTTTATATAATATACCTCCTCTGGATGGAATTAGATATGAGTCATGTTGGTTTGGCATCTTGTATAATTTTTGCATCTAAAAATATAGCATTGTTGGGGAGACAAATTGAATAATGATGATAGTTGGGGCTCTCTTGTGTACGTGTGTAGTTTTGGCTATCCCCTCTTTTGGTTTGGCTGTGGTATTTTCAAGGCCAGCTTTGATTCTCTCTTTCATTTTACTTAATAATGAAAGTTGGTTCTTTATTAAATAAAAGAGAAGAATTACAAGATCAAGGAAGTAAACTTGATTATGAGAAGTCTATTTGGGATAAAATGATTCTACGCTGTAACTGGTATCTATGATAGATCTTTTCTTTAAAAAAAGTTATCCATGATAATAATATCACATGGGCTTCTCAGACTCTTATTCACGATGAGGATGACATATGTCATCATTTGTATGTTTTAAAGGATTTTCTGTAAGTACTGTAAAATAGATGTCAGTCAGTCTAATAAAAGGTCTTGCCATAGTCCTGCTTTTTCAAAAGTATTCCCATTATTGAGTTAATTTAGGTTGCTCGGATAAATTTGGGTACATCTGCAGTTTACCGAAGAAGGATAGGATTTTGAAAGCCTGACACTTTACACAGTTCTTCGAGGGAGCTCTGTGGGGTTAGTGGAAGATTAATTTCCATAAACTAATATCTTAAATTTGATATAGTGATATATGAAACTGATGGACCAAACATTTCTGTCTTTAGCCAATGGTATTTTGTTTTTGTGTGTATGCTTGTGGGTGAGAAAGAGAGAGTTGAGCTGTCAGTCTCTGGGGATGAATAGGATCTAACGTATAATAGGTTTTTGGACAGTGATTAAAAATTGAAAGGTGAATGAAACATTGTAATCAAATGGTTTTAAGCAAGATGAGGAATCTTACAAAATTCCCCACTCCCCAACTTTTCTTAATGAGAAGTTAATAACTGCAATCCACGAAAATTTTGTTTTTATTTGATTTTTTGCTGAAAGGTTTCCTTTATTTTATTGCTGCCTTCCTTGCCTTTTGTTTACCTTAGCAGCTTATGCCTTTGTTGTCCAGAAAAATAGATCCAACAATATTCTCGAATAAAAGAAGTAACAAATTTGTTTACTGCAAAACACCTTCTGTTCCACCTTTTCAAAAATATTTGTTTCGTGTTACTTATATCTCAACAGAGATCGTTCAAACAAATAAAAAACTTTGTGAATTACAGTCCTTTATTAGAAATTTATTTACTTGATTCCAAGGGCAGAGAATCCGGAGTTTAGTGCTCTCCCAAGCTTTATCTTTGGGCAGTCTTTGGGTGGAGCCGTGGCTCTCAGGATACACCTCAATCAACCTCGTTCATGGAAGGGTGCAGTTCTTGTTGCACCAATGTGCAAGGTATCTTCCTGAAAAGATCTTTTAGAACACTTTCTTTGTTGGTCAGGGCTCCAATCAACTAAAAAGTTTTCTCTAGATTGCAGATGATATGGTTCCACCATGGGCACTAGCACAAGTATTGATTGGAGTGTCTAAATTCCTTCCAAAGTATAAGTTGGTTCCACAGAGAGATTTGGCTGAGGCAGCTTTTAGAGACTTGAAGTATAGAGAACTGGTTTGCCCCTTTAGTAGAATGTTCATTTTAACAAAAGGGTGGTGTTAAAAATATCAAATGCCTGCCTTTTTTTTGGGGGGGTGGGGGGAAAATAGATCTATTTAATTTTCTTTTTCATTTCTATGGATGCAGACAGCATTTAATGTCATTGCATACAAGCATAAACCACGCTTGCGAACTGCCGTAGAGATGTTGAAAACTACAGAAGAATTAGGACGCAGATTGAGAGAAGTAGGCTACTCTCTTAACTTTTGGATTATATGTCATTTTTTTTCCTATATCTTGCTCCACTGGTCTTCACTGCATATGTTTTCCATAGATTTTTTCTAGATAAGAAATAATTTCATCGATGGGATAAAATTACAAAAGGTGGATGACAAGAGGAAGACCATTTACTATTTTTTGAAGCTTGATCTCTCCTTCAACCAACCCCAATCCAAGAGAATAAAACACTTCCAATTGGACAAAAGAGTCAACAAGCGATAAACTTGAAAATGAGGAACTTTTACAGCATGTGAGAGACAACAAAGTAATAGATTAAAGAAAAACTATCAAATGACTTTTTCTTATTTGAAAAAGGGTTACATTGTTTCTTCCAATCCATGTACACCATAAAAAAGCCTTAATAAATTGGACCCACAGAACTTTCTTCTCTCTCTTGAAGATTTGAGAGCGAGAAGAGGGAGAATAGGAGGAATAGAGAGGATTGAAAAACATGGAGGGACCGTGAGGGTGATAGGTACTATCTTTAACCTGTGGAAGGGATAGTAGGATTAGACAAGTCATGTTTGGACAAGGTATGATATTCATCACTTCTTAAAGATATCTGCTCGATTTGATTCTTCCTGTCGTGACTTTTTTAGCATAGTTCTAGATATAAAATTAGAGTTTTGGATTCTTTCTTGGCTTGGAAGAACAATACCCCATTTCTTAAACCTTTCGAAATCCACTTATTTATTTTCTGGCTCATGTATATGTTCACTAACAGATGCTGAAACATTTTGGCATTATCTAGTAGTTAGTTAAAGGGGCAAAAAGGATGTCATATTGTCATCCAGTCGTTAAATGACAGATTTACTTGAGCGGTTTATGTAAGTTTAGTATACCAATAGAGCAGCATTCCTTGTCAACAACACTTAGTTTTTATGTATAGAGAGGATCTTCTATTAGATATCTTAGCAGTACTGGAAAGCAATAAAAAGGTTTTATATAGGCATTCAGGGTTGTCCAACTCAAACCAGTCTTCATTTGAAAACCTTGATCTCTGAACTGCGAGTGATCTTCTGGTCACAATTTTGGCAGAATGTCATTCTTCTTTCGTCTAATTTTGGCAAGATGTCATTCTTCTTTCGGTCTCTTCTCTTGGGCCTTCGACTCGAAGTAATTTTATAATTACTCGTTTTTGTTTTGGTGACTAGTTGGAGAGTTTTAACTTCGTGGTCATTGTACATTACTTTTGATCCTTTGTTTGACACTATTTTTGTTACTTCGTGGTCATTGTAATGCAGTTTCTCATTTGCAGTTACTACTATACTTCTTTTAAAGATACATATTATGGCTGTTATTCCAAATTCAAGTTGATTCAAGGAAAAATATAGGAAACAAAACTTGAAGAACTATCATTTTACTGACATGCCCTCTAGGTTTCCCTGCCAATATTGATCCTGCATGGGGAGGCTGATATCGTAACCGATGTGACTGTGAGCAAGGCATTATATGAGAAAGCTAGCAGTACAGATAAGAAGCTTAAGCTTTATGAAGGTGCATACCATGCTCTTCTGGAGGGTGAGCCAGATGAAATGATAACCCAAGTATTTGACGACATAATCTCGTGGCTGGACGAGCATTGCAAGTAACAGGTTTGCTGATCGACCTTCGTCGTTCTTTCGTGTATGATTTGGTGGATAAAGAAAAAGGAAAGGGAATGCAGGGAAGAAGCATTTGGAAATTATGTTATTTGGCTTGCAATATCAAGAAGTTGAAGCAAGTACTAATATTATTAATTAAACTTGCGGATGCTTTGAAAACAGACATCTTTTTTTCTTTTTGTTTTGTTTATGGCCCAATAAATCCAAACTTAATTTGGGTGCAAGTTGGAGGGTATGAGTTCAAGAACCAGACACAAGCTATTGAAGAGTCCTTTCATAATTTGAACTTTCATTTCTTACATCTAGTGAGGTTAAACTCGATGGTTTTATTTTAAAGTTTTCTGTTTTAAAATCATTATTATTTATAAACATTTTATTTATTCAATAATCTATTTTTTAAAATGTTCTTGAACCCTAGTTTATTTATTATTTTCTTAATATACAACGAGAATATGGAGATTTGAACTTCTGACTCTAGAAAGTTACTCTAGTTAGTTTTCATATAAAAAAAAGTTACTCTAGTTAATTTCACCTTAAAATTCATTAAAAGGAAAAACGGCTTGAAAGATCTCTTTTAATTTTAAAATTTTGGTTAAAATGCAAGTATTTTGCAATTTTAAAAACTAAATACAATTATACAAGATATAAATAACCTTTACAAGCTTGATTTTCCAAAAATATTTGATTAAATAAAATTTGTAATAATTTAGTCATTATTAAAAATCTCATTAAAAATAAGTGTTTGATTTTTATTTTTTGTCACGTGATAATTTAGTCTTTGTAAAATATAAACATATTTAGTCCCTCATCTACGTATATAAAAAATTTATCAAAGAAATTTCACAATAAAGACTAAATTATACTATAGGGACTGAATCAAATTGTTACATACTAAAGTTTTTTTTTTTTTTTGAGAAATTGTTACATACCAAAGTTAATAGACTAAATTGTCACCAATTTAAAAGTATAGAGACTAAATCATTACAAAATAAAGTTCAAAGACTAAAACATTACTTTAACTAAATTAAATGAACCGAATGTGTTTTTTTTAACTAAAATACTTTATAAAATTATTAGAAATAATAATTTGGGATTAGATCATGGATTATTTAGGGTATCTAGATTGGATCATGGATCAAGTTTTGTAGGCTTTTCCGAATAGGCTACCCTTCTCGTTGAATCGGCTTATTGGATCAGTTCAAAGTAATTCAAACAAGTTGGCCCAACCCAAAGTCCAAATTGGGTTGGGCCTCTGTCAAAATTTTGATTTTTGGGTTAGGTTTGGGTCGGTATTTGGGCCATATATGTTTTGATGATTTAAGAAGTCGAACCAAAATTAACTTGAATTTATTAGATAAAAAATTACTTTTTTCTTATTTATTATTACACTTTTTTTTAAGTACATTACACATCCATCATTTAATTACTTTTAAATTGTTTATTTTATAATTCTCCAACCTGTTTTAGAAAGTAGTTAGATCAGTTCCTAAGCATATTATTTTTCATAAAGTATAGTTTGAAGATAGGTCCTTAAAATACCATATTTCAAATTTTCATTTTTACACAATTTAAAGATAAAATAGTTTAAAAAAATTTCGAACTAAATCAACTAAGACATTACATAGTATGATTAAGGTCTATAAAAATTGCACATTAAGGATCCGTTCGGTAACGTTCCAATTTTATTAAGAAATCTAACTATTTTACAACTAACTTTATTTCTTGTTTTTCCTTTTTTGAGAATATTCTCACAATTATATAGAAATTTTGGGAACAACCAAAACAAGTTTCTCACTTCTTGTTCTCATTTTCAATTTGTTCCAAAACATAAATAAAAAGATTGTTTTATCATACTTCAATTCTTGAGAGTTGGAATCATGCAATACATTTTTCTTCATTAAAAATAAAGAAATAGAAACAAGAAACTGGAACATTACCAAACGAAAACTAAATATTTGAGTCGGATCTAAAAAATTTCTTTTTTGACACAACTCAATCAAACACAACCAAGATGAACACCTTATTTTAATTCAACAAAATTGTAATTCAAAGATTTCTTTTTTTATTAAAATGTGGCTTAAAAGTCAACCCACCACAATTCATTGATACTATGAAAATCATACTTAAAAGTTTCATCACTTCAAACATTACTCCAATGAACTTTAGAAAATTCGAGTCATCCATAGTACATGTCACATGCATTTTTCTCAACTCTTTTAATCTCGTTTCAAATAAAAAGAAATTTTAAAATTAAATTCATAATTCAAAATTAAGAAAGTAAAAAAAGAATACAAAAAATTAAAGGGGGGTTTGATAATTATTTTATTTTCTATTTTTAAATAACAAATTCAATTTTCAGTTTTTGTTTTTTAAAAGCATTTTAAAAATTTTATGTAAATTAAAAAAAAGTAGTTTTTAAAAATAGATTTATGTTTTTAAAATCTATTTTTTCTTTTGTTTTTTTGTTTTTTTGTTTTTTTTTTTTACATATTTCTCTCCAACAAATTTCATTCTCACCCTAAATCTTTTTCTTACCAGAATTTTCTATCTAAAAAATTTATCTCTCTTGAAAATTTTCATTTCAATAATATTTACTATTATATTTTTCTTCAAAATTTTCATGAATATCTATCTTTATTATTTTATTTTTTTCCTAACATATCATTCTTATTTTTCTCCCTCTACAAATTTAATATTTTCCAACTTTTTTATCTCTCAAATTTCTGGTTTTATAACTCTTTTCTTTTTCTAATATATTTTTCTCAAACAAATATATGTCAAAGTTTTTTCTATCTAATATTTTTTTGTTTCAATTTTCTTTCACTATAATTTTTCTTTCTCTTTTATTTATTTTTCTCTCACAGATACATCTCGAACTTTTTTTTCTATTCTAAATTTTTTTCTCATTATAATCTTTCTTTCTTTTCCTATTTTTCTTTTTGTTTGATCGTTTCTCCCACTAAAATTTTATTTTCTCTCTATAAGATTTCTCTTTAAAAAGTCTCAACTTTTATTTCTATATATTTACATTAGGGATAACAAAAAAATCTCTACACGACTAGTCATCGCTCCAAGAACAGGGAATGCATTTCCCTCCATTATCCCAACCCCAACCCCAACCCCAATTCTATTTCTCAAATAATTAACATACATGTTATTAACTATTTTACTAAATTAGGAATAAAATATTAAATATTTGTTAAAACTAATTATTTATATTAGCAAATAATAAATTTTTAGTAAACTAGACATAATTTACATTACACTTATTTTTTAAAAAAATTTTAAAACTAACTAAAATTAATTTGGGATAATTTTCCCTGTAAAAATCTTTGTCCCCAAATAAAGATTTCTCGATTTAGACCTCAATTTCTGGGATTGACGATGAGGACTAACAATTTCAGTGAGGATGACGATGAAGAGGGCACTCCAAATCTCACCCTACCCCATTGTTATCTCTACTTTACATAATTTTTTTCTCTTCCGCATATCTCTTCAACCCCGTAACGTTTTTAAAAAAATTAAAAATCAAAAAGTAATTTACAGTTATCAAACATATATAACTTTTTCTTTTTACAAAAATAGAAATAATTACTAGCAATTCAAATAAAGAAAAAAACTTGCATAATAGGGAAGTAGATTTGATTCAAATATTATTGGATGCATATGAAATATAATGTATAGTTCCAATGTATGGCCATTCTGAATTTTTTGATGAAGTGGTTCAACCACTTGGGTTATTTGTGGTTGTGACTCTGCAAACATATTCTTTTTGAAAAACTTTGGCTGTCTCCATATATATATATCAAAATTTCTATGATCAAATATTTTAAAAGTAAAAGATCTGTTTTCAACCCAAAATCTATCCAGATCTTCCACAGTTCTTTTCATATACCAAATTAAAGTTGAGGATTTCATAATTTCTCTTTTTCCTTCATTTTTTCCCATTTCAATGGATCATATTGTTATCACATTTATAATCTTCTTCACGGAGAGATAGAGAAATTCTAATTCATTACGTCATCTTAGTCAACTCTTATACAAGTAGTACAATTGTCAAAATATATTATCAAACCATAGTTTTTTTTAATGAATTATACATGCATACATATATATATATATACAAAAGCACTTTCAAATACAATTAAAAAATGGTTGAAATACGCCAATACCAGTATAACTCAATTAATTAATACATTTATCTCCAAATAAAAGATCGTGAGTTTGAATCTCCACTCTCACGTATTATACTAAAACAACTGTTAAAATACACATATTTTTGTTACTCTTACGCTTTTAACTTTAGTTTGTCAAACTATTGTTCTTATTATTAAATTAAAATTTATTGAACATCTCTACTATTAGACTAATATATATGTCAAGTTGACAAATATATTAACAAGAAATATAATATTTTTCTTTTACTAGGCATGCATTTTTGAACCTATCAAAATTCTGAGAGAAAAAAAAAGCAAATTATTTACTTCTTTTTTTTTCCGTTGACTATTAATTTATAACACATGGAAATTATACTAGTAAAATTAAGATTCAATATAATAGATGGCATTTATTTATTCTCACTTCTAAATTCAATTTTCATTCATTCATAATAATAACAAAAAAAAAAAAAAAGGTGGTGCAGCTTCGATTAGGCTTGTCATGAATGACACGTGTTAAAATATTACATGAGAGAGAGCTGCTTTGATTTGACAGTAGAAATTTGTTTGGAAGCTCCATGCAACCCCACTTTGCTTCACAAATTTTTGTCTGACAAAATGACTCATAAACCCATGGATTAAGTTAAATTTTTATATTTCACATATATATCAATTTATATCTCAGGGCCATTTAATAAATATTTTATTTTTTATTCTCAAGTTTTTAAAATTAAGTTTATAAACACTAATTTTACCTTTAACTTGATTTTTAAAAAAATATTGGACTAAAATTTCAAATATATTAAAAAAAAAAGATGAATAACACGATAAGAAATTTGTAAAAAACTGAAAAAAAAAATTGTTATCTAGAACCTCTAAATTAGTAGTTTGTTAACTCATAAGTTACCTAAACAGTACTTCAAGATATCCAACTTAAACATAATTTTAATTTGTTGAAGCATATATTATGGGTTAGAAGAATTTAAATTTTCATCCTACATATTATTGAATTGAAAAATGAAAAAAAATATATACTTGTGTCATATATGTCATGTCCAAAAGTCGTAGGTTCGAACATATATTGTTAACATAAATTAAAATTATGATTCTTAATCCTACATAGCTCACATTTTACCTTATGGTACTAAAATTTACAAATTCAAACTAAACATAAGCTACGAAGAACTCAAGTTCTTACAACATTTTTTATACGATATAGATTATACAAACTCAAAATTTCCAACCTCCCCATTCTCATTTTCAGTCTATACATATTTTCTTTTTCCATTAAAAAATTTTAGGGTTTCTTGCTCTCCCTTATTATTAATAAGTCATGACTTAGTTTGAAAATGAAGGAAAAATTGTTCTTTATCAACATCAGCCAATTAATTTAATTTTATTATGAACATCTCTTTCTAAAATTATTCATATCAAAGGCAAAGGCAAAGGCAAAGGCAATACAATAAAATCCAAGGGCCAAACAAGTCGAACCAAATCTTGTTGATTCGATTGACAAGCTAATGGGGTGCTGTGAAAGCTCAGTCTCCCAAATTCCTCAACACACACAATAATATTTATTCATCTTTCGTACAATTTCAAAAGAGCCCTAATTTAATTATGGTGTCCCCAAACTTGAAGTTGATGAACACTTGGAATCCATATTGGATCATCACTTTCTATTCTAATTCTAGTTCTTCTTCTTCTTCTTAGTTTTCCTTTTTGTAAAGCCCTTTGCTTTTTGAGGGCCCAATACACAACAAAACGTGTTTCATTAAAAGGTATATATGTTTGGTTTTTGTTTGCATAAAAACTCTGTTCGTGATCCATCATTGTGCCTCTTTTCTTGTTTGTGTTTGTTCTTGATCTATTCAGCTGCTGGTGTCTTTTGGATGTCCAATTCCATGTTTGAAAATTAGTCCGTGGGAGCACCAAAAGTAAATGGTTTCTTGTATTCTAGTTTGCTTTTTGTTGGTTCATTTATTTACGGGGAGTGATGACGTTGCGTGTCGTCATTGTATATATAAACCACGTTAGGACCCGTTTGATTTAAGAGGTGGGAATGAGTTTGGGCATATAAAACTTATGTTTGGTTGAAAGTTCGAAATGATTTGCGTGGAAAACTATTTTTCCAAGCATTGGTAAATAGGAGGGTTCTTTATCCTGTCAAAAAGCGTGTGTTTTTGGTTAATCCTTCTCTCTCTTCTAAAAATTCGTCTCTCAATCCGCTAAAACGGATCTCCCTCCATCTCTTTCTTTTCTTTGGTTTTTTTATGTGCGGTTTGTTTTTTTCTTGGGCCGTGCTTTGCTTTTTTCTTTCTTTATGCTATTTGTTCTTTCTCGGTGCTTTGTTATTATTTTGTTGGTTAGTTTTTATTTCTTAATTCGTTATTCGTTATTTTAATTTTGGTTATTATAAAAAATTCAAATTACTTTTCTATCTATAAATCAAGTTAAACAACAAATTAACTCTACCTCCTCAAAAACTCCAAATAAAATTTTAGAATTGGAAATTTGAACCGCTGAAGCAACTTTTCTTTTTCTAAAAATAAATTGTTTAGAATTATTTTTGACTAATTTAACTTAATAAAATTAAATTAACTACCAATTATTTATTAGAAATTATCTAATGTAAATGAATGGTTGAAAGCTGATTTTGATTAATTTTAAAACAAATCTGAAAACATCTCTCATCGACAACAAGCACATTAATCATTTATTTTTATAAAATTCTGTTAACATTTTACTACCCAACCAAACACAGTTATCCTTCTCAAGCATCTTAATCTCAAACTACTTAGCTGGTTGGATTTGGATTTGGATTTGGATTTGGATTTGGATTTGGATCCTTCTTATTCTTTTATTTTTTATCAATATGATTTTGCATTATTAGTCAATACATTTTGTTGAAAGAGATAATTATATTAATTACTGATAGATCTTACAATTGCTTTTTTAGGTAGTTATTTTTCGCAATATTGAAATCTTATAAAGGGTTTCTAGTTAGCCTAAAAATTTTGGGGAGCAAAAGAAATTCAAATGTTTTCGCGTCTAGCTTTCTTTTGAACTTTTTTTTCTCTTCGTTTTAATATTGGGAGAACCATATTGCC